>NC_092872.1:272079587-272692192 GCF_028372415.1 Notamacropus eugenii
CCAAAATTGGGGTAAATTTAGAGAAAGGAGAAGAAAAAGAACACAGAAAAAGACAGGAGTGAAGACAGAGCATGAAGTTCACCTGTGATCTGACCGTGGTCATGTAGCTGCTAAGTAACAGATTAAGATCATGAATCTCATGCAGCTCCAGATTCTGCATTCTTTCCCCAGACTTGGTAGAAAGCTAAGATTCACACTTAGAAGGAACATTGGTGCTAATGGATCCACATAGAAGGCAAATGACTTGCTCAAAGTCATTTAACTAGTAAATGGCAGAGAGGAGATTTGAACACAGGCTGTGTGACTCCAAATTCAGGGCTCTTTCCAGGGAAGGAGATGGTAATTTCACCCTCCCACTCTGTATCAGTTTAATGCTTACAGAAGGTTTAGCAGATTTAAATTGACTGTCAAATGTTTCCAAAGAAGGGTATATTCAGTTTTTTTTCTGTCAATGATGCGATACTTAATAAAAGGGAATAAGCATCCATTCAGAGCACTTAAGATTATCCTGAAATTCTTCAGATTTTTTCAAACCTTGGCACCTGGAAAGGGAAATTATCTTACTGAAGCTCATCAGGTCTTCATTTTTAAATTGTTTAACAAGAAAATTATGATGCCCTTCATATTCCAAAAAGTGGCAATCTAACACTAGTCTTTTTGGTTAAAGAGTAATATGCAGGAATAAAACGTATGGATTTTCCCAAGTTTGTGGATTGTTGTCCCATCTTGAGACTTTTTGAAATTACAGCAGCATGAGATGTGGACTATTAGGCTGAATCTTAATTAGATTTTCTATTGTTGGGTTCTTTCGGAAGCTATAGAATTGTTAACTGTACTAAACTGGTTTCTAATCTGGAAGTTTGACCAGTGCAGACCAGAGAAACGAGAGGCAGGAATCAAATAGAACTTTAATTTCAAAGTGAGGGAAATGGCTTGCAAGCAAGGAGGGGATCTAGACACATGTACCAGGGCCCTGCCCCTCGTAGCAGGGGCACCTATGTTAGGGTGACTGCACTTTGATTTATATATTTGTGGCTAGGTAAAGAGTCAAACACTGCAGTGTAGCAACAGGTGGTGAGGCCCAACAGCACCTATAAAGCAAGGTTGTCTAGTGACAAAAAGTCCATTTATTGCAGGTCCATAGAGGACCTGCTGGTGCTTGCCAGAGCTCCAGGACCATCAGTTTCAGAAGGTGAGTGCAAAGGCTTGTTGTTTTTGTCAAGTTCAGGGCACAGATTGCTTGCCAGACCTTAGCTTAGGAAAGCAGGGTGTCTCTTAAAATCTTGACACCTCAAAGCAAAGCATATTAAACAAAATTATCTTTCTTTTGGATTGGGTCAAGAAAGTCATCTAAGTGGCACAGTGGATAGAGGGATGGATCAGGAGGCAAGAAGACCTGAATTAAAATCCTGCCACAGACTTTTATTGACTGTGTGACCCTGGTCAAGTCACTTTACCTTTGTCTGTCTTCTCTGTAAAATGGGAATAATAATAGCACCTATTTCCTGGGGTTACTATAACAATAAAATGAAACAATATTTGTAAATCATTTTACAAGCCTTAGAATAGTTTTCTGTGAAGGTTACTCCTTCCTGACCCCTGACAGTTATGGTGACTTCAATCTCATGTGATGGCTTGGGCCAGCACAGGACTGGGCCTGGGATCTCTGGCTGCCTTTGTTGTTTTTTGTTTCCTTTCCTGAGCATAGGTGACCAAACAGCAATCATGACGGATAGACTTTTGGACATTAGGGAATCTGAGAATTCCCACACTCCAGGGTACCTGTTGTACCACCTGGAGGCAGATGTTCCATACAGCCACCAGGAGACAATAACTATTGATTGGAGAAGGATCCTACTCCCTGGCCTAACTTGTCAGATGAATGTAACATCTAGACATGGTCATAGCATTTAATAAACACTTATTAATTGAATGATATCGATTGGTTGATTGATTGAGGAAGGGACCTCTCTGAACTTCATAGAGCCAGGGGAAAATGAAATGTTTATTTTACAGTCCTGCAAAAAGTTTCATGTTTAATTTAAGGATTTTGTAGAAGGCACTGAGGTTCTTTCTTAGCTCTGTGATGTTGTCCATCTGATCTCCTGGTGTGCTGAGGGAATCAAAAATGTGTGCTTTAAAGTTTTCTGTGTAGATCTGCAGATAAATGAAATGTTTAAGACCAATCAATGAGCACTTAGTAATCCTCCCCTCCCTCTCCACAAACTCTAGCATCTGTCTATAGCCACCAGAATCAAATATAAATACTTTGTTTGGCATTCAAAGTTCTTCATCACCTTTTTCCCTTTTACATTTCCTGTCTTTTTACACGTTACTCTTTCACACATGCTCTTTGATTCTTTGATCCAGTTACACTGGCCTTCCGGCTGTTCCACAGAAAGACTATCTCTGGGCTCTGGGCATTTTCTTTGGCTGTCCCCCATACCTGGCATGCTCTCTCCTCTGCTCTAACTACTGACCTCCCTGGCTTCCTTTAAGTCCCAACTAAAATTCATTTTCTATGGGAACCACTTTTCATTCTAAAACCTTCTCTCTGTCAATTATTTTCTGATTATTTTCCATACAGTTTGTTTGTATCTAATTGTTTGCTTGCTGTGTTTCCCATTATACTGTGGACTCCTTGAGGGCAAGGACTGTGTTTTACCTTTTTCTTTTTGTATCTCTGGCCCTTGGTATGGTGCCTAGCACACAGTATGCACTTGGCAAACATTTATTTATTAATTGATTGAAACACCTACTGTGTGCCAGTCACCATGTTAAGGGCTAGGGATACAAATACAAAGAATGAAATAATCCTCACTCCCAGATCACCAGTAACTAGAGAACAAACCCACTAACACCATTTCTCTCCTCTGGCCAACTGTGACAGCATTTTCATTCCAGGTTTGGATGAAATCCTCTTGCTTTGGCTGCTCTCTTCTAATGCCAGATCCACTTTTTTTAAAATTCATTTTTGATTGGTCTTCAGAAAAGCGACGAGTTTATGCTTTTTAATCTGGACACCTTATTTCCCCTACGTGGTCACCCCTCTCCTTCTCGCTTTTCTGCTGTTTTCCTGGGTACCCTCATGACTTGCCCTGCTTTAAGATGCAACAAAACATTGTACTTGCCCCATCAAGTGTAGAATTACTGTACCAATGATTGACTGGTTATGGAGAATCTCATTTGCTTGTTTCCTGTGTCAATATTTCCCTTTGTTTCCTTCTGAAGTAAAACTATGAGACAATTAGTAATAGTGTCTGATAGCTTATAACTTCATTTTCATTAGCAATAACAAAATAATAGCTAGCATTTCTTTAGTGCCTACTATGTGCTAAGCACTGTGCTAACCACTTTATGAACATTATATTATTGATTCTGACAATAACCTATTCCTATCTGACAGTTAAGTAAACTGAGGCAAATAGACTTTAAGTGACCTGCCCAAGGTCACACAGCCACTAAGTGCCTGAGAGCAGATTTGATCTCAGATCTTCCTCACTCCAGATCTGGCAATCTATCCATAGTGCCACCTGGAGATCTCCATAACAATAACAGATTTGAATGAGGCCCATGTTCATGACAAAAAAAAGTCACTAATGACATGTGGCACTTTTCATTTAGAGAAAAAAAATTCTTGTTCCCTCAGAGTAAATGAAAGTCATTGGACATGATAGTAAGATTCCACAAAACTCTAATTTTTTTTTGATATACCATGAACTCCCAAGGCATGGAGAGAACACTACATGGTTTGGCCAACTGGGTAAAGTTAAAACTTTGAATGTATGGATGTATTCAAAGAACATCATGGTAAAAAGTAAAAAACTGAACTTTCAGACAAAAAAAAAGTTTTTGTCTCCATGACGAACTACCCCATACCTCCAATATATAGTTTTACTGATTCTTTTCTTTCTCTTAACTTGACTGATTCAGAGAATCTCGAATTCAGCAGATGTTTGTCATTAGAAGTTGGTCTATCTAGGAGGTTTCCTATCTGACGTTAGGCCCCTAAATTGCAGAGATATCTACTGAGGGTGATTCTAGAACAGAAGAATTCCTTGAGATTTATGCTTATATGAGACTAGAGGCATGTGACAACATGAAATATAGCGGAGATGAGAATGAGAAGATGAGAAGATGGTGACATGCTTTTCCGTGCTGGAAAGGAGAAGGGATTTTTGGCCTAAGCAAGGAGTAAAGGGAAGAGTCTTGAGCTGGAGTAGCTGGGGTAAGGTGGTATTGAGACAGTGTGGTCAAATCTGCAGTGGGGTTCCTGGACCCAGGAATCTGAGCAGAATGCTCAGAGAAGTGAAGCCAATAAAGCTGTCAAATCCACTGGATGATAGGGACAGGATTCAAAGAGATCTTGACAGGTTAGAATGTTGGATTGAATTGGATAAGATTCTATCCATCCCACTATCTATGAATCTATCATCTGTCTATCTTTATGCATATCTACATTCATACATGCATATATACATACATTCACAATACATTCATAAATGCATTTTTTTGGACTGGACCTTTAATTTCATCAATGTTTCCTGGGGTAATGAGAAGTTATGTGATTTGTCTGAGGTCAGATAACTAAAAAACTACATAGTTGAGATTTTGTGAAGCAAATTCCTGACAAGAGATACTTTCACAGACCTTTATGCTGGCCCCCAAGAATATGTTCAGAGGATAGACATGAAGTTAGTTGATTATTAAATCAATTAAAAAAGAATTGATTAGTATCTATTACATGCCAGACACCAAAGCTAGGCTTTGGGAATATTAAGACAAAACGATCAGTGGTCCCAGTCCTTAAGAAGCTTGCTTTCTATCAGGAGATTAAAGGATCATAAGTTTAGAGCTGAAAGCAACCTTAGAGGCAGCCTAGTTCCAGACCAACTCCCTCATTTTATAAATAAGGAAGTTGAGACCCAAGAAGGTTAAGTGATTTGTCAGAAATTACATAGGCAATAAGTGATGCAGGCAGGTTTGACCCCAAGAATTCTGAATCCAAATCCAGTGTCCTTTCCTACTATACATGCTAACACATATATGTCTAAGTCATTACAAAAAATATGCCAAATACATGGTGATTTTAGATGTGGAAAATGCTAGTAGGAGGGAGAATCCCCCAAAGTTTCATGTATAAAGTTACATTGAAGTTGACCTTTGAAGGAAATTAGATTTTCTTAAAGGTGAAGGTGAGAAGAGAGGACATTTCAGGCTCTGAGTGAACTTGTGTGATGGTATAGAGGTAGGAGAGAGAACATCGAGTTGGAAGACTTGTATATAGATCAGTTTGATTGGACGAGAGACTATCTCAACCCAATCTGCCCAAGTTCAGTGGCAGTAGTTTTCCCATCCCCAGAATTACCAATTCCTCACCACCTTCAGGCAGTTATAAACATTTTAGACTCAATGATAGTTGGCATTGGGGTAGGGAGTAGAGAATGAGACTGATTTTATTTATTTGCTGATTTTCTTCCTATCTTTTCTTTTGCCTTACTTCTCTCAATTAGTTTTTCCTTATTTCATTTGTGCCTCCCGCATGCCTGATTGGTGAATAGAAGCTATGTGTGTGGGGATTTAAGCTGTGATTCATATAATTAGCTAGCCCATATTGAAACTGGGGACCTGGGGGGTTTCTAGAGCATGAAAGAGATTCATTTTAACATACAATAAGTAGTGAACCAGATTTCTTTTGTCTTTTCCTGAAAATGAGGGATTAGCTGTAAAAATGATTGCATGCTATCACCACTGAGTAGGGTAAGTGAAGGAGATTTAAAGCCAAAGGAAAGTAACTTTAATTGCACAAAGAAATTCAGGGGAAGAGTTTGTTCTAGAGTTTGGGTTCCCTAGCTCCCCAGCCAGTGCTATCTCCAGCAGCTGTATGGCCTCTTTCTGAGGTTTTTCCAAAGCTTTTCTCTCTGAGTAATAAGGTACAAAATATGGTCTAGAATTCTTTTCCATGAAGAATGTCTCAGTCCCAAGGTTGGTAAGTGTAGCAGTGCTTAAGGGCCAGGTAGAGGTAGAAGGAGTGGACAGCATGCATGACTATGGGATTGATTGTGATAATAGAATGGGTTTTTGAAGGTTTTTGTGGAATGTTTGCTAATAGCTTGTTTTGCTGCTGATACCTCCAGAGGGGGAGAGATCAGTAACATTTAGCTCAACAAGGAGCCAGCATCTTGCTAATGTGCTTGGTAACCCTGAAGCCTGAAGGATTGAGGTTGGTGCAAAGATAGTTAGCAGGGTGTTTGGACCAGACAAGAGACTCTGCTTGGCAGTCTGATGCCTCAGGGTAGATTGGGTATTGATCTCAGCAGAGGAAATACTGGTGAGGCTGCCATATGGCTTGGATGGCTCTCCAGGTGGAGATTTAGTTTATCTGATCCACTGGGGATTTTTACACTCCTCACTTTGGCTGCTTCAATATGATACCACGTCTATCAGAAAAGCAAAAAATTCAAGCAACTGATTGTGCGGCATATGGATCCTACATGAGCTAGAAAAAGCTTCGATTTGGTGGTCTTATGTCTTCCTTGCTTTAGCCTGTCTATGCTTTAGACATGAGTCTTCATCTTGCTTGCTTCCCCCTGAAATCACCCTTTTTTTCTGGAACTCATTCTGAGATTTTCTTCTTGAAAACTTATGGTTTCCTAGACAATCATTGGCATCTCTGTGTTTGGAACTTTAGACATGGGAAAATAATCAGAGGTACCTTCTAGGGATCCCATCACAATGTATAAGTCCCTTAGCCTCTGCCTCATTTGTCAAGTAGCCCTGGGATGGAACCAGATGCTCCTGCTTTGAACTAGGAGGACTCATGAGAATCTGGAATCACCTGGATGCCAGGTGAGGTAAGCCATGTCCTGCAGAACCATCACCATAATTCAAATACCCAATCAGCCTTGACATCATGTCATCTGAGCTCCATACTTCCCTCTACTGGCTGAAGCACAGTTCTCATAGAATGCAGCCCATCCAAAACCAGACCTCATTATCTTTTCCCCAAACCCTCCCCTATTGTTGTGCAGGGCCCTTCTATTTTCGCAGTCACTCAGGCTCACAATCTAGGTATCATCTTCCCTTTCTCTCACTTTCCTCCTCTACAGTCATATTCAAACTGTTGCCAAGTCCTATTGACTTTATCTTTTAGACATCTCTCCTGTACCCTTTGACTCTGCTACTAGCTTTGTCCAGGCCCTTATCACCTCATACTCAGACTATTTCAGTAGCCTGCTAGCTGGTCTCCCTGCCCCAAGTCTTTTCCCACTCCAGTTCTTTCTCCAGGGAAGATTAGTGTTCTTCCTAAAGCTCAGGTCCAGAGTCATTTTTGGGATTCCAGGCCCCTTCTACTTTCCTCAGCTTCATATACCTTACTGTCCTCACATACTTGGTGACCTGGTAATCCTGGCCTCCCTGTTGTTCCTCATATACAACTCTCCATCTCATGGCCTAGCATTGGGATTCATTCTCCCTCATGCCTGGAAGTTTCTTCCTCTTCCTCTCTACCTTCTGCCTTCCCTGGTTTCCTTCAAGTCTTAGCTGGAGCCTCCTCTTTTACAAGAAGCCTGTTCCAGTCCTCCTTTATCTTAATGCCTTCCCTCTGAGATGATCTCTAATTTATCTTGTATGCATTTGGTTTGCTGTTTCTCCCCTTGTACTGTGACCTCCTTGAGGGCAAGAATTGCCCTTTATGTTTCTTGGTGTCCTCAGAGTTTAGTACAGTGGCTGGCCAACAGCAAGTTCTAAATGTTAGCTGACTTATTGACTGACTTTGTAGAAGATGGCATCTTATCTGAGCTTTGAAGGCTACTAGAGATTCTGAGAGGTGATGGCATGAGGAAAGGAAGTGGGCAAAGACGTGTTCCAGGTATGGAACCATAGCCTGTCTGAAGTCAAGGAGATAGGGCTTAGATGATCATGTGTGAGGAGTAAAAAGAAGGCTGAATTAGCTGGACTGAAGAGTGTGTAAATGGGAGTAGTTTATAAAAATGCTAAAAAGTTCTGTTGAATCTGTGTTGTAAAGGGGTTCCTGCCAAGTGGAGGAGTTTGATTTGATAAAATAAAATATAATAGTAACGATTATATACATACATATTAATTTGCAAATCTTCAAAAATTATGGACATGCTAGCTAATATTATGATAATGATAGAGATGGTAAGGATGGTAAGGATGATGATGGTGATGACGATGATGATGGTGGTGGTGGTTCTAGAGGTAATAAGAAGCCACCACAGTTCATTGAGCAGAGTAATGAGATGACATGGTCAGATCTGTGCTTTAAGAATATTATTTTGACTACTGTATGGAACATAGATTACAAAAGGGAAGACTTGAAGATGGGGGACAAATTAGGACAGTGTCTAATTTAGCCACACTCCTATAAATGAAGCCATAAACTGACACAATTGAAAATTACCTGGTTAATCCAGATGAAAACAGGAAAGAAATTACCCAGATAACTGGGAAAGGTAGGAAACAAATAGAATTCCCATAGGAAATACCCATCTACGATGTTACCTGGGTTCAAGTAGCTCTCAGCCATGTAATTTTGTTTGTGCAGCTTTGCCCTAAAGTATAACCTGAGGTATGGTAAAGGAGAAAGCACATTACATTGTGAGAAAGGACAGGTGACTTCTGAGGCCCTGCTTCCATTTAATTACTATGTGACTTTGGTCTAGTGACTTTTTCTGAGATAGGAACCTACAGCTTTTGAAATCTTAGCTCTTCCTATAATCATCCATCTTATTCTACAGCATTATTAGTACATTTATGATAGAAATACAGCATAGTATTTTGGATAGATGGCTAGCCTTCAAGTTAGGAGTACTCTATTCGGTACATGCTAGCTGACTTACCATAGGCAATTCATTTCTCCCTCATTGGCCTTAGTTTCTTCCTTATAAAATGAGGGCTCTGGACAAGATGATCCCTGTGGTCTCTTACAGGACCACATGTATGATGCTATGTCATATCAATAGAAGGCTGGTTAGTCATGTTGTAAGTTCAAGGGATGACATACGAATAGGCAAAGATCTTCACTAAAACTCACAAACTCTTAAGGACACTAGAAAAAGGCCTCTAGCTCACTGGACAAAACCGTGGTTTAGGGGGAAAATAAATATGGGCAAGAATTGTCCAGAATGAGGAGAAATGAGGGGTTGCATGAGTGGAGGAGATTGTAAATCCACTAAGAGTCTCAGCTTCTGGGGAAAGCATGCATTCATGGAGGGGCTGAAACATACTTAAGAAATTTTAGGAGTTTTCATGGAAATTGGTTAAGTTGCTGTAAAGCACAGGAACCCTTGAAGAGCTTCCTCAGACCAAGCGAACAAGCAACTTATACAATATTCCAAATCAGATATCTCTTTGTTAGTTGATAAATAGTCAAGAAAGTGCCTCAATAGGTAGATTTTCTCTTGTATTTTCCTATTGTTTTGCCATGGCACTGTCAGTTCATGATGCAGAAATTTTTCAATTTGATATTTGTTTTAAAAACAATGGAAATGTTATTTAAAAAATTTCAACAAAAGCTAAAATATTGAATTATTCAGAATTTCAATTCCCTTTTTGTTTCCCAGATTACCGGTTCTAATGAATAAATAATACTTTGAAAACAACTTAGTGAATTTTCAATTGTTTTGCATTCTGTTTTTTAAAAACGATGCCTGAAAAATCAGGGAAATCTAGGTCTCTAAAGGAAAAGAGGAGGCTACTTTGTCTTTTTTTTTTTTTTTTTTACTTTTGGGTGAATGCATTTGACTTCAGCTTTAATCAACTTTAAAAGTTGTCATCTTCGGAGCCCCTGCGAGAAGCTTCAAAAGTTACGTGTGCATGTTTTCACTTCAAATCCTACTGGGCAGAAATTGTCTTTTTAAATGAGCTGCTGTCCTTGTTATCCCAGGATCCAGGCCAATATTTGCAAGACCCAGAGCCAGTGATACTTCCTGCACAAGGATAAGAATGGAAACAGATTGGGTTTGACATGAAGCATAAGCTTCTCCTTTGCTCCTGTGATAAAATGAGACTGAACCAAGTGTGACTACAGTGAACTGGGTGAACATCTGAACTAAATGGTCATTTGGTGCTCTCAGGAGTCATAGGATCATAGATTTAGCTATTAAAGAGATCCCAGAGGTCAAAGACATCTTATAGATAAGGAAACTGAGGCACAGAGATGCAGTGACTTGTTCAGGTTTGCAAACCTAGTAAATATGTTTAGCACCCTTGAAAGGAGTATGCCTAATGAAACCACACGAAGCCAAACAAATTCCTACATTGGCCACGTCCAAAACTGTGCCTCTCATTCTCAGCTAATATCCTCATTATTTTAGTAGGTGTTCATCCTTCGTTGCCAAAGAAGACCATGCCATCAGAGATGAATGACATGACTTGCACTTTATTTTGTTTTGAGTGAAGGAGGGCTGTGCAGATCACCAGCCTCACTTCTCCTCCAGAGCCATCTGAATCCCATGACCAGATATTCATCAGGATGACTGGAGATGACCCAGGGTGAGGCAATTGGGGTTAAGTGACTTGCTCAAGATTACACAGCTAGTGAGTGCAAGTGTCTGAGGTGAGATTTGAATTCAAGTCCTCCTGACTCCTGCACTGGTGCTCTATCCACTGCCCCACCTAGCTGCTTTGGGACTTCCTCTTCCTATTCCTGGTAGCTCCGCCCCTATCAATACAGCCCAAGATTGCATTATCCTTTCTGACTGCCATGTCACTTTGTTTACTCACTTGAATTTATAGGTCACTAAACCCTTCAGAACTTTTCCAGACAAACTGCTCTTTACTTAATTTCTCTGAACCTCAGTTTTCTCTTCAGTAAACTGAGGGAGCTGGACAAGATGATCCCTGGGGTCCCTTCTTGTTTTAGTTCTTTGATCTTGAGATCTTATCTGATCATGTCTTCTCTCTCTTAGATTTATGAAATTGGTTATTTGAACTCAGGTGTACAACTTGAAATTTGTCCCAATTGAATTTTTCATGTTCTGTTCGCCCAAATGATACAGATTATCCAGACCCTCTTGGATTCTTGCTTCATCTTCTTTATGTTAGCTGCATACGCCATATTAGCATCATCACCAAGCAAAATGTTCCATCTTTGCCACTGTCTAACCATTATCTGAACTGGTAGGATTTTGATCAAGCAATCTTTGCCTTCTACTCTTATGCTCTCCCCACCTTCCCCTACTTTCCCTTTCTTTTCCTTCCCTCCCTTCTCCCAATTTCTTTACCCCTTCTTTCCTCTCTCATTCTCCCACCTTTAGCCCTCTTTTCTTAGCCTATCTTCCTCCTCATCTCTCCTCTCCTCCAGCTTTTTCCTTCATATCTGTCTTCACACCTCTTTTTCCCCCTGCTCCTCTCAATACCCTTTTAAAAATATGTGAAATTTTATGATAATTTCTGATGGCAAAATCAGTCTTTAAAAAACTTTTAAACCTAGTAACATTTAAGAAAAGAATAGAGTTGGTACTGGCTGGCATTTCTCTATGTTATTATCTTCTATTTTCTAGTTATTTCTGGCTTTCATATACAAAGTGGCTGAAGAGACTGATTCAGAGAGAGAGAGAGACATTTGAACTATCAACAGGGGAAGGATCAGTTTCACCTTCTGCTGTATTTGGTACCGGTGGCTCACATCCCCTCTCTGGTTCCCACCAGGAAACTATTTTAAAAATGAACCAAAAACAAAGCTCATGCTTTTAAATAGAGGTAGCAAAACAGAAGAGTTTTTCTACCTCAAAAAGAAAAAAGTCAGTTCTGCTAGATATGTCTTCTTCATTCTAACTATAACAAAAATGCTAATAACTGGCATTTTACATAGATCTACTGTAGAAAATATTTATATATTTATAAATATGTTTATTCAAAATTACATTTATGTTTAATACTATATACATATATTCCTGAATTATTTATATCAATATTTTATTTATATTAATATTTATATGTTTATAAATATATTTCATGTGTATTTATCTTAGACTGTATCCATACACATGCACACATTGTTGACACTTAACTAAACGACTTGCTATCTAATTCATGTATTTCATTAGTTCTATTCTACTGGAGTTTTCTCAAACCATAAGAATTCTTTGTGACCTAGACTGACATTTTCAACATTGTCCTACAGTCAAGATCTGTATGTTGAAATCTGAAACATCTCCTTGGTATTTCTTTATGATATTCTGAGAAAGAAATAGAACATCAGCTCAGGGAGTATGTTCTGGATATCCAGGTGAACACCTGACAATTATATTTGCTCTTCTCTTTTAGATAGAAACGACAAGAAGTTCCTGAAATTCTATCAAAGGCTTCCATGTCAGTTAATGTGTCAAGTCTGAGTCTTTCTCTCAGCTCTGGGAAATTTCTCAGTTCATTTTTAAAATTTCCATTGTTTTACATTTCAATGCTATCACCATGGTTTAGTGCAGACAAAATTATCTAGAGATGGAGGGGACCTCAGTGATCATATAATTCATACCTCCTTTTTTATAGAGGAAGAAAGGGAAGCCTGGAGAGGCTGTATGTTGCCCAGTCACACAGGTAGAGAGCATCAGAGCTGGGTTTAACTGAAGTCTTCTTACTGCCAATTCATTTCTTTCTGTTTTACTTTCACCCACTGACAATAGTATAGGAGGATAAATGACTCCTAAGTGGTGGATGGATAAGGTTGACTCTCTGTCTACCCTCATCACACTGGTCATCCTATATTCCAGTATTTAAAAAGATTAAGAAACACTAAACAGAATGAAAATCACAAGTCTAGACTCCATTGTATTGCAATAAACCTATGGTGGAAGCAAATGAATCCTACATCTGTGGAACAGATATTCAAAGAAGGGGAATTTAAATGATTCATTTAAAGAAGAGGAAAAAGCAGAGGACCCATCAAGGATTAGATTCAGAATCAAAGGGGCAAACTGTGAGATGTTTGCTTGCTAGGTGTAATTTTCTGAAGTTGACTGAGAGATAAGACCTGAGTTCAGGTAGAGACAAGTCAGTGTTTGGAAGCGACATAGGGTCAAATTGAGCAAAGCAATTGAATGAACTGCTAAATGCTTTAAGACAAAGATAGACATAGGAAAAACTTGGACTTAATTTAATAGTGAGGTGTCTCTGGGCCTTCCTCACTGGGCATGAGCCATGTGTGCATACCCCATATGCTCCCAAAGGCTGAGTAATAGGGAAGTATGCCTCTGGTTCTCCAATCCATCTGCCACATCAGTGAATTATGAATGTGAACCAATCCTGACCATTTGAATGTTGAGACCTTCAATTTGTTGATAATGGTAGAAAATTTTGAGACCAGAGGGGTCTCATCAATCTTCAGCTAAGCTGTGCCAAAATGCATATTTGCTAGTGAGAATATTTCCTATGAGGCTGCTAGGCTATTCCAGAATTTTGGGGACTTGTTATACCTTCTGCTGTATACTTCCTCGTGAGATAGGTGGCTACAACATTGTTTCTTGACAAGGTAGCTTCAAATTCCAATTAATTCTCTGTGCCTGCTGCCAAGACTTCCAGCCAGTGTGCTGACGAGGATGAGGACTTTTGTTTAATCCAAACCCTTATTATAGAATCATATGGTGCCATGTGTCAGAGCTGGGTGGTTTGTTGGGGTCAGATGACCACAGATTGTGAAAAAGCCCAGTCTTGGAAGCATTAAAAGTGCAGCTGATGATAATTGTTGAAACCCTCAGGGTGAGCATATGGAGGATGTGGAATGTTCCTCTGAATGGTGCCTTGTGAACAAAGCTGGGGGGCAGGGAACCCTCTCTGGGATAGATACAAACAGAAAAAAATAGAGAAGTTGTTATGGATGGGGAGTCACAATACTTGCATTTGCTCTGGCCAAGCAGTTCAAGTTTGCTGAACATTGATTCCTTTTAAGTAGTCTTTATTTCAGCCAAAGGAAGAGGCTACATCCTATTCCCCATATAGTTCATGCTTTCCCATCTCTTCTCTCCATGCTTTTCCGCAGTCTTCTCACTGTACCTCTTAGAATCAAAGCTCATTTCCAGTGTCATCACCCATAGGAGACTTTTTCTGACCACTCCAATTGTTAGTGACTTCTCAAAAACAGTTTGTGTGTGTGTGTATACACACATGTATACATGCATGTATACATACACATGCACATATACATATATAAAATGAATTAATGTAGCATAACATCACATATAGCATATGAAACTTTAAAGTTTTCAAAACACCATTTGTACATGTCTGTATATGATAATAATAACAGTTAAATAGCACTTACTGTGTGCTTTACCAATATTATCTCATTTGATCATCACGACAAGTCCAAGGAGGGAGGTGCTAATATTATCCCCATTTTACATCTGAAAAAATGATATATGTGTGCGTATTCTTATGTATGTATATGTACATTCACATATGTATATACACACATATGGTGTTTATGCATATAACATGTGCATTACACATATTTATATAAAGAGACAGAGGTAGAGAGAATATTAGGGAGACAAAGATGGGGAGAGAGAGATGTAGATGTAGAATAAAAATTAGAGACTGGCAGGCCGAGAGAAACAAAGGCAGAGACAGAGCGGTGAGACAATGCAACAGATTGGACAGAAAATTGGACTCGAATTCTGGAAACTCTGGATTTGAGTCCTTCCACGGACACCTCTTGACCCTGATCAGGGGCCACACTTCACTTCCAGCTAAATAAATAAATTGGGGAGTATATAGTTAATTCTAGAGACATTAGGAAGTCATGGGATTTGGTTGAGTTATGCAATCATAAGGTTTGATTTGTGCTTAAGGAAAAGTAAGTATCAGATGGCCTAGAGGGGGGAGTACTTTGAAGCCAGGAGACCAATTAGATGACTGATTCAATAATATGAGAGAGAGCTGATGAAGGCTTGGATGTTCATAAAAGCTCTTTAAATGAATATGTCCGTTACATATTTAAGGGACTTGAGGAAGGTCTTCAGTATGTTCTTTCTGGAGGATTTATAAAAAGACAGGTGACAGAATTACACAAGAGACAAACATTTCATTGGGTCAAGTACTCAGGTTGGCCAGATCATGGAGCCAATGTAGTATAACTCCCTCGTTTCACAAATGAGGAGACTGAGTCAGAGAAGACAAGGGACTTACTTAACTAGTGGATGTAAGAGCAAAGAAAAGACCCACGTTCTCCTGACTCCAGGTCAAGACCTCTGAGTATTGTCCACTGAAAATAGGACAGCATCCATAGTGCCATTTTCTAAGAACTGGAATCACCACTTTCCGGTAATGACTTTCATTCCCTGCTGACCTGGTCTGAATTCAAACCAGTGACCCTAGAGATAAAAAGCCATAAAACCCTTAAATCTCATTACCAATAACCCATCAAAAAGAATTTTAAGTGGCTTTTCTATTAGCGGGAGACCACATTCTATAAATACTGTTCTCGCCAGGGCATTTCCTATTCTGCTTTGAAGATATACGACATTTTGTGGTAATCACTTTCTTGTCTTCCTTTTTAATCTTGTTTCAATCCAAAATATCTCTACCATGATGCAGTAGCTAAACTAGGCCTTCCATAAGATATTATCTCTCATTACCAATATAGTATCACCAAGATCGCTGCTTATGTCATTTCTTATTTATGGGCTCTCTGTTCCCATGGCCTTGAAGAGCCAGAGGAGGGGATTTCTCTAAATTTCAAACAGTGTGAATCCTTTTGAATGCCAGCTTGCTGGATTCCAATTCTTTTCTTTTGGCTTTTTCTCTAGGACAGCGAAAACAAACAGTAATAGCAGCAATGTCAGTACCAACAAAGTCCCTGCCTCTCTTTGCTACATAGTGAAGGAAAAGAAATGTTTGGCTAGTCTGTGACCGAAGGCAGCTCTTTCTATCAGCAGCACATTAAGATTTTTCACCAGATCTCAATTATGAGAGCTTATTAACAAATTGGAACCTGCTAATTTACTTTTCATATTTGTTTTTTTCAGAGATGCAATATGAAATAAGGGAAAGACAGTCAGCCTTGGAGTCAGAGAGCCCTGGGCTCACATCCTTCCTCTGGCACATATGAGCTCATGACCTTATTCAAGTCACTTAATCTTTTAGGATTCCCAATAAGATCTCTAAGACTTTAAGTTATAGATTAACTGTCCTTCTGCTACAGTGGAGGGAATTTCTAGACTAGAATGTTCCTGCATTAATTATGTCACCAGTCTGGACTGAAAGAAAATTCCCTTTCACAGGTTCACAGAGATTGGTGAGACTGTATGTATGATATACTGGAAAGGTTCTCAAAGTAGAATTTCAGTATCTAGGTTCTCCTCTAAGCTTCTGACGTTGGGCAAGTTCCCTTACTTCTCCGAATTTCAATTTTCTCCTCTGAATCATCCACCCAATCATTTAATCAATTTACAAGCAGCCACAAACTGTCTACTATGTGACAGGCATTATGCTGAGCTCTGCAAATGGAGGAAGTAGAAGAGATGAGTGGTAATTTAAGGTCCCTTTTAGGTCAAATATTTTACAGTTCATTTTGATGTAGATGTTTGACAAAGGATTATATTTCATACACATGAAAGCTCTTATTGTTACCACTTTAAGACTGCAGCTCTTGAATTTGACCTCTCATAATTGTGTTGACATTACCAGTGATAATCCCTCCATATTTCCCATCCTCTATATTCTTGTATGTTTTCTTTCATTGATCCCACAGAGGAGGTTCACCTAGTGGACTGGAGCTTTCCTCAAGCCCCCTTAATATTCCAAGGATTGATCTGCAATGGGCAGTGCTCAGGATGTCCATCTGTAGCCCCTCCCTTTCAGTACCTGATTGACTTACCTCCTATTAAGGTCTTTGATGGTGCTACTTCCACCATCTCTTAGGCCCAAGTCATCACTGCTAACATCCTGTAGTCTATTTAGGATGTTATTTGCAATGCCAATTCCTCCAATTATGGAATGAGAGGTTCTAGTTTCTTTAGAGCCTAATCTGCTCCTTGGTAGTAAATTAGATCCTTAAGAAAACTCCTTAATACTTCTCAGGCTTCATGACTCTTACTGAACCTAGCACAGCATAATATCTTGTCCCCCAACCCCACTGTTAGAAGAGAGTGGCTCCAAGCCCATAAGAACCTAAAGTGAGTTGGGAGAGAGACTTGAGCATTGGGAAGAATAAAGTTTACAATTATTTTAACTATAATCATAATCTCCTATATAATATAATTATTGTAGTGTAATGTCTAGAGAACCAGCCTCAGAGTCAAGAACAACTGGGTTGAAGACCCACTTATGACACATATTTATTGTACAACCTCTGGGCAGGTCCCTGTATTTCTCAGTGCTCTGGGCCATTCTCTAAAACTATACATAACAGAGAAGGAGCTGCGCTGTACTGGGAGAGACAATTTTTTTAAGGCAGCTCCCTAAAACAATGAAATCACGCAAGAGGGACTACATCTATGATTTCAATAGTATAAGAAACTCTTTCTTTCTCTTTCTCTAACAATGCAGGTATACATATATGTACAGCAATTTAAAAAGAGTTGACAATTATATCTGGACAGATAGACTTAAGAGGGACAAAGAATGAATAAATTGATACAGTCATTATTCTGTTAAATTTTGTAGCATATAATTGGTCAAATTATAATGGGAAAAAAATTTTATGTGTTAAAGTGACAACAATATTTTATACTTTAAAGATTTTAGTGTCTGTTAAATTATATGTTTGCCATATATTTTTCACATATATTATATATTTGTGCCAAATATGAATGTCCTTTCTAACTCTGCCTGTTCAGTTGCAAAGTCTTGTTATCTTTCTTTCTTTGTTTCTTTAATATGACAGTATTCTAAGCATATTTTCTCATTCAGCAGACTTCAATTTGCCTACTACTAATTCACCTTTCTATAGACTTATATGCATACAAAACAGATTCCTCATTGTTTTCTTTTGTACATAGGCCACTGAGATGCCCATTGGTTAGACAACGGACAGCTTTTTCAAAAAAGAAAAACAAAACATTTGAAATCTACTTGAAACTTCTTCAATTTAGGATCTCTGGACCATAGACCCAGAGCTGAAATTGTTTCCAGAAGCCAGCTACCCAACTCAGTGATTTTAATGATGCAGAGACTGAGACTCAGAAAGAGGGAATGACTAGCCCAAGCACAGACAGACAGCAAGTGGAAGAAGCAGTATTTGAACCTAAGTTCTATGACTCTGAATCTAGCTCTCCTTCCATTATACCACAATGCATGAAAATATCAGAATATTGTTAATTAGAACAGGAATTCCAGGAGATAGCAACAAAAAGGAAGAACATGTCAGGCATGATGAAACAACTAGTGTAAATGAGTGGTTGTAGAAGATAAGACTTCCTGTGTGAGCAGGCAACTTTCTGAAGGATTGATTAGAATAGGGAGACAGCTAAGGCAGTGAGAACAAAAAGGTCAAGAGGTGATCAGGGCCTGAACTTGGGTGGTGTCTGTGTAAGAGAAGAGAAGGAGATCTATGACAGGTGTTGCAGAGAAAGAAGTAAGATCTGGCAACTGGTTAGATATGTGGGGTGAGTGAAAGATGATACCAGTATGATACCAAGCTTTTGAACTGGGGTGACAGGAAGGATGGTGGCATCCTCAATCATAAAAGGAAAGTTCAGAACTGGGTTGAATTTTAAGAGAAAGATAATGAGTTTAGTTTTGAAATATTGAGTTTGAGATATAGATGGGATACAGGTTAAATTGTCCAACAGAGAGTTGGTAATGGAGAATTGGAGCTCAGGAGACTGGGACTAGGAGTAGATAAATAAATCTAAGAATCATATGCATAGCTTATGATTGAATTTAAGGTAGATGATGAAAATACCAAGTGAGAAGGTAGAGAAAATAAAGGGATAATAAACTAAGGTAGAACCTTGGAGGATACCCACAGTTAGAAGGCATGACATGGATGAAGAGGCAACAAAAGCACTTGAGAGGGGTTCATCAGTTGTGTTGTCATTGTTGGTTGTGTTTGTCCTTCATTTTCGAAGAGGACCATGACATCAAGAGGATGACATGACTTGCAGTTGACTTTGACTTGAGTGAGGGAGGGCTGTGCAAGGTAATCAACTTCACTTTCTTCTCCTGAACCATCTAGATCCAGTGGCCTGATATTCATCAAGATGGCTGGAAATGGCCAAGGATGCAATGGGAGACCCTGAAAAGTATAAGGAATCCAAAGAGAGAGAAGAATCATGGAGGCTGAGAGAAGAGGGAGTATCCAGGAAGAGAAGGTGATCATGGTCACATTTATAGAGTATTTTAAGGTTCATCAAGTACTTTGCAAATTTTATCTCATCTTAACCTCACCAAGATTCTTGGGGGTAGGTATTATTATCTCTATTTTACAGATGAGGAAATCTAGCCAGACAGAAGTTAAGTGACTTTGACTCCTCATAAGTCTCTTTTAATGAATGCTGCCATTGAAAGCAAGGGATTTAGAAGAGAAAGAAAGAGACTGGAGAAGAGTCCCTAGAAGGATTTAAATTGTTTACCTGATAGCCTCTTCTAGGTTTCTTCTTTTAGTATCACCTGGACCCATGTGAATCACCCATGTATCTTTATCACAGAGAAGTCTCTCCAGATTCTGTGTTTCCTCTAGAATTTAAATGGTAAAATATTCCTCAGACTCAAGGAACCCCCTCCAAAGTTCATATACAGCTTGGGGGAGGGGAGTAGTAGACATAATCATTTAACTTTATAAATTTTGTTTTATAATTTTATAAACTTTGTTCATAAATTGGTGAAAGATCTTTGACATAGTTCATTATTAGAGAACATTTGGGGCATATCAGAAATTTCCCCAACCTCCCAAATGAATTTTGACAATTAGAATTAGAATTTTAAAATTTCTTCTCTTGCAAAAAAGGAAACCCTAAGAACTATTGGTGTGTTTTATACAGCTAAGACTAAACACTGAATGTTTGTTTTGTTGGCTTGTTTTCTGTACTCCTCAGGGTGAAACCCAGTTTCCTTTTTCTAATATGTAGCATTGTGTATGCTGGGTTGTTTCACAGATTTGTAATATTGGCCCCTCCTGGGTCACCTTGACCAGCTGTTAACCAACAGAGAAGTCTTCTAGGGAGATAAGGAAGCAGCATGAGATACCCCAGTAACTATTACTTGTGGAGGGAGGACAAGATTCTAGCAGACAGTCTTTGGATCCAGAAATTGTTACAGCTTAAAGGAGTTTAGCTGTCATAGAGGACAATCTTCTTATCTTACATCTCAGAAAACTGAGGCCTAGAGATGTGAAGGAATCATTCAAAATTATCCATCAACCAGTAGAGCACAAGAATCCAAAGAAGGTTGATGGACTAGCTTTTTTCCCAATTAATCATTCATTTTTCTTCTTCTCTTTCTCTTTCACCACCTCCTTCTCCTTCTTCTTCCCTTCCCCCTCTTTCTACTCCTCTTTTCTTCACCTCCTTCAAACTTTAGTTCAGTTAAATTAGCATATCTGCAGTGCCTAGTACAGTGTCTATAGTGACAGGTAGTACTGTATTAGATATTGAGCATATAGAGATGAAAATGAAACAGTGCTATGTCCATATTCCTTCTCTTTGGCAAAATCTGTTCAATTTAAATAATACTTATCAAGCGCCTGCATGTGGCAGGCATCATGCTTGATACTGGGGATACAAGCACACAAATAAAGTAATGCCTGTCCTCAAATAACTTATGTTCTATAAGCTCTATCCCAGTGATTCTGGGGTCCAAGTCGAAGAGGAATTTTCTAAATTCTACAGAAAGTAGAAATAAGTTGGTGGCAGGGGTGGAGGGGGAGGGTTCTATTTTTTCCTGTGATTTCTCTGGAGATAGAAATTTTCATTTTATTAAATGAAAACCCACACAGTTGGATTTTTGTTTTGTAAAATAGGTTCATATAACTGGAAAATATATTTTTATTTGGTCTGGACTGAGGAGTTACGTGTCATAGATTGAAAACTGATGAGCACTTGATAAGTGTCAATGGCATTTTGCTGAGACAGTTGAGTGTATTGATAGATTCTAGACTGAATTTAATGGAGCATCTTTATTAGTGATTTTCATTAAGAGGGTAGAGAGTCACCCTTGGTGCCAAAAAGAGCTAAGATGAAGCCCCACTTCCAATATATATGTGGGCTGTGGGCTTTGGGCCAGTTATTTAATAGGGTTCTGGGCAAGTCTGACTGATTTGCAGACCTCCACTGGTAGAGAGAGGGTCCTATACCAACAGAATCACAGGTTTAATATATATATATTCCTAATAATGAATTGCAACATGGAGTGGAAATCATTTTAATGATATTCCCCATTGATCATTAATAGGAAGAACTGGAAACTATGATTGATTAATCTGACAGGAGGAGAAAAAGAGAGGTGGGAAAAGAAACAATTAAACTGTTTAGGCCCTTTGCTTTTGTCAGGGCAGAATTTTCCAGTCTGGAAGGAGGATATCTGTCTTTAGTTCAAGAAATTGACCTCAGGAGTAGAAGATGAGGGCAGTATGACTAGCCAGAAGTTGTTCTGGAGAAAAAAAAAAAAGATCTGAGGACCTGAGTGAATTGCAGGCTCCTGACTATAACGAGTCAAGGAGGCAACAAGGACCAAAATGACTGCAACCACAACAATAATGTCCATAAGAACAGTGACAACAACAAATGGAGGGTTAAAACATTCAAGTCTTGGTAAGAAATAGTCCTGCTCTCCTCTGCCCTGACTGGATCACACATGGAGCATTGTGTTCAACTTAGGGAGGTCAATGGTAAACCAGAGAGTGTCCAGAGGAGGGCAGTCCTCATGGGAAAGCATCCACAGCCAGTGCTATATAAAAGTTGGTTGAAGGAGCTAGGAATTTTTCATCCTTGAGAAAATAAGGCTTGGGAGGGGTGAAGGGAGACATGATACCTGTCTGAAAATCTGTGACAGACCATTATTTGGGAGAAGGGTCATTAGACTTAGGTTGTTAGGCTTTAGAGAGTTTACTAGGAACAATAGATGGAAGAGGCAAAGAGATAAATTTAGGCTCCAAGTCAGGGAAAACTTCAATCCATTAGAGCTTTTCAAAAACACAAGGGGTTGCTTTGGGAGATGTATTGATAATGTATTTTTTCTTATTGTTAGTGTAATTTTGCTTCTTAATGGGAAGATCTTTCCATCCATGAATAGCCCTATGTCATCTGCTTGGGTCACATGGAAGTCTGTGTCACATGAAGCCTGTGGCAGCAGCTTGCTGAATGGGGGTGGGGCGGGGAAAGAGAACAGGAAGAGGCAGAGGTAGAGCAGAGCTTAGATGAAATTGGTCAGAACAGTCAGAACTGAGAGAAAGAAAGCAAGCAGACAGGCTCTGAGTGTTTGTGGGAAGACCCTAGCAGGGGGAAGACTTAGGGCTGGTGTTGCTCCCTGTATTGCTATTGTGTATAGATTTTTGTTACTATGATGGATTTGGCTTTCCGGTATCTGAAAAAATGTTTTGGTTCTGTCTTCCATGTGAAGAATCTGCTGTATTTTGTGATTCAGAATTGTGTTGGGATATTCATAGCCACTGTAGGCACTGTGAATATCGTGTTGGCGCTACAGGAGACAATGGTGGTTACTATCATTGGAGGTCTTTACAAAGAAGTTGGATGACTTCCAGTTGGAAATATTGTAGTGGAAATTATTTTTTTAATGCATGAGTTGTAATAGATGGTCCCTGAGATCCCTCTCAGCTCTGGAATTCTATGAACCTTATAGAGTGAGAGACCCCAACACCCAAAGAGTTTCCCCAGTGACTGTTTTTATGTGTGAAATTTTTGTTCTCTGAGATTAAAATTTTAAAGACACAAGTTACATGGGGAATATGACCACTGCTACAGTGCTGCGGTGGTCTCTGCCAGCTCCAGTGTACCTTACACACTACTATGAGATCAAGTTGTTGTTTGTCCTTTGGTTTCAAAGAAGACCAATGATATCATGGAGTGATGTCTTGACTTACATATGAGTTGGTTTTAAGTGAGGCAAAGTTTCAAGAAGTCTCACTTTCTTTCTCAGAGTCATTGAAATCCAGTGGCAAGACAAAAGTCAAGATGACTGGCAACGGCTCAGGGATACAGTGGATAGATGATCTTGGCATCTTTCAAGACTGACCAACCTCTAAGCACTCCATAGCATCTGCTCAAGCCCCCTTTATGGCTGTTGGAAGAAATTATTCTCATTTGCCAATTCCAGTGGAGGAAGATGGGTTTGAGGCCTATCAGTTACCTTTAACCTGGCTTAGCCTGACTGGTTGACATGGTTTACCAGGGTGTGGTTGCTGTGCATACTACAGCTTCTTGGAGCCACAGGTAAGAGTTAAGTGACAAGTGGACACCAAAGGTGGATAAGCATCCCTGAAGGTCTTGGCAAGCCCTCATACTAGAGGTGTCAGTCCTCCTGGAATACCTCAGACATCCCATGAGACAAAGGCATCGCCTGTGATTATGTCAGTCTTCCTTAAAAATCCTGTGATGGTCCCCTACCAAAGCAAGTCTAAAATGACTTTCAGGGTTTTCTAGGATACAATGATTTCAATTAAAAACATTCATCAAACATCTACTATGTGCAAGGCATTGAGGACGTGAAGACAGATGAGAGGCCACAAAGCTACAATTTAATAGGAGAGTAAATTCAAGGTAGAAAGATGCAAGTTCAAAGTTTTTGGTGCATTTGTATACATAGTTACTAAGCATTTTAAATTGAATTATTCTCCCTGTTAAAAAACAAATTAAGTTTAAAGGTTATATCTCTACATTTTTATATCCTATTTACAAATTATGTAGCAGTGTGAAGCAATTATGAAGAAATACACGTTGCTTTGTCTAAGCCTAGAATGATCTGCTCAGGTATAAAATAATAACCATTAATATGAATGTGCTTCTATAAAATCCCTTTAAAAGAGAGATTAGTGAGGATGCTGTCTTAGGCTTTTGATATAGTGCTGTGAGGCAGCTGGTCCAATGTTAAGGGAGGGGATGGAGTCAGAGAACCTGACTTCCAATCCTAACTTTGCCATTTGCTATTTGTGATCTTGGACAAGCCACTTACCCTCCTTGGGACTTAGTTTCTCCATTTTCATGTAGCCCTGCATCAAAACAAATGACTGTATGGCTTTCTGGGAGGGGTAGATTTTCCCATTCTAAAAAAAGAAGTCAAGCCATTTTGCTGGGGCGGCAAAGGCCATTCTGGGGATGAGAGAAGGTCCTCTCACAGGCAGTAGCCATCTTATTCCTTTCTGAAGACCAAACTTTCTGGACACTTAGATGTTTCTCCTCTAGCTCCAGGTCTCACAGTAGCTAAATTGTTTTTTAGCCTTGGAAAACGACATTACTTATTAAGCTGCTCTAACTTAGGGCTGTATTCCAATGAGAGGTTTGGATTAGTTTAGACAGCCTTTGAGGTGCTTTTCCTTTCTAAGTTTGTGAGCATGTGAACTGATGATACGTAGTCTAGATGAGATAAAACGTAGGCTGGGGTCATGATACCTGCTTTCAAGCATCATTAGATTGATGTCAAACAGATTTATCTTGCTTTTTCCTGCATGGCAGAGCTGTGTATAAGAGGTGAAAGAGACAGGGAGTCAGAATTCTGCTCAATCTAAGGGGGCGGGGGAAGAGAGACAGGGAAATCTTGCTCAACATTAGTGCTGTTTGCATGTGAAATAGACTCCTGATTGGAGTCAAAAGTTTACTATCATTAGTGGTCTTCAAAGAGAGGCTGCATGATCCCCTATTGGGTTATATGGTAAATGAGATGCATGACTTGGGTCAGGATTGGACTCATTGCAGGACATTAGGAGTTTATGGACTGGTTAAGTTAGCTTGAGTCCAGGATCTCCAGTGTGGTAGGACCATGTCACTTGTCTTCACCTCCTACAAACTTTTTCCAGAGATAAGGCATACAATCCTTCCCATCATAAATTATACCTAACTTTATAACTCCTGTTTAAGATGCATTGCCCAAGATTGTTCCAGAAGCCATGAAGGCATGGGCAATATTTTTCCATTCTCTTTTCCAGGGAAGCATAAAAGAAAAGTGGGGAATGGAATAGTATGAAATAAATTTGAAAAGGGAGGCCAGAGTCAAATGATGGAGTATATTCAGTGACAGGACAAGTTTGTAATTTCCTCCCACAGACCAAGGGAAACCACTGAAGGGATTTCAGTGGAAGGGTGTGTGACATAATCGTTGCTAATCCACCCTAGCCTAGTTTTTACTCCCTTCTTTCCACTTCCCTCCATTCAAAAAATTAATAATTAAGTCAATTGCATGCCAAGGGCTGAAGCGGAGATATTTTAAGCCCAAAATGAAATAGTTTCTGCCCTTAAGGTGCTTATATTATTTCAGGGAGACAGCTTGCATTTTCTACCAATCAATCAAGGTCTCTCTACACAAATATCTGTCTATAACTAACACATTTGTCTCTATTATCTATCTATATCTATGTCATCCATATATATATATATGCATGCCTATATCCATACTTATGTCATCCATATTGATATCTATCAATATGTATATTTATATATCTATATTAATCAATCTAATTTATGGTAGGGGAGGATATTAGTGGCTGGGGGTGAGAGGGCAGGAAAGACTTTATCCAGAAGGTTATTAGAGTATATTCTGAAGGGAATAAGAGAGTCTAAGGAGCAGAGGTGTCCTCTGTTTCAGTCAAATCATTCCCCAAATATGGCTTGCACATTGTCACTTCTCTCCTGGTTATTTGCCCTGTTCTCCTACACACGCATATCTCCTGTCCAAATCCTGATGATCCTTTTAAGATCAGTTCCATTTGAATCTTTTACATATGCCCTTCCTAGAATACATAGTCATCTCTGCCTTATATTACACACGGTGATCCATCCAAATAGAGCCATATGGGATGTAGGATAATAATTCATTTTTTATGACAAGATTTATTGAATGATGATAAATGACCATTAATTGAAGTGGTTTTGTACATATATATGGGTCACACTGCTGTTATTTGTTTACACAGCTCAGTTTCCTTACATGACCAAAAAACTCAATGAAGGGAGGGATTGTCACTTTTTCATATTTCTCTCTTCTCCCATAATGTCTTGTAATAATAACAATAATAGTTGAGATTTATAACGGTTTTAATATCCTAAAGAAATACAAAACATATGCAAAGGCAATACAGATGTTAATTGTTCTCTGTATGCCCAGGACTGTACTAGAAGCTAGGGGAGATACAAGGAAGAAGAAGCAATTTCTTTTCTGAATCTTCTCTCCTCCTGGCTTACTCAATATCCCCAATTCCATCACTCTATCCTTGTATATCGTGAACTCAAGGTCCTTCTCCATCTTGGTTGTCATCATCTTAATCATTTCTAGTTTGAAAAAATGTCTTTCCTATGATGTGTTGACTAGAACTAAACACAATATTAATGATATTGTCTGAATAGGGAAAAGATACCGCTGTACTTACTCCTGCATTCTTTAAAACTATGCCTCATTAAAAACTTGCCATGTACAAAGCTGTGCTCGGTACTAGGCGGAAGAGTTTAGTTAAAATGGTCCCTGCTCTGCTGGAATTCACATGGATTAAGTGATCTGGCACAGTGGGATCCAACCAAAATAGAAATGGGATCAATAAACCATACATAAATATCCTTGGGGGTCACATATTACCTTAAGAACCTTATAGTAGTGTTATCAATATTCTATTATATTTTGTTCATTCTGTGAAATATTTCAGTCCCATTTTAAACTGGTTCAGGCTGCATTCAGGAGTATGTGTTTGGCATCTCTGATCTGGCATGAGTGGGATTATGTATATATGAGTAAGAAATATAGTAAAAACTGGAATAGAATGAGTATAACATAAATACAGAATGCTTTGAGAAGTCAGATACAAAAGAGCATGTACCTGACTGTGGAGATGAGGAAGGCTTCACGGAAGAGGTAATATTTGACCTGAGTGGTAAAGAACAGGAAATAGTTCAAAGACAGAAATGCAGGAGTAAGACCAGTGTCCTAATCACAGAATCATGGGATATTTGGGTTGGATGGGATGGCAGAAGCCATGTGTTCAAACCATATGAACCCAAGAAGGAGACAGCTACTCTTTTCTTGAAGACCTCACCTCTATTCAGAGTCTCTTCCCCATCCCACAACTTTCAAAGCATCCTATTCCACTTTGGGACCACTGTCATTGACAAGAAGTTTCTCTGGACATCCAGCCTGAATTTCATTCTTCACAGCTCCTTTTTATTGCTTCTCATTCTGCATTCTAGGGCCAGGACAGCTGCTAGACAGTCTGCAATTCCCGCTCCTGATCCATTATATGAAGCCCTGCCTAGGGTCAGGAGAATAGCTATGCCAGCCACTGGAAGAAAGCCATAATGGAAATAAAGTGTAAATAATGCTACAAGGAGATGGAAAAACACTAATGCAGATCTATTCAACTATAAGAGGAGGGTGAAGGAATCAAACACTTAAGTTCCAGATAATTATCATGGTGTGAATACAGGACACCTAATGTCCCATGGAAAAAATGAAATGCCATTATAGTCCACTGACCATGATTAACAACCAGTGGCTGCCAGTGTTCCTCCTCTAGCTTAAATTCAACAATTTAGCAATAGAGTGATTACAGAGGAAGGGGGAAGTCTGGCAAGGGTCCAAGTATGCTTTATGCTACATGGCAGGGTAGAAGGAGTCAGAGAGTGAAGTTAATGGGCTGGAAATGGAAATTGCAATATTTTAAGGAAATGTGAAAAATGAAATGGAATTTGTACACAAGTATTCTTGGGAAATGACATCTTCCTTTTGGAACTGGGTAGTTAATTGTGACTCTCTGGTCCCTTCTATGGTAACCTTTTAGATAGCTTTCTCCCATTCCTCTTCCTTCCCTTTTCTTTCTAGGTTCCCCATGATATTCCTTATCCTACACATAGTTCGGTGACAAAGCCTAGTTGTTTAATAGGTCTCTGAGAGGTAGCTAGGGGTCACCATAGACAGAACACAGTGCCGAGGGTCAGGAAGACCTGAATTCAAATTCAACCCCAGACACTTTCTAGCTGTATGATTCTGGGAAAGTCAGTTAACTTCTGCTTGTCTCAGTTTCCTCATCTATAAGATGAGGATAATAAGAGTATGTACCTCCCAGAGTTGTGAGGATTAAATGTAATGTTATTTATAGTGCTTAACACAGTGCCTTGCATAGAGTAGATGGTTAATAAATGCATGTTTCCTTCTTCCTGATAGACTGTCAGCTAAATGAAGACTTGGACTGTGTCTTCTCTAGACCTTATTTCTCCCACAGTTCCAAGCACAATGCTTTGCATAAAATAGTTGCTTAATAAATGTTTATTGATTTGAGTTCATAGAATCTCAGTGGATTCCATTCCATCCAATCCATAGTCATTTATTAAGCATCTACTGTGCTTAATTAGTAAATAAATTTAATCAATTTACTTGATAACTTTATTATATATTTAAAATGAATAGCAAGTTATATGTAACAGATTTGCAGTTTCATGTGCCATTGTTTTCTATTATACTATGTTATGGAAAAAACATTTTTATTCCATAAATTAAAAATTAAGCAAATTTAAAAATAATCAACTACTGTGAAAGGTATGATTCTTGACATCAGTGATACAAAGGAAACAGTGTACCAACCCTTGTTCTCAGGAAGCTGACATTCTACTTAGGATAAGTAGATAAATATGCATATAGAAAAGTAAATACATAATATATGGAAAGTTAATACAAAGTAATTTAAGGGTTTTGAGAAAGTTATAAGGCCTGGAGAATTCTGGGATTCCAAAAGGCAGAGATGAGGAAGGAGAACATTCTAGGCCTGGGTAGTTACATATGCAAAAGCCAGGCAGTGGGAGACATTATGTCATATACAGGAATGTGAATTAGACCTGCTCATCTAGAATGTATAGTACATAATGGGAAATATTATTAAATCAGGACTGAATCGTGAGGGAGACAAAGTCAAATTGTATAATGCCTTAAATATCCTTCAGAGACATTTGTATTTTTTCATTCTTATGGACAATAGAGGGCTACCCACTGTTGCTTCTTGGGCAAGAGAATGGCCTAGTTAGACTTGCATGGATGCCAGCTAGCAGAGTGAGAGAGATTGGAGTTAAGGAGAATGGTCCAATAGTCCAGGTGGGAGATGATGGGAATCTGACTTTGTCACATATGTTGAAGTGGAGAAAGAGGGACAGATGTGATAGATGTGCTGGGGGTAGAATGGGCAAGACCTGGCAGCTGATTGGCTATTGAAAGTGAGGGTGAGGTAACAGCCAGACCCATGCTGGCTGTCATGGCCTCTGGGGCTAATTTTTTTTTTCTGGGGCTAAATTTTAATACATCAGAGGATTAAAGACAGTGTCAGCATTGTATGGATCAGATCACTAATTCTTTTCTTTTTGGAATCTCCCTTTAGAAAATATCTGGCAATTTAATACATTTTTTAAAAAATTGCCTTGTATAATATATGGGAGTTTAGCTATGGGAGACTAGAATATATTAATATTGATAGATTGAAAACTTCTGTTCAGCTTGAAAATTTAGATGCGCAAAAACAAGAAAAATTCCTACTGTGCAGAGAAAAGCAACTGGGAGACCTGGAGATCAAGAGTTATGGCAGTCTCTGAAATTTCACTTGCTGGTTTTCATGGATATGCATGCAGCTGGTGCCAATTATCTACTAAGCAGGTGAAATGTGAATCTGTCCACCCCATCAAGGGGTATTGAGCAAGCTGTCCTGGCCTATTCCTTCCAAATTCAGGGGATAAACTGAGGCAGAGGAGGCAAGTAGATGTACAATTGGCAACTGCCTTCCCTGCCAAGGTGCTGTTGGTCTCTGTAGCATTGGGGTGCTCATCCTCACTCAGTCAGTCTTGTCACCTCCTCATAGGATATTTGGTGTTGGGCTCCATGGTTCTGATCAGTATGGCTGCTGCCTGCTCTAATGGGACCTAGTGATCTCGTTGCTGTGATGTGTAATAGCTAGTCAGAAGCACAATGTTACAAAACAGGCATTGACATGCCAGCCTCCAGGCTGGGAAGTACTTAGCTTAATAGGAAGTTAGCAGTGGTATTTCCACCCTTCCCCCCCCCCCCCACACACATGCACACACAGCAAATGAATGTGATGAATTGGTTCATTTCTGAAATGTTCTCTCTGATTCATCAATAAACAGTGGCGAGGAGCTGTTTTCTGATGAATATATATCAAAGTTAGAAATACCTGTTGATCCTTGAAAGCCCTCAAAAGGAGGTAGGTGTTCATGTAATTGAGACTGATGTCTGGATAAAGCAAGAAGATTAAACATCTCTCAGAAGGGGGTAGTTTACATTGAGGATAGCATTTTGTCAGTATGTTTCATGTAGAGTCTTGACGACAGAATAGGTGGGTTTTCCAATGACTTGTCTATTTAAGCCATGAAGAGGCGAATTCCTCAACTTTGATAGTCTCTGCAACAAATCCAAATGGCCATCAGTCCTGGGGGACTCACATATTCTTTCGATGTGACAATGTTGAAGTGATGGACAAGTGACCAGAGGTTGCTAAAGATAATGCAGCTTTCAGAGAATCTATAAATGCAAGCTTTGCTCTTGGAATAAAAAATGTGAGATCCTTTTCCAGTTAGTGGACATGCTACTGAAGGAAATGAATATTAATCTTAAACTTCTGGCTGTAAATTAAATCAGAAGACAAAAGAGAAATTGTAGCTATGTGTAATGAGGGTTAAGAGGTTTTGCTTGATGTGTCACAACACAAAGGAACTTTAAAAACTGGTCTTACTGTGAATCCAAAGGCAAATCAAAGCATTTCAATAAGAAGCTTTTCAGGTTATAAAGAAGCTTTATACAGACACATGTGCATGCACATGTATATCTACACACATATCAGGAGGCAATGGACATAATACCCACAATATGGAACCACAAAAAATAAAGTGATAGTATTCCTCCAAGCATGACAGGATTAGTTACAAATATGGAAAGAATTTACAAATCAGATACTGTGTATAGTCAGACCACTGAATTGTTTGAATAAAGATAAAATTCAGTACCAGATGAGAGGAAAAAATGAAAAAAGAAAAAAAAAGAGGACTAATGAAGAACTAGGGTATACAATCAAAACAAAGTCAAATTGGACATTTTAAACAACTATTGACAAAGTAAAACAGTAAATGGATTTTAAAAGACATCCCAATTTTCTGAAGAAGTTTAACTGGTTGAAATCAGTTTTCACAAGTAGTCCAAAAGGGCTCCCTCTCTTATCCGTCATCCTTGGCCAATTCCTTAGCTCTGAGTGTTTTTAGGCTTCTGAAGGCTTGATATTAAGGGGAGAGCAAACTTCCTAGAAATTCAAGTTATGAAAATGTGGAATCTGTTCCCTTAAGAGGTGGTGGATTACACCTCTTTAGGGGTTTTCAAGATAAGGCTGGACACCTATTTGTTGGATATGTCATAATGGGGATTCCTTTGGACCTTCAGTGGGTTAGATGGCTGCTAAGGTCTCTTTTGACTATTGAATTCTGTACTTCTGCGTCAAGTGAGGACATTTTGATCCAAGGCAACACTGGTTTAAAATACGACCTATTTTATAAAATCTTAAAGAAAAAAGATGTCAGACAATTAAGAACAAAATCTCCATATAGCAAAAGGAAGTTGTGGAGGAAGCAAAAGAATTTATAGAAAGTTTGATAACAGACTCAAATAAACTAGATCATCCCCAAATACTTACACAACCTTGTTAAGAATAAGCTCTACACATAAATATTGAGGACCTCCTTGAAGAGGGTACAAGAATGAGGGTACAAGGTATATTTTCCTAATGCTATTTGACCTTACAGTCACACAATTAACTTTAGGTCCCAAGAAAACAAAATTCCACTTTGCTCTTTGTTCATTGACTATTATTAAAAACTTTTGATTTATGAAAGCAAAATATCTTTTTAAAGACTCCCCTCTTCCAAGTCAGCTCCCATGCATACATTAAAAGAGATTCATTGAAAGGTACAACAACAGAGATAACTATTCACTGACTGATTGTTAATATCAAATTATTAATTATTTATAATTTAATTATAATTTATATATTTATGATTTATTTATAATATCAAATCCTCTTTGGAGGATGTCCCAATGTAAAACCTGACTGGAAAAGATGTCAAGTTCCTCTAGATACTCTAATTTGTAAATTGTATTATCATAGAGTCATCAAGTGCTTGGACATTTTACCGCCCGCTAAATGAAGTCCATAATCATTCTTCAATCAGTCAACAAATTGATAAGCATTTATTAAATTCTTACTACATGCAGCCACCATGCTAAGCTCCTAGAAAGCAAGAATAATCAAAATCAGTCCCTGCCTTCTTGGAGTTTACCTTCTAACAGGGGAGATGATATGCAGGAAAGGGACGTGGGGCTGTTGAGGACACAGGCTTTGAAAGGTCCAACCAAGCTGCAAAGCCTTCAGATGTGACATGGTAATGAATTGGTTTCTCTTCCTCCTCATCTCTGCCTCCTGGTTTCAGAGGGCCAGCCTAGCTAAATTTTCAGAGAATAATCAGAACATTGGTAAGTTTCTCCTGGTTAAACTATGTCTGTGGTAATGTGTTCAGCTTTGGGTGCCAACTATAAATATTTATAATAAATGTGAATATATTTGCATTTAGTTATATATTATGAATATAATTTTTAATAATTGCTTGTTGAGAAAGTGACATTTCAAGAAGGATATTGTTAAGTGGGAAAACATCTGGAGAGGGATATACCTGGTGATATTGAGTATTGAGATTCTATCAGATGAACATTACTTGAAGTCATTGAAAATGTTTAGCCATGAAGAAAGAAGTCAGTTGCAGTTAATGGTTGCAGGTCACCCAGGCTAGTGTATTTGCCACAATTTATATCAACGAATCGTATAAATGCATTTTCATCTTCCTTATTATACTATTAATAAATTACATACTATATTGATATCTGTTTAACTTTATGAGGATTTGCTTCAATATATCCAGAATAATGAGTGGAAGAATATGGGAAAAATGTGACTCTAGTTTATAAACTAGGTTGTGATTCAAAGATAAGTAATGAGAAAGATAGAACATTTATATTGATTTGTAGGACATGTTGGCATAAGCTCCATATTTACCTTAAAATACAGGTTAAAATTAAGAAAAAATGTGCCAATGGCAGTTAAAAAGTAGAATAGCCACCTCCCCAAGACTACCCTACTGGAGGCTGTAGACTTTAAGCTCTAACATGTTTGAACAACGTAAATAGATTGAAGATGTAGCACTCACAAATCAGGAACTTAGAACCTTAGAATTTAATTTTATTTCTTCCCCTTTAGAGCAGCTTTTCTTTATTAGCCTTGCCAAATGGTTGTCAACAATCATTTATTAAGTACCTACTTTGTACTGGGGATATAATAAGGCAAAACCAAAAACAACCAACAAACAAACCACCAGATCCTTCTCTTGATGAACTATTTAATAGGGGAATACATACAAACAACTATGTATAACAAAACAGATGCAGGATAAATTGGACATAATTACAGAGGGAAGGCACTAAGTCAAGGAGACCCAGGAAAAGATTCTTGCCAAATGTGAGATTCTAGCTGAAGTTTGAAAAGAGACTGAGAAACCAGGAGGCAGAGATGAGGAGGAAGAGAGTTCTAGCCATGGAGGATAGACAGTGAAGATGCCTAGAGTTGGGAGCTGGATTGTCTTGTTTGAGGAACAAGAAGGAGGCCAGTGCCTAAGGATCATGTAGGGGAGTAAGATGTAAGAAGACTGGAAAGGTAGCAGATTATAAAAGACTTTAAAAGCCTAACAGAGGATTTTATATTTTATACTGAAGGTAATAGAGAGCCATTAGAGTTTATTAAATATGGGAGTGAATGATTAGGCCTGTGCTTTAGGAAGATCAATTTAAAAACTGAGCGGAAGATGGACTTGATCAAGAAAAGCAAAGGGAGTGACACTATTGACTTTGTCATTCAGTCATGTTTGACTCTTTGTGACCCAGCATGCCAGGCTCCTTTATCTTTCACTATCTCTTGAAGTTTAAGTTCGTGTTCATTGTTTCTCTTACTATAGGACCAGCAGGAGGTGATAAAAGCCTATACTAGGGTGGTAGCAGCATCAGATAAGAGAAAGGGGAAAATATTAGGAAGAGATATTAGGATAGGTAGGAATGACAGGAGAGAGAGAGAGAGAGAGAGAGAGAGAGAGAGAGAGAGAGAGAGAGAGAGAGAGAGAGAGAGAGAGAGAGAGGAATAGTGACTCCTCATTGTGTAACTGGGAGACAGTAATGGGGAAGATTTGAAGAGAGTAAGGTTTTGGAGAAAATCTAACAAACTCAGTTTTGGGCAAGTTGATTTTAATATGTCTATAGGACATACAGTTTAAGATGTCCAATAGCCAGTTTGAGATGTAAGATAGGTTCAGCAGAGAGGTTAGGCTGGACTAATAATGAATCTGACAGTTATCAGTAGAGGTATGTAATTAAATCTATGAGAACTGATGATATCACTAAATGAAATAGGATAGAAGGAGAAGATGAAAGGACTGGGGGAAAAATCTTGGGGACAACTGTGGCTAGCAGATGAAATGAAGATCAAGCAAAGAAGACTGTAAAGGAAGCATTAGACAGGTGGGGGGAGCACCAGAAGACAGCAGTGTTACAGAAATCTAGAGAAAAATGAGATGAAGTAGAGAGGGATTGTCAGCATCAAAGGCTGCTGAGAGTTCAAGAATGATCAAGATTCAAAAAGGCTATTAGCCCTGACAATTTAGTAGTCCTTGGCAACTTTGGAGAGAGGGGTTTGGATGAAAAAGTGAAAATAGAAGCCAGATTGCAGTTAGAAAGAGAGAGGAAAGAAAGTGGAGGCACTATTTTAGACAGCCTGCTCAAGAAGCTTGGCCACTAAAGAGTTGATACAATAGTTATAAGGGATGGACAGATCAAGTAAGACTTTTTCCAGGAGGAGGAGACATGGGTCTGTTTGTTGGCAGTAGAGAAGCTACCAGTAGATAGGTACAGATTAAAGATTAAAGAGACAAATGGAGATTATAGATAAATGACTAAGGTGGCAAACTGATGTAGAAGATGTCTTGGAATGAGATCATCTGTGGGTTTTATCGTCAAGCCTTATGTAATAAGCTTTGCCTTTAATTAATAGTTTTATTATAATTTATTATTATGATATTATATACTATAATTACATATAATATACAATACACATGTATGTATAATATGTATACATATTATACATATGTATAATACATATAATTATAATATTACAATGTAATATAATAATACATGTAACATAATTAATTATTATAATAATAATTATTAACTAATTAATAGGATTGCCTTACCTCATGATGCAACTCTCTCAATAAAGGACAGATTTGAACTATTAAAAATAGGTTTAGCTCTATTGGGCTCTTAGATTGAGCCCAAGTATATCTTCTTCCTGTTGCTCTTAGTTCAAACTTCCAGAACTACAGAGATCAAATCTCATCTTTACATGACATTCTATTCAGTCCTCTTCCACCAATCAAATTTTCACTTGAGATATAAATATCTTGAGGCATCTGCAAGATAATATTGAGGGTAAGGATGACAGAGATAAGCCTGAAAAGGTCTGAGGCACTAACAAGGGGGAGTAAATCATGCAAACCTTTAGCACCTGCACCAGAAGGGCTAAGTCTCCCTTCAGTTCAAAGCAGTCATGGTGAAGATTTCACTGAGGGAATAATGTTCAATTTTTGGGAGACTCCTTTGGGCATAAGATGCCATTTATAGGTATGTTACCTCTGGGATTGCACTTTTAGAGAGACACATGTCACTGTTTACTTTCAGGAAGATGAGAAAGATGCTTGACAAAGTCTCTTTAAGCCAAAGGTAATTCAAATAGGCCATCAGTAGCATCCCCTCATTTAGCACATGGAGGGTCTCTGCAGGATGTCATTAAGTCATCCCCTCCCCCACCCCCCATGTCTCAATTTTCACAGAAACCAGGATTTGAGATAGAGGAGCACAACTCTTTCTCTCTGTGCATGACATACTCAGGAATCTCTCTGTTGATTCCTAGGGTGTCACTTTGAAAGCCATATGTTCACTTCCTCTTCTGAAGAGAAATGGGAGTATTATTGAATCTGTCTTCCAGAAATGCCTAAAGACATGGAGGTACTCGGTGGGATCTATCCTCTTGTCCTTATAAGGTGCAGCTCATTTTGTATCCATGGATTCCTGTAAAGTTGAACTCATAAACAAGGTATGCTCCTTGGCAGGTAATAGTTTCTGGCTTGACTCATCTCTTCCTCCAGCATTGCTTTGGAGTCAGATGATGGGAGTACTGAGGAAGACAAAAATAGATCTGCTCCAGTGGAAAATAGATTTCTTCCTTGATCGGAAATCTTGGTGGTGCTGGCAGGGGGGAAGAAGAGGAGGCTGTAAACTTTTGATGTACTGAGATAAAGGAAATCTAAGACACTGGTAGACTTTTCAAACCCAGAATCCACTGTGTTCTCTGTAAATGACATTTCCTTTGTTATAAAAGGAATCACTGCTTCCCCTTCCCTATCTTAGTTCAATTGTTCATTCTAGGACAGTTTAGATTGAGTGTCCAGAGCTGGCTGTTTTCACTGTGCTGAAACACAGGCCAGTTTGAGAGTTCAAATTATTCCCTTGAGCGTTTCTCTGGGACTTTTTACTGCCTGAAAGCTCAGAAAGAGGTCAAAAGCAAGTACTTCTTAGAAATCCCTCTCAGAATAAAGGTCTAAGTAGGGTAAGTAAATATGGCTTTTGCAAAGATAGGTAGTATGAAATCTTTAAATCAATCAAGATCAGGGAAGTTAGGCACACATTGATGAGAACACTCACTTGGTCAAAGGCCCTTCTATTCTCTCTATCACTGGAAAGGAAGAGGAAAATCATCCCCAGAAACACTTCTAGAATCATTCCAGATGATTCTGAGTAGATAGGGGGAGCAGATGAGATATTGTAATCATTTAGATAACTTTCAAAGCTCAAGAGATTTAGGAAATCATTTAACCAGCCTGAACGTCTCTTTTTTCATAGGAGGAAACTGAAGCCCATGAAAGTTAAGTGACCCACCTAAGGTCACTCAACAAGTTACTGTTCATCCTTCATTCTCAAAGATGACCAATGATATCAGGAGGGTAATGTGTCGACTTGCAAGTGAATTGGATTTAAGTGGGGTAGAGCTGTCCAAAGTCATCAGCCTCACTCTCTCCTGAGTCATTGGAGTCCAGTGGAACAAGTAATTGACAAGAGGTAAGTCAGTGATGTATAAAAAGAAAGAATGCTGGTTGTGAGGTCAGAGGAATTGATTTTGTCACTTATTTCAGTGAGTGAGCAAATCACTTTCCTTTTACAGTCATCAGTTTTCCTTACCTGCCAGGTGAGGTGGTGGGACTCATCATCTCTAACGTTCACCAGCTCTGAATCTATGATTCCATGACCCTCACTACCAAATCAATGCTCTTTTGACTTTGTTATGTTTCCTGACTCACCCAGGGCTGACGGATCTGGCTTGTTTCATTTGAAGGGTGTATTAAGCTACAGAAACAGTGTGCCCCAGTGAGAAAAGCCTAGAGTCAGGGGTCCTGTGACCTTAAGGAATGAGGTGTGCTAAAGCTTGCTCTCATAGGCTGTAGAAAACTGATTGTTAAATTTTCATTGTGAGCATTTCCATCTCTGAATTTGGCTGACAATGAGTACTTGATTTATTATTTTGTTGATTATCTAGATTTAAGAAAGTGATAGAGAAAAATGTCTACAATACGTATTAAACTGAAGTGTGTCATGGGTTTTCAGGATGCTGATTGCTATGCGTCTACCAGCACTGCACTGCCTAATGCTTTCTCTTAGTTCTTGTTGAATAAAGAGCAAGTAATTTTTCTCTGTGTAAATAGGCAGGATACAAGAACCTATGATACAATTTGAGAAATATTCTGCTCATTTCTCTGAACTTAGTTCTACCAAATGTAGTCAGAGTCTCAAATAGCATAGCTCATGGGCTTTAAAAACTAGGGCCCTGGAGGTCTGAATTATCCATACTGAAGGGAAAAAATGTGCCCTTGAATGTGAAATTAGGCAGCAAAAACTCTGCCAGAGACCATAAATCATATGTCCTAGAAGTTTAGAGCTGAATAGGACATTAAGGTACAGTCCTATCATTTTACAAGTGAGTGCTAGGGAGGGAGGAATCATCAGATTATATAGAAAGAGTTAGAGGGAACCTTAGAGGTCATTTAATTCAACTTTTTTTAGATAAAGAAACTGCTCAGAGACAAGAAGTGACCTGTCTAACATCATACAAGAAGTAAAGGACAAATGGGATAAATTGGTCATTGGGCTCCAAACCAGTGCTCTTTCCACTACAACAACTGAATACTTAGTCAACGGCCATCTCACCGTCCAGATGCTGACTTGTTATCTCTTGCTCTGGACAAAATGTCTCCTTCTGCCTTGGTCTCAGTGTACCACTCCCCAAGCCAAGTGTGCATATTTGTTCAGTCAATGGTTTTCTCTGCTCTTGACCTGGCCCATGAAAACTAGGAGTTGGGCAATTTTAAGGGGAAAAGCAGAGAGGTAGAGCGGTCAACACTGATCCATGATACTTCCCATTTCCTCATCTACCACTTGTCTTTAGTACTTGGCTGCAGGTACATGGTTCTGCTGATGACTAGAATGATTTTTAGCATTGATCCTGACTTCATTCTTGCAATGACTTTTGCTTTTCCTTGATATACCAACTAATACACATACACGGTCAAGAAGGAGGATCCTGAAAGCATCCTAGAGCCCCAAGCTCTGTAACATAGTCCATTACAGTAGTAGCTCCTTGAGGGCAGAGATTCCTTTTTGCCTTTCTTTGTATCTCCTCTGATTAGCACAGTGCCTGGTACACTGTAGACAAGAAATTTTTGTTGTCTTGATTAAATAGCTTATGTTATCCAGGAAATTAAAACACTGAAAATATCTGGTAGCATTTTCCTCCCTGAAATAGAACCTATGTTAATTCTCTTTTGGGGGCATTATTCTGTGACCACAAATGCAGAACTTTTTCCCATTTTGCACATTATTTCTTGCCAATTATTTCCTGGGTGACTGTAGCTAAGCTGTTTAAATTATCTGAGGCTCAGAGGGGCTAGATATATGTCAGTCTCCATGGGTTTATTCATGGAATTGCACGATATAAGTTGAAAGGGACCTTAGGAGCTTTCTTATTTATAATATCCCTAAGATCTTTGGAGCCAATCTATTCCAATTTGAGATTTCACTAATTTTGGGGAAGTTTTTTTCTTCTGATAACAATACTGAATTTGGAGGAAGATTATGATATAATGGATAGTGGGTTTGACTCTGAGAAAGGAAAACTGAGTTTAAGTCTTACACATATATTAGCTGGGAGTGAAGCTTAAGTTACTTAAGCTCCTACTGTCTTAGTAATCTCTTTTTTAAGGTAATTTTAAAACAACAACGCAATAATTATAGTCAATATTTATTTAGTATTTACTATATGCTAAGCATTTCATTATTATCTCAATTAATTTCCACAACAACTTTGGGAGGTATTATCTCCATTTTATAGATAAGAAAACTGAGACAAACAGAGGTTAAGTGACTTACCTAAGGTCACATAGCTACCAAACTTTTGAAGCTGGATTTGAATTCAGGTCTTTCTGACTTCAGGCCTCATGCTCTATCCCCTGCACTATCTCACTGCTCTCAATATTCAATGAACAAAAATAAATTTTCTTTCCCTTCTAGACTTCAATATTGAAAAGAAAAAGGAAAAAAAATTCTTATAATAATATACCTAGCTAATGTGTGACAAACATACATAGATAAGCAAAACATCCCACATATTCTCTTCATATATATGCATATATGTTTGTGTGTGTATCTTTATCTGTATATTTGAATAGAAGTGAGTAGTATACTTCATCATTAATCTGCCACAATCACGATTGGATATTGCACAATTCAGATTTTTACAGTTTTTTAAAAAATAATTGCCATTATTGTATAAATTGTTCTCTTTGTTTTGTTCACTTTATTTTGCATCAGTTCATACAAAGCTTCCTAGGTTCCTCCCAAGTGATCCCTTTCATCATTTCTTACAGAATAAAAATAATTCATCACATTCACAAGACATAATTTATTCTGCCATCCTCCAATTGATGGACATTTCATTTCCTTCCAATTATTTGCTTTTACAAAAAGAGTTGCTATAACTATTATTGAACATATGGGTCCTCTTTCTTTTTTTGAACTTCTTGGGGTATTGTTCTACTAATGACATTCTTGGGTCAAAGGATTTATTTATTGTAGTAACTTTTTGAGTACAGTTCCAAATTGTTTTCCTCAAATTGCTAGAAATATGAACAGTTCCACCCATAGTGTATGAACATTCCTCCCACCCAAAGTCGCCCATCTTTTAGCATTTTCCTTTCCATGTTCCCATGTCCTTGAGGTGCAAGGTAGAAGTGTCAGGATGGGCACTGAGCATTAAAAAAAGATCTGGACTGGAAATCACAGCAACCTGGAATCAAGAGCTGCTTCAGAGCTGCTCTCATTTTCATTTCTCTAATAATGATTTGTAGCATTTTTTTTTCATTTGGTTATTGATAGCTTCATTTGGTTCTATGTGTAGTTCACCAGATCTGCTCCACTGATCGATATCTCTATTTTGTAACTGGTACCAAATCTTTCTGATGATTATTACTTAGTAGTATAGTTGGAAATGTGGTACTGCTAGAATTCCTTCCTACCTTTTTTCATTATTTCCCTTGAGAGTCTTGAGATTTTGTTCTTCCAGATGACTTCTCTTATTTTTTTCTAGCTCTATAAAGCAATCTTTTGGTAGTCTGATGTGTATTACACCGAATAAATAAATTATTGTGGTGGTATTGTGTTTTTCATTATATTCGCTCAGTCTATGCATAGGAATTAATGCTTCTTTCCATTATTTAGGTTTGTCTGTAATTATATAAAGATTATTTAATAGTTGGATTCATATAGTTCCTGTGTATGTCTTGACACGTAGATGCCTAAGAATTTTATACATTCTGTGGTTATTTTGAATGAATTTTCTCTACTTCTTACTTAGATCTGTTGGTAAAATATAGAAATGCTGATTATTTCTGTGGATTATTTTTATATACTGTACCTTTGTAAATGTTGTTGTATTAATTAAATTTTAATTTACTCTATAGGATTTTCTAAATATATCATCATATTATCTATAAAAAGCAACATTTTTTTCCTCCCTGGCAAATGCATATTTCTTCAGTTTCTTTTTCTGTCTCATGCAGGTCTCTAAGATGATATGTTATAGGTGGCTTACTGATTTGGATTAGTGGAAGAAAGTTTCCACACTGACATCCCCCATGCCAATGAAATCACAGTTTTGGCCAAAAGCTAACATAGAGACAAAATCCCACAAACAAGCAACCCCCTAAATCTATCTTTCTAAATTTTTTACCCTTAGCTCCTTCTGAAGTAGAAATATATTTCCATGTGATGACCCTTTGAAAACGAGATTAACAGTGTAACCATAGATGGTAAATGTTAAAGTGTTAACAAAGTGTGATCAACTAATATCTCTTTATAAAGTGTAAATTCCAGTCTCTGATGAAATTAATCAGTTAGTTAAAGGGATCACTGGGCGTTGGCACATAGTTAACACTTTGACACTTCTCCCTCTGGGAATACAAATCTTATATTCGAAATACTATGACATTATGCATTCTTGTCTCCACTTGAGATTGAATCTCTCTGATCCTTTGATGGAACCTTACTAATTTGAACTCATAGTTTTTTATCATCTTGGTTGACCTCTACTGGACACTTTACAGCTTCTCAATGTCCTTCCTTAATTGTGGTACCCAGAATTGAATATCAAGATAATGGTTTGATCATGGCAGGGGTGCTAGGTAGAATTGGAGCCAGAGGGGAGCTTCACCCCCAGGGAAATGTCATCTTCTCTTTTCCTATGAAGGAGCTGGAAGAACTTAGTCTTTCTCTGTGAGAGGATTTGATTGGCTGTTCAGCTCTCTCAGTCTTGGAAACACCCTTTAAAATAAAGTTGTCTCTTTTCTTGCACTTGAACCCATGTCCTTTTTGCTACCTTAGGATGCAGGAAAATTATAGACTTCAGAAAGACAGACAGATTAAGCTTTCAAATAACCAAGGTGCATTTCCTCTAAAATAACAGTTCTATTAAATTTTATACCTATGTATGCAGAGAATCTTAACCGAAGAATGGAGAGCAAAGCATGGACTCCTGAAAGCAGCTGTGAAATAAAAATTGAATCATGCAATCTGCTTCTCCTGGACTTTTTTTTCTCTCCAGAGCTAAGTACAAAATGACTGTTGATAGGCCACAGTGAGCTTATTCAATTACCAAACACATAAGAGTCAGAAAGTGGAAAGAAAGGGAATGGGAATGAATCGCCTTGTTCCAGCATACCCAGCACATTTGAGGATCATTAAAACTCCCAAACCTCCAATGTTACATTGGTTATTTAAAAAAAATATCTTAAACTGGAAAATTGAAAAAAAATATCTTGCCATTTACTGAAACTTGACTCTTCCTAGAAAGCATTTGTTATAGATAAGAATGATTTTCCTCTGGTACAGAATGGCTTACAGAGAGTTCTATCTGCAACTATTTGGTGGAGAATAAAAAGGAAGGAATTAAAGCGATTATTTTCTCTCCATTACCTTCAATGCTGGTTTCTCTAACTATATGGAGAATACCAAAGGACATTTCCATAGTCACCCCCAATAAAACTGCTAGCAAGTACAACCCATTAGTATGAAGAGGATGAACCTAATGACCCTGTTACCTGGCCATCTGGTGGGGGAGCAAGTGGACAAAGAGGATAGTTTGGAAAAACTGCATCCTTAACACTTTTGGCAGTCACTCTCCTCCACAGCTTCATGTAAAGTCCTCCTCTTGAACATGATGGACTAATTTTTACAAAATTCAGGGGTGGGGAGGAATGATAGTTGGGGAGAAAATCCAAAAGCCATCCAGCCTTCTGAGGAGGCCAAAAAGGTGCTCATTGGTAGATGGGGAGACCCTGAAAGGCAGGGCTTCTTTTGTCATTCTATCTCCTTTACCTAACACAGTAAGTGACCCAGAGTAGGTGTCTGAATGGGATCTACCAATTGGGATCTACCAATGTTTATTCCCAACCACTGTGTGTTAGATCCCAGAAGGCAGATCTAGGAGCAATTCATAGGGGGAACTGCAAAAAAGCAGATTTTATCCTGATAGAAGGAAAAATTCTCCAACACAACCATCACAAGGTAGAATCAATTTCTTTGTAAGAGGCTCAGTAATACCTTTGAGGAGAGTTTTACTTAGATGATGACCTGTTTCAAGGGAAGTCTTTTTCCATTACTCACTGGGATACAGGGCCAGCAAGATTTCATTCAACTCTGATAAAGTTGGTCTCTTGACTCCCAGTACAAGGGTCAAAGCCTCTCATTAAATTCAGTGGAGTGTATGAGGAGGTTTCTAACAGCACCTCACATTTCAATGGTACTTCAATAGTTGTATGTCCATCCAGACAAGGCACCTGTGATCACTTCTGTTTTGGAAATGGTAAAACTGGGCCTCAGGTAAGTGACTTGCTCAAGGTCCTAAGCTAACATATATTAGGATTTGAACCTATTGTCTTTTGAACCCATGTCAAACATGCCCAGAAATTTGTAGCTGGAACAGAAGGGGCTTTAGAAGCTATCCAGTTCAACTTTTGCTTGAGCTAGCATCTTTGATAAGTGGTCTCCTAGCCTTGGCTTGAAGATTTCCAATGAGGAGGAGCTAATTCTACTTCCTGAGGCAGCCCATTCCACCCTGCAAAAGGCCTGGTGATTTTTTGTTTTCCCCATGCTCATCTCTTTACAACTTCCATCCATTTTTCCATTATACTGATAAACTGAGAAAGGCCAATATCCATATAACGCACTTCTTGTAAAATGGCAGCAAATGATGCCTTCTTTCAAGCCAGGTACTGGGGAGCAGGCAGGGTGTTTTTTATATACTTTGGTTAGATTTAGCATGAATCTTTTTTGGGCAGATGGAAAATATTGGAGTTTATGGGTCTGTTTCTCTGTCTCTGTGTGTCTCTCCTGTCTCTCTTTATCTCTGGTTCTGTCTGTGTCTCTGTTTCTGTCTGTGTCTGTCTGTCTCTGTTTCTGTCTCTCTGTCTTTGTTTCTCTCCTGGCAAAATGCTTGACTTATCATAGACACATGAATACTTGTTGGCTGATTGACTTGCTATTATTGGAGGACTTCAAAAAGAGAGAATGAATGAGTACTTCTGTATTGTAGTCACAATATTTGCCCAGCTATAAAGTCACCCTATTTCTGACATTTAAGCTTCATTACTTGTCGTCAACCCCTGGGTTCCTTCTTCTCCCATCTCATCCATCTCCAAGCGGGTTGATAATTTTTGGAGCAAGTGGAAGTTGTTTGTAACTATTTTTGTGGTTGTTAAGGATCACACATTTTAGAGCTGACAGGGACCTTAGTGGCCATCTAGCTCCGCAATCCCATTTTACATATGAGAAAACTAAGGCTTAGGAGACTGAAATAACTTGCCTAGGTCACTCATCTACTATATCAAGGTCTGAATTATACCCAAGTCTTCTTTTGACTCAATTTGTATCTTATATGTACTCATTTATTGACATAATATTTCCATTAGAATGAAAGCTACATATAAGTAAAGAGCCTTTTTTCCCTTTGCTTGCAGCCTTAGCACTTTTCACATTGTTTTGTACATAGTGTGTAATAAATGCTCACTAGCTGGCTGACTGTGAGTGCAGCTTGTCCCCTCTCAGTCATGCTGATTCTAGAGCAGCTTCTATAACATAAGCTTTTTGTGTATTTCAGATAGTCTGTTGGATTCTATGGATCCCTTTTCACAACAAAATTGGTTTTTAAGAAATAAAAAATAAATTAAAAAGAGTAGAAAGGAAAACAAAGATTTTTTCCCATTCAAGTTCACTATCTCTCTGAAATCTAAGAATCTCTGTTCTCTTGCAAGGAGTGCCTAGGCAACATACAAATAAATTCTCAAAATGTGTTGTTATCCCTGGCTTTGACTAGTAATTTACTAGAGTTGCTAGTAGATAACAACATGGACTGCTTGAGGTCCACTTTCTAATCAGTGTAACTTTTTGTTTGCCTTGAGTTTCCTCTTATTTACCTGCAACAATTAGTACTTATGAAGCCAAGTTTAAGGTTATGGGTTCCAGTCCAGGGAAAACCTGATTCTCTTCTGTCTGTCTCACAGATCGTGTTCTTTTGTACTTGTAATTTTTGCCAGTTCATGTGTAATACAGGAGGCAACATGCAAACAAGCTAAGATAGGATGAATTGGAGGTAATCAACAAAGGGATGGCACTAGAATTAAGGAGTATTGGGCAGCTAGGTGGTGCAGTGGATAGAGTGCTCGTTCTGGAATCAAGAAGACCTGAGCTAAAATCCAACCTCAGATGCTTAGTAGCTGTGTGACCCTGGGCATGTCACTTAACCCTATTTGCCTCAGTTTCCTTATCTGTCAAATGAGCAAACCACTCCAGTATCTCTGCTAAGAAGAACCCAAACAGGGTCATAAAGTGTTGAGCACAACTCAAAACACAATGAAAGCTTTTAGTCACAAGGAGGAGTAGAAAAGAACTTGTGAATGGATTCATTCTCACTACTTTCAAAAATGGAATTCAGAATATATGCTCTGTAGCTGGTAAGTCTTGGGGCAGCTGGGTGGCACAGTGGATAGAGTGCGGAGCCTAGAGTCAGAAAGACCTGAGCTCAAATCCAGCCTCATACACTTACTCTATGACTCTGGGCAAATCACTTAACCCCGTTTGCCTCAGTTTCCTCATTTCTAAATTAAACTGGAGAAGAAAATGGCAAACCATTCCAGTATCTTTGCCAAGAAAACCCCAGATGGGGTCATGAAGTGTTGGGCGTGATTGAAAATGACTGGAAAACAATTGTTGGCAAGTCAGTAGCATTAACTTTGTGTCAGACTTACAAAATGCATTCAGGTTATGGTAATAATTGTACCACTTCTATCTAAAAGCATAGCCCTATCTAAAAATAAAGGTTAGCACTAGACCTCAAATGAATGTTCTCTGTAGTCTATATTGCACAAAATGATATTCATATTCTTAAAGCACATCTCAATCTTGCTCTGGAAGCTTCAATGTTTCCCCATTAGCCTGTAGCATAAAAATCCAACTCTGTTTAGCATTTAAAGAGCTTCCTTCATATTCTGGCTCTGACTCATCTGTCCACTCTGATTTCACATTACTTCCCTTCACATGCTCAATGTTGCCCAACTGGTCTGCTTCTGATACGATCAGAGATTTGGAGCTGCAAGGGAGGGGACCTGAGAGATCATCAAGCTAAACTCTTTCATTTTATTGTAGAGAAAATGAGGCCCAGAGAGGTGATGTTCTTACTCACCAGTCATCTTGCTAGTAAGGATTTGATGGAGAATGATCAGGTCTTCCTGACTCTAAGTGTAGCATTCTATACATTGTACCATCTGGTTACCTCATCAAATAGCTAACAAGTACCTGAGCTAGGATTTGAACCCAGGTTTCTTGACATTCCATCCATCTTTTCTGTGCTTTTTCATAGGCTGTCCTTCACACCTGCAATGATCTCCATTCTTACCTCTTCTTTCGTTTTTCCTAATCTAAGGTGGCCTTGAAGGCACAGTTTAAACACCATCTCCTGGAGATGCCTTTTCCCATCTGCCTGTGACTTCCCATTCTCGAGTTTTTTCTCTTCCCATATTTATTTTGATATATTTTACCTTGACCCATCTGTGTATGTTTCCCCCCAGCAGAATGTAGTCTCCTTAAGAGCAGAAAATGTTCAATTTTGGTCTTTATATCCTAGCACATATATATACACACACACACACACACACACACACACACACATATATATGTATGTATGGATGCATATGTATGTATATATGTGTATATATGTATATACTATTCACTTAGCACAGTGTCTGATATATAGTAGTCACTTAGTAAATGCTTGTTGACTGAATGAAGTGAGTTATGTCTTTTGGTAATGTGTCCAGCAGAAGAAATCACCTATTTAAAGCCTTAATCTCTGCTCTCTTTGAGAAGTTGCCTTATTCCAATTTATCCACAGATCCTAGGGCATACCACTCCTGTGGGACTAGGGCACAGATCCTGAGGCATACTGCTCCAGTGGGACTAGGGCATAGATCTTTAACTTGGAAATATCAGGCCATTCATCCAGAAGCAAAAGCAATTGGGAGTTTGTAAGAGCACACTAGACCTGCCTTCATAAATCATAGGCTGCAAGGCTCCCTGACTTCATCTCCTTTATAGAAGGTCACTGCACATAAACCATGACCTGTGGGGGATTGAATTAAACCTAAAAACCAACACTTACTTGCTTCCTAGAAGCATGGGCTCACTGTAGCTGCTTTAGAGAGAGGAAACAAATAAAAGAAGCCCTCAGTTATTGAGAGGTCCCTTGTTAGACGATCTCACTTACCCAGAACACAGCCAAGGACCCAGAAGGAGACAAAAGAGACTGATGGAAAAAGATAAAAAAAAGATTCAATCCAGTCCAATTTACTAAACTTTTAAAAGTAGCTGTCATTTATAAGGCACTGGTCTATGTTCTGAGAATCTCTCATTATCCAGATATGAGCCAGAACCTGCTTTCAGAGAATTTAAAATCAAACAGGAGGGAAGACATGAACATCAACAGTAAGGATATGAAATACAGGGTGGTCAGAACAAAGAAGATGCAAGGCAAAATGCTGCCAGTTCCTTGAGGGGCAAGAGCTCACTTCCACCTTAGGATCAGGAAAGGCTTCACAGGATCATGCCCAAATGAGGCAGTCTGTCATAGGATCTTATGACCACCATGAGGGGTCTCAAGAGAGGAATGAATCATGAAATGAATGAAGAAAAGCACTTATTAAGTGCTTATTATGTGCCAAGATGTGCTAAATGGAAACTCTGCTATAGTCCTTACTTTCAAGGACCTCATACTGTAATTGGAGGAGACAACAGAGAAGAAAGTACAGCTGCACAGAGGATGGAAAGGCCCAGAAATCCTGAGGGATGAGTGTCAGAGTGGATAGCAAGAGTAAGGGATTTTTATTTTGCATTGCTAGATCATATTACAGTATTGAAGAGGTCTGGGAGGCAAAGAGGCAGGTCTGGAGGCCCTTAGGACATCATAGCAGGGAAGATGGTATGGCCTGGTGGTCCTCTATCCAACCAGAAGGAATAATGTCCAAGTCCTCTGAGTGGTCAAGCAACATGGAATGGTTCTGGGAGGGGTGGAATATGTAGGTGGGGAATTGTGAAGAGGAAAGTACTTTCCAATTGGGGAAGGTTGTCCATTCCTAGCAAAGATGATGGTACAGATTTATGAGAATTCCAAATGAGGACATTGAGAGTTGAGAGTGGTCTTGGTTCATCAGGAGTGTCAATTATATAAAGGGAAGTAGTTTGACATGAGTCTGAAAAGTTATATTAGAGCTATGTCCTTGAATACCAGTATCAGGCAGCTAAGTTTTATTCATTAGAAAATAGAAAGTTATGGGAAGTTTTTGAGAAAAGTAGATTGGTGATCAGAGTGCTATATCAAGATGATTTATTGGATCAGAACTTTAAGAATTAAATGTGTACTGGGGAACTAAAGACAGCAAAATCAGTTAGAAGGTTTTTACAAGTGAAAAGAGATAAGAACACATACCAGGGTGGTGATGGGAAGAGAAAAGAGAAGAAATATAGAAGGTATACTGTGGAATAGATTTGGCATTTCACTAGATCTCTGAGATGAGGGGCAGAAAAGGTAGTTCCAAGGTTATAATCATGATTGCCTGGGATGATCTTCATGATACCAACAAGAATAAAATTAAGGGCTAAGGTTTTAGGGGCAGAGGATGGGAGGAGATCAGTTTTGTGATTGCTGAGTTTCAGGGGTTGAGAGCACATATTATGCCAGGCACTGTGCTAGACACTATGCAAACAAAAGACAAAAATGAAACAGTTCCTTCATGACAGAATCTTAGATGATTTGGGAGAAAAATCAGTATATTTACATCTGTATGCAAATCTGTATTTAATCTGTATATAGAAATCTATATATGATCTGTATATAAAATCAGTAACAAGGTTATTTAAGGAAAGCAGCTGGGAGTATCAGGAAGGTATAGAGTCTGAAATACTGGAGATCCAGACAGGGGCATTAGACAGATGTATGTACTTGTGTCTGGAGGTATATATAGATTTGCTAGTGAATTGCACAGAAGAGATCATTTAGTCACTGGTATTGGATGACATTAGCAAGGGAATGTAGAGAGAGAAAGAGAAGAAAAGAGTACTTAGGGTAGAACCTTAGGGGATGCTGTTACATTGATAGGATACCCATAGCAGCCACTACAAATATATGTGTGTATTTCCAGGGTAAATTCACAAAATATAAACAACTCTCTTGTTCAAAGAGAAAACCAAGATATTTATTCAGACACCAGAAAGCCAGATCCACCATAGTAAAAAAGGAGTCTATATACATCACCAATCCATGGAGCACCAACATCTTCAAGTCTTCCCTCAGTCAGGCCTCCCCACAAACAAGCCCCTCTAGGCAAAATTCCTCCCTTTCTCACTCACATTAGCTGCTCTGCCTCAGTTCTGCCTCTCTCTCTTCCTGGTCAACCCATTTGGCAAGCTCCTCCCACTACACCATGTGACTCAGGCTCCATAGCAGTTAGCTGGACCTGAAGTCAAAGCAGGTCACATAGGACTATTAATGGACAGAAAAGATCTTCCCATTCCTTTAACATTACAGACACAAGCCAACATGAGACAGAAAAGACATAGTCAGACTGGAAGGAGAAGACTCATGTCAGGCATGTCATGAGGAGAGGGGAAGATATTAAGAAGGAGATAGTTGTCCATGCCACCAGATGCTGCAGAGATGTCAAGAAGGATAAAGACAGAACGAATGCCACTGGTTTTTGGGAGACAGAATGATGCAGGAGAAGGAGCATTGAATCTGGACTCAAAAGACTGGAATTGGAATCCTGGCTACTGTTGGTGTGACATAAGAAAATCCCCTTCATATGTCACAACCTTAGCTTCATTTACAAACTAAAGAAGTTGACTTGATGAAGACCTCCAAGATCTCTTCCAGTTTTAAGTAATTTATGATCCTATGGTTAAAAGACTGACTCCATGGCTTTTCCCCAGCAGAGTAGTAAGGACACAAGCCAGACTGCATGGAGTGGAGGAGTAATTATGTGGTGAGGAAGCAGAGACAACAAGGACAAACTAATCCTTGCCAAACTTTTGATAGCGAAAGGGATGAGAGTATGAGGAGAGAGGTTGAGGGGGTAGTAGCTTAAGAGAAATGTTCTTTTCAGACAGGATGAAATATAAAATCTTATACACTGAAGCCAATACACTTTACCCCTTTACTGAAATGAGGAAAGAAGGGGTTACTGTCTCCATTTCTTCACCCCTCCTTTCTTCCTCCCTTCCCAAAATCCTCTGTGGAACATCCATCCAACATGTTTGGGACCTTTCTCTTGGGCAGCGATGGAGGAAATAGATTGTCTAACTTTCTCTCCTGCTTTTTTATGTAAGTAGTCCATGCTGCACCTTCCTCCCACCCCCCACAGTCATACATCTCGGATAACATTCTTAACGTTGCCTCATAGAATCATAGATTTCAAACTGGACCTGAGAGTCATCTAGTCAGTCTCCTCACTTTACAGATAATGAAACTGAGGCCAAAGAAGATGAAGTGATTTGCCCATCATCTCACAGCTAATAAGTATCTCAAGTGGGATAGTTATAATAACTAATATTTATCTAGCACTTTGCAGTTTACAGATCATTTTGCATATCATTTCATTTGGCCTTCACAGCAATCTTGTGAGGTGGGCGTTATTCCATTCCTCATTTAATGGATAAGGAGACTGAGACTGAGAGAGCTTTGTTTCATACAGCTAATAAATGAGGTGAGATTGGAACTCTAGGTTCAGCACTCTATCTACTATCCTACACTGTCTCTGTCGGGCCCATGTAATTGTGCATTTGAAAGCGCTTCAGGTCACTGATATGTTATACCCAACCAAATCGATAGCTGCAACCAAATTCATTGTTTAACCCCCTTGCTTCTTGATACAATTTTATAAAATATTACCCCTAAAAGCAGAGTGCGTTTAGCTTATTCCCATTCAAGCCAATATAAAATATTATTGGCACCACGAAGCCTAACTCTTGAGGGCCCATGTTGTTCAGTTGTTTCAGTAGTATTCAACTCTTCGCTATCCTATTTGAAGTTTTCTTGGCAAAGATACTGCAGTGGTTGGCCATTTCCTTCTTGAGTCCATTTCTCAGAAGAGGAAACTGAGGCAAATAAAGTTAAGTGACTTGTCTAGGGTCACATAGTTAAAGTCTGAGACCACATTTGAATTCAGGAAGAGGAGTCTTTCTGACTCTAGATCCAGCACTCTATTCATTGACAAAAAAAAAAAAAAATTAAAATAATATTGCATTACTTTGGTGAAATTGTGATCTCATCATTATAACACCCTTCCCCCCGACCTGTGTGTGAATCTTCTTCATGTCTTCCCATAAATCAGCCACAGCAGTCCATGTAACATGAAGTAGGACTTCCTTCAGATTTCTAGACATTGAGACCAAAGGATAACTGGAGGGCAGACCTTCAGTTGGTTAACCCCTGCTCTCAAGGCTATGTTAATATCACTCAAGATCAGGCAGGTTGTGAACTTGAATCTGATTCTGGACTCAAAGCTGATAGTTTACAATGTTTTCTGAGGACCAGCCTAAATTCAGAGGGACTCACATCAATTGAAAGGCTACTTGGCCACTAATTCCTTGGCCATTTAAACCTCATAAGGGTAAATGATATAAAACAAAGCAAAGCAAACAGTTTTGAAATAAAAGTGACCTGTTGCTATCTAATTGCTTACTAAATTCAACTATTTTCTTTACCAAAAGAATAGCAACTAAAAGATGTGGGGGGAGAAATGTGAAACTATCACTTACCATCAAGATATTGTGGACAGAACTTTTCTTTCACAAGCTATTTATGTTATGCTTAACTCAGCACTGAGGGAAAAATAAAAGTCATTGAACTGTTTTGCTTGTCTTTTTATCCCTATTTCACAACCTTGAGTTATAGAAAGCTTGTGCCCAGAGTTTTCAAAGAGGAACATTTTTGAGCCCCAGGGAATGGGGCCGGTCTGCATTCTTCTTGGTGACTAATGATGTGGATTTGCCACTTGCAGGGGTCAGAATCTTCTAAATTGGCAATGCCCTTTTAAAAATAGATCAAGGATAGAAGGCCATGGGAGGGGCCAACCACAGAAATTGACTTCCAAGTAGGAGAGCCCATCCTTGCCCATCCTCTAGCTCTGCAGCTTATTTGCATGAATCCATTTGGAGCTGTCATCCCCCTAACGTGAGGAGGAAATGAATTTTGTCAGGACTTTGGCTGGAGGCGAGTAATGTACCAATAACAAATTTTTTTTTAAAGAGGAAATATTGGATTTTATAAACCAGTCATGTTTTCTGTTTTATTTGGTGATGAGACAGAGGGAAGAAATGAAAACAAAACTAACGTTAATTTTTGTATTCATTTTTCTGACTTATTAAAAGGAGAGAGAACAATAACCCCAAAGGTCAGACTGTCCATTTTCTTTTAGTGCAAGCTGGAGTCTATCAGCTCAAGGTGGTGGCAAGGCAGTCAGGTAGAGATATTTAGCAAGTACCTGGACATGTGAGCCTAGGATCCGTGACAAGCTGAGGACAGGGATCTAGATTTGGGATGCATCTGCATAAAAGTGATGATTGAAAGCATGGGAGTAGATAAAATTGCCAAGATAGAGGGTGTAGAAAGCTAAGAAAGGAAAAACAAGGCCAGAGGTGTGACTGCACCCCAACATTAGGGCTAAGTAAGGAGACACAGTCATTATGCCCAAAGGTCTACAAAAATGTCCATACCCTTTGATCTAGCAGTACTGTTTCTACAGTTGTGTCCCAAAGAGATCATAAAAATGGGAAAAGGACCCACCTGTACAAAAATATTTGTAGTAGCTATTTTTGTGGTGGCCAAGAACTGGAAATCGACGGGATGCCCATCAAATGGGCAACAGCTGAATGTTGTCATATATGAATGTAATGGAATACTGTTGTATTATAAGAAACAATGAGCAGGCAGACTTCAGGAAAACCTGGAAAGACTTATATGAACTGATGCTGAGTGGACTGAGTAGAACCAGGAGAACATTGTACACAGTAACAGCCACAAAGTGTTTGAGGACTAATTTTAATAGACTTAACCCTTCTCAGCAATGCAAGGACCTAAAACTTTTCCAAAGGACTCATGATGCAAACTGCCATCCACATCCAGAGAAAGAACTATGAGGTTGGATTGCAGAATGAAGCAGACTCTTTTCTCTTTTGTTTTGTTTGGTTTTCTTCTCATGGTTTCTCCCATTCATTATGATTCTTATATGCAACATGACTAATGTGAAAATGTGTTTAATAGGAATATATGTGTAGAGTCCATATTGGATTGAATGCCATCTTGGGGAGGGAAGGGGGAAAGAATGGTAGAAAATTTAAAACTTATGAAAGGGAAGTTGAAAGCTGAAAATAAATAAATTAAATATTAAAAGAAGACACAGTCTTTCACCAGAGGCAACTAAATAAAATCTCAGTTGTTTAGCCTGGCATTCAAGGCTTTGCCTGGTCTAGGCATCACCTGCCTGAACACCATTATTTCATGTCATTTCGAACCGTGAAGTCCATATTATAGCCAAACTCCACTACCAGATATTTATACACTTTTAAAAATAAGCAAGTTAGTATAATGGGTAAAAGTACTGATCCTGGATTCAAAAGGACCTGGGTTAAAATTCTGATTTATATGTTGAATAACTGTGTGACCCTAGGGAAGTCACTTTGCCATTCTTTTTTTTTTTTTCTATTTTAATAGTATTCCCTCCCCAAATGTCAAGACAATTTTTAGTATTCATTTTTACAAGATTTTGCATTTCAAATTTTTCTGTCTCCCTCCCTCTATGTGCCTCTTCCTAAAATGGTAGGTAATTTGATATAGGTTATATATGTGCTATCATGTAAAACATATTCCCATATTAATCCCAGTTGTGAAAGAAGAAATGGACTAACAGTAAGAGAAAACTGAAAAAGAATGAAGTAAGTGAAACAAATGTTCTTTGATCTGCATTCAGAGTCCACCAGTTCTCTATCTGGATATGGATAGCATTTCGCTTTTTAAATTCTTTGTAGTTATCTTGTGTTGCTGAGAAGAGCTGAGTCATTCATAGTTGATCATTACACAATGTTGCTGATACTGTGTACAATGTTTTCCTGGTTCTACTCATTTCACTTTGTATCATTTCATATAAATCCTCCCAGGTGTTTCTGAAATCTGTCTCTTCATCATTTCTTATTGTACTATAGAATTCCATTACATTCATATACCACAGCTTATTTAGCCATTCCCCAGCTGATGGGAATCTCTCAATTTCCAATATTTTGCCACGACAAAAAGGGATGCTATAAATGTTGTTGCACATGTAGGTCCTTTTCTCCTTTTTATGATCTCTTTGGGATACAGACCTAGTAGTGGTATTGCTGGATCAAAGGCTATGCACAGTTTGGTTCCCATGTAAACATAGTTCCAAATTGTTCTCCAGAACTGGATCAGTTCACAACTCCACCAACAGTGCATCAGTCCCGATTTTCCCACATCCTCTCCAACATTCATCATTTTCATTTTCTGCCATATTAGTCAACCTGATAGGTATGAGGAGATAACTCAGAATTGTTTTAATTTGCATTTCTCTAATCAAAAATGATGTAGAACACTTCTTCATATGCCTACAGATAGTTTTGATTTTTTCATTTGAAAACTGCCTGCTCATATGCTTTGATCATTTCTCAGTTGGGGAATGGTGTGTATTCTTATAAATTTGACTCAGTTCCCTATATACTTGAGAAATGAGGCCTTTATCAGAAATACCTGTTATAAAAACTTATAAAGCTTTCTGCTAGCCTTCTAATCTTGGTTGCATTGGTCTTTTTTTTTGTGCAAAAGTCTTTTAATTTAATGTATCAAAATTATCTATTTTACATTTCATAATGCTCCATATCTCTTGTTTGGTCATGGTTTGTAACCCACTTAGCTTCTCCTTTATGAATTTGGATGTTATACCACTTGGTGCATATATGTTTAGTATTAATATTACTTCATTTTTAAAATTAATTAATTGTATTTTTAGTTTTCAACATTTACTTCCAGAAGATTCCGAGTTCCAGATTTTCTCCCCATCTCTCCTCTTCCCCACCCCAAGACAGCATACATTTTGATTACCCCTTCCCCCAATCTGCTTTCCCTTCTCTCACCCCTTCCCCCTTCTCTGCCCCTTCCCTTCCCCTTCTCTTCTATATTCTTGTAGGGCAAGATGATTTCTATACCCCATTACCTGTACATCTTATTTCTCAGTTGCACCTAAAAACAATTTTTAGTATTTGTTACTTTATTGTTTATGGTTATCTTTTAGCAAGATGCAATTTCCTTCCTTATCTCTTTTTATTAGGTCTGTTTTTTGCTTTTGCTTTGTCTGCGATCATGATTGCTGTCCTTGCTTTTTTATTTTACTTCATCTGAAACATAATAGATTCTGCTTCAGCCCCTTGTCTTTACTCTCTGTGTGTTTCTTTGCTTCAAGTGTCTTTCTTGTAAACAACATATTGTAGGATTCTGGTTTTTATCTACTCTGCTAGCTTCTTCCATTTTATGAGAGAATTCATTCTATTTACATTCACAATTATGATTATTAACTGTGTATTTCCCTCCACACTATTTTTTCCTTCTGTTTGTCCTCTCTTTTTTTTTTTACTCTTTCCCTCCTCAATATTGTTTTGCTTCTGTCTACCACCTTACCTAGTCTGTCCTCTCTTCTGTCAGTCCCCCCTCCCCTACCCCATTTTTCTTATTCTTCTCCCATTCTACTTTTCTGACAGGTAAGGCAGATGTCTATATTTAACAGATTGTGTATATTGTTCCTTCTTTGAGACAATACCAAAGAGAGTAAGGTTCAAGTGATACCCATCATCACTGGTTCTCCCATCTTCTCTTCCACTGTAATAGGTTTTCTGTGCCTCTGCATGTGAAATAATTTATACCATTCTAACTCTCCCTTCCTTCTGCACTCAGTGCACTCCACTTTCTAATCGCTTAATTATTTTTTAATGCCATTCACTCAAATTCACCTCTCATCTGTACTCACTATCTATGTATATTACTTCTAGCTGTAATATTAGTGGTACAATTTTTAGGAATTACATGTATCTTCTTCCCAAGTAGGGATGCAAACCATTCAGTTCCATTGAATCCCTTATATTTTATTTTCCCTTTTCCCTTTTTAAAGCTTGTTTCTTCATATTGGAGATCAAATTTTTTGTTCAATTCTGATCTCCTTATGAAAGTTTGAAAATTTTCTATTTCATTAAATAGCCAGTTTCCCCCTTAAAGTGTCATGCTTAATTTTGCTGAGTAAGGGATTCTTGATTGCAGTCCTAGCTCCTTTGCCTTTGGAAATATCATGCTCTATGACCTTTTATCCTTTAATATAGTAGCTGTTAAGTCTGGCTTAACCCTGATTAGTGTTCTTCAATATTTGAATTGCTTTTTCTGTCCACTTGCAGTATTTTTTCCTTGACCTGATAGTTTTGCAATTGGCAAATCATATTCCTTAGGGTTTTATTTTGGGATCTCTTTCCTGAGGTGATCAGATGAGTCTTTCAATGACTATTTTGCCCTCTGGTTACAGGCTATCAGGGCAGTTTACCTTGATAATTTCTTGAAAGGTGCTAGTTGTCATGACTGATGATGTTGATGATGATGATGATGATGGTCTTCATCATCATCTTTGCTTATTGGAATCCTGAACTTCCTTGAAAGCCTAGCTCAGGTACTATGTCTTGCATGAGGGTTTCCTGATCACCCCTCATCCCCCAAGTAGTTAATGTTCTTTCTTCATATTATATTATATTCCTTTTTACATATATTGAATTTACTTACTTGGGTACATGTTATGTTTTATATGACTATGCATGTATATGTTTTCTCTCCTGATAGAGATTTATCTTTATGTTTATGTCCCCTGTGTGTATCACAGTACCTTGAATATAGCATGCATTTAAAAAGATTGGTGAATTAAAAGACTGGCATCATACAATGGAAAGAGCAAAGTGTTTTAAATCAGAAGAACTTAAATTTCAAATCCCTCAATGTTGCTTCCTTATCTATTTACCTTCTCTGTACCCCAGTGGTGTCTGAGTTCCCTTCTATCTTTAAAACTATAATTCTACAAAGTGAAGACGTTTAAGAGCCCAAAGTCTAAGAGTAACTGATGATATTAAACTCCTGAACATTAGAAAAAATTAATATTCAATAAAAAAAATTGGAAGTTTTTCACCTGTAATTTGGATTAAAAAAGAATTTACATGTTCAGATCTGGATGGGAGATTACTCAAAAAAATTAAGAAACTTTTTTTCAGGTTTATGAAACAATTGACTTACAGAGTGAATGACTCTCCATTTCTTGCAGCCTAAGAGAGGCCATTTTTTTAAAAAAAGAAAAACAATTGAAATAAAGGATTGAATAGGAATCCTAGAAGAAAGAAAAGGTCTTGTATAGCCTCTGAAATTGCAGGATTGAAAATGATAAATTTTATTAAATTTGTTTAAAAATGTGCTTTTGCACTTTGTTTTGACACAACAGACACATCCCAATAAACACCCAAACACTATCCCCTCCCCAAAATACTTCCCCCCAAAACAGTTATTTCATTCATTGCTTTTTAATAGAAAGGAGAAGTGTATTCTGTAATTTTGACATGGTCATAAGACAACTCATTAGAATTTAACAGGTAATTATTAGGTACCTACTCTGTGTCAAACACTGTTAGGTTAGGGCTTATAGAAAAGAAATAGTCTAAAGGAGATTGCATTCTATTTGGAGGGAAGGGCTATGTATGTATATACAGACATATGAATAAATACACAGGTATGTCTATATATAAATACAAATGAAATAGGGAAAATATTACAGGGTAATTGGGGTCAAGGGAGCTTTAATAATTGTAAAATTAAGATCAGGCTTTGTAGGAGGTAGCACTTGAGTGGTATCTGGAAAGGAATAAGAATTTCCAAGAAATGAAGTTGAAGAAGGAAATTCTTTCCAGCATGAGAGACAGCCTATTCAAAAGCAGTGAGATGGGAGGTAGAATGTTGTGTACAAGGTGCCACAAATACACCATATTTTTTCACAATGTTTATGAGAAGAAATAATATGAAATCAATCTGAAAAGAAAGGTTAAAGTCATATCATCATCCTTTTAAGTAACTTTAAGATTTGCAAAGTGTTTTACAAATAGTATCTCGATCCTCACAACAACCCTGGCTTATAGGTGCTATCATTATTCCCATATTAGAGATGAGGAAACTGAAGCTGAGGGAGATTAGGTGATCTGTTCAAGGTCATACAACTAGTAAAAGTATCTGAGGCTGGATTTGAACTTATGCGTTCCTGACTACAGGTTCAACATTTTATCTCCTATGACACCTGGCTGCCTGATGATGTAAAGGTCGCTAAAAGAGATTACAAAGAATTTAAGAATTTGAAGGATCCTCACTGATTATTGAGTCCACTTGATACTTGAATGGTGTCCTCCAAGTTCCTTATCTTGGAGGCAATAGGGAGTTATCACAGCATCATGAAGAGGGATGTGGTAGAGTCTGCTATGTGCTTTAAGAATATCAACTTTGTACCAGTGGAGGTTGGCTTGATGAGGAGAGAGAGAGTCTGAAAGATCAAATAGGAGACCCTTCTAAGGGTAGAGTACGAGGGCCCTGAGATCTTGAAGAAGTGGATAGACTTTCCTTGTATTGGAATGGAGTTTATTTTTTGTTTCCTTTCAAGTTGACTTTCATGACACTGTTGTGGTCTTTGTGTATATTGTTTTTTACGTGTGTTTTCTTCTGCTTGTACCATTTCCTATGTTTCACCATATTTCTCTAGGTATTTCATAGACTTCATTTCTCTGTGGTGCAACAATAGTCCATCAACTTTGAGTACTACTCTTTGTTCAGTCATTGCACTATCTTTGGTCACATATTTTTTTCTGTCTTTATATTAGCAAAAACAACACTGCTATTTTTTTTATTTTTCTGCAGATCTATGCTAAATGAACTAATTATTTTAAAATGGGAAAAAGTCTCAATGTTAATGTTCTCTGGAGCAGGTATTTAGTATACCATATTTGTGTGGATTCCATAGAGTTGCAGAGCATTGGGAATCTTTGAATTGTTCTCTTCTTTCTTTATCACTGACTGTACAGTGTAGGTAAATGTGGCCACTGGTAGCCATTCATGGGTTGTACTCTCAAGTCAGCATATTCTACAAAAGAAAATGTATTTGGAAAACTTCAGTGACAAACTGGAGAAACACGTGGCTGGGATGTTTAGGGAGGGGGTTACTTCGATGAATGGGCTGGACCTGAGGGTCACTGATATCCCTTCCTAGGCTCAGTTTCTATTATTCTGTCTAAACAGGTTGATGTAACAAGGGAGCATTTGGGGCTATTTTTAACACATTCAAAATGAGCTCAGCTTTGGTGAAGGGCCCTTGTGTATCTTTTCTCCCATCCATTCTAATGGCTACTGCTTTGCTGGGGCTATTCTTATTATGCTTTGGGTCCACTTTGGGGATTTTGACCACTACTCTCTTGCCTCTTCCCCCAGGGAAAGCAGGGCAGCTGTGCTCAGAGTCAAGAATCCACTAATTCTTTTTAATTCTCTGTAAATGGCCAATAACTTATTTGAAAGCAAGTGAGGTGATCTTCAGAATCTTTTAGGGGCAAGGCCATCTCAATCTCAATGTAAATAACAAGAAAAGGTATTTATAGGAATGAATGGATGAATGAAAATATTAATTGCCATGTGTCTAGTACTGTGCTGAGCAGAAGTAATGTAAATACAGTAGTGAGAGAGTGCCTGTCGGTTGTCATGTAGCTTATATTCTAATAGGAGGAGACTACATATATAAAGGAAGAGTGAATAAAGAGGATGTTTCAATTTAGAAAGTCACTGAGGTGGTGAGTAGCACCATGGTGGAATTGATTGATATGTCTTTTCCAGCCAAGGGAAATATTGTATTGACTATGGTTTTAGAGTTAGAAATGATATATTTTAAGGTCTGGTAGTGCTCTAAATATGTGATCTCATTTGAACATTGCAATAACACTGCTAGAAAGATCTTATGTGTATTATTATCCATGTTTCATGTAGGAGAAAATTGGGTTACAGAGAAGTTATTTGACTCCTGACATCTCTCCAATGGTTGCATATCTAGTGAATGTTAGAGACAGGATGTTTTAAAAGAAATCAGGTAATCAGATTTTGGCTGTAAATGAAATTGAGAGGAGAAGCAGGTTGGCATAGTACTTTGAGAGCTGGTCTTTGAATCAGGATTGCTTGGGTTCGAGTCTCTTCCTTTTCTTTACCCTCAGCTCCCTCCCCTACACTCTCTTTGTGACTCTGAACAAGTCCTTTCACCTCAAAGTGCTCAAGGCAACTCTCTGAGATTACAAATTACAGAGCATGTCCCAATATACATTGATAAAGGGAATTTATTCCCTAGCATCATAGATTCATAGTACCATAGATTCAGAAAGAATATAGGAAAAAAAGAAAGTGAAAGAAAAAAAGGAAAAAAAAGAATTGTAATCAAAGCCTTGATCTTTCATAATTCTTCATTCAGAGAGCAGGCTCCCTCCTTTTGGCCAAAATATTGGTATTTGAAAGCAACCATGGCAGTTGAAAGTCACGTAATATGCAAAATTGCTCAGCCTAATGCAAACAATGAAAAGCATGAGAAAAGTCACTTTAGTATTTCACCAAGGTCATGTGGACTCCAGTAAGGAGGTGGACTGTTCATGTTTAAGACAGAAGGACTGCTCTTCATAAAATCTTCAGAAACTAACAGGTAGACTTACTACTCATTGAGGGAATTCTGTATGCAGAGTATATGGAAGATTTTGTTCAAGAATCATAGAGGATGAAAGATCGGGTTGTGATTGGAATCCCTTCTTTCCCTCAAAAACTCATCCCAGTTGCCACCTTCTACATGAAATCTTTCTTGGTCCCCTCCTCCAGCTATTAGTACCTCTTCCCTAAATATTACTTTGAACATATTTTGTATATAGTTGGTATATATTTAAATGTGTACCTATTGTCTCCTCTGGTAGATTGTAAGCTCAGGGGAGGCAGGGATTTTCACTTTTGTCTTCCTATCCCCTGTGCCCAGCAGAGTTCCTAGCACATAGAAACGGCTTATTGTTTGTTGATTAATTGGAAGCAGTCCCTATAAAGATGAGAGTACAGATCCCCTGTGTAATAATAACTACCACATAGAGCAGTTTGAGACTTTTCACACATTCTTATTTATTATCCCAATTAAGCTTCATAGCAACTTTGTGCGGTGGGTTATGCGTTACTTTTCTTTTATGGAAGCCTGATCTCATTGACATGGGTGAAGTCTCCAGTGGTGTAGGCCCTACTACTCAATTTTTTTCCCTCATCCTACATGGTTTATTTTGCCTTCTTCCATTAAATTCTTCTGAAAAAGTCACTTTAACATTCCAGTGACCTTTCTTGAGCTCTCTTGATACTGGGTGTATATCAGAGTAGTAAGAAATTAGTTATTCCTTACTCTTACTACAGAAATTCCTCAGAAAAATGCCTCTTACTTTCTAATATTTTATGCCCCTTCTCCTATTCAAGTCTTAGCTATAAACATGTCAGCTTTCTCACACTTCGCATACCATGATGCTCAACACCCTTCAAATTAACTTGTGTCTATTTTGTATATGCATGTTGCTTCCCCTAATAGAATGTAAGATCCTTGAGAGAAAAGGCTATTTTATTTTTGTCTTTCCATTTCCTAGTTCAGGGCCTGGAACACAGTAGGTGCTTAATAAATACTTTGGATGAATTGTTATTAATTTCAGGATCTGTAACTCTATTGCGTGATGAACATAATAAGTATTTTATTCAGAGGAAAGTTTGGGAAGTCATGGAGAAATCATTCAAACACTGTTTAGTTCACTTGAAGGTGTTAAATTCAACTTAGTAATTTTAACTTTTTAAAAAAATTCAACTAAAAATACTAAGAGCTGTTTTGTCCAGTAGAAAGCCTTTCCCAATATTTAGAAAAATGTGTAAAAGATGAAGAACAAAGATAAAAACCCCAGGAAATGCAAAACTTGATTTTTGACTCATGAAGACCATTACCTTTCCACCCCCTTGAAGAGTCTGATAGCAAACCCATGTCAGACAAGTTTCCTTTTCCCCCCTCAAGGATGAAGATGCTAAAAAAAAGAGAGAAAGGCTTTTCAATCCTTGGGGGAGGATGTGAATGTGGGGTGAACAAGGAAAGAATTATGTGCTTGTAGTTTAAGGTTAAGTGACTATAGTTTGGGAAGATTAACCCTAAACTATATTTTCATGCATTGTGATGTCACATTTGTTCAAGATTCTAATGAACATTATCTCATATTATCTTAGTGTCTGAGCATGGGACTCTTATGCCAGTCTGGATATTTCTCTCTCTAAGCTAGAAATGCTTGGATTTAAATGAGTAGTCAATTGCATTAAAACACAGAGTGTAGGGTGTGTATGTGTAGACATATATGTGTGTATATGTATACATATACATATATATTTACAGAGAGAAAGAGAGTGTGTGTGTGTGTGTGTGTGTGTGTGTGAGAGAGAGAGAGAGAGATAGAGAGAGGGAGGGAGGGAGGGAGGGAGAGAGAGAGAAAGGGAGGGAGGGAGGGAGGGAGGGAGCGGGAGGGAGGGAGGGAGGGAGGAAGGGAGAGAGAGAGAGAAAGGGAGGGAGGGAGAGAGGGAGGGAGCGGGAAGGAGGGAGGGAGGGAGGGAGGGAGAGAGAGAGAGAAAGGGAGGGAGGGAGAGAGAGAGAGAGAGAGAGAGAGAGAGAGAGAGAGAGAGAGAGAGAGAGAGAGAATTTCTTCGACACATAAGTCCCCTAAAGGAAAGCTAGCCGACTTTTGTTCAAATCTAGACTCAGATATTCACCTACGTCATCTATCCAATATGTATGTACTGATAAATCTGATTTATGTACAAGCTCTTTTGAGATTTCGGACACTAAGCAATCTTTATCTATTGCTTTTCCCTGAGTGGATATTTGCGTAAATATGCTTCTTTAAGAAATTATGCATCTCATTTAGGAGGTTCTGGACATCTATAAACTTGGGAACAGGAGCTTTTGGAGAATACAAAGAATCTTATAACTAATATGGAATTCTTCTTTGATTGAGACTCTGTTGTGAGGCAGATACTATAGGTACTATTATCCGCCTTTTATACATGAAGAAATTGAGTCTCCAAAGGTTAAGCAGCTTATTCATATCTATAAAAACAGTAAATGTCAGAGGCAGGATTTGAACCAAGATTCTTCCTGATTGAGTAAAGTGCTTTCCACTGTACTACACTGCCTCATATTAAGTCTTAAAGTAATGTCAAATGTTATATAGACTATTTTTCATGGCAAAGCAAAATAAAACCCTATCCTGTGTTAAGCCATTGAGTGTTTATTAACTGCCTACCATGTGATTGATGGGGTGGTGCTTTCTATAGAGCACTATATGAGGGGTTGAACATATAAGATTTATCCTTAAGTTATACAATCTAGCTATACAAACTAGAAAATATAAATTAAAATTAAAAAAAATAATGAAACTTTCCAGATTTGGGTGCAATTGGAATTGATTATCTCTCTGAACTACAAGACTAATTTATTTTATGTTTTTCTTGGTCAATGGCAAATTCTTTGGCCATTAAAAATATCTGGATTACTAACTGTTCGCTTCTCATTGAGAACCTGTCATTTAGTCACATCTGAAAGTGAAATGGAAAATACTCATTTGTTTTTAGCATCATAGAGAATAGGACTGGGAGCTGGGAGGATCTTTAAAGCTCATTTAGATCAGTCATCTCATTTCACAGATAAAGAAATCAAGTCTCAGAAAGGGTAAATGACCCTCTTCAAATTTTAGATTTCAGTTTTGTGTGTTAAATGTTTTATTAATTTGTCAGCAAGTCCAATCCTCTCATTTTAGAGGTGAGGAGTGGATGAAAAGAGTAGAGTGACTTGTCCAAAATTAGATAGGGAGTAAGTGGGATAATCAGGCTTCAAATTCAAGTCTCTGACTTTATTTCCTGAGTGCCATTGTGCCTTTAGTGGAGGGACCAAAGGAAAAAGTAAGATAGAAGTAACACTGAGATTGCAGTGAGTCATCGAGGAGGTGGGCTGTTATGCCCCAGAGAGCAGCAGCCTGTGCAGAAGGCAATGATAATGATAGATGAGCATAATTACATTAGCTTAAAGAGAAATGTCTGTTCCTCTAAGGGAAGCCTGGGGAAGACCTTGAAGAGGACTCAAAGCTTTTAGTTGGTGCTATTTATACATCTTAATGTGGAAAGACCCAGCTGTTCACAGCCTACTGCCCTGTACTTCATCTACTCAAAGGTGAAGGGGCTGCCATTTTATTTCTGAATGCAATGGAAAAATTTCTTGATGAACAATAACACATTAATTTGCTCAGATTATGAGGAAATTCAAAAGGTGCATGGAATGTCATAGCATAGCTAATGTCCTTTCCTAAGCTTCCATAACTCTTGATCAATATTTGTTTTTTTAACTAAATTTGTGTTTTACTAAATTTGAGATCCAAATCTGGGCTATAATGGCCTGCATCTTCTCAAATTATTGTTCTTAAGTTGTTTTCTTAAGATATTGGTTTGCTTGTGGTCTCCTGATTTTATTTTTCAAGTATGGAGAAAGTAATGGAAAAATAGTGCCCCAGCTATAGGGTTTTAAGGTGAAATCTGAAAAGCAGCTCCTTGTTATAACTTCCCTTAATGCCTTGCAGGATGGTATGAGAATTTGGCTGCACTCTATGCCTGGAAAACTCTTGCAATAGTGATAATGTAAGCTGTCTTCTTGATCATGAGAATGAAAATTCTTCTTCCTCCAAAGAAAAAAAAAAGGAAGAGAATTGGAATGGAGAGAGAGAAAATGGGAAGAGAGAGAGAAAGGTAAATAATAAGATTATAAAAGAAGTAAAAGAAGAGAAGAGGAAAAGGAAGAATTGGTAAGAATAATAAGGAGAGGGGATAGACAGATAGAGTATTTATGAAGTGCTTATCTCTGGAAAAGTGCTTTCCCACACTCTGTGCTAACTATAGAATATATAGATATAAGCCACAGTGCCAGCCCATGCCTTCAAGGAGCTTACAATGATGAGGAGCAGAAGAGATAGGGAAGGAGAGAGGAGAGGATTTAAAAGGGGATGAGAGGAGAAGGGGGTAGAACAGAGGGACAGTGAGAAGAGAGGAAAAGAAGAGAGATGAAAGAAGAGGAAGAAAGGGAGGATCATGGTGTCAGGGAAAGGAGAAAGAGAAAATTTTCTTTGGTCTTACCTTTGTTAAAGTCTCTAATCTCTTTTCTGATTCAAGACAAAAGTATCAATGTATATGTGTATGTATGAGGAGCAAGAATACATTTTGAAATATCTTTGTGAAATTTCCTGATTTTTTGAAGTATGATAAGATACTTTCTGCTCATGAGTAAGAGTGATGAAAACAGTGGAAGATAATGCATGGAAGAAAAATGAAATGCTTTCTATACTGAATTTGAATTGTCTGGAGGGCATTTGGGTAGAAATAAAAACATTTCAGGTTGGAGTGTGTGTTAGGACCCTGAGTCAAACAGAAAACAGAAAGTGCACAGGTGTGAGTGTATCATGGGTAACTTATACTTCTGCTGGCAATAGTAGTCATAATGCATGACATTTCATAAGACTTTAAACTTTATTCACAAGTTGATCGAATTTTGTACACATGCACATACAAACACATACACAAAGACCATGTGGGAAGAGTACTTGTTTCTTTACTTCTCTGTCAGATACTTTATTGCTAGCATAAGGACTGGGGGCACCTTAGGATGATGATGATGATGATGATGACGATGATGATGATGATGATGATGATGATGATAAACAACAATAGCTAGAATTAAAATAGTGGCTTAATGTTTGCAAAACATTTTTCATGTATTATCTCATCCTATTTTCAAATATAACCCTGAGAAATAGGTGCTATTATTACCCTTATTATACAGATAGGGAAATTGAGCCTGATGGAGGCTAAGTGATTGGCCCAGAGTCACACTATAAGCATCGGAGGTAAGATTCTAACTCAGGTGTTCTAGACTTCAATTCAATTGCTATCACATATGCCAAGTCCAGTTTATCTGCTTTCAGTGATCCATTCCAGAATACTTTCTAGCTGTGTGACCATGTGGTCAAATCATTTATCTCTCTGAACCTCAATTTTATCTTCTGTAAAATGATCAGTCATATCTATATGATATCTCACAACATTGTAGTAAATTTCAAATGAGATGGCCAGACTTGAAATACATATTATATCTATATATTTATACATATATATGAATATATATCAGTTATTATTCATGAGGTTTGAGGCCATTTTATTTCATCTTTTTATCCCCTATACCTCACATAGTGTCTTTAATCAGACAAGATGCCTAACATTGAATTAAGCAGAGTGAGAAGGAATTCTCATACCTAGAGTTAAAGCGCAGAATCCTTTGGAGTAAGGAAGATAGCACTTCAAGTCCTACATCATAACTCAACCCCGCTCATCCCTTACCTTCCATATCTAATCAGTTTCTGTGTCTTGTTGATTATTTCCCCTCTACAATGTTTCATACCCCTTTCCTTGCTACCCATAAAGCCACCACTTTAGTTCGGACTTCATGACTTCTCTGAACTATGACAATTATCGTTTATTTGAGATCCCTGACTCTAGTCTCCCCTTCTCTAATCCATTCTTCACACAGTTGCTAAAGTGAATATCCTAAAGGACTGATCTTGCCATTTTCCTTACTTGTATAGTAAGTTCCAAAAGCTCTGTGTTGTCTCTAAGATAAAATACAAAATCCTTTGACTTTTAATACCCTTCTCAACCTAGGTCTTACCTATTGTAATAGATTTATTATATAATGTTCCACTTTCCATAGTAAAATGTTCCATTCTGGGTATCTTTGGTTTCTGGAAAATATATTGTTCCCCATTCCCATACCCAACTAAGCACTTTCTAAAGGAGCTCAGGAAAAACATGTAGGGGAAATATTCTCTACTAGGCAAAGTCCTGAAAGTATCTGAACTACAACTTTACTTAAGTCAGCAGAATCAAGAAGCAGATTCAGATCATCAGTAGTGGGTTCTACCAAATGCTGCTCAATAAAGGTCATTGCCTTGACTTGGAGGGGAAAGTCATTCATTCATTCATTCATTCATTCACTGATCAACTAAGAAGCATTTTTTTCTTTAAGTCCCTGCAGCCTTGTTGTGGACTAGGCATTGTGAAAATAAAGACAAAAATAAGTCAGCTCTTCCTTTCAAGGAGCTTACGTGAAATTGGGGAAGACAGAATGTACCAAAATAAGCATATTGTAAATACATACAAAAAATATAATACTTTTTTTTTTGGTTTGATGACACAAATATCTTGGATAGATATGGATAGGATAAGAAGAGACCTGATGAATAAGATGATCCTTGAACTAGGCTGTGAAGGAGATTAAGGAATCTAAGAGGAGGAAATGAAGAAGCAATGTACGCCATATATCAGGAACAGACCGATCAAAAGAATGCAAATGGAAGATGGAATGGCATGTGTGTGAAATAGCAATTTAGTCCCTCTGGTTGGACTGCAAAGTGCATGTAATCAGCTAATATGAAATCTTTTTCATTTTGTAGCTCTTGTTATTTCTCTTCCACTCCTCCTTTTCATGGGCAACTAGGGTTCACAATGAATAGAGTGCCTGATCTGGAGCCCAGCCTCAGTCACTCATTCACTGGGTGACTCTAAGCAAGTCACTTAACTGTATTTGCCTCAGTTTCTTCATCTGTAAAATGAGCTGCAGAAATAAATGGCAAACCACTCCAATGTCTTTGCCAAGGGAACCCAAAAGCCATAACGAAGAGTCAGGAATGACTGAAATGACTGAACAACCAAAACCTCTTTTCCATCCCATCTTGCATTGAACATTCATGCCTCTAAGGGTCAATGTACATTAAAAGCTATCTCCCTAGGAGGTTCTTGAGTAGGTGGGCATGGGCTTTGAGAAATCTGCTTGTCCAAAGATTCTGAGAATTTGCCTAGTATGTGACCTTCATATCTCTGAGATAAATATCATGATTATTCAACTCTTAGAAATTCTAAGCTGAGGGATAGGGAAGATCAGCAACTCCTCCATGGTCATACAACTGGTCAGTATCAGAGATTGGACCAGATACTCATCTTTGATAGAATGCAAATGGCACTCAATTTGGAATCAGAGTTCAGGGGTTCGAGTTGCTGGCTATGTAACCAAACCACTCAATCTTTCTGGACCTTAGTTTCTTCACTTGTAAAATGAGGGGGGGAGTTGGAATAAATGGTCTCCTGGCCCAAGCTCTATGATCCGGTTATTCAATATGATCCTCTTACTCCAATCTTTAGTCTCTTTTTGCTTTCTAATGCTTTATCTAGTTTTCTTAAAGGAAATCAGTATGGCTTAGTGCAAAGAGAATTGGATTTGGAGACAGGAAGACCTGTTTTTGACTCCTGATTCATTTGTTTACTATGACTGTGTGTAAGCTACTTGACCTTCCTGAGCCTCAGTTTCTCCATCTATAAAATAGGGATAATGCTATCTGAAGCATTCATCTCATAGAGTTACAAGAAACCTCAGATGAGATGGGCTAATATGTATCAAGCCTTTTTGCCAACATTAATGTGTGATAAAAATGTCAGTTATTATTTTCCTTCTTAAGTCTCAGGTTCAAATGACTTCAATTCTAAATGACCTCTCTGATCTCCAGAATTGAGACTATTTTATTTCATCTTTTTATCCCCTATACCTCACATAGTGACTGGCTTGGCACACTTTCCTGAAGAAATAGATTCGTTGGAGCAGTAACATATGTAAAATAGCAGAGGTTCTATTTGATTCAAAGGCTCAGGCAGTGGGATGATGCACCCACATGCTTTTTTGAATCCAAACTCCTCTGCATTAAGTTCAAGTGAATTGCATTGTTTTTGATAGCTGGCAAGTTTATCTTTTGAATGAAATGGACCATGAATGAGCAGGAATTTAAATCACTCTTCACCCTGAAGACAGCTTTTTTTCTATCTACTTAACACATTGAGGCAATTTCACAAAAAAACAAAACAGCCATTTCTAGACCAACCTGCTTGTGGTTTTTTTATTTCCATTAATTCAGTAGCATTTTGGACAAGGGATTCTGGGAAAAGCAGCACAGGAAGAAATCAAACTTTGCAACCTCTAGTTCTATGGAAACAACTATTTATTAAAATATTCATGAAACCTGTCGTTTTCTTTGAAAATTTTTTTCTGACCATTTTACTTATCTGTATTGACTAACAATTTTTACATCCAATTCAAGACATTTGAAAATGTGATGGACTTCAAAAGATTTTAGAAACTGATAGAGACATGAATATTCTCATTCTAATGTGGGAATCGGAACTAATACGGAATAAAGTGGAGGAATTTGTCTACAGTGGCCTCCAGAATGAGGAGTGATCCTTTGTGGAGGCAAAGGATCAACAAATTTCATGATTCCACATATCTCATGGTCATTCTATGTTCTAGTCAAACTGACATACTTGTGGATTCTAATACATACCATTTTGTCTACAATTTCCCCACCTTTGCACGGGCTCAATTCAGCCTTTTCACACATGGTTGGAATGCCCTCACTTCTCACTGCTCTCTACCTTTCTTCAAAGGATAGTTCAGGTACCACTTCCTATAGGAGCATTTCTCCTGGTCCTTTCCAGTTATTGTTCTCCTCTCCTCTCAAATTGTTTGGTATTTACTCTGCATATATTTTGCATAAACTTATCTGTTTACACATTTTCCCCAAGGGGAACATAAACTTCTTGAGGGTAAAAGAGTGTTTTTTACAATCACAAAATAGACATTCAATAAATGATTGTTAAATTAAATTGAGTATATTTCTGTTATGATTTCTTCTAGACACCATCATGAACATCTCCAGGAATCTTTACCTCCTGTTGGATCTGTGGTCTGTTGGTTATTAATTCATCCAGTCTATAGATTTCCTAAGCAACTAATTACAGTTATAGGAACAATTTTTTGAAGGAGTAGGTCCTTCTCTCCTTCACTTAAAAAAGATCACAAATACTCTCTGCTGTTGGCATTGGTCCTTAAGGTTGACCTTAGACACAAAATGTACCAACTGGCACCCAACCTTGGGATGAGATTCTTACAATTGAACTAGACTGGTCCTCTTTAGTTTGACACAGAAGCCATCACTAAGGGCAGTCAGAGCCTTTCTGAATTGGTGGAATATTTTAGAGCTAGAGCTACATCAGTGATGCCTTCTAGAACCTCAAAACACTATACACCAGGGTGAAAGATTAGAGGAAAACTTTAGGGGAGCATCAAGAATGTCATAGTGGGAAATAAAAGAGGGGAAACACATACATAAGTAATTCTCTGTGAATGAATGTTTAAATTCTGGCTTTTCATCTTACTATATGTAAGTACATGTAAGTACTACATGCACAACCCATTACTTGGGAAAGTTACTTAACTATTTCAAGTCTCATTTTTATCTATAAAATAAGGGAATAAGACTTAATGACCTTTGGTCATTTAAATTCTACATCTGTGACCCTATTGTGAGGGTAGAGTTCCCCCCTCATCCCAAAATAATCACAGAAAGCCCAATTTGACTGAATCCAATAAAAGTGCAAACTAGGTAAAAAAATTTTTAATCAACTTGAGAGGAGTAAGTGATCATTGGAGATCATTGGAGAAAGACAGGTGATGACCTACACAAAATTTATGATTGCTGAAAAAATCAGAAACACCTTTGAGTTATGTATAAAACAGTGAGCTAGTTCATTCAGTCAGAAAAATGTTGATAAAAATCCATCAGGAAAGACTCCAGAGAGATGAATATTAGTCTCTATGAACCACGATTTCAGGGATGCCTGTCAGTGATCAGAAATAATCTTAATCCTAATCCTTAAACACTAATATCTAATATTTATATGTCACTTTATGGACTGCAAAGCATTTTACACATATTATCTCTTTTGATCCTTGTAAAAGTCTTTTGAGGTATGTACTATTAGCATCTCCACTTTATAAATGATGACATTGAGTCAAAAAAATGTTAAGGTCCAGTGTCACTCAACTAGTGAGTGTCTGCGGCAGCATACAAACTCAGGTTTTCCTGACTCCCAAGTTCCACACTCTATTTACATACATTATCTTATGATTTCTCCACCTTTGAATATGTGATTCAAATTCCATGTATTTGCAATCAAACAAATAAAGAGAAACAGCCCATCCCCTTGCACTGCCAAAGACAAGTATAACAAAGATTATGGGACTGCTTCAAAGAATAAAATAGGGAAGATGTTATATAGCACATCCTCCTTTTCCCTACTTGTTTCAGTGTCCTTTTCAATACAGAGAGATTCTAAGCTAACAGTTCATCTCCAGGGCCTGCAAGACTGGGAACAGAGAACATATTTTAATAATCATTTAAAAAAATCCCCCCTCCTCTGCTGCTTGCTTAGCTCATGAATTGTATAATGGTAGTAGTTTTCCTAGAGTTTCTAGGATCTCACCGCCCATTCCTAGGCTGACTTCATGTCTCTGTGCTGCATCTTCCTGAGGGATCAGCAACTCAGAGTTCTCTCTGGTCTTCTAAGAAGTGTTTCAAGGACAGAAATGTGTCCTTTATGTTCCAGAGAATGGTCTTGCTGCTGTAATACGCATAGGATGTCAGGTAATAAAGCCCCAGAATGAGTGATTTAACACATACAGGCCACCTGGCCACCAGTTGTGTGACTTTCAAATGTTGTCATGAGATAATTAAAAGGGCACATGTTGACTGGTTTTGTAGCAAACAACACCTGCTTGTAGAGATGACACATTACTTTTCAGCAGGCTGAAAGAGATGCCAAGGTTTGTCTATCATCAGGTTGCCACTTTGTGTTACCCTGCTTAAAGTAAGGAGGATGGTCTATCAGCTGTTTCATAAAGAAGAGGACAGACCTTGGTGACCTCTTTTTCCTTCCATGAGCCTTAAATCCTAATGTCGAGACCAGCCCTGGGGACTATGGCTCATAAATATTTTTAAAGGGGAATTAAACAGGGGCACTTCTTTGTGGCCTGTTTGCCTGAAATACTTTTTAAACCAGGGATTCTGAATCCAAGGGCCCATGAACAAACATGCATACATACATACACACATGTTTGTGTATATACACACAATACATATTGTGCATGCATATATAATATGTGCATATGCATATATGTATAAATGTCTGTTTGGGTATCTAGATAGATAACTGTACTAATAATTGGTTTTCTTTTTAACTATTTTATTTCATGTAATTAACATTATTCTGATATCATTACGTTTCATTGGACTTGTTTTGTTCTTTGTTTTTGAAGAGGGCCAGTGATGTCATAGGGCAATTTCTTGACATGATGGAATTGGATTTAAGTGAGGCCAAGTTGTATGAAATCTACAGCCTCACTCTCTCTTCCAGAGTCATCAACGTCTAGTAGTAAGATAAAAGTCAAGATGATTGACCGTGACGTGGGACATAGTAGATGACCTTAGTGTCTTTGATATCTAACTGAGCTCTTACATCTCCAAAGCATCTTCTTCATAAATCTTCATGGCCATTGAAACAAATTGTTCTCATCTGCTCATTTAGTTGGGAAGAGTTTTCACAAGCTTTTCACACTCCCCTAACTCACCAATGGATTTGAGGCCTATCAATTACCCTCAACCTAGCTTAGCCTATCTGCTGAGATGATTTACTGGATGTGGCCATTGTACATGCTATAGCTTCTTGGAGCCATAGGTGAGAGTTGAGTGTCAGGTAGACATCAACAAGCTTAGCAAGCCCTCACACCAGAGGTGTTAGTCCTCCTTGAACACTGGATACATCCCAGTCTAGGTCAATGACATAAAAGGCTGAGAAATTTTTTAAAAGCTTAAATATTAATTTAAATAAAACTAAAATCCCATAAAATTTCTTAGTTTGTTAATTAGTAGTTTGTTATTAGCCAAAGTCTACTGTTGTGGAGCGAAAACTCCTTCAAGGGCTTTGTATAAGTAGGTTATGTACTTCATAGACAGATCAAATGAAATGAGAATGAGAATGGCATTTATTTAACAAATACTTTAAGTTTTGTGAAACTTTTTATATTCATTGTCTTATTTGACTCTCACAATGAATCCTGTGGGGTAGGTGTTATCCCCATTTTATAGATGAGGAAACTGAGGTTGATAAAGCTTAAATGACCTGAAAAGATTCTAAAGCTATCTAGTGTTTGGAACAGGATTTGAACTTGCATCTTTCTGGCTCCCAAGTTCAACTCTTTTCTTGCTGTGCAATGTCCAATGTTGAAGAGATGCGCTGCATTTGAGGATCCCTAGCACCTAGGACTGTGCCCTGCACATAGTCTAATAAGTATTTCTTGTGGATATTGTTACTTAAAGTCATGCTGGAGCCAAGTGTTCTGGATGTGAAACACTCAAATTCAGGCTCTGATGCTTACTACGTGTGTGATTTGGGTCCAGCCACTTAATCTCTCCAATCTTAGTTTTTGAATTTGTAGAAAGAGGTTGGATTTGATTATCTCTAAATTTTCCTTCCAGTTATAAAGCCTAGCAACTAGCATTCTTGAAAGAAAACAAATGAAAAAGAGCTCTTGCTGCAGTGAAATTCTTGGTCTTATGGCCTAATGTCCTTTTAGACAATGGCATTCTTTAAAAAATGAAATCATTTTTAGGTACCTTCCAACAATATATAAAGGCCTGAAGTCAGGAGTCACATAGCATACATGTTTCAAGTGTGTTCTTTTTCACCTCCCGATTTGATTTCAAGCTCCTTGAGGACAGGTACGTGCCTTATACTTATTCTGTGTATTTCGTAGTGCTAACACAATGAAAGGCACATATTAGCTTTCAATAATTCCTCTTTGTTGGATTAATATAGGATTTTTTCAGATCAAAGACCGTTGGTTTAGAGATGGAAGAGATCCCACAGACCATATAGTCCAAACCTTCATTTTGTAGGTAAAGAAACTGTGGTTAGAGAAGTCAATTCTAATTCCCAAAAGCATAGGACTAAGTGACAGAGTCAGAAGAAAACTTTTGTTCTTTTGATTCAAAATCCTTGGCACTTCCCATGGTACCTAGAGGCTTCCCTTTGCACAAAACATATCCTTTGAACTGTAGGAGCAAGGTCTCCCATTTGCTGGATACTATTATAAACAAAACCATGGAAAATTCCATTCTCCGCCTTGAGGAAGCTTTTGATTGATGTCTTTAATAGAGACTAAGCATAAGAGCATAAGGTTGTCCTAGCCCACTTTTCTTAGGCCCATCTCAACACAAATTTCTCTCGCTCTCGCTCTCGCTCTCTCTCGAATACTTTCCTCACAACCACCCTGCGAGAAAAGTGATGTAGATTTGTTTATATCCATTCGAAAGATATGGAAACTGAGGTTCTAACAGGTTAAGTGACTATTGATGAGCATGGATCATCAATCCTGCTCAAGGTAAGATTTATACCTGAGTCTCTTGCCTTCAACATTCTTCCCCAAACACTACGCTCCCTCTTCTATGAAGATGCCATGTAGCTCAAACCCAGGAGCACCAATCTTTCCTGCTTCTTGTGACATTCAGGCAAAATTAAAAAAAAATCATATCATTCAGATCTGAGTCCATTTTATTGTGGTCACTTAGTTCTGGGAAATGGCATTCATGTCTCAACTTGAGGATTAATTATAGAGGAATAAATAAGTAAACTGAGCCAGCCAGAGGAATAGGTTGAATATGTCACTGATACCCAGCTTCTTTCTTGTCCTTATAACTCATTCTGCAAGGTCTTGAATTTGTTGCATTATCCTTTCAGTTGTTGAAGCATTTTGCATTTCAGCTGGAGTTTTTGAATCATTTTCTTTTACACTTTGACAATTTTTTATTGAATTGGATTCAATTTGACTGTTTGGCCATTTTTCTTTTTTATTCAGCCTTTTTATTATTTTTTTCTGTGAAGTTTTGAATGTGATTGGGTCTTTCTGAACCACTCGTTTGTTGTTACTCATTTAGTCTATCAGGCTCATTCTATTGGAGATGATAGAGAGGAGCTGGACTTGGATATGGCCTCTTGATCAGCCATCTTACCAGAAAACTGGCATCCATCACTTAGAGTAGAAATTTCTTGCAGAAGAATGAATTAGATGCATGATTGAATCAGCTATGTGGCAAAGAAGACTGTGACTGAGTCTACTTATGTTTGATGCAGCAGATTTGGACATGGCTGACTGTTCTCCTCTGCTTTTATAAGACACAGTACTGGATGTAGCAGTCTGTTCTGCTCCTGAGGGAGTTACTTTAAGCACCAGTGAACTAGGCCACTCAACAAACCATGTTTATACTGGTTTCTGTCATAGCTGTAGAGCAGAAAGTACTGGGTTTTGTGATAGGATGTAGTTCTGCCATTTATCATCTGTGTGACCTTGGGGAAGTTCTGTCCCCTCTCCAGATCTTAATTTCCTCATCTGAAAAATGAGGATGACTGAATGGATGATTTCTAAGATGCTTTTCAGTTCTCCCATTCTAAAAAATCAGTGAGAGATTATAGACATAAAATGAAAGCTACTTGGGACCACTAGCCCCTCAGAAGGTAACAAAACTAATAGTTAGTATTCACATAACATTTAAAGTTAGTGAAGTGCTTTACAAACATTATGTCATGTGATTCTCAAAGCAACCTTGAGAAGTAGGTACTATTATTTTTTAAAAATTATATATACATCTATGTATATCATTAAATATTTTCCAATTACATGTAAAAATTATTTTAACAATCATTTACAAATTTTCGAATTTTTATCTTCAGTATTAGTCACGTTGTGAAAAGAAACAAAAATCCCCAAGAAAAATAAATATAGAAAAAGGTATTCTGCAGTCTGAATTGAATTCACCAGTTTTCTTTCTGCAGGTGGATAGCATTTTTCATTATGGGTCCTTTGAAACTGTCTTGAATCATTGCTTGTTTAAATTTAATTTAAATTTATTTTTTCTCAATTACATGGAAACAAAAAATGACATTCACTTTTAATAAAAAATTTTTAAAAATTATTTTTAATCTATTTAATTATAATATGTTATTTATTTAACTTAATTTTTTATTTTATTTTAATTAATTTAATTATTTATTTCATGCAAACAACATATATTTGTTTATTTAATTTGATTTAATTAAATAAGAATTTAATATATTTAATTAAACTGAAAAAATTAGTTTTTAAAATTAAAAAAAAATAATTCTCCCACACTCAGTAGTTATCATTTTTCTTTTCTTTTATATTAGCCAATCATATAGGTGTGATGTGGTGTCTTAGAGTTGTTTTAATTTGCATTTCTCTAGTTAGTAGTGATTTAGGGCATTTTTTAAATATGACTACTGATAGCTTTATTTTCTTTTTCTCAAAACTACCTGTTCAGATCTTTTGACTACTTACCATCTGGCAAATGCTCATATGTTTATAAATTTGGCTCAGTTCCATATATATTTGAGAAATGAGAGACTTGCAGTGCAACTTTTTGTAAGTTACTGTTTTTCTTCTAATTTTGACTCATTTGTATTGTTTGTGCATAATTTCACTCAGCATCAGTTCATATAAGTCCTTCCAGGCCTCTCTTAAGTCTTCCTGTTCATCATTTCTTATGGCACAATAGTACTCCATTACATTCATATACCATAATTTGTTCAGCCATTCCCCAATTGATGGGTATTCCCTTGATTTTCAGTTTTTGGCCACCACAAAGAGAGCTGCTATAAATATTTTTGTACATGTGGAACCCTTTCCCATTTTTATGATTTCTTGAGGATATAGTCCTAGAAGCGGTATTGCTGGGTCAAAGGGTAGGCACATTTTTGTAGCCCTTTGGGCATAGTTTCAAATTGCTCTCCAGAATGGCTGGATGCGCTCGCAGCTCCACCAGCAATGAATTAGTGTTCCAACTCTCCCACATCTTCTCCAACATTTATCATCTTCCTGTTTTGTCATGTTAGTCAATCTGATAGGTGTGATGTGGTATCTCAGAGTTGTTTTGATTTGCATCTGAGAGACAGTATTTGAACTCCGGCTTTCATGACTCCAAAATTGTCCACATATCTATGATACCAAACTGCCTCTGCCTTCAAGATAAAGTGATCTAATAATATAGCAAGAAAAATTCACTAAGAATTTAAGATATTTTTTTCAAATTAGCACTTAAATTTGCCATAATTGTCCTTTCTAGGCACTATGGAGTTGTGCAGGGAATTCTCAACATTTCCTCCCTTCTTGGGAACACAGAAAACAGTGTTTACAAGTAGATAAATGTGTGTAGAAAAAGCAAGTGATGGAAACTCCAGTTGCCATTGACCTCATCTGTTTAGAAGCTGTATTTTCTGTAGAGATCAATGATGTATAAAACATTTATCCTAATGAATTTTATACAGATATTATTCATTCTTCTTCCACTAAGCATTTTCTTGTCAATAAAGCAGATGGTTGAGCACAATTACTTCTCTAGCAAAACTGTAAATACATCATATGATTTTTCCTCCTCTTGTCTTACTTCCACAGTTTCTTGATTTCTTCCCAGTTCATCACCAACATATTTCAAAAGTAGCAAGAAGTCTTTTTTTTATTTCTGCTGGTAGATGAGGTTGGTAGACTTTCATCAAGAATGCACTGCTATCAGTATATCCTCAGTGACCTTACCCAACTGCTCTGACTTCATGGAATTTTCAATTCCATGTTGGGGGATGGTGTTAAGAATTTGCAGTCAGAAGACCTGTGATCAAAATCCAGTTCTGTGCCTTGCTAGATGTTTCTAATCAATCAATACAAATATGAGTATGTTTCCTTTTCTGTAATATGAGTGAGGTGGAAAAGATGACAAAAAATGACCTATCCAGTACTATGTGTGTGATCTGGGTAGTTTGGGACTGTGTAGACATAGACTCAATATTAATTCTGGTTTCCAGGAAGAGGAAGTTGGACACTAAGTCATTTGCTTACTTTTTTCCATACAGATTTTTACAAGATTGAAATCTTTGCTTATCATCATCATATCATTGACAGTCATATATTACTTTGTGATGTGCAAGGCACTTTATATCCATCATCTCACTGACACTTCAAAATAACCCTGGAGGGTAAGTGCTATTATAAATCCTATTTTGTAGTTGAGCAAAGCAAACCTAAGAGCAATTACATGACTGGTCCACTATCATACAGTTAGTAAATGTCTGAGATAGAATTTACATACGAGTCTTCCCACTACACATGCAATTCTCTGTTTACTAGTCAAATGGCTTGCTTATATGTGTATTCCTAGAACTTGTAATCATTCCTGACATGTATGTTCATCCTTCATTGCCGAAGAAGACCATGCCATCAGAGAAATAATGACATGATTTGCACTTGACTTTGTTTTGAGTGAGGGAGAGCTGTGCAGGTCACCAGCCTCACTTGTTCTTCAGAGCCATCTGAATCCAGTGACCAGATATTCATCAGGATTACTGGAGATGACCCAGGATGAGGCAATTGAGTCATACAGCTAGTGAGTATCAAGTGTCTGAGGTGAGAGTTGAACTCAGGTCCTTCTGACTCCTGCACTGGTGCTCTATCCACTGCACCACCTAGCTGACCCTGACGTATGACAAACACTTATAAACTCCTTCCTTCCTTCCTTCCTTCCTTCCTTCCTTCCTTCCTTCCTTCCTTCCTTCCTTCCTTCCTTCCTTCCTTCCTTCCTTCCTTCCTTCCTTCCTTCTTTCCTTCCTTCCTTTCTTTTTTATTCTTCTAAATATTAGTGGTAACCTCAGGAACGGATTTTTTTTTCTGATTTTTATTAATAATGACTTTTTATTGATAATGACTTTTTCATCTCCTTCTTTTCTCTCTGATTATTCTCACACACTTGGCTTAATTGTTATTTCCAGTTACACAAAAATGTGTGGTGGCTGTAGGTAAAAGAACAAGGATGGAGTAAGGGGTGGAGATTGAAAGGGAAAAATAAGTGGAGTTATGGAGACTTCTCTCTCTTTGGCTACCAGTCTGCAGTTATCAATAAAAATTTATGATTCTGGAGAAAGAGGTATTATATATGTGTCAAGGGTGGGATTGTAGATGGGGAGAAAGATACTCAGGCATTGTTGCGCGGATGGGGTCATTATGGAGGCAGGAGGTCCAGTAGCAGAGAACTCACCTGGAGTGGGGCTTTACACTGAAGAGATCAATCAGCAAATCAGTAAACATATATTAAGTATGTACTATATAACAGGGACAATGCTAAGTGCTGGGTATAAAGAAGAGGTAAAAGACAGTGAATCATGAAGGAACTTGCTGTCTAACGGGGGAGATGAGATGCAAGCAAATATATAGGAAATAATTAACAGAAGGAAAGCATTGAAATTAAGAGAGTTTGGGGAAAGTTTCCATTAAAAGATGAGATTTTATTTGGGACTTAAAGAGTCAGTAGGGATCTAAGTAGGTGGAGCAGAGGAGGAAAAACATTCCAATCCTGGAGGACAGTCAGAGAAAATTTTTGGATCCAAAAGATGGAATGTCTTGATCATGGACCATCCAGGAGTCGTGTCATTGGATTGAAGAGTAAGTGATAGAGAGGAAGGTCTAGGTTACAAAAAATCTTTGGATGTCAAATAAGTGACTTTGCATTTGATCCTGGAGGCAAACAAGAGGTGCTCGTGTTTAGTGAGGAGAGGATGACATAATCAGACAACTTTCAGGAAAATCACTAGAGTGGCTGAATGGAGGATGGAGAGGAGAGGGGAGAGACTTGAGGCAGACAGAACCCTCAGCATGCTATTGCAATAGTTCAGGCATGAATTGATGAGTGTCTGTATTATAGTTGTGACAGTATCACAGGAGAGAAGGGGTGATATTTGACGGATGTGGAAAAGGTGAAATCAATAACCTTGGCAAGAGATTGGATGTGGGGGGAGGGTGAGAGAGAGAAAGAGAGAGAGAGAGAGAGAGAGAGAGAGAGAGAGAGAGAGAGAGAGAGAGAGAGAGAGAGAGAGAGAGAGAGAGAGGAGTTCAGCTTGACTCCTAGATTGTTAGTCGGGACTAGTATAGGAATAGTGGGTGTTCTTCATAGTAATAGGGAAGGTAGGAATGGGGAATGTTGAAGGGAAAAGATGAAGTTTGAATGATAGAATCAATTATTCCTAGGGATTCTGCAAGACTTCAGTACTGCTCCATTGTTGTCAGTGCCCTAGTTCAGGCTCTGACTCACCCTATTCCTTAATTCCCTTTCTCCCAGCAGGCACACCTCCTTAGACAACAATAGCAATGGAAATCTTCTCCCCAACTTTCTGGAAGTAAAAAAAAAAACAAAACAGCCCAGATGACAGAAACAGCAAGGGCACTTCATTCATAGAACATAGACCTGGTTTTTAGAAATAACCTTAAGATCAGATTTGGCCAGTTTATCAATTGCTTGGTTTCTTTTTCATTTCTCTTTAAATCTCTTAAAGATAAAGTGATATTCAACACTTTTAGAATGTTAGAAGGGGTTGTGTTGTATTTAATAACTATTCATAAGGTTTTCTCCTTTTTTATTTTCCCCTGAAATAAACATCTTAACCTTCTTGAAAACCTGACACTCCAGTTCTAGGCTTACCTCACTCTTATTAGTTACCCAAACAGCTAAAGTGAAGATTGAAAATTTTAGCCATTTTGAATAAGCATGTTATCAGAGGCTTAGAAAGTGAGTGTAGCAGGGGGCAGAGAGGCCTGAGCATACTGAAAGCTTCAGGGTCCCAAGGGAAAAAAAGCCTGAGGTAGTCAGAGACATAAAATGTAACCAACAGAAATAGAAGGTAGCCTCCTAACTGACGATGTTGAAAAGGAGACTTCTAGTCCACCAGCAGACATTAACAACCAATGGGAGGAATTCAAAGAGTCCAACAAGCAGAACTTATCATTGAAAAGGATGATGAAAAACATGGCAAACTTGGTTTGGGTATTGGGTATTAGAACTCGACTTGCGGTAGGAAATTAATGCAGAGAAGTAACACAAGAGGCCAACAGGAGCTCCAGTTATTGTGACTGAAGGGATCGTGCTCTGTCTTGTAACTTGTATATTGATAGTCACTTCAGCTACGCATGTTGGGCACTGGACTGGGCTCTGGGGACACAAAAGCAAGAAGGAAAAAATAGCACCTCTTCTCAAGAAGCTTATGGCATTCTTTGTTTATGATCCTTCAAATGTCATTGACAGTGATTGAAATCATGATTGACTAATTCATTCCTCACCAATGGATACAATTCATTTGGACCAGGGGACTGGAATTCTTCAAGAAGAGTGAAGGGCAGCTTTCTTATTATCTCTTTGCTTCCCTTGGATGTCAGTTCCCCATTAGCTGTTTTTGCTTTACCATGCTCAGTATTATGGTTATTCTAGATATATCTAGATACAATTGGTTAGCTGGACATAGACACATAGACAGCCAGAGCCAGAGATAGACATAAGCACATAATTTCCACACTGTAAAGATTAGAAAGAGGAACAAAGGACGGATAGTCCCTTTGCTTGGAGTGAATGGGATCCTATGATATCTGAGAAGGCTGAAATGCTCAATTTTTATTTTGTTTCTATTTTATCTGTTACAAAAATGACTTTTTCATCAGAAATAACAGAACCAAGATGAATAATAAGGAGTTTGCAAGCATACTAAGGAAAGGAATAGTAAGAGAACACCTTTCTGTCCTTCATAAATTCAAGTCACCAGGCCAGATGCACTACATCCTATTATCTCTAGAGAAGTGGGAGAAATGACACAATGCCATTGGTAATAGACCTGGCCTCAAGAGAGTCAGGTCAGAGAGTACATCTTACATATAGAGCTTTATCTGGGATAACTTTGGGTCCTTCACTTATGCAGGCACTTATGGAGAGTATTTCAACTTACACCTTGCAGACTTGGATACCCTAGTTAGTGGGATCTAATGAAACTGGTAAAAAGGTTGATTTAGACTTCAATTTTACTTTTGACTTTTTTTCCCCAGCATATGTTCCTTTGCAATTCAGTTCCATTTCACCTAATTTCACAAATTCCATTTGGTGATTCCTTGAGTATTAAGATACCAGTATTGTATAACTGAAACCAATGTAAGTAGTGATATTGAGTCTAATAAGACAAATATGGAGTTTGGATCAATAGAATGCTGGTGCCTAGTTGAAAAATATTCATTTATTTCTTTTTTCATTTAAACAGTTAGACTGCTTGCCTTATTGTGAAATCAATATGCCCCACTCTAGTAGAGTTTGATTGTGTGCTTAGGGACTTGAAGTATTTGACTCTATTTCACTATATATTTTTTCAGTTGAGCCTTTTTATCCTTTCAGATGAGTTTGCATTTCATTTAGGTAGCTCCTTGAAGTAGCCAGGATCCAATGTGGGGAATTTCAAGTATTCTTTGAAATAAGAATTCAAAGAAATTTTCCTTGACTTCTTTGGTTTTGGGACCCCTAGAGAGATTTTCATCTGCTTTGTTTAGAAGGGGATACCCAGAAAATTCTGTCCAGACTCCTGTTGAATAGCTTTGTGTGCAAAGGTAACCATGGCTATGTTTTCATTCAGGACATCTGTTTTATGGTGAGGGGATGATATCCAGGTCAACCGAGGACTCTAATACCTGTGTGGAGACAGGATCACTTGCACTGTATTGAGATAGGGACTCAGCATTATTGAGATGGAAATTCTTATTTTCTTTCTTTTTTCCAGATTACTTTTTGATTCACTCTACTCATTCTGTGAATGAAGATCCAGAATTGATGGGTAGTGGTGTACAGAGTAGTGGAACAGGGAGAGAATGCTATGTCCCCTCTAGCATTCCCTGGAACCCAGGGTAATCTTCAGACACCAAGCTTGGGGTTTCTTACCTGAGACTGAGGCAAGAAATCTAGTTGATTCCCGGTCCCTAGTCTCTTTATAAAGAGCTCTGTGTGGTCAGCAAATCTCTATAAGGACCAGGTTTCTTTCTGAGACAGGAAACTTATTTTCACTACTTTTATTTCTTATTTTCTTTTTGCTTTGGAGTCAAGGCCATTCTAATAGCAAGCCAGGCACTTGCTGAATGTTGAGCAAACACTAATATTAGATACACTTTGGGAAATGCTCCTTGCTTACGGTATCTGAAAAATTTATATTTGGGGAGAATTGTGATTTTTGCCAGTAAATATGAGATGGTGCCACAGTGCCTGTTTTGAGATGCTTCCCTGGGTGGCACTGTGGAAGCAAGCAAGGGAAAGGATAGTTCTGAAGACTCCTCAGACACTGCAGAGGACTGCTCTGGATTGAGAGTGTGGGTAAGGTGTTCAAAATGCATTTCTACCTATTTCCAGGGAAGTTTTTCAAACATGGAGGGATACAACAGGTTTGGATCTGAGACAGTGGAACCAACCCATACATGTTGCACAGAGATAGGTGAAAGATCACAGAAAACTTGAGGGGCCTCCTAAAATTAGAAGACAACCTGCCTCAGTTTGGAAAGAAAACAGTTTGCATGTTGTTGATTAGTGAGCTTGATCACCAGTCTCAATTCTTAGAAAACTTCTGAAATAGGTCATTGAAGAAATAATAGTCAATATTAAAAAAAGGGAAGTGGACTATAGAGAGGTAGTGTAATTAAGTTATTATCAGATCATGCCAGACTAACTTATTTCATTCTTTTCTTTTTTAACAGGATTACTAAACTAAGAGATGAGGGAAAAGCAGTGGACATTTTGTTGTTGCTTTTTAATTGTTTTAGTTATGTCCAATTCTTTTTGTAACACTATTTGGAGTATTCTTTTATTTTCCTCCAAATTTATTCATTTATTTGTTTTCAATTGTCAACAATCACTTCCACAAGTTTTAAATTTTCTCCACCTCTCTCCACCCTCTTTCCTCAAGATGGCATGCCATGTTATACGGGCTCTACACATACATTTTCATTAAACACATTTTTGCATTAGTCATATTGCATAAAAGAATTAAAATGCATGGGAGAAAGCATGAGTAAAACTAAACAAAACCAAACATAACAAAAGAGAAATAGTCTGCTTCATTCTGTGTTCTGACTGCATGGTTCTTTCTTGGAATATGGAAGGCATTTTGCATTACGAGTCCTTTGGAAATGTTTTAGGTCCTTGCCTTGCTGTGAAGGACTAAGTCTATCAAAAACAGTCCTCTCACACTGTGGCTGTTACATATAATGTTCTCCTGGTTCTGCTCTCTTCATTCAGTATCAGTTCATATAAATCTATCCAGGTGTTTCTGAAGTCCACCTGTTCATCATTTCTTTTTTTATTTTATTTTAATTATTTTTATTTATTTTCAGTGTTCTACAATCACTACCATATAACTTAGATTTTTTCCCCTCCCTCCCTGAGATGGCATACAATTTTATATAGGTTCTACACATATCTTTCTATTAAATAAATTTTCACTATAGTCATGCTGTATAGAAGAATTAAAATGAATGGGAGAAATCATATTACAAACCAAAACATAATACACACACACACACACAAATGATCTGCTACATTCTGTGAATGAATTCCATAGTTCTTTCTCTGGATGTGGAAGACATTTTGCCTTAAAAGACCATTGGGGATTTTTTTAAGTCCTTGCATTGCTATGAAGTTCCAAGTCTACCAGAAAAAACTCTCGCACACTGTAGTGATTGCTGTGCACAAAGTTCTCCTGGTTCTGCTCCTTTCGCTCAGCATCTGATCATAGAAGTCTTTCCAGGCCTCTCTGAAGACTTCCTGTTCATCATTTGTTATAGCACAATAGTATTTCATTATGTTCAGATACTACAACTTGCTCAACCAATTGATAGGCATCCCCTTGTTTTCCAGTTCTTGGCTACCACAAAAAGAGCTACTATAAATATTTTTGTACATGTGGGTCCTCTTCCCATTTTATGATCTTACTGGAATACCCTAGAAATGGTATTGCTGGGTCAAAGGGTATGCATATTTTTATAACCCTTTGGGCATAGTTCCAAATTGCTCTCCAGAATAGTTGGATCAACTCACAGCTCCACCAACAATGAACTGGTGCTCTAAGTCTCCCACATCTTCTCCAACATTTATCATTTTCCTGTTTTGTCTTGTTACTCAATCTGATAGGTATGATGTGCTAAATCAGAGTTCTTTTGATTTTCATCTCTCTAATCAATAGTTATTTAGAACACTTTTTCATATGAATATAGATAGCTTTAATTTCTTCCTCTGAAAACTGCCTATTCCTTTCTTTGACTGTTTTTCAATTGGGGAATGGCTTGTAGTCTTGTAATTTGACTCAGTTTTATTTGGAATATTCCTGAAAAAGATAATAGAGTATTTTAGAGATGAGGAAACTGGGGCAAACAGGATGAAGTACTTACCCAAGGTCACACAGCTAATAAATGCCTAGGGTCTGATTTGAACTCAGGTGTTCCTGACGCTGGTCTAGGTGTTCTAACTGCTACATCAGTTAGCTGCTATGCATATAGTTCCCTAGTGTTTACAAAGTTTTTAAAATTTTGTTTAATATTTTATTTTTTTCCCAATTCCATGTAAAAACAACTTTAACATTCTTTCTTTTCAAATTGCTTTCCAAATTCTTCCCCTTCCTCCTCTCCCCCCCCATTGAGAATGAAAGTAATTTGACATAAGTTATGCGTGCATAGTCAGGCAAAACATGTTGCCAGATTTTGCAAAGCTTTTGATTAAATATGTTTTGCTGTTCTTATAAAGAATATGGAAATATATAGATTAAATAATAATTCAGTTAGATAGACACAGAACTGGTTGGATAGACTTTCTCAAAGAAAAACTGTTAATAGTTAAGTGTCTCTGGCACTGTGGAATGCCACAGTGATCCACACTTAAACATGTGCGTTCTGTTTGAACTCAGATTTTCATGTCTTAAGGCCCAGTTCCCTATCTATTGTGCCACCTAGCTGCCTCAGAGACTAGATGGCCACTGGCTGGGGAGGTTTTTGAATGATTTCTTGGTCAGTTATGGATTGGACTTGATGCCCTCCAAGAGTCCTTCCAGCTCTGAGGCACTGATCCTTTGGTTCCATGGCAGCCAGAAATCCAAACCACAGCTTAACCCAGAGAAATACAGAAAGGAATGTTAAGGTATTCTTAGGAGACCTGGGCCTACCACTTAGCTCCAGTCAAGAATCAATGTGACAGTGCATTTATGCATCTTAAAGGGAGTGAACCTTTAGCTCTGTCAGCTTGGCTCCCTTAATATATTTGAAATTATTCAGTCCAGTGAATAATTCACTCCATGTACACTGTCAGAAATAGAACTGTCAATCAAAGTGAGTCTGAGGATGACTCACTCAGCAAATCATCCTGTCTAATTCTTTACCTTTCAGCCAGATGTTTGGAATCTTAGAGTGAGCCTCAGAATAAGGAATGTGAGACTCCCCAAAACGTCATGAAGATACCTCAGAATGAGCTAGGAAAGGTGTCCAGGTACATGTTATGGAGACAGGCAAACCAAACATGAATACTGAGAACAATAATATGAAACCCTAGATTTTCAGGGGTGTCTGAACATTTACAAATCTCTTACCTTCTAAAAGCTTGGAGACACTGATTGACTACTAAGCAACCAAGAGCCAATTCAGTTAAAATACATTTGGAAAATAGCCTCTCAGAGTTGGAAGAGACCTCAGAGACCATTGAAACAAATCTATGCATGAATCAATTTTCCAGCATAGTCAACAATTGTTTGTCCAATCTTTGCTTGCAAATTTTCGGTGATGAAGAACTCGTTACCTTGGAAGGTATCTTATTCTCCCTGTGGATAGTCTTACCTCTTGGTTTTTGTCCATTTGCTTATTTTTCCCCTGATATCAATCCTGAATGTACCCCTATGCAGCTGCCTACAACTGTTTCTGGCCTTGTTCTCTTGGGCTATGCAGAACAATTTCCTTCCTTCTTCTTGGAAGGAAGGGAGCAAATAAGGAAGGAAGACATGAATGGTCAAGGAAGTAGCAAGGAAAGAAGGAAGAAAACAAGCCTTTATGTACCTATTCTTTGCCAGTCCCACGCTATGTGCTTGACAAATATTACCTTGTATGATCCTCACTACAACCTTGTGAATAAGGTGTTATTAGCACCCCCATTTTACAGTTGAGGAAACTGAGACAAATAAAGATTAAGTGACTTGCACATGAGGTCAAAGATGAACTCAAATCTTCCTGACTCCAAGCTCAGAGCTCTATCCTCTGAACCCTTGTAATACTAGATAACAGCTCTCAGCTCTCCACTAAGTCTTCTATTCATTTACTGTCTTTTGAAGGAGCGAAACACAGCAAACAAAGTAGACAAAAATAACGACAGCTAAGATATTACATCAATGACTGATTTACTTCTTCATCTGCCTCCCACTCTCCCTACATCCCCCCAACAAATATGCATGCAAATTTTCCTGTTGTTCCCACACAGAAGTAATTGAATCATTGAGTTTAGAGGCTCAAAATAACTTTATAAAGCATCTAGTCTAAAGCCATTATTTCAAAGATAAAGAGATGAGGCTCAGATTTTAAGGGACTTGTCCAAGGTCACAAAGCTAACATGCTAATAAGAATTCCCCTTCTCTTTCTAGTCAGGTCAATAACAAGGACATATTGATTTCATAGATAATAGATAATGGATCTGGAGGGAAGCTTAGATTTGAATTGGGTTTAGCCCACTCATTTTATGGATAATGAAAGAGACACAAAAAGATTAAGTAATTTTCCTAGGCTTATACAGCTAGTAAGTATCTAAGGATGTATATGTACATGTACATATGCACCTAGGTTTCCTTGACTTCAAGTCCAGTGCCTTTTCTCTTTTCAATTCACTTCAATTCAATGCATAATTTGGATAGAAATGGAATTTTGGTTTGAGTGCTTCATAAACCATCTTCTTTCTCCTTTTCCCTTTTTCTGTGCAAAGAAATTTCAGGCCAGACAACTTGCCTATTTATTCAGCCTTATGATGGTAATGTGACATGAGTCACAAAATCATTTCTATGATGAGTTCTTTTTCTCTTTGCACTAACAGGTACTGCATGCTATGTCTGGACTGATGTTCCCCAGTGTTGACATGTGATGTTCCCATGATCAAGTTCAAATACCATGGGGGGGAGGGTCAATAGAACAAAGCTGTGTCCTGCTGCCATGGCTTGACTCTTGTCCTGGTTGTCACCCTCTGGTGACAGTGTTGTAAAGGTTGGCCTGCATGATCCATACTGGATTTCACTTATTTTCCAGATCTTTGATGTTGGCTTGAGAGGTTTCCTAAGTGAGATCATATGAAAGGCCCTGATTCCCCCTTTTTTCCTTTTTATTCACTTCATTCATCATACTCCACCTAAAGAAGTGGTCCTATCTACAAACTAGACAAAGGACACCATCCTTACTGAGTAATGGAGAGAAATTATATAGAGCATATTTATGCTCAGCAAGGCCTGAGGGACATTCTCATATATTTGTCTGTCTGTCTATCTATCTATCTATCTCCATATAAATCTATAAAATGTATCTCTACCACACTGACAACATGCAGAGAAACCCTAATCATAATATCTCATAGGCCTTAGCATAATCCAATTATAATAGCTTAAAAGAGAAACCAATGGGCCAGTTGTGGGATCAGGGGAGGAAGAAACTGACCATGGAGAGGATGATTGAAGATAGAATATAAACTAGTTCCTTAAAGTTTGAAATATATGCACACATACATACACACACACATGCTCACACATATACATATGTTTGTATCTATGTATATCTATCTTTGTTGCTGTTATTATTGTTGTTGTGTGTGCATCCTTTGTTTTTGAAGAGGACCATGACATCAGAGGAATGATGACATGACTTGCCCTTGACATTGTTTTGAGTGAGGGAGGGCTGCGAAGGTCATGAGTCTCACTTTCTCCTCCTGAGCCATCTGGATCCAGTGACCAGATATTCATCAGGATGGCTGGAGACCTTGGCCTTTTAGGCTAAGGCCTTTTCAGGTGCTCATTAAAAGTGAGGTAATGCCCATTCAGTAATAGACCTCTTTAAAAAGTAATCAGGGGATGGCTCCTTTAATTAGAAAAGAAAAAGTAATAAATGAAGCTGGGAGGGTCCCTGTCCAAGCTCTACTCAATGGCTGTTTTTGAATGCTCCTGGCTTAGAGTGAATGCCAGTAGTAACTGATTCTGTTCGAAGCAGCAACCCTGTGGCTCATGCCCAGCTATCTTTGTGTCTATGTATTGATGTCTGTCTGTCTGTATCTAGCTATCTATCTGTATCTTATCACTGAAGCTTCCCAACCATTTATGATGTGCTTACTACAAGTATTATTATTTCAATCAACTTTTATTGATAGTAAATTGTTTTCTCATTACTTAGATTTCTTATTGAAATTCTCTCCCTCAAAGAGAGACACAACTTCTAACAAAGAATGTTTTTGAAAAAGGAGAAACACTGACCAAAACTGATCTATACATTAGAATCCCTCCCCCTCTGGCATTATATGTAATTTTACATGCCTCTAGACAACCACTTAGTCCCTGCAAAGAAGTAGGGTGAGGTGTGAGGAACCTTCTCATATCTCTTCTTTAAAATTTCACAGCTTTCTACTTTGTATGTTTGGGAATTATTCTTCCATTTTCATTTTGACGTCCTTGTGTATATTGCTTTCCTCTGCTTACTTTGCTTTGCATCAGTTCACCTGACAGTTGCTATTAACCTTATTGTACTTATTATTTGAAAAGGTCAGTGACTTCTATAGAGTCATACAGGGAGCAGATGTCATAGGAATGGTTTGAACCTAGGTCTTTACACTCTCATTTAAGTTCAGCAGCTATGATTATGGTGTTTTTTAAAAAAAATCTCTCTCTATATATATCTATTTCTTTATACGATACCATTATATAATATTATAATATGCTGTACAGTATTATATAATATTGTATTATTTTATGTTATAGGTTACATTATATATTATTTTATATATATTAAAATTTTCTACTGTACTGAAGGAATATAGAAATGAACATGGACTAGTTACATGGTAGGAATGAGAGATAATTTATGGATATACCATCATTGGTAGCCTTACAATTTCAAGGGAAAAAGTGAAAGACTTTTGGCATTTTGGGAAGACACCTGTTGGTAGGGTTATGAGATAAGACAGAAACAAGCTCCCATGTGCAAGCACAGATATGGATGGTTTTGATTTGCATCATTAAGGGAACATTTACAAAAATGAAATGTGAGATCCATTGGAATAATTCAGTTTGCTACTGATTATCAATGTCACAAAAGATACAACTGGATCAGAGTCTTAATGGAAGAAGAATTTTCAACAGGGAATGAAGTAATTCAGATATCCATATTTGAAAATGATATTCTACTGATTGTATCAGACTCTGGGACATTTTAGCTTTCACTTAAAGGAATTTGGATTAACTATCCACATGGTAAGAACCAATTGGATGAGGAATGCCCATTTTCCAAATTATGATATATACACACATGCATGGCTCATAGAGTTGGACCATAAATGCATTGATCTTGGATGGATATTGTAGATGAGAAGTGAACTGGAGCCAAAATTGACTGCTAGGGAGGATGGAAGGGTAAATTCATCTGGGAAATGATTCATTCATCTTAATGGCTAAAAGATTCTCTATGAAAAAAGTTCCAATTATTTTAATATAGATATTTTTCTACTTCTCTACAAAGTCCCAATCCAATTGCAAATCATAGAAAAGAAATGAATCTGAAATTTGGGAGGATATTACAGTCAAGAACATGATCTATAAGGTTCTACAACACTAAAAGTTATTTTTCTGGTATAGTATAAGCAATAGACTATGTCTAGTTTCTGAGGATCAACTCAGTCAAGTATGGAGAAGGTCATTACTTTTAGGCTATTTATTTGTTGATTAGTCTTTGGCTATGCTATCTCATGAAAAAGGAGATATAAAAACATGGCCCTCAATCTTGTATTGTGCCATTCTCTTTCTACAATATTGGTGACAAAGTGATAGAAAAGGAACCAGAAAATCCCTTAATCAAATAGTTTAAGATAATCTATAAACCTTAAGTGAAGTATTGGTGCCCTAAATGTCATGTTTGTTTCAAAGGTCTAGTGAATGGACAACCTTCCTAAGGCTCCAGATAATCTCAATTGACCTTCTTACTATAAAAAAAAATCAAAAGAAGAAAAACTTGTAGGTCAATGAAAGGATGACTCACTGGGTCTCTTTATAGAGGCAAATGAAGGAACTGTTTTTGTTTTTCATGCATTCAAAGGCAACAAGAGACATCATCACATAGGATTTTTGGTAATCTACTTTGCAGAGCATATGATAAATATTTACAAATACAGACATGAAAACCAGTGCAATGTATGCACTGATGTCTTTTGCATAGAATGAAAAGGAAAGAGAAATTTCACAAGAATATTGATGAGATGTCCTAATTTGAGTCAGCATATACTTTGCTTTTTGGTAACCCATTCAAAAGTAGATAGAATGGAGGAGTATGAAAAAAATAGAAAATATGTTTCAAAAGGAGAGAAGTCAAAAATTTGTGCATTACATAAATGTTTTACACATATGTCATGATTACTTTTTTGGAAAGAAGAATCAGTAGGTGCTAGATTTGACAGGTCCTAAAAAGCATCAAAAGCATAACTGACTATATTTTAACTGAGAGAAAAATGGATTGTTGCTGCTGTGTGAGTCATTCATGGATTAGCTGTGGGTGTACAGTTAGTTCACTGGCTTATTAAAGCAAATACCAAAATTAATATGCAGATAGAAGCGATAAAAATGAGAAAAATTCAGATATGGTGTCAGTCAGTTAGTTGGTCATTAAACTTTATTAAGCACCTGTTAAGTGTTGGGGAATATGCTAAGTGCTAGAGATATAAAGAAAGGTAAAAGACAGTCCTTGTTCTCAAGGAGATCATAGTCTAATGGAGGAGACAGTATGAAAACAGCCATGTGTCAACAAGATATATGCCAGGTAAATTGGAGATAATCAACAGAAGGAAGGTATGAGCATTAGTGGGGATAGGGGCATAAGTGCAGATTAGCCTCATTTAAACAAGTTATTGGTGCCCCCAAAGCAAAATGTCATCAATTGTGATAATCTCATAAAGAAATTTAACTAATGAAAATTGATTGTCATGAGGAGAACAAAAGAGCCTAAAAATTACTTTTAAGAAATAGTTGATTTCTTTGTCAAGTGGAGAGATATCCAATTGTTTAGAATATAAGCTTGGTTATAAAATTTTACTGTGAAATATTGTGGAAGAAGGATAGTAGACAAAGCAGAGAAGAAATAGAAAGAAAAATAGTGTTGAAAAAGCTTGATGTGAGATTAATATTATCCTAAGTGTATTCATAGATAAAATTAGGAGGACAATAAATCCGTAAAAATAGAAAAGATTTGTAAATTGTTTTATGGGAATCCCTTTACTATCAAGGAGAGTAGAGGCTACATTTAGAATTACATGGGTGAGTCCTGAATGTACTACCTGGGTAAATAGAAATGACATTGGAACAAGGAGAACAAAGCAGAAAAAACTGCTTAGGTATACACAAAAAGTGAACATCTTGAAAATGACATATTTTTGAGGGCATCAATCAAATCAATCTCAGGGTACATGAAACAAGGGAAAATACCAAAAGCATGTTTAAATGAACAAAACCCAAAACCTCACATCTCATTTTCACCAAAATTATCTACCTAAGAGAAGATTAATAACAATTAACCTATATTCCTTCAACCTATATTTACATCTAACCACAATTTTATGAAGTCAATTTACATGTGCATCAAGAAAATATTTGATGAAGAGTGGAGGAAGAATTAGTTCAGTTGGATGCTATTCCAGAGTAGGAGGCAGATGGATATCTCAATGGATAGAGTGCTGGGCCTGGAATTAGGAAGACATGAGTTCAAATTCAGCCTAAGATAATTACTAGCTCTGTGAACCTGCTTAAGTTGCTTAAACGTCAGTTTGTTTTAATTCACTGGAGAAGGAAATGGCAAACCACTACCGTATCATTGCCAAGAAAAGACCATGGACAGGATGGTCGATGTAGTCATGAAGAGCTGGACATGACTGAACAACAAAGTCAAGTGTAGAGCATATTTTTACAACCACGCAATTGACTAAATAACGTGATGAGTACAAGATCATATTTATTCTGCTTCTACGTCTATATACTGATATGTATGTATGTATATATATATTATATAATTTTTGGACTCTATAGAAGTGGTTCAGTAGAGCAAAATATTTCCTTAAAAACTCTCCAATAACCAGGCAATTTCCATTTCTATGTCAAAATTCTATTTTGCTTAACAGTTCTCTGATTAGTAATATAAAGAAAAGCAGAGAATAGGTAGATGAATTCTCACCAAAGATACTCACCACCTGAGATTCCCCCAAAGCAGAGAAACAAGGAAAATTATTATAGAAGGCAATATCTTCTAGATACTGCTGTTTGCAGATGTTACTGTACTGATCACATCAAATCTTGGAACGCAGCCAAGTTTACTGAATGAGATCTGTGGTCTCTCAAAAGAGTTAGTTTTAACAGTGTACACAGGAAAAGAAGAGTAGATTAGGAATGCCTTTGTCCAGACTATGAGATATAACTATATGGACAACCTACAAGGTCAGTTATATCATAAAGGTAAAGCACAGACAGAATCCATGCATTATTGGTGGCCCTCCAGTGCCAAAAAGTATTGAAAGAGCCATGGAAAATTAAGTATACAAAAGTGTCAACGTCATGAAGTATTTCCTTCAAAATGTAGGCTATCTGTAGAAGCACGAAGAAGAACATTTCTCTCTAAGGAGGGAAAACAAAGAAATAATTACATAGCTTCTTTACTAAAGACTGTTTACCACAGCAGTCACCCCCAAACTATTAAAGAACTTTTCACAAGAGAACTGGCAATGAAAAATCCTAGTTTATTTGAAGACAGCATCTCGTGACAGGTGATAGAAATTGTGTTGCATTTCTTTTGAATAAGACAAGTCTTATGCTATGCTATATTATAGTATGATGTCCTCCACAAATTTCCCAAGTAGATCTATATAAATTTATTTTAGGGTGAATTATTATTTTATGTGCTGTAAGTTTTTCTTTATTGTGGTTTACTTTTAAAAGTTACTGCTGGGATCCCAAAGTATCTGACTGCAAAAGGATTAGGAACTAAGTAACTCTCTAAAAGTGGGAAAACTCACAGATTTGTTGTTCATAAAAGGAAATGTTTATTTTTTCCCTAAACTCTTTAACATAAGCCTCTTAGTGCAGTTTTTTCATTGTTGGGAGCTGAGAATGTAGGAGGAAATAAAAACCCTCAAAATAATTGTTTATTTTAACAAAAAGCATTTCAAGACAATATCTATTTTTTGCACAATATGCCCTCTTGACTTGTCTTATTCAAAAGAAATGCGACATAACTTATATTACCTTTCATGAGATGTTGTCTTGAGACAAACTAGGATTTCTCATTGTGAATGCTCTTGTGGAAAGCTCTTCATGAGTCTGGGGGTGACAGCTGTGGCTAACAGTCTTCAGTAATGACTCATGTTGTTTATTCATGTCCTATTTGGTCATGCTGAGTGCCAAAAGGCCACATTGTCAAGGAACTTGACCAGCTGAATTATTCCCCAAAGAGACCCCCAAATGAATGAAAATCCAGCATAACATTTTGTACCTCCACTGAATGTATTCATAGAAAAAGAAATTAGTTCCATTGATATTGCCAGTTGGGTGCTCTGTGACATAGCAAACTTAATCATCTGGGTTAATTAAAAACCCCATCAGAGAAAGATCTACTGTGGGTAGAGCCAAGATGGCAGAGTAAAAGCAAGGACTTCTAGAGCTCTTCCCCCAAACCCAGCCAAATACCTGTAAAAAATTACTCTAAACAAATTCTGGAGCTGCAGAACCCACAAAATGACATAGCGAAGCAAGATAGCCTGGAAAGTGGTAAGCAGCTATCACACCAGGCTGGGAGCAGAGTAGTTCAGAGTAGGTCACACTAGCACAGACATAAACTGAGCAGGTCTCAGGGGACTGAATCATTGATCCCTATGGTAATTTCCAGACTTCTTGACCCCAAAACACTGAGGACAAATTGGAAGGTCAGTGGAAAAAAAACTGTCTGGCCTGTGTGAGAGAGTGGAGAGGTCTGGCCCCAGCCCCAGGGTGGTGATGGAGGGGGAGTAGCCTGCAGAAGCCACAACAGCAACAGGGGCAGAGGCAGCAGCTATTTCTGGAGCTCTAGGCTCACAGATTGTGTGTATGGAGGGGATGGAGTAACTGACAGTACACTCCCCAACCCACACTAGGTGCAGAGAACTACTTTGACAAAGAGCTCAGAAGTCACATAATTGGCTGGGGAAATGAGCAAAAACAGGAAAAAAAATCAGACTATGGTGACAAAGAAGACAAAAACATACAACTAAAGTGAGACAACAAAATCAAAACTCCTAAATCTAAAGCCTCCAAGAAAATATGAATAGGTCTCAGACCATGGAAGAGCTCAAAAAGGATTTTGAAAATCCAGTAAGAGAAGCTGAGGAAAAATTGGGAAGAAAAATGAGATTAATACATGAAAATCATGAAAACTGAGTCAACTGCTTGCTAAAGGATACCCAAAAATGTTGAAGAAAATAATGCCTTAAAATAGACTAACCCAAATAGCAAAAGAGACCCAATGAGGAGAAGAATGTCTTAAAAAGCAGTATTGACCAGATTGAAAAGGAGTTCCAAAAGCTCACCAAACAAAATAATTCCTTAAAAATTAGGATGGAGTTGATGGAAGCTAATAACTATGAAAAAAATCAAGAAATTGTAAAACAAAACTAAAAGAATGAAAAAATAGCCGACAATATGAAGTATCTCATTGGAAAAACAACTGACCTGGAAAACAGTTCTAGGAGAGACAATTTAAAAATTATGACTACCTGAAAGCCATGATAAAAAGAGCCTAGACATCATCTTTCAATAAATTTTCAAGGAAAATTACCCAGATATTATAGAACCAGAGGGTAAAATAGATGTTGAAAGAATCCATAGCTTGCCTCCTGAAAGAGATCCCAAAAGAAAAACTCCTAGGAATACTGCAGCTAAATTCCAGAGCTCCTAGGTCAAGGAGAAAGTATTGCAAGCAGCCAGAAAGAAATAATTCAAATATTGTAGAAATATAATCAGGATAACACAAGATCTAACAGCTTCTACATTAAGGGATTGAAGGGTTTGGAATATGATATTCCAGAGGTCAAAAGAGCTATGATTAAAAGCTTTTATTACTATGTATCTACTGTATGTCAGACTCTCTTCTAGACACTGGAGATTTAATTCAAAAGTGAAATACTTCTTGCCCTCATCTGGGCAGATGTGTATATACACATACAGAAATTTTCAACCTGCATTCAAAGTAGTCAAATAGTTGGAGGATAGGGGGCACCAATAGGGAAATCAAAAAAGCCTCATATAGATGTGGCACTTTCCTGGAATCTTGAAGAATTCAAGGCTTTTGAAGAGGGAAAGGTGAAAAGGGAGTTCATTTCTGGCTTTGGGAACAGCCAGGACTAAAGTATGTAGACAGGAAATGGAAGATCATGTATGAGGAATGGCAAGGACAGGCTGACTGATGCTTAGAGAAGAGGATAAAATTTTGGATAATCTACTTCTGAAGCAACTGATAAACAATCTGCTCATCTCCCTTCTCCAATAGGCATAGGTTATTAGGGATTGGCCAAAGGATCCTTCCAGAGGTGAGACTGCTTTGAATTTCTCTACACTTAATTAGATTAATGGGTTTCAACAAAGGTTACATCCAATTTATAGAAATTATAGTAACTAATTAATCTAATCTCTATGTATCTCATATTCTTCCATTTTTAGAAAGTACAATGATTTGGTCCATACTTACGAACAGGAAGACCATGTCCAAAGTATCAACTGGTGTCTGAGGAGACCAAGTAGGCAATGTGGTTATAGTAGGTGAGATACTGATTCATAATTCACCATCATTTTCATGTCTCATACTGTCACTATGTGTTTTAACCATGAGTCATCTGGGTGAAATATGAAGTCCCATGACTTAGAAAACCTCAGGTCAATTCCCAGTTTTACTTCTTTCTACCTCTGTGGCCATGGGAGAGTGATTTTCCTTTATGCACTTCAATTTCCTCATCTGTAAGATGCAGAGGTAAAACAAGATGATCTCTAAGTGGTCATCTAGACATCACCGCACAATTGAATCATTGTTTCTCTACCTCAGAAGGTTTACCTGGTATAATGTTGCCCAACTTGTGGTAGAATATCTGACAAGGAGTCTTGGTTCTGCTTAAGGATTCCCAACATGGGAGGCCTTTGGCAGAACTTCAGTCTTTAAGCAGGTAGTGTATCATCCCAGTATGGGAAAATACATCACATGCTGAATGGGAAGAATACTGGTTCTGGAATCAGGAGATAAAAGTTCAAATTCTACCTCCAACATTGTGAAATCTTAGATTGTCTTAGGAACATTCTGAAGATCACCTGGCAGGATAATGTACTAGACACTGGAGTCCTTACTCAAACTAAACTGCCAAGCACTCCAACTATGCTTCAGAGAGAGCAACTCCAAAGGACTGGGCACATCATTCAAATGTTAAATGCACGCTTGTCCAAAAGACTATCATATGTCATGCCATCCCATGTAATGTCACCATATATTTCTACTATATCATATTATGTTAATCACATTATTTATCACAATATATGTATATATTTTCTTCACATGTATTCATGTATCCATGTACATGTATGTGTATGTATCAGTTCTGATAGAAGGTCAATTCCTAGAGTTCAGGGGCTATCTCATTTTTGTCTTTGTAGTCTTAGCACTTAAACAAAATGCCTGACCTATGGAAAGAACTTAATAAATGATTATTGGTTGATTGATCACACGCACACACACACACACACACACACAGACAGACATTTGTTATCCTCTGATAGAATGTATACTCTTTGGAAACTGGGTCTTTCATTTTTCTCTTTGTAACCCCATTGTCTAATACAGTGCCTGACACATAGTATGTACTTAATAAATGCTTGTTGATTAATTAATTAATTGATTGGTCTACACTAACAAATAATTTGATTGAATCTCTGATCTCCTCCTTCTTTCAACCATACTTCTCTTTCCTTCCTCAGTCACAAAGTGTACATTTGCCTTCCAATACCAGTGATGCTAGGTGTAATGGGTGATATACACATTTTTTATATAGTGTCAGCAGTCAAAAAATGGGTGGGGCTTCTGGGGGATGGGAAGGAGTTCGTTAGCTGTTTCACCAATGGGCAGATAGAATCTGAGGTTCCATATCTGTCTAAATAGTTCATCAGTTTATCTGAATAATGATAACTAGTGATCAAATTAGTGAATTTTAAATCTGTGTGGGCACATTTCTCATGTCTGTCTACACTGATAAATACCCTAGTTGTTTCAGTAAATGCATTTTTAAAAGGTCATCGGTTTAGATGAAAGGGAAATAAAACCTTACTGGTTCTCAGTTTCCCTATGAGGATGAGAGAGTTGGATTGGATGATGCCTAGTTTTATCCTCCCAACTTTAATTTGCCAAGAGTCTTTGTAATCCAGCTAGGACTAGTTATGATACACAGTTCAGACCCACAGACATAGAATTCAGTAGTAATTGTCATGGAAGCACACATCAAAGCCATTGCCAATGGGCAAAGGCTTTAGGTTGTTGATGGCTTTCTCCCCATTCAATCTCTCTTCTCCCTGCCCAGGTCATATTTGCCTATTTTAACAGTGCCCCTTTATGGACAGTACTTTTACCTTTGTCTTACCTGAGGAGGGACCCTGAGTATGTGATGGTGTCTCAGGTTTCTAATGATCCTAATCTTTTAGCATTTAGGGAGCTGTGGAAAGACAATTTTCCCAATTATAATTTCCTACAATAACTTCCAGCTCTTTTTTGCTCTAAGGACTCAGATGGGAGTTAATTTCACTTATTCTCCTATTGGCAGCTCTCTTATTGGAATAAGATCTGCGAATATCTGTTTTACACAGTGCTTAAGCTGTGTCATGCAATGACAAAGCTTTAAAGAAGATACTTTTAGGTGTAGGAAGGGTCTTTGGAAGCACCTTATAGAAGGCCTTGGAATTGCCCAGATGATGCAGAATGTCAAGGACTTTCCAGGTAGGACACCACATATGTCAGTGATCAGGAAAGTAGAATACTTGACCCACGAGTCAAAAGGGAAATTGCCATTATTTTAACTGGCTTTGGCAACATGGGAATGAGAGCTTCTCTTAAAATAGTTGCAAATAAGAGGTTTCAGAGAAGAGGAAATTGCTAGACATTCAGAAGTCAAAAGGCTGGGAGCCCAGGAAGTTTGTCCAACTTAGCCTTCTTCCCTTAAGTGTAGGTCTTTGGATTTTTGAGGGTCAGTTAGCCTTGGTTTGTACAGACTCCCCAAATAGTCCTGGTTGAGCTCCTTATCATCATTCATCTACTACCACTGAATCTGAAGCCCAGAGAGATTCTATTACCCTAGCTTACATTCCTGGATGTCCCTGACTTGCTGATTTTCTCCATTTCAGATTTTCATGGCTGTAAAGTAAAGAAGCTCTACTGTGTAGCAGTAGCAGAAATAGCCATCTGATAGTTTTTTCTTTGGATACCCTTGGGCTTATTGTGATCAGAATCTATGTGTTCTCATGAATGCGAGAATCCAAACCACTTTGGTGATTTAAGACTCATGAAAACGAGGATCTAATTCATCCATTGTATCATTGCTTGTGCTCCAGAAAAAAAAAAAAAAAAACTAGGAGAAAATCTTCCTACTTTGTCAACTTGTCACAGGGATAATGGGAAAGGAGGCCAAGCCTGAATAAATGCGATAGGGGAGGGCTGAGTTAATTCCATTCTGTAATGAGATGCATTTGCAGGAGAGGAATTTACACTCTTAATTAGTATGCAGGAAGGTGTGGAATGTAATGAGGGCTCAGATAAAATTAATGGCTTTAGAAATTCTGACAACAGAAAAAGCCATTAACCAAGAAACTCAGCAACAAAATCCTGAATAAAGATTGCCCTAGTGCAAGGTGGAGAAGGATGGACCTAAATTGGGGGAAAAACCTTCAAGCACTGAAGTGTATGCATATCCATGCTCTCCAAAGGTGGATGAAATGGGAATCCCTTCTACAACTCACTTGACAATCCAGTTCTGGTAATGAATGTTAGCCATCAAACATCTCTTTTGGAACTTGGGTCAAGGAGAATTCTGTTCTTTATACATAAAGAAAGTAGAACCTATGTCATATGACCTTGCTTCAAGTGACTTTCACTTAAAATCCTGAGAATTTCAGTAAAATATATTATTCTCATCCTTTGAGTAGGTGATGCCACTACTAGGTCTTTATCTCAAAGAGATCAAAAAAAGGTGAAAGGATCTATTTATACAAAAATGTTTATAGTAGCTCATTTTGTGGTGACAAAGAGGAGGAAATTGAGAGGAAGCACATTAGTTTAGGAATGACTGAACAAGTTGTGATATATGATTGTGGCAGAATATTTTATATATATATATGTGTGTGTATGTATATATGTATGTATGATGACAAGCAGAATGGTTTCCAAAAAACCTGAAAAGATTTATATGAACTCATGAAAAGTGAGGTGAGCAGCACCAGGAGAATATTGTATACAGTACCAATAATATCGTAAGAATGTTTGACTGTGAAAGACTTAGCTTCTCTGATCAAGACAATGACTGAAGTCAATTCCAAAGGACTCATGGAGAAAAATGCTCTTCATCTCCAGAGAGAGAATTGATGAACTCTAATTGAAGATTGAAGCATACCTTTTTGGGCTTTCTTTATTTTCATTGCTTTATTTTGTTTGTGTTTTCTTTTGCAACATAGCAAACATGGTAATATGCTTTGCATGACTTCACATGTATAGTTGATATTGAATTACTTGACTTCTCAAGGAGGGGTGTGGGGTGAGAGGAAGGGAGAGAATTTGGAACTTATAATTTAAAAAAAGATTATTTTTTACATGTAATTGGGAAATATTTAGTGAAATAAAAATAATTTAAAAATATTATTCTTGATTGGGTTACCTTTTAGGATCATAGTTGGAGACTATGGGACTTTAGAGGCTATTTAGTTCATCTCTCTTATTTTACCGAAGGAGAAATTTAGAATCAAAGAACACAAAGAATTTACCCGAGTTCATGCTGATAGTAAATGCAGAGTTAGGATTTCTAGAATGCCACATTGCTTGGGTAACCACCATATTACATCTTGATTTTCTTTATTTTCATGGGTCCTAACTACTGAATGTGTTCCCAAATTGAATGGATTGCTTAGAAAGGTAAGAGGTTCCTGATCTCATCTGGATTGTTTGTAGATGACATTCAGGAACTGAGTTGGAGTTGGACCGAATACAGTTCATCCTTCTTTTGAAGTCTAACTCTGTTACTCTGAGATTCTATTTGAGATCATTGGAAGAAAGATAATTTGCTCCAAATAAAAAAGTTAGTAAATAGCAGAGTCAGGATTAAAATCTGGTTCTCTTGAAATATGATTGAGTTCTTTCTACAACACAATGCTGCTTCATCCATACTAATGTTCTAAGTAGGCTTTATGGTGTGGCATTGCCCAGACACTCACAATGGAGAGCCTCTTGGCTAGTATATTGCTCTGGGCAATACTGGTCAGACAGAGACTGGGAGAGAGTCCTCTGGGGCCAAGATTCAGCTTGTCTGGCCTGAGGATTTCCTGAAGGGGAGTTAACCCTAGGGAACATGGCTGAGAGGAAGTATATTGACATTAAGGGGATGATACTAAATCAAGCCTTGCTCCTAAGGATATCCCTGGGAAACATCCTCTAACATGAGGCTGGAATTCCAAGTGACAAGGAAGGGTCAAGACTTTAAAGATTCTGTAGAAGGAGTCACAGTCAATCTGTGACAATGGAATAAGAGTTCAGAGAAGCCAAGGAATGATATTGTGAAGCTGTGAGGCAGATGTTGCAGAAAGGAGCTGACAAACTAGGTCAGAAGTGCTGGCTGATTTGTATGATGTTGGAGTGCTTCTGAACGGGAGTAGCCAGAGCAGTGACATGAAATCTTTGTGGCCTCCCTCTTCTGTGGTACAATGGGAAGGCAGGTGGATTTTGAATCACAATAGCTAGATTGAATACCACTTTTGCTATTTAATATCTCTGTGTCCTTGGGCAAGCCAATTATACTCCCGATCCACAGTTTTCTTGTCTGTAAAATGAGAGAGTTCAGCTAGAAGGCCTTCTGGCTCAAGCTATAAGATCCTATGAAGGTAGGATGAGTCATTTGTTTCTTTCCCTGTAGATGTGACGTTAAATTAGCCCATTTAGCCTACAAGGCTTGGAACACTGGGGAAAGAGGCAGAAAAGTGGTGAATATTCTTCAATCAGAGGATGTTAAAACTATAAAGAACCTTAGAGAAACATGCAAATATGAACATACATGTGTACGTTTAAGTGTGTCTTGGCAGATAGTAAGCACTGTATAAATATTTACTATTAGTATTATTGTTATTATTATAATTCTAATGAAAGAGAAGGCAGACAGAAGGGCAGAGTTACAGAGACACAGGTAGAGACAGAGATCAAGAGAGATGAAGAGATAAGAAAGTCAGGGAAAGAAAAAGATAAAAGAGGGACAAAGAAGATAGGACAAAGAGATTCCATACAGCACTTTAATTTCAGGAAGAGGTACTTACATGACCTCTCTGTCATTTTTTGGATATGTGAAAGGTATATACTGCCAGCCTTCATATTCAAAGTGCTTTAAGATAACTAAATAATCTTTCTACATTTTCTCATTTCATTATATCATGAAATATTCAAATTGGAAGGAATCTTAGAGATCATCTATTTTGCCTTCCTCTCCCCACCCTCAGTTCTATCCCATGTAACAGATGAAGTAACCAAAGTCAGGAGAGAAGAAGCCAGTTTCCCAAGGTCACACAGATAAGAAATGGTGGAGTTGGCACTTTTTCCTGCAAACTGTTAGCTCTAGTGTAGTATATTATTTTCTGGAATGGTACATGGCAAATTTTTACCTTGTCAGTACAATCTTGTCCTTCTCTCTTTTTTGCTCTCTTTTTCTTCCCACTCCCTCTTTCATATAAATATATGTGTGTATGTGTATACATACATACATACATATGTACAAGTATATATATAATATATATAGTATAAGTGCATGAGTGAATGTAGACACACACCCACACACACACCCACACACACACCCACACACACACATACACACACACACACACCAGGCCTAGAGTCAGGAAGACTTCCCTTCCTGAGTTTAAATCTGAAATCAGACACTAACTAGCTATGAGACCCTGGACAAGTAACTTAAATTTCGTTGCTTCTGTTTCTTCATCTGTGAAATGAGTTGGAGAAAGAAATAGCAAACCATTTCAGGATCTGTACCAAGAATATCTGAAAAAGGGATCACAGAGGCAGAGATGGCTGAAAAATGGCTTCACACCCACACACACACAAAAGTGTTTTATGTAGGAGGTAGCATCTAAATTGTGTTTTGAATTAAGTTAGAGGTTCTATGATGCAGAGGGTCGGGGCTAGTGCCTTCTTCTCATGGAGAACCATTGCTTATTCAAAGGCACAGAGAGGGTTGATGAAATCTTTCAGGTGAGGGATAATAAGGAGGTAGAGGTTGGACTGGTGAAGCACACTAATCTATAATAAGCCTAGAATATCCAGTTCACTTCTAAATGACAATGAGCTGCTAGCAGAGGGCTTTAGTGGGTGAATAGTGTTATGCCCCGCATCTTAGAGATGAGCAAAGTGGGGTCCAATGATATTGTGTAAGGTGCCCAAGTTCATACAGTCAGTAAATGTCAGGACTTGAGCCACGTTAAAGGGAATAATAATAGCACCTACTTCCCTGGGTTGTTTTAAGGATCAAATGAAACAATATATGTAAAGTTGTTTGGCAAACTTGGAAGCACTATCCATGTAAGCTCTTATTGAACACAGATCTTAGGGTGACTAGATGAGTGATGTCTACATTGTGCCACTGGAGATTTGCTCTAACACAGAAAACTACGTTAAATTTGTCAATTTTACCAGGTAATAGGGAGAAAAATTTCTGCAGCAAAGTTCTCTGATAGATGTCTCATTTTCAAGATACATAAATATCTGATTCAAAATTACCAGAAAAAAGAACCTTTTCCCAGTCAATGAATGGTCAAAGAATATGAACAGGAAATTTTCAAAGGAAGAAATCCAAACTTCCATTAGCCATATGAAAAAAGCTTCAAATCACCAAAAATTAGAGAAATAAAAATTAAACAAACTCTGAGCTTTAACCCATCAAATAGACAAAGTTGACGAATCAAGAAAATGACAGATACTGGAGAGTGCAGGAAAAACAGGCATATTGATATACTGTTGTGGTGCTGTGAAAGGGTATAGTCATTATGGAAAGTAATTTGGAATTATGCACCCCAAATTACAAAATGTATATATATATATCCATTTTCCCAGAGACACTGCTATTTTGTGGATGCCTCCAAAGAAATCAAAGAAAGAGGAAAAGATCCTATATTACAAAAATATTTAAAATAGCTTTTTTTTTTGTCTTTGCAAAGGTTTCAAAACTATAGGAGATGCCCATGAATTGGGAAATATCTGAATAAATTTCAGGATGGGAATGTAATAGAGTACTATTTTTCCATAAGAAATGATAAAAGGGATAGTTCCAGAGAAATTTTGGAAGACTTGTAGCAGAAACAGAAGAACGATGTATAGAATAATAATATTGTAAAGCCAAACAATTTTTGAGAGATTTAAGAACTCTAATCAATGCATTGATCAGTTGGTATTCTAAGAGATCAACGACATGCTACTTCCTGCCATAAACATTCCATATTCAGTACAAGGAATAAAATACACCTTTATGAAGTTGGATAGTTTGGGAATTTGTTTTTTTTTTGACCATGTATATATGATTTTATTTTTCTTTTTTATGGGTGAAGAGTCTGTAGGAAGAGAAAATAAAGTAATGCTAATTGAAAAAAAGAAGCTTTCCATGATGCTCCAAAGGTTGTCCCCAAAGACAGTCCTTGGCCAGGGGTCCTATTGGATGTTTTCCAACCTTTAAAACCATAACTGATCTTTAGGAGCAGGACTGGTCTGGTAAATGCTTAACTCTCAGCTTCAATATCTTTGAAGTACTATTGGAAAAATGCAATATACAATCAGACAAATATACCAATATTTAACAATATAAATTATAGGCAGAGAACTCTAATAACAGTGGATTGGGATAGTCTTTTTATTAAGGATGGGGAAGAATTTGAGCTGCACCTTGAAGGGACCTAAGGACTTAAGGGTAGAATGCTATATTCTAACTGTACAGAGCAACCTACTCCAAGTGATGGAGGCAGAGCAAGTAACCAGTTTGAAAACATAGACTGGACTCAGATGGTGAGGGACTTTAAATACTAAGCTGAGGAGCTTGCATTTGATGTGGGAGGAAATAGGGAGCCAGTGAAGCTTCTTGAACAAGAGGAGCATCAGACTTGTGCTTTAGAAAGATGATTTTGTCAGCTGTGTGGATCATGAATTAGAGAGGGAAAAGGCTAGAATCAGTGAGGCCAAAATGCCTGGCATATAGTAAGCACTTAATAAATGCTTGCTGATCAACTGACTATTGCAAGAGTAAAGGCAAGAAAGCTGAGGGTTTGTGCTAAACCTGAACTGTGTGGGCAAAGCCAAGTGGATAGATCAAGCTAAGTTGGAGAGGTCTGAATACCAAGACCCCCAAGGCCTTTGAATGTGATCTTAGGGTGTAATCGATATGTTGACTGCTACTCTCCAGTGAGGCTGAGAAGTTTTCCTACCAAAGACTGGATGATTGGCCCAAAGTCCTAAAGAAAGGTAAGCGATCCAGTGAGGACCAAGCCCTGGGCCTCCACATTCCTAGTTCATGTCCTTTACACACTGTGTGTGTGTGTGTGTGTGTGTGTGTGTGTGTGTGTGTGTGTGTGTGTGTGTGTATGTGTGTGTGTGTGTGTGTGTGTGTGTGTGTATTGAAGTACCTGCTACATTCTCTAGAGGGTGAAGAGACAGACACAATGTAGAAAATGTCAGCTCATGATTTGTATCCTAGGCAACCACCAAGGCTCCCCATTGTCTCTGACATTAGGGCCTCACTCATAGGCTAGCCTCAACTGATCTTTCAAGACTGATATCACAATTTGGACTTTAATGCATCCTATCTTCTAGCCCCAATAGCTTATTTCCACTGTTACCCTTTCCTTGTGATTTGTTTGTTGCATTGGATCTACCTCTGGAAGTCTCTCTTTACTTGTACCCCTGGGACTGAAATAAAATCCCCCTTCTCCCCATGAACTACGGACGGCTTCCCTCAATCAACTGATGGATCAGGAAGTCATACAAAATTTGTATTTTCATTTCTCCTGCCATAACATTATTCTCAGCTAGATATACTGAGTGCCTCCTGGGGGCTCTCACCTATGCATATATTCATATATTCTCTTTTATATAAAACAAAAAACATCTTAGCTTTTCATGGAATGTAGCTATTATTTCTGGATTTGCTTTGAAATGAGACATAGTTATAAGTGCATTTCCCATTCAATGATTAAGAAAAATTAGCATTCATTAAAAATAATCCTTTTTACATTTTCTATGCACCCAAAGGGGAGCTGATAAGTATTTAACATGAATCAAAGTAAAGTTGATTGACACAACCTGGAAATTCCATGCACATTTAAATCCCTGCAAGGGACCTTGAAAATGATTTCCTGACCTGACTTGTCATACAAAAAAGAAAAAAAAATGCTCTCTGTTAAATCACTAAATAATTCTCCCCATAATGAGAATATCAGTATTTCAGTGGTACCTTCAAAAGAATTGATTTGACAGCCCACAAAAGTAAAATCTGACTGAGGAAAATAATCCTCTTTCATCCTCTTCTTGGGTTTCCATTTACTAACCAGCTCAGAATGACAGAATCACAGAGTCTTAGCATGGAAATGGACCTAAGAGACCATGTTGTCGATCCAATAGCTGGACAAGATTCCACTCCATATTATACCCCCAACGCTCATGAAGACTCTGAAGATCACAACCTAGAGGGAATCCCCCAGTTCCCAAGGTGGTTCCTGACATTGACTAAGGAGAAGGGGCTTAGGATCTTAGGAAATGTTTCCATTAGGAAAGCTTTCCTCCTTGTAACTTTCTCCTCTTGCTCATAGTTATCTCCTTTAAGACCAAGCCAAACCACTCAAACCAAGCATCCATGTGACAGGCTTTCAGAAATTTGACCACAATTATCCCCCTCTCCCCCAGCACAAATACTCATGGAAAGAAAAAATGTCTAGAAAAATTGAAAATTAATTTGTTTGCAAAATGTGGTAATTTTAATTAGTTTATCAGATTTGGGAATAAAAACTTCTGGAACATTATTTGTAGAAAGTGCATCCCATTCCAACTCTCACCAACATCATTTACCAACCAGCTTCCACCTATGGGCAGGGAAGTCCAAAAGTCCAGCATCCCTAAGCCCTCAGGCCTTGAATATAGCCAGCTCCCTGCCTTTGTCATCCAAGGGAACAGGTCTTCTGACGATGCAAGCTGGCAACTACTTCTGAAGATGCTCCATTTTCCTCTTCCTTCAAAGCTACAGCTGTTGGAGAACCAGAAAATAAAATGTTTACCACCACAATCCTTGGCACTATCAAGCAGGTCACTTGAATAGTGCTTTATCAGTGGGAATGACTTAAAAGAAGATGTGTGACCATCTGCTTTACTGCTGCACTGTAAGACCCACTGAGGCTTTTCAGCAGATTTGAAGCTGAATCCTCCTAGTTGCTCTGGCTTTGCCCACTAGAAGGTTAATGTCTTGAGAATAGAAACTGGTTCTTCTTTCTTCTTGCATCCCCAGAGCTTAACACAGTGCAGTGTACCTAGTAAGTATTTAATAAAGGCTTGTTCACCTTCCTTCCTTCCTTCCTTCCTTCCTTCCTTCCTTCCTTCCTTCCTTCCTTCCTTCCTTCCTTCTTTTTTTCCAATTTTTTTCTTTTTTGTAACCTGTCTGTGTATACAATAAAATTTGTAGAATGTAATAGAGAATAGGAAAAACTTATGTAATATCCTCTAATAAGAAATTAGACAGTTATAGAACTCCAAAACAAGACTGCATAATTGTTGTTATGCAAAAACAGTTTTTTTCAACTTTATCATTGCTGCTTCTAAGTAGAAATTGGGGAGTCAAAAGAAAATCTTGCCAGTCATGAAATTGGTCAGGCATTAATATTGTCTTGGGTTCAAATTTGGACACTTCTAATTTACTCTTTATTTGACATTAAACAGGTCATTTAAACTCTTTAGACTTAACTGCCTCATTTGTAAAATGAGGAATTTGACTAGATTTTTTTTCAACATCTCATTCAAGTCTAAACCGATCTGTCCTTTATTGGAAATTTTACAAGATCCTCTAACACTCATTCAAATTTATGTTCAATTGTGTCATAATAATTTATATATGTGTTTTATTCCCCCTACTAGTTTTCAACACCATTCTGGCAAGGCCATTTCATTGTTATCTTTCTCTCTTCCTTCATACCTAGTAGAGTTTCTTCTGTTCTCCCAGGTGTTCCTGCTCCTCTCTCTCCAAATTACCACACATATATTTTGTATGTAATTCTTATTAATTTATCTGTCTATCTATCACCTAACAGATTTTAAGCTTCTTAAATTCGGGGCTGTCAACTCTTTTTTTTTTTTTTTTGGTTTTTAAGGAACCACCGAAATACAGATGCTTTCCTATATAGGGAGAATTATTAAATGATTTAACCAGGAAAATCTTCTTTTTTCTCCCTCAGGGAATTAGGGGCTTATACTTAACAAGCTAAGTCAGGTATTAGTTTTCAAGTTCCCTCACAGAAATTTAAATGTGCATGGAGTTTTCAGGTTCTGTCAATCAACTTTACTTTGATTCATGTTAAATACTCATCATCTACTCTTTTGGTGCATGGAAAATGTAACAGGATGCTTTATAGTAAATGCTAAATTTTACTGATTATTGAAGAGGAAATGCAGTTATAGCCAGCTATCATTTGAAACTAAATCCATAATTAATTAGTGGTCACATACCATAAAAACAGTGGGTTTCTGCACTTAAATAAAAGGGAATATGTGAATACATGCATTGTATGTCACTCACTATTGCTAGTTGAGTTCAATGTTATGGCAGGGAAAAAAATGGAAGTGTATATTTCCATTTCCCACATATAAATCTCTAGGAGGAAGCCTTCCTTTATTTATGGAGGAATAGAGGAATTTTGTTTCTTTACCATAGGTTAAGCATAGCAAAAGGAAGATTTTCATAGATTAAATAAATTTAAGAAACATAAAAGTTACAAGAGGCTGGATATCTAAGGGGATATTTCCTTCTGAGCTTCCCTCATGTCCTGTTTCACCTTATCTCTTCAGACTATGGAATGGAATTCATTTTCCATGCTCACTATTTTAGACAGAATGTCTACTTGTAATTCCTAGTATTTAGCACTTTATTTCCCACCTCAGAGCCTTTATATAGGCCTGGGCCCATTAATAGAATCTACCAGCTTTCTTTCTCTACCTCTTAGAATCTTTTATCTTCCTTCAGGGCTCAGTGTTACCTCCAATGAAACACCTCGTTGGATAATTACTGTTTTCTGCTCTACAGATTATACTATCAGCATATTATGTGTGATGGTAGGCAAGTCACAACCTCTCTATCCCTGATTTATATCATCTGTTAAATGAAAGGGTTGGATTAGATAGTTTCTAACATCCCTTCCAACTTCAAATCTATGTTCCTATGATCGTTGTATCCTATACAATATCCTTTCAGTCCACTGTAAACTCCTTGAGTATAGGAGTTATCACTCATTTTATAGTTCTTTAAAAATGACTACCTGGACCCCACTGCCTGAAAACCAAAATTATTTTTGTTTGTATTTTATTTTCACAGAGGGCCAGTGATGTCATTAAGGTGATGTCTTGACTTGGATTTAAGTGAGAAAGAATTCCACAAAGTTGTCAGTTTCATTCTCTCTTCCAAAGACAAGTCAAGATGGCTGGTAACGGCCCAGAATGTAATGTATGACTTTGATATCTTTAATGTCTGACTAAGTTATAAGTGCTCCACAGTACCTACTTCAGCTACTTTCAAGGCTTTTGGAACAAATTGTTCTCATCCATCCATTTTTCCATGGGGATGTCTTCACATGCTTGAGTAGATACCCCCTAACTCATTGGTAGTTTGAGGCTGGTTAGTTATCCTCAATTTGGTGTAGCCTGTCTGTTCAGATGGTTTTAGCAGGGTGTGTTCCTTGTGTATGCTACAGCTTCTTGGAGCTGCAGGTAAGCATTGGGTGGCAGGTAGACACCAAAAATGGATGACAACCCTGAAAAGGGCATGGCAAGCCCTCACATCAGAGGTGCTAGTCTTCACTGAATATTCCATACACCCCAATAAGAATTCACCCTTATATAACTTCAGTCTGAGAGAAAGGGAGGAGGATCAGGTTCACAATTTAACTCAGTTATCTTATTGCAGTGACCCAACCAGTTCAACATCCAATGCCTCCCTAGTCTGTGGTTGCAGCACCCTGACTTTTTAGGACTTCCTCACCGGACCAGCAGCAATAACTGGCCTAGGATTTTGTCTTCAAATTCATCATGGCTTGAGCTTCTGGGTCTGAGTACTCCACTGCTTATGGTTAAAACTAAGAAGAACAAATGAGACTAAAGGCACAAGCTCAATTATTGGGGCCACAGAACCTGTAATTAAAGGAAGTAGAGATAGCTTTCAGCCTTACCTCTCTTAGGCATGATGCTTAACTTCAGGTGAGCAGGGTCTTCTCCTGATCCCAGATGTTTGGATGCTTCTAGAAAGAGAAAGGCTATCTCAATCTGGTATTTTTAAAGATGCAGCCCAGTCCTCCTATATGGCCAAAGGACAGAATCTGTTTCTACCCAAATGATAGGAGAACATGGAATATCTTTTCCCAGAAATAAGTCCCTGCTATCTCCCACATGGGTGCCTCTGTCTTATGTGATCTAGGTATGACAAAGCACACATATACTAATAAGCCCAATAGCTAGGATAGTGAAATGCAAATAGGCATAGTTCCAGTTGTGGAAGAAGAAGAAGGAGGAGGAAAAGGAAGAGGAGGAAAAGTGGTTGTAGTAGTGATCCTAATCCCAGCTAGACTATATGAAACTCTTTAGGGTCTTTACAATCCTTTGTTATCCCACTGGTTCCTCATAATAGCTCAAGGAATTAGAAATTATAATAATAATGATAATAATTTTTTTACAGATAGAGAAATAGAGACTTTGCCAGTTTAAATGAATTGCTAAGGGTTACGAAGTAGTAAAAGTCTGAGGCATGGTTTGAACCTAAGTCTTCCTGATGCTAAACCCAGTGTTCAATTCACTTAATAAAGAATTGTTAAATTATATTATGATTCAGTCCCCATCCACAGAGATGACACTACCTCACACTCTTGGGTAAAATGCAAGAATCACTTTTTTTCTAAAAGAAATTTTTTTTGGAATATGAAATGGAGATGTACAATAGGCATTGTCCTAAGAACTATCTTTATCTCATACTCAAGCCATTAACAGACATGAGGTCAGCTTCCAGAGGCTCATTTTTTTCCCTTCCACATACTGATCTTTATTTTTAAAAAAGTGGTTTCACTTGAGCTGTTTCCCAGAAATTAGACGTGCATCCTAAAGTCTCTAGGACTGTCTGGAATATAGAAGGCTTCATCATTGTCATGTTGGCAAACACACTGGGTATAAAAACTGAAGGTATTCATCAAAGTCACTGGGTGAAGGCATCAATGGTAATATCAGTGGTGACAAGGTGAACCCTGAAAATAGAAGAAATGTATATGATGATTTTTGTGGCTAAAGGACCACATAATTGAAGAAAGGTAGTCAATGTTGCTAACAAGGATCATTTCTTTAGAAGAAGTTGTTATCTCTGCTTTACCTTTCAGCAAGCAAGGGAAGACTTTTACAAACTATTTCTCCTAAGAGATTCTAAAAATTAGCATTACTTAATTTTTTCCACTGTGGTCTTACTTAGCAGAAAGGAAGGAGGATAGAAATGAATAAAACAGATGAAATAAAGGATAGAACTATGGGAGAAATGAAAAGAAGGAAAAAAGAATGAATGAAAGGAGGATTAAAGAAAATAAGAAAGGGAAAGAAAGAAGAAAGAAGGAAATAAGAAAGAAGAAAAGAAGGAAGGAAAGAGAATAGAATAAGAGAAATTTTGTTGAAAGGAATCCTAAGAGCTATCCAGAAACAACTTTCCTTAAAAAAAAAAAAAAAAGAACTTGCATTACAAAATACTTTATATCTTTGCCAACTTTTAATTTTAGGACTTCAAGAATGTGATCTCATGATGTTTTGAGGGAGTCCATCTGAGGGAGTGGATAGCCCTGTTAGGGACTTTTCTTATTTGAAGCTTGCCTCTTTTTGCCTCTTTATAACTTTCCCCAATGATTCCTTGTTTTGTGCTTTGGGTTCAAGTAGAAAAAGATGCTAGACCTTCAGATAGTTGAAGAAAGTTGTCATTTCATGCCACAATTCTATGTCTACTTCTCCTTCCTAAACATCCTAATTCCTTCAACTTATTTTTTATGACACAAACTCAAGGCCTGAAAAGTAATCCCCACTAGAATTTGTCATAACTGACAAATATTGATCCAACCTTTGTTTGAAGACATCTAATGAAGGAGGACCCACTTCTCCCCAAGGCATCCCACATCACTCATTGGTAACTCTCATTGTTAGGCAGATTTTTCCCCTTCCACCAGGCATAAATTTGGCACTTACTAGCTTCTATCCATCATTCTTATTCCTGTTTTCTAGAGTTAAGCAAAACAAGTCTAATCAAATTTCCACAGGGAAGTCCTTCAAATACCTGGAGGCAGCTAATGTATCCTCTAATTTTTTTTCTTCTCCAGGCTAAATGATCCTGCTTCTTTCCAATAATCCTAGTATGAAATTATCCATATACCCTTTACCATCCTAGTTGCCTTTCAATTAGGAGATAAACTCACTTGGTAGACAAATTTATGAACTTGGTAGACATTCTGAGATAATTTTTGTGACTCCTCTTCTCCTCCATCCCCCTTTGAAAGAATCCAGCCTGGGCATGAACCTGTTTGAATTCAGTTGGGCTTATTCTTAGATAAAGGACCCATTGCACAACTCATACTTGAATCCCTCAAATTAGCTGACACCTTTCAGAACTTGTATTTCTCCAGCATACCCATCAAGAATACAAAACTACCTCTTATGTAATAATGCAGCATCAGAAAATGATTTTACATTTCTTTGTTGTTATTCCTCAATATTCCTCAATAATTGCAATATATATGTATATATTAAGACAGAGACAGAGTAGAGCAAAGTGTGAGCAGGACCAAGACAAAACCTTCAGATGGAAAAAGCAAAAACAGAAACAGGTAATAAATACATATACATACATATATACAGAAGGTAAAATGAGGTGAAATGAGGAGAAGTTCAAAATAGGCATATTTAGGCTTGAAGAAATGAAAAGAAATTCTTCACAATTAGAATTCTCCCAAAGTAGAAGGGGCTGCTTGGGGCGTAGTATATTTACATTTGCTGGATGGAGGTCTTCAGATAGAAGCCTCACAAATCCTTCTCAGGTATACAGAACTGGGGATTCTTTTGTAAATATTGATTAGGCTGAAAGACTGCTGAAATCTTTTTCACTTCTGAACACCTATGATTCTGTGAAAGTAAAAAAAGGACATTTGAGATATGATTAAAAATAAGCTATCACAGTTATTGATAGGAATTTTTTATTAAAAAAATGAAAACAAATTAATGGCTCATTCAATAGATTTGATGTGAGATTAGAACTATATCAGTTTACTTTTTCTCTGAACAAAGACAGAATTGAAGTGTGGGCAGGTATTATGTAGGCACATGATGCTGATTTATTTTGAGTGAGTTACAAATGGGAGAGGAAATTTAAAATCAAGAGAAAGCCACAAAGTGTCTTTCCATATCTTGGTGAACTATGATGGAGTTAAGAATTCCCAGAGACCAGAACTCTATTCTACTCTGGAAACCAGAAGAACCTCCAGAGTGGAATAGGTTTCAGGACTTTGAATCTAAAGTTCTGGGTTCCAGTCTTTGACTTTGGTCAAGGTATTCTGTGTTTTAGTTTATTAATCTATACAAGATAAAGACTCATAAGTCTTCATGCAAGTTTAGGATTCAAAAGCTTCAAATTGTACTAGAACTTTTGAGAAATCCTGTCTATAGATCCAGACCTTTCAGAGAAAGTTATTGTGAAGCTCAAATGAGCCATGAAATATCTCACATGTAGTAGGTACTAGAGGTATTATTGCCATTTGACAGATGTATAAAAGAAGCTGAGAGGTTCAACAATTTGTTCACAAATACTGGTGACTTTAAAGCCCTATTTATTCATTGTTTCAGAAGCATTATACATACAGTTCTCCCTTCACAGAAATTTGCACTATGCAAATTTGACTTTATATAAAGAGTTTTGAAAAGAAATCTGCATTCCAAAAAATACCTGTGTTAACTTTACTGTATGGTACTGTGCTCTTTCTCCCTCCTGCTTCTCCACTTGGTGTTCTAAGACCTCTCACTCCTCCCCCCAAAACAAAAATCAGTAAAGAAACAAAAACCCTACAAGTGAAAATGAATGAATGCTGAGAGGTCAAAGTAAGATTGGATTTTGGCTTGAGGAACCTCCCCCGGCAAACCCTAGTCTGCGTGTCTGTCTTCAGTCTGTCCCTGCTGATTACCATGTGTCTGTCCCTTGTCTAGCTGTCTCCTGATCTCTGGTGTGTGTGTCTATTAGGCCCCGGTAGTCTGCCCCCTCTCACAAATGTCCTTCCTTTGAGTTCTGGCTGGCCCCAGCTCTGAGTATTTCTCCTCTTGCTCTTGCTTCTCTTTCCCTGGTCCCCATGTGTCCTTGAACCATATGCTGGCCCCCTCCCTCTGTGGGTGCAGGTGGACATGGGGAGTGTTTCTGCCACTCTTTTTTCCACAGGTCTGCAGGCAAAATTGTATTACATAAAAATCATTTTACTGAGAGCTGCCAAATGGTCCACTTATATAAAGCCAGAACTGTCCTTACCTATTATAGACAGTGGGCTGTCCTAGATGCTGATGGGGGAGGGGATACCAAGATAACTAAGCCATGCCTCTTTCTCTCAGACTGTTTACATTCCAGCCGGGGGTGGGTGGGTGGGTGGGGGAGCTATGACTCAGATAGGCACTATAAGACAATAACTAATTGTAGAAGAGTAAATAAAAATCTATTAATGAGTTATAGGAAATAAATCTAATTTCTTATTACAGAGATAAAGGAAGGCTTTATGGAGAAAGTTTTTGAGGTGATTCTTCAAGGATTTTGAAAGGTGAAAATGGGTTAGATAGAACAGGGAAAGGTTTTATGTCATAGGAAACAATGTGAGGAAAAGTATTCATGAAGGGAAATGCTGGATGAGGGAGAGTGAGTAATTTAAAGAAGGATCATCAGACAACAGTGAGATTCAGGGGAAAATCGATGTCTTTGGACTCAGACAAACTGGGTTATGAGAAAGAGACAGAGAGATAGAGAGAAAGATAGAGACACAGAGAGAGACAGAGAGACAGAGACAGACAGAGACGGAGACAGAGAGACAGATATAGAGACAGAGAGATACAAAGAGACAGAGACACACATAAAGACACAAAAAGAAACAGAGATACAGATACTGAGACAATCAGAGAGAGACAGAGAGACACATTAAGACAGACAGAGTAGAGCAAAGTGTGAGCAGGACCAAGACAAAACCTTCAGATGGAAAAAGCAAAAACAGAAACAGGTAATAAATACCTGTTGGGGGTGTAAGCTCAGTTCCATGTGGACAGTCTCGGGCGGGTAAAAGTGAGAACTTCTAAACCTTAGAGTTCTCATGAGGCCCCCCAGGGAACAGCAAGGAATTGAGGTGTGAGACCGGGATATCTCGTGCATTTCCGCCTCTTCCCGTGGGAAACGTGATGGGAGAGAGCATCCCTGCCCTCGAGATTGGCCCAGATCTGGGCACACCTATTGTTATCTAACAGGCACGGTATTGAGGTGCAAACGATGCGGCAGAAGAGCTTAAGTAGGGTCAGGAAAGCCCGAAGGCGCTCTTAGCGCTGAGGGGCCCTTACAGGACAGAAGGCCCCTCTTCCTTCTTTCCTCTCTTCGCTCTTCCCTCTCCCCTCTCTCCCCACTTCCACTTCTGCTTTCATTCTCTTACTGTAAGATCTTTGCCTCCTTGGGAGATTTCTCTCTCTCTCCTAAGGAAGAGTTCCCCCTGCACATGTAACCAAGACCCTGAATAAAGCCTAACCCTTGTTCGACTCTGGAAAGTCTCTTCTCTCATACGTTTATCCGGTTTGGCCAGCCGAAGACCTACGATAGGTAAGGTAAGACTCGGGTAGCCCTCAGGCCTCTAGGCCTGGCAAATACCAGAGGGTTTTTCTGTTTTGATTGTTTGAAGGCATCACTAAAAGTCCAGTGACCCAAAATCATTTACTTCAAGCCTGAGTTACTATTTGAACTTGAAGACATCAGATGATTGACTGTGATCTGATTTTTTTCGTTAGTTTCTGAAGGAGAGTACTTTTTTCTCCTGAAGGATGAGTTTGTATCTTTCTTCCCTATGAGGACCATTGTTACCACACTTTGCCTTGTAGTGATGTGAGGCAGAAATATTCTTGGATACCAACCTAAAATGCTACCTCCTCCCTGACACTCACAAATGTGCATTCTAGGATGCTCTGAGTAATGGGCATGACTTCTCCATTGTTTGGAGTGGCTGTTCTCTGCAATATTGTACTTAAACTACCCATGCCCTGATGAACTGAATTTTTGCCATGTATGAATTCCACTAGTTGATGGGCCTGGATATCACATTTGAAACAAATTATAGAATGTTAAAGGTAAACCCCTCAGCATCATAGTGGAAAACTGCTTCAGTGCAAATATGTCATTGACAACCTAACTGCTTGTTAGTGGGACTTCCTGGACTACCTGGGGTTTCATCCTGCCATTGACTCATCGGACCTCACTTGAGTAGTGAATGAAAGAATGGAGCATGATTTTGTAGAGTTATTGAGAGCCATTAAACCAAACGATTTAGTCAAAGAGAAAGAAAGGTAAAGTTGTCATGGGGAGACTTCCCTAGTAGCCTTGAGATGAATGTACTTACATAGTCTGAACTCTACTTTCTGTGAGGATAGAGTCCTTATGTAAGCAGATCCACACTTAATTTAAGGAGGTAGAAAGTGGGGCAGAGGAAGTTAGTGCTCCGTATTTATTCCTGAAGTTGTCTGGCATTTGTTAGGGCTGTAAGAATTTGTAGAAGCTGCTGCCAGTGTCTTCAAGACCCATTTGTAAAGATGAGACTGGATACTTTGCCATCTGCTATAAATGTTCCCTAGGAGATTTAGCTGCTCATGTTCCCTAGTTTCCATAGTTTATTTCCCTTCCACAGCTATTTATCCTATGGTGTAATTTGGGGATCCAATCTGCTTAAAATATACAATTTTGGCACTGCATGGAGTATAATTCTTAATGGTTTTGCCCAGCAAAATCAGGTTTGTCTTGGGTATCATGAGGCAAGTTGTATTCCTGAAGGCCTGAAGAGGATTAATTTTATGTTTCAAAATGGAGGACATTATTGAAATAAAGATTCTCTTTATAGGAATCATGAGAAAGAATTTGACTCTCATGCTAGAGCCTCAGGATGCTGATAAAGCCAGAGAGTTGGAGCTGAAGGGACCTTAGCAGTCATCTCATCCAATCCCCTCACTTTATAGACTAAAGAAATTGGGCTTTTGAGAGAGGAAGTGATTGGCCTAAGGCTACTTGGTAAGTTGAAAATTCTGAGTCTGAGCCAGGATTTCTAACTCCAAACCCAGTATTCTTTGTGAAAATGTCACATCGTTTCAATACTCTGTTCTGTTCTAATTCCTTCAATTTCTTCTTCTTCTTCTCTTATTGCTACAGCTAACATTTCTAGCACTGTAATGAATAATAGTGGCGATAATGGATATCCTTGTTTCACTCCTGAGTGTTTTGGATATGCATCTAGCTTATCTCTATTGCATATACTGTTTGCTGAAGGTTATAGGTAGATACTGCTTATTAGTTTATAGAAAGTTCCTTTTATTCCTACACTCTCCAGTGTTTTCAATGGGAATGAGGGTTATATTTTGTCAAAAGCTTTTTCTGCATCTATTGAGATAATCATGTGGTTTCTGTTAGGTTTGTTGTTGATGTGATCAATAATGCGAATAGTTTTCCTAATATTCAACCATCCTTGCATTCCTGGTACAAATCCTACATGATCATAATGTATTATTCTCATAATAAGTTGCTGTATTCTTTTTGCTAAAATCTTATTTAAAATTTTTGCATTTATATTCATTAGAGAAATTGGCCAATAATTTTCTTTCTCTGTTTTGGCTCTTCCTGGTTTAGGTATCAAAACCATATTTATATCATAAAAAGAACTTGGGAAGACTGCTTCTTCCCCAGTTTTCCCAAATAGTGTACATAGTACTGGAATTAACTGTTCTTTAAATTTTTGATAGAATTAACTTGTAAATCCATCTGACCCTGGAGATTTTTTTCCTAGGGAGTTCACTGATGGCTTGTTCAATTTCTTTTTCTGAGATGGGGTTATTCAAGTATTCAACTTTCTCTTCTGTTAATCTAAGCAATTCATATTTTTTAAAATAATCCCACCCTTCCTTTTACTACCCTTTACCCTTACTACTTCTTCCCTCCCTTTTAGCCTCCCCCCCTTTCTTTCTCCCTTCCCCTTCTACTGCCTATAGAGTTACTCAGATTTATATGTTTAATTTTGTTGTTCACTCCTTGAACCAAGCAGATGAGAATACTTCTCAAACAATGCTCCTCTACCTCCCCTTATCCCCTCTAAGGCAATATAATTTTGTACTTTTTCCTATGATATAATTTATCATTTTCTGCTTCTTCCTTTTCACGTCTCCTGTTACAATCCCTTCAGATGCTTAAATCACATTTTTTACATCACATCATTTACTTTATACCTACTCCCTTTATCTGTGTATATCCCTTTTATATTTCTTAATAAATATACAATTCTCAAGATTAGCAAGTATCATCTTCCCTTATAAGGATGTAAACAGTTTGCCCATATTGAGTACAAGTTTTTTCCCTCTCTTTAACTTTTTATGCCTCTCTTGAGACTTGTGTTTGAAGACAGAATTTTCTATTGAGTTCTGGCCTTTTCATCAGGAAGGTCTGGAAATCCCTTATTTCATTAAATGTCCATATCATTGCCTGAAATCTTGTGCTCAACTTTGCTGAGTAACTGATCCTTGGTTGTAGTCCCAGCTCCTTTGCCTTAAGGAATATCATATTTCAACTCCTTCTATCTTTTAATGAAGAAGCTGCAAAGTCCTGTGTGATCCTGTCTGTGTCTCCTCTTTATTTGAATGGTTTCTTTCTGACTGCCTGTAGTATTTTCTCCTTGACTTGATAGTTCTGGATTTGACAAAGATATCCTTTGGTGTTTTCAGTTTGGGATCCCTTTCAGGAGGTGAACAATGGATTTTTTTTGATGATTTTCACCTTCTGGATCTCGGACTTCTGGGCAGTTTTCCTTGATGATATCTTGGAAGATATTGTCCAGGCTCTTTTTTTTCATCATGACTTTCTTATAGGACAATAATTCTTAGATTTTCTTTCCTTTATCTCTTTTCCAGGTCAGTTGTTTTTCCAATTACATAGTTTACATTTTCTTCTACTTTTCATTCTTTAGATTTTGTTTGAATAATTCTTAATGTTTCATAGAGTCATTTACTTCTACTTGCCCAATTCTAATTTTATCAAATTGTTTTCTTCAGTTAACATTTGCATCTCTTTTTCCATCTGTACAATTATTCCTTTTAAGGAGCTATTTTCTCCAGTTGGTTTTTGTACTTCCTTTTCCTTTTGTCCAATTTTCCCAGTTTTACAATTTTCCTTTTTAAGGAGCTGTTTTCTTCAGTGAATTCTTTTTTCATACTTTTAAAATCATTGACTAGTTTTTCTTCTATTTCTGTAATTTGGCTTTTAAAATCCTTCTTCAGCCCATCCAAAAAGCACTCTTTGTGCTTGTAACCAGTTCATAATCTCTTCTGAAGTTTCAGATGGGAGTACAGTCTCAATGTTGACTTCTTTGGTATTTGTGCTTTGGTCCTTGTCCCCACAGAAAGTTTCTGTAGTCTTTCCTGTTTTGCTTCTTACTCATGGTGATGATAATCACTCTTTTCCTGGCTTTTAAAGTAGATCTCTGCTTCTAGGGCATGGGGAACTCTTTCCCACAGTTCTTGTGCATTGAAATTGAGGCTTTGTGTGTTGTGGCCTCTGGTTCTTTCAGCTAGAAGCTGAAGTGATGCAGCTTACCTGGTGCTGAACTGGCTGGTGTGAGAAAGCAGAGGCCAGGTGAAGTCTTTTTGTGTTTTCCCAGATTTGCCCTGGAGCTAGCTTGTTAAGTATGGGGTATTGGTGGTCTGGTCACAGGAGGTCTCATCTGCTGAGCTAGAGCATAGGCAAGGACAGTGGTTGATGATCTTGACTGCCCTAATGTCTTCCCAACTCCCCTGTGGTGCTGAGGCATGACTGAGGTCCTGGTGTAGGTGGTTGTGGGGCTTCACCCCCCTGGGGTTCTGAATTTCCTCCCAGTTTGCTGAGGTGGGGCTGTCTGGGACAGCTCCGGTCCTGCACTGGTCCCCTTTAGCAAAGCAAGAGGGACCCTCCTTAGCAATTTTCCTAGTCTCATGTGCTAAGAGACTGTTTGCCCCTTCTGCTGATCCCACTGTTCCAGGATTTTTCTGGGAAAATATTTTATGACTCTTTCAAGGTCAGCAAGGGTAGGGGGAGAGAACATTTACTGACCACTCTCCCATTTTGGCTCTCAGAAGTGCAAGTCTGTGAAAACTCTTAATGAATGCAGAAAACTTTAATCTAACCAGTTACATAGAGCTTGCCATTTCTGAATGGTCTTTTCCACCTTAGGTAGTTTTTCTCTTTAGGCATGAGAAGCTTTGTAAATACATACTTTGGATGACGATGACACAGATTTAGAACCGGAAGGATTCCATGTAATCCAAGACCCTCATTTTATAAACAAGGAAACTGGGGCTCACAAAGATCAGGTAACTTGCCTGATGTCAAACAGCTAATAAGACAGGGCTTCAATTTGTACCCTGCTGCTCTAACTTCAGATTTGGTATCCTCCACAGTGTAGTATGATGTCTCATGGCTTAAATTAAGACATGTACAAAAGATCAATTTAAGAGAAAATACTGCTTTCTTAACTTTTAAGTTATAGAAACAAGGAAAGTAAATCAAGAGCCCAAATAATAGATGTTTCCTTAGGAAAGCTGGTGGAAAGATGCTTAAGTATGGATACAAAGTGACTGCCAGGACAAACATCATGCTGTGAGAGCTTTGCTCCCAATTGGATTTCCTCTAGATCATCTCCCAGGGCCCCATACACCTCCCCAAATTCTTGCAACTGCCTTTCTTTTTGCTCCATTTCCAAAGATATTTGAGACCCTCCCTTGCTGTCTCTCCTGTTCAGTGTCTCAATTCCCCAGGCTCTGAAGAGCTCAGGGTTCTACCCCCTGCTTCCTCTCCTTCTGCCACTCTTCTCAATTGCCCTGATGCAGCAGCAATGGGAAGGAGAATGAGTTTTTCTCAGTTCTCTGAAGTCAGCCAGTGTTCCACTTGGATTCACAGAACATCTGTTTTAACAAGGTTAAAGTTATCAAAAGGCCTTCCACTGTTGCTTTGCACTGAAAAGCAACCAAGGTGCATTTTAATATTTCCTGGGAGAGTCAAACTCTCCAAGCCAGCACATTCACTCTCTCCTCCACCACACTCTAAGCCTGATGCTGGAGACCTAAAATCTGATCCCAGTTCTTCTGGTCCCCAGGTTTTTTGAAGTGGAATACATCACAGTATATAATAAAGTCATTGACTTGTGCCTGGATGGGACATTGGGGAGGTTCAGTAGCACAATGGATAGAGCCTTGGACCTGGAGGTTCGGAAGCCCTGCGTTTAAATTCAGCCTTAGACAATTACTGGCTGTACAATCCTAGGCAAATCACTTAACATTGATATGTCTCATTTCACTCATCTGTAAAATGGATATAATTGTACCTAACTCTCAAGGCTATTGCTAGGCTAAAATAAGACAATACTTACAAAATACTGTGAAAATACTTTAAATGTTATATAAATGTTAGCTATAGTGGTGGTGATGATGATGATGATTATGTGATGTAAGCAAAGTCAGCATTATCCTCTGTTGACAGATGAGGGAACTGAGACTAAAAAAAGGTTAACAATGATTCCAGGGTCAGACAGTTGGTATATTTTAGAGGTGGTTGGCTTAATAGTTGGATGGTCATTTGCACTCCTTCATTTTTGAAGAGAACTGAAATGATATGCCTATGTCAGAGTAAAATATGTCAGACACATCTGGCTGTGTCTGATCAAACCAATATGAGCTCAGAATGCTCTACCACAGGTTGGGCAAAAATGGTCCATTTTGGGTGCAATCTCTAAGTCTGCACATCTCATGCTTCTTTCGAGCTGTCTCAATTCTGCTTTGCTCATGGAGCACAGCACCTTATCTGATGTGGGTTTGCCATGCTGAGTGGTCCTGTGCCAGTGTCTCCCATGCCACACAATAAATTCCAAAGTTCTTAAGAGAGACCTTGAGAGTGTCCTTGTATCACCTCTTGACCACAATGTGAGGACTTGTCCTGTGTAAGTTCACTATAAAATTGTCTTTAAGGCAAGCACACATTTGACATTTGAACAACGTGGCCAGCCCACTGGAATTACACTCTCTGTGATAGAATTTGAATACCTGGCAGTTTAGTGTGAGAAAGGACCTCAGTGTCTGCTACCTTGTCCTACCAGGTGATCTTCAGAATCTTCCAAAGATAATTCAAATAGAAGCAATTCCATTTCCTGGCTTGACACTGGTAGACTGTCCATGTTTCACAGTCATACAGCAGTGTGGTCAGCACAATGATTCTGTAGACTTTCAGTTTGATAGCTAGTCTAATGGCACACTTTTCTTTGGAGTTTCCCAAAACACTGAGCTAGCTCTGGCAATGCATGTATCAACCTCATTAATCAATGTGCACATCCACATAAAGTATACTGCTGAAATAAGTGAACTTATCCACAGAATTTAAAATGTCTTCATTTGCTGTAATCAATGGTTTCATGTATGGATGGTGTGGTGCTGGCTGATGGAGCACTCGTGTTTTCTTGGTTTTAATTGTTAGGCCAAAATTAGTACAAACAGAAAAGAAATGATCCATTCTTTGTTGTATCTCAGCTTCAGAGGCTGAATTCACTGCACAGTCATCTGCAAACAGAAAATCATGCACCAACCTCCCTCCATTTTGGTCTTGGCTTGTAGCCTTTTCAAACAGAAGAATTAGGTGAACCTTAATGCTGTGTTTGTCCTTACTGAGGACATTTGGCAACATGGCTGCTAAAATTCATGGGAACAAATATACACATTTTAGAGAGGGAGGACTTGAATGCATATGTTGACTTTTAATTCAATTCAATTTCCCTAGACCACACTAGATCAGTTGAGGCCCCTCATGTTCCTTGATCCTGCTTTGCCTCCTCCCAAGCCTAGACAGTTTTTGAATCTAAAGTCTCAGGAACTCATACAGCTTTGGAGTTAGGCTGGAGGGGATCCTTGGGATCTCTGAGACTCTCAAGTCAGTGGATCATTTTCATCATTCCCTTGATGTTTCTAATTACTTGAAGGAATTTGGAGGGAGAGTTGCTCCAAACCAGGACACTTTCCCATCTTCATTGTTCCCTCCATCACACTCTCCATGGGGCATTTTATAAATGATTATCATTCCAGCATAGTAGGACTTGTGTTGAAAGTCTGCCCTGAGACTCATTGCCTCTGTGACCTGGGTCAAGTCACCAATTTTTTTAACCTTCCCAGGGTTTACAAGGAATGTGGCTGGGGGTTGGGGTTGGAGTGGGTGTAGTTGTTGATCTATATGACTGAATTTAGCTTAAATTTATGATTCTGTGCAGAAAGGTGAGAGAGTCACCTACTTGTAGATCTAGATTGAATAGTTGACCCAATGCTTTAAAAGAACTTCCATGAGCAAGAAGGTCTCATGGAGCTCTGCCTTCATACATTATTACTTGGGTAAGATATAGTTAAAATGAATGTGAAGAGCATCCTTGGCAAGGAAAAGAAGCCATAAGAGACTTTGAAGGTACTAAGGATTCAGTTCTCATCCTCATGTAGATGCCTCACAGATCGATTTCTCCAGCCTTGAACTCCAGGGCCACATCTCAAATTGAGTGTCCCTTAGAAATCTTAAACTCAGTATGTCCCAAACTGAACTCATCTTTTCCCTAAACTCTCCCCTCTTTCTGCTTCTCTCTATGGGCACCATAATCCTTCAAGTCACCCAGGCCTGAAACTTAGTTGACATCTTCAATTCCACAATCTGTCTTAAGCTCCCTGCACCATATCAAATCCGTTTCCAAACTCTTCCATTTCTTCTTTCTCAGCAAATCTATATTCTGCTTTCTTCTCTCCTATTACACTGTCACCATGCTTGTTCAAGACCTTATCACCTCATTGTGAGACTATTGTCATAGCCTACTGGTTGGTCTCGCAGCCTCAAGTCTCTTCCCATTTCAGTTCATCCTACAGTCAGCTGTCAAAATGATCTCCTTAAAGTGAAGGTCTGGTCATCTCAGGCCTATATTCAATGAGCTCCATCTCCTCTAGGATCAAATAGAAAGTCTTCTGTTTGGCATTCAGTGCCCTTCCCATCCTAACCCATCCAGTCTTTCAAGTCCTCTTATACTTCTACCATCTTTATAAACTCTGTAGTTCAGTAACACTGTCCACATTCTTGTTCCTCACAAGAAGTACTGCATCTCTATCCCATGTGTTTTCATTGGCTCTCCCCTATACCTGTGATAGTCTGTCTTCTCTGCCTCCTGACTTCCTCCAAGTATCAGCTAAAGATCTCACCTTCTTTGAGAAGATTTTCCTAGTCTTCCGTAATTCTTTTGTCTTCCTTCTGAGATTACCTTCAATATATCTGGCATATAATTTTTATGTGGATATTTATGTTGGTGTTTTCTTGCTCATTAGAATATAACCCTTTTGGGGACAGCAACTTTCTGTTGACTTTTCTTTTTATCTTAAGCACTTAGCACAATGTTTGACACAATGCATACTTCATACTTGTTTGATAACTTGACTTAATTAAAATGCTGACCCCAGAGCTTTAACTTATCTTCCTCAAAGAGGCAGTACTTCTATGACAACTATTTCGATGGATCAGAATTGGAGGGAGCAGGACCAAACTTGAGTCCCAACCTGAACATTGGGCAATCAATTCTACTTGTAGCTATTCTTCAATTCTCTTACCTCTTCTCAATTTTTCTTTCCTAAGTCAGGCCATCATCAACTCTTCAGGGTTAGTCTCTCTTATTTGGATGCCAGGTTTTCCCAGTTATAATCAGTCTTTGATAGTGCTGTTTATGTTACTTGGGGAATAAACAAGTCTGATGACAATAGACCCTATGTGATACCCCCTTGTCTGGAATTATTTTCAGACTTTTCAGCCCTGCTCTAATGGCAAAATCTAGCTCCAATTTATGCTATGGTTCAAACAGATTATACTCTACTTTGCATTTATTATCTAATTTTCATTATGGTTGTATACATGTATGTAAGTGTTATCTCTTTTGAGAGTCTAGATGGTGAAGTATAATAGGGACAGGGCTTTGGCATCTGGAAGATCTGCCTCTGGACATATACAGGTTGTGGGATACTGGGCTAGTCAGTAATTTCACCTCTCAGTATGTCAGACAACTCTCTAAGATACCAAGTGGTAGATCAGTTACCAACCTGCTATGGGAGAGGAGTTTCCTCACTTATCCTGAAGAAATGAAAGGCCTGATGAAAAAAGAAAAAAAAAATCTCCTTTATACATTGAATGCTTTCTGAGGGCCAGAATTACATTACATTCAACAGTGCATCCTTACAGGTCATATAAAATTTCAAAATTTACAAAACAGTCTTTTCTCAACAATCCTGTGACATTGCCAGTGAATTTATTATTATTTATGTTTTACAATGGAGAAAACTGAAGCTGTGAGAGGGGGAACAACTAGCCCAGAGTCTCACCTTGAGTGATATGAGAAACTACCAGGCTTTACGTCCTGCTGTCCAGCCTCTGAGCTTTGCAGACCCTATTTCCTGCCTTCTGATCTAGTGACATAATATCAGTACTACATCATCCATTTTATTGTTGAACCCTTAGAACTTGAAGCCTTTTCTATTCATCTCACAACTGAATGTTCTTTTATCGCCTGTTTCCCCCAGGTAGAGCATGGGTTCCTTGACAGCAGAGACCGTTTTATCTTTTTATATTGTGTCTCTAACACTTAATATTGTGCTTATCTCAGAGTAAGCATTTAGGTGATTTTTCATCCATCTGTCCATGCATCCATCCATCCATTCATCCATCCATCCATCCATCCATCCATCCATCCATCCATCCATCCATCCATCCATCCATTGACCCACTTATCCATTCATCCAGTTATTTAGCTCTTAGTTTGGGTCCTGATTCCATATACAAAAGTTTTCTCACTATGTCACTGTCTTAGTGCAAGCTACTTAGTTCAGACAGTCTCTGTAGTATGACAGACAGAGCGGGCTTGTGGTCAGTTTGGGTGCCTCAGCTTTATTTAAGATTATATGGAGGTGGGGGGTAGAGCCAAGATGGTGGAGTGGAAGGAAACACCTCTAGAAGCTCTCCTCCCACAGCCTATAAAATACCTGTAAAGAATGACTCTAAACAAATTCTAAAGCACCAGAAGCCACAAAACTACAGAGTGAAAGAGATTTCCAACCCAAGGCAACCTGGAAGACTGACAGGAAAGGTCTGTTGCACCAGGCATGGAAAAGAGCGCAGACCAGCCTTGGCTGCACTGTGGCAAGTATAGTACTGGAGTGGCTTCAAAGTGCCATCAGCAGCAGCTGCAGGTCCCAGATCCCTCAACTCACAAATGCTAAAGACAACTTCAAAGATCAGTGAGAAAGCTCTTTCACCTGAGTGAGAAGGGAATGTAGCGGTCTAGCCCTGGCCTCAGGTGGCAGCAGCTTCCATTGATGGAGCCCTAGCTTAAAGACCCTGGGAAAATTGAGCAACTGATCTGCATCTCAGCCTTGAGTGGCAGCCCTGGGGTGAGGAGGAGCCCTGGCTGGTGGAGCCAGCCCCATTTTAACACCTTTAAAACTAGACTAACTCAAATGACCAAAGAGGGCCAAAAAAGCCAATGAGGAGAAGAATGCTTTAAAAAACAGAATTGGCCAAATGAAAAAGGAAGTTCAAAAGCTGACTGGAGAAAATAGTTCTTTAAAAATTAGAATGGAGCAGATGGAAGCTAATGACTTTATGAGAAACCAAGAAATTACAAAACAAAACCAAAAGAATGAAAAATTAGAAGACAATGTGAAATATCTTATTGGAAAAACAACTGACCCAGAAAATATATCCAGGAAATGCAATTTAAAAATTATGAGACTACCTGAAAGCCATGATCAATAAAAGAGCCTAGACATCATCTTTCATGAAATTATCAAGGAAGACTGCCCTGATATTCTGGAACTAGAGGGTAAAATAAATATTGAAAGAACTTACCGATCACCTACTGAAAGAGATCCCAAAAGAGAAACTCCTAGGAATATTGTAGCCAAATTCCAGAGCTCCCAGGTCAAGGAGAAAATATTGTAAATAGCCAGAAAGAAACAATTCGAGTACTGTGGAAATACTATCAGGATAACATAGGATCTGGCAGCTTCTACATTAAAGGATTGAAGGGCTTGGGATATGATATTCTAGAAGTCAAAGAAACTAGGCTTAAAACCGATCATCTACCTAGCAAAACTGAGTATAATACTTAAAGGGGACAAAAAGGTCATTTAAGGAAACAGAAGACTTTCAAGAATTCTTGATGAAAAGACCAGAGCTGAATAGAAAATTTGACTTTCAAGTACAAGAATCAAAAGAAGCATGAAAAGGTAAACAGGAAAGAGAAATTATAAGGGAATTACTAAAGTTGAACTCTTCACATTTCTACATGGAAAGATAATATTTGTAACTCTTGAAACTTTTCTCAGTATTTGGGTACTTGGCAGGGCTACACACACATACAACTCACAGAGTGAGTTGAATAGGAGGAGATGATATCGAATAAATTAAAATTAACGAGTGAGAGAGGAGTATATTGGGAGGAGAAAGGGAGAAATGGAATGGGGCAAATTATCTCTCATAAAAGAGGCAATAAAAAGCTTTTTCAATGACAAGGAGAAGTGGGGAGGTGAAAGAGAAAAAGTGAAGCTTACTCTCATTATATTTGTCTTACGAAGGAAATAGCATACACACTCAATTTGGTATGAAAATCTATCTTACACTACGGGAAAGTAGGGGAGAAGGGGATAAGTGGGGTGCGGGGGATGATAGAAGAGAGGGCAAATGAGAGGAGGCAGTAATTAGAAATAAATACTTTGGGGGAGGGATAATGTCAAAAGAGAGAATAGAATAAATGGGGGGGCAGGACAGGATGGAAGGAAATATAGTCTTTCACAACATGACTATTATGGAAGTCTTTAGCACATAGCCTATATTGAATAGCTTGCCTTCTCACTGGGGATGGGTGGGGAGGGAGGCAGGGAGAGAAGTTGGGACTCAAAGTTTTTGGAACAAATGTTGAAAATTGTTTTTTCATGTAACTGAGAAATAAGAAATACAGCTAATGGGGTATAGAAATCTATCTTGCCCAACAAGAAAAAAGAGAAGATGGGGATAAGGGAATGGAGGAGTGTGATAGAAGGGAGAGTAGATTAGGGGAAGGGATAATCAGAATGCAGGGTGTTTTGGGTTGGGGGAGGGGAGAGATGAGGAGAAAATTTGTAACTCAAAAGCTTGTGGAAATGAATGTTGAAAACTAAAAATAAATAAATAAATTTTAAAAACTCATTACTTCAATGTGCCAACAGACGTTAACATTCTTTAGATGAACCTACACTTCTGACTTTTTCTATCCTTATAAGGAAACCACTTTACTGTGGAAGTGTGATTCCTCTTGGACTTCACACATTATGTCCTCTTTTCCTTCAATCTCTCCTTCCAATTGTCTGGCTTTTCCTAGAACTTCTATTTCAAGGAGGACAGCCAGGCCAATCATGTTGTTATTTCTACCTGGTTTCCCGTTGAGGTTCTGAGTTTTCTTCCTTTACTACAATGTAAACTCTATAAGGGCAGGGACTATCTTTCTGCTTTTATTTGTATCCTCAGCACTTAGTATGGTGTCTAGAACATATTAACTTCTTAGTAAATGCTTGTTGACTTGACTAACAGCTTCTCTGGATAGTCCCTGTGGTTTCAGGACCTTTTGAATCTAACCGAAGACATGGTCAGTGCAGAGAATTTGCCTTGTGAATGTTTGGATTTGTGTTGGTGCTCAGGAACCCACCCATTCATGGGGTGGATGGTTTGTATGTATGTAGGGCCTCTACTGAATGATTCTGTGTGAAGGGGAGGCTGGTTCTACCTCAACAAGTCTCAGGTGATATTTACCTCTCATATTCCTTTCTTCACTCTATGTCCAAGAACTGGGAATATTCAGAAGGCTTAGATGATACATATAGAACTGGGAAAGCTGTCATGGGTATTGATTTACACACAACAACCATACTGGCCATCCAATGAACAAAGTGCTTTCATAGAGTAGGTATTTATTTGTACAATTTATATGAATGACAAAATCATCCTGATTCTCAGTTCCTAGTGGAAGTTTCAGGTCCCGAGATTGCCCCATCTGAACTTGCATTCTTGGGAAAGACTCATAAACTGGCTCAAAGGGTGTGCATCAATAATATTTTTCTTAGCTGTGCAATGGAAATTATTACTATAATATCAATGACTGAAGTATTCCCTTGCATTTTCCCACAAAGATTGAAGTTTTTGAGGTAACAATACAATTTCAGTCTGAAGATGGCAGGCAGATTGCAGATTCTGAGGAGGAGAATTTTATTTTTGCCTTTCCTTATATAGAGGAGTTGGATTTTGACCAATCTTCTAGCAAAGAAACTAGAATGTGATCTCAGAAAGTAAGAGTCAGATATTGGGGTATTCAACTAACAGTTAAGGCTGGGTGATTGATCCCTTTGGGAAATGGGAACATATTTACTTTCAACTGACCCTTAAAAACAATCAAAAGACTTTTAATTAAGGTGAATCAAAGCCAAAAGCAGTTTTGTTGATTTTTTTTCCTTCTCACTTCTAGCAGAGGATGAGAGAAGAAATTTCTACATTTTTCCTTCCACATGCTTTGAAATAGTTACTTGCCTAGTGTGAAACACATCTAGTAATGTTCCTTTTCAGAGAATTCAAGGCACACTAGAGGAGGCAGAAACTACCTATGTAGGCAAATGTCTGTCTATATCTATCTATCTATCTATCTATCTATCTATCTATCTATCTATCTATCTATCTAATCAGAAAGGTAATAGTTTCAAGGGCCAGGAGAGTAGCAGCAGTAAAGAGCCAAATGAGAATGCAAAGTATTGCTAGCTCCATCAATTGAACTCTGAGGAGGAGCAGACCCTGAGAACCCAAGTGAGCACTCCATTTAAGCAGAGATAATGGATCCAATAGAAAGTGTTGAGAGTCCTATACAAGCAGAGCAAGGACTTTCAGGTCCTGCAGAAACAGGCAACATTTCATGCTATCGCCTTTTTCTATTCTTGATGGTGTGAGGAGGAGGTGGGAAGATGGGTATTTTGCAAATATTTTAACTTTCTGTTAATATTTTTCTTGTCCTTTTCTACTACCATGCTCAGCATTCTACTAAGTATCTGGGAGATGTGATATAAGAAAAGACACACATGCAGAAGTGAGGTTTTGGAAAGGAATATTAAGAATGAGAAAAAAATAGATGAAGAACTGACTAGGACATAGCTATATGGACTATGTCATTTTGACTTTTTGAAGACTGAGATTTCTTTTTGCCACCTGCTGACATGCAACATTAGGTGCTGATCCAGTCACATGGTTCATTTCTAGGTGGTCTCCTGCTTTCTGCTAATGTCTGGTTTGCATGTGGTATGTTCTCTTCCAGACCCTTCCCTTCCATTAGAGAGCAGAGCTCCTGGGTTGGGCTAAGTTCCTGACTAAGCTTCCTGATCCCAATGACTTGATGTTCCAGTGGTAATTGGAAAATTATCATCTCAGTGTTTTCAGGTTTTCTTGATCAATCTACAAGGACAGATGAGGCTGGAGTTAGGACTGGCCTGACTAGATTAATTACCTTCCATCCCTGAAGTTTGGTAGAATATAAAATTGTTTGCTTGGCTCATGTATGTTGGGGACATTTATTTTTCATGTAATTTTTAATCTCACAGTTCTAGATATTTTTAAGGAATAGTTTTTGTTTGTTACCACTGACATGAATTTTAACTAATTTGTTAGGACAACTAATTATATATATATTTATATTGGAATTTGCCAGTGAAACGAGTAAATATAAGCTAAAGAGAGTATCTAGAGCTTGGAAGTGAGAGGGATGGTCCTATGACTATACAGCTGACCAAGAACAATCAAGTTAAAAGCATTTATTAAGCACTTATTAAATGCCAAACACTGTTTCATGATAGGGGTACAAATATAATGAATAAAACCTTCCCTATTTACAAAGAACATACATTTGAAAGGATGCAGTTTGCTGTCTTTCTATCACAAAGAAAAGTAACAAAAGATATTAGCTTTTCAGCTACAAGTGGCTTTCAAGGTCATTTAGTTCAATCTTCTCATTTTACAAATGAGGAAAATGAGGCCAGGAGGTTCACAGAAAATCTACAGAGACAATCGACTCTTCAAAGAAGATGTGAATTTGACATTTTTAGGGCCTGAATCCAATATGGTCAACAAAAAGACATTTAGGAATGCTAACAAAAAGGGGGAAACCCAGTTTGAATCTTGACTGGGCAGAACTTTTGACAGCAGATGTTATCAGTAATTTCAATGTACCTGCCTAAATTAGAAGGCTGTAAGGGCTCATTATTATTTCATGGTAATGCACTCTAGAACATTTTAATCGACTTTCTTGCTTTTCAAGATTAGTGAGTCTATGCGTGTGAGGGCATAATTAAATAAAATTAATATTTTAATAAAAGATTAGCCATACCTCCCATAGAGTATATTAAAATACATCAGTATTAACATATGGGACTTTTAAGGATTTAAAGCATCGTATGAGCAAAATTTATTTTCAATGAACAAAGACGTTGTGGAAAGACAGCTGGATCTAAAGTCAGGTGACCTGAGTTCAAGTCCCAGATCTGTTAATGACTACCCCTCATTGCACCCTTAACAATGGGAAAGTCATTAAGCCCCTTTCCCCTTTTATGCCAGTTGAGGGGAATCAATCATGTTGACAAACACTTATTGGGTGCCTACTATGTGCCAGGTACACCTAAGGACTGGGGATTCAGAGAAGGACAAAAACAGTCTCTAAGATTCCTCCTAGTTCTGAATTTTATGATGCTAGATACTTGGATGAAGTATAAAGGTTAGCCAAACATTCAAATTAATAACCTTGATCTGTTCTGCCCTTTAGGGTTTTAATATGCTTTCAATGGATAATTCTATGAGGACTACATAACTATTGCAAAATTAAGAAAATATTTATTGTGTTCAGATCATTGTGCCTATGGTAGTTACAGGAGTTGTAAGGTTCAGATGAAATGTTTTGCTGCTCTCAAGGAGTTCACAATCTGGCATATAATTGTATGCAATGGATCTATGATCTTATTGACAGGGATCTTCCTTCCACTGATCAATCAACCGGTATTTCTTTTACATTTAGTGTATTCAAGGCACTGTGCTAAGTTCTGGATGATGCTGATTGCAGCCCACTCATGGCTAATTTGTGCTTTGCAACTTAGATCATGTCCTCTTACCTATTCTTAGACGGGTTCCTTCTATTCCTTTCCCATTGTCTGGCTACCAGTGAAGAACCCAGACTGTTTGTAAATTGGTCATTCTTGCTACATAATCAATCAATATTTGTTTTATTTTGAGGAGAGTCATTCATTCATCTGATTTGTATGACATCCCTTTCATAGTTCTCACCCACCATGTACTCCTTCATTGCCACCTGAGTGATCCTCAAATACAAATTTCATAAACTTCTGTCTTCCATACATCATGGATATATAAATTACCAGGAGAATATCAGAATAAGTACTTGTTTCAGTGAGAAGCTTGGAGTCATTAAAATAATTCTGTGATTTGCCAAATGATTTGACCTGCTTTCCCTCTCCTGTTCAATGGTGGGCCCACTTCTTTGCCCATTTCCAGTCTGTTCTAATGGACAACTTAATGGGTAGTCAATCCAAAAGCATATCATAGTCTAGATAACAGGCATTTTTCATCCACTTGCTGTCTATTTGTTTTGTGTGGGGATCTAATTTCAAACTCTTTTGAGTGACTGTGGATCTCATTTAAAAGACTCTGAAATATTCTGTCAGATGAAGCAATTAGCACAATGTTATCCCCATATAGGAATATTTGGAGAACCTCATGCAAGAAATAGTGGAAAGTAGGAGCAGCATGACAAAGTGAAGAGAACAATGTGTCTGAGATTTAGCCTAGCATTGTCACCTGCTATATAACTTTCACAAGTAACTTCATCTCCCTATACTTCAGTTTTCTCATCTGTAAAATAGGGTCAGTCTAGTTTCACTAGAAGCTAGGGACACAAGAACAATGAAATCAATGACCTCCATTTTCAAGGAGCTTATATTCTTTGTGCATTCATTTCAAGTTGATTTATACTTATGTAAGAAAGGTTACCAATTTGTTCATATCCTTTGACCCAATATTTTTCTTACCTGTCATTTATATCACAGAAAATCAAAAGTTTGATACCCATGGATATATTAATTACTAGCATTTTTCTGGGTAGCAAAACACTGGAAACAAATTGGGTGACCATTGGTTGGGGAGATGACTAAATAAACTTTGCTATATGAATGTAATATTACTGTGCCATTAAGATTGATGGGATTAAGGGATGAGTAAGGAATGAGAAGCAGCATAGTGTAGTGGTTAGAGAAATGATCTTGGAATGAGGAAGACCTGAGGTTGTCTCACTCTTTACAGGGTCTTTGTGACCCTGGACAATTCACTTAAGTTCTCGGTACTTTAGGCAGCTGTAGAGGTACAGAGGTGATGCTTATCTGCATTAATAGAGGGAGATCCATGTGCCATTGAAATTACATGTTCAATTTCTATCCTATCTCTAAGGAATGATGAATATAAGGAATTCAAAGTAACATGGGAACACCTGTAGGAACTAAAGGAGGATGCAGCAAAATGAATGGGGGCAGGGAGAATATGCACTATTACTGCAATTCTGTAACTGTAGGTCATCTCCAGTCATCAGAACCTATGTCTTGCCACTGGACTTGGATAACCCTGGAGGAGAGAATGAAATTGATAACTTTGCATATCCCTGCCCCACTTAAATGCAATTCACTTGCAATTCAAGACATCCCTCCCCCTACACCGATGTCTTTGGTCCTCTTTGAGAATGAAGGACAAACAATAGGAACAGGCATCCCTAAAAGATAATAGAACCAGGACAAAATGCAATGGTCAGTATTGGTTCTGGGTGACCACTTATATACATGCTCCTATATGAAAAAAGATGGGGTATTCTTAGGAATGTATGAATGCTAATTTTCTTTGGAGGCTTTGCTTAATTTTTTTTTTTTTTTGCAGAAGGCTCTATGGAGGTCATAATAGGGAAGTGATTAATGACAATGTGAGCAACCAGATGCATAAAATAATATAAAGGAGCTTAATAAAATAAAATAAGGAAACAACAATCTCTGCATCATCCCATCCCAGTCTCCAGTAGGAAAATCTAGAGTTCTTCTATATCAATAAGATAATACGTCTTTTCCCCAAGGGAACAGAATTCCATGTGTTGTTTAGCAAGATCTAAGGTTCTAATTCAATAGTCATTTCCATTTCCCACAAGTTCCACAGGGTATGACATTGTTTACACATAGTTTATCTTCATATGCTTCTCCTTTGTGTCCCTGCAGTTCAATGCATATTAATTTGTTTGCAGTACTGTTATAAATGGTATTGTAATGATATTAATCAACTGTTCAGCCTGAAATACATGAGTTAGTTTACTCTGTCCATTGTATCTGAATATATATCATCTTTCTTTCAAAATGCCAAAGCCAAATTTGGAAAGTTTGAAGGAGCAATAGCTGTAGATTACAGCTGGCCTTTCTCATGTGTATTCTAAGTGCACTGTTGTTTGATTATGTTATTTTTAAATAGTCACATGCTGTATTGTGTGACCATGGCAATTAATTTGGTTCCACAGAGTCTCAGTTTTTTTCATTTATAAAAATGAGAATAGTAACACCTGCAGTATCTACTTCCCACCATGGTATGAATATCAACTGAGATCATAAAATATTTTGTACTTTACAATCCATCAATAAGTATTTTCTTAGCCCAATATGTGTCAGACACTGGGGACACAAAGACAAACATGGAATTGTCTCTGTCTGCAAAAAAGTCTACAATCTGTCTGAGGGACACAATCAGTACATATGTACAGTCAATTTTTAACTTTTGTGGGGGCAATGTTACCAGAAAATGAAACAAAACCAAAAAATGTTGATGCATTGAACCCTTGGGAAATAAAGGATTAGGTTTTGGAGATCACTAAAATCTATAATTTTTCTTAGGGATTGCAGAAAACACTTTTATGCATATGATTCTTTATAAGAAAACATGAATTCTGATAATGTTGTTTTTCCTTTGTTTAGAAGAGGAACAATGATGTCACAGAGTGATGACTTTACTTGTGTGTGAATTAGATTTAGGTCAGGCAGAGTTTCACAAAGTTGTCACCCTCCATTTGTCTTCTCAAGTCATTGAAGTCCAGTGGCAAGACAAAAGTCAAGATGCTGACTGATTGCCTAGGATGCAGTGGGTGACCTTGGAGTCTTTGATGTCTGACCTAGCTCTGAGCACTCCATTATCAGAATTCATGTATGGGAGCATAGCAAGCCTAGCAGGATATCAGCCATTCTCCCAACTTGTGTGCATTGTGCCTCCTTTTGTCCTCTGTTTCACACGGTCATGAATGTATATGTTTGCCAATGTGAAAGTAAAAATGTTATTATTGTTTTCAGTCATGTCTCACTCTGTGTGATCCAATTTGGGATTTTCTCAGCACCTGGAGTAGTTTACCATTTTCTTCTGCAGCTCATTTTACGGATGAGGAAACTGAGGCAAACATGGTTAAGTGACTTGTCCAGTGTCACACAGGTAGGAAGCATCTGAGACCAGGTTTGAATTCATGAAGATGAGTCTTCCTGATTCCATACCCAGGGCTCTACCCACTGTGCCTTCTTGCTCCTTAGCTGTGAAAATGAGGTTACTAATAAAATCAGAAGACTGCTGGAAGTCAAGAATGTTAAACATAGGAATGCAGAAGATGAACTATAATACATGTGTGTGTATGTATAATAAATATGACTCTTCAAGCATTACAAAAAAGTGATGTATTTGGGGTTTTATCATCATTACTAGTGAAGCTCAGTGGGCAGAAAACTATCCTCAGAGTCAGGAAGACCTGTAGACAAGGCCCACCTTTGATGCATCCAGGCTGTATGACCAAGACCAAGTTATTTTACATTTCAGTGCTCCAAGCAATTCTATAAGACTATTATCTTTCAGAGAAGGTGCTTCCTTGTGTTGGTAGAGAAAGATCTTTATTATGAATTTTCCACATGGATGAAATAACTAGTTCAATAATAAAAAAATAAGCACATATTATATGTATACAAATATGTATATATGTGTAGGTATATTTGTATGCATACTCATAATTTGTACGTACATGTCTACATAATGAATGCATGGCATCTCAAGAGTCTAGTCACATTTTAAGTTATTCAAACTTCAAACCACTTGGGACACTCAGTATATTAGGTTCAAGTGCAGAATATTTTCATAGACTCTCCCCTGCTGTACTGACTCAATGCTGTGGGCCAGTGTGAAAGAGGAAGTTGGCAGAAGAGCTCTGGGAAAGAGACATTCTTCCACTTTCCTGTTTAAGAGGGTATATATGATACTATGCTCTCTCTGGAACCAATTTCCAAAGATAAATATAATGCTTTAGCAGGTAGACACCAAAGAAAAAAAGTGATTGCTCTGTATGTCCCTGATTTCTAGTTTGCCTTCTACAGACTTTGGGGCATTTCTCTCTCTTTGTATGAGATCAGGGCGCTTTCTTCATTGTGTTTCTGTGAGAGGGCTTTTTCATGCGTTTACTTTCTGGTATATTCCAGTCCACAGATGTCAAACTCACTTCAAGAGCCTCTCAAACTCCAGAGTGCTGCCCAAATCAGATTAAACTGTAACTGTGAAACGTTTAACAAAATAAATAAAAATATAATAGAACATAGATAATGTTAATTTGTGATTTTCTAAGTCAATATGTGGGCAAGCTAGATGATACTGTGGTGGAGGGCCCAGTCTAGAATCAGGTGGTCTTATCTTCCTGAGTTCTAATTTAGTCTCAGACACTTTCTAACAATGTGACCCTGGGCAAACCACTTAACCCAGTTTACCTCAGTTTTCACATCTATAAAAAGAGTTGGGGAAGGAAATGATAAGCCACTCCTGTCTCTTTGTTCCCAAAAGGGGTCATGAAAAGTTGGACACCACTGAAAGGACGTAACAACAACAAAGAAGCAAAAGCCAATAGGTAGCTCGCAGATGGCACTCTGTTATAATTTGAGTAACTCACCTGATATCTGTTGGCTGTTTCCTTGGATAAATGGGTTTACTCCCTATTATCTTTTAGTGACAGCTTTTTGTATGACCATAATTTTTTCAGAAGGGATAAGATATGAGCCTGTCTTTCAACCTCCTCTTTTAGGGATAACAAACAGAAAAATGTCCTGAACTTTAAAAAATAAACTATTTAGTGAGTGTGGGAGTGAAGTGACAAAGGGATCTATCTATTGATGTATCTCCAGCAACCATATTTAGAAAACCCATGTAGACATGTACATAACCTACAAGGCAATAAACACTCCCTTCATATATATGCACATGTGCATATATATATATATATATATATATATATATATATACATACACACACACATACACACACATATACACATATGCATGTATATACAATATACATCTTATGTATACACATACACACATGTGTATGCATATGTATATTGTATATCTACCCCATATATACATAAATATATATGTGTGCACACATACACCCCCACCATATATACCTGTGTGTGATTGCTGTCATCATAATATAATTCCCTTCCCTTCTATGGGAAAAACGATCTCTAGTCTAGTTTTAATATCCAGCTATTTTCGTCCTTGAATGTCAATCCTCTTTCCCCCTAAGACAGATATCTCTCAGTGTGAGGTGCTTCCGTGCACTGCTGGCTTTCAGATTGGAAGTCTTCATTTCAAATCCCAGCTATCCACTCACCTTCTGTGAGATCTTGAATAAGTCACTTAATCTCCATGGGCCTCAGTTTCTTTATCTATAGAATGAGGGCATTGGAGTCTATGACCTGTAAATCTCCTTCCAGCTCTAAATCTATGTTCAGGTACGTAAAAGGGAATCGGACACAATGGCCTGGATGCAAAAACACTAAAGGAAGTTGTCTATATTATTAGCTGCCTCTCCCTGCTGCTCTCCACCTTTCAGAGCCAATCAACACAAGCTTTTTCTTTTTCTTTTTTTTTTCTTTTTTTGCCTTTGGAGGTGAAAGGTTCTGGCTTTCATCAAATCTCAGGAATGAATATTGGTATTCAGTATAGAAAACCACACATTAAGGTTCTTGGTAATTAAGCCAAAGCAGATGGTTGTTCACAGCATTTATAATGTTGTTTAAATTTTATTTTGATTCATTAATGGAACTATAAAATCCCATCATGAAGCACGGGGACAAAAAACCCCCAAATGAAAAGCAGATGATTAGCTGGGCTTCTATTACCCAGGCAATAAAAGTGAACAAGTAAACACCCAAAGCCTAACCACTATATTATTTATAGACTTTTCTTTAACATAAATATTTTTGAATATGGATTCTATATTTCCAGGCAACATAAGCAGGAAACCCAGATCAGAGTGAAATTCTATTTTAAGGCATTCAAAAGTTCCATGCTGTCATGAGCATAGCAGCAGGACAGGCCCTGTAGAGCCCTAACATTTTGTGGTTGAAGGGGCATCAGTGGCTTCCTTATGTAGTTGTCACTCAGTTGTTTTAGTCATTTCTGACTCTTAGTGACCCCATTTGGAGTTTTCTTGGGAAAGATACTGGAGTGGTTGGCTATTTTACTCCAGTTCACTCCAGTTCATTTTACTGAAAATGAGACAAACAGAGTTAAGTGACTTGCCCAGGGTCACATAGCTAGTAAAGTGTCTGAGGTCAGATTTCAACTCGGATCTTCCTGACTTCAAGTCCAATACTATATTTACTGCACCACCTAGTTGCCCAGAGGCTGTCTAGTCCACCTCATACTCCCTTCTACCCAAGAATTTCTGGCAAACACCTGGCAAAGGATATTCTAGCCTTGGTCCAAACACCTCAGGTGAGGAAGGTGACCCGAGAGCCTAATGCATTTATGAGACAGCTGTAATTTCTGAGACGTTTTTCATGAGCTGAGCTTAAATTTACTTCTTTGAAACTGTAGGAAAATTTTTTTTATTATTTATAAATATTGTTTGAACCTTGCTGTACATGACTAGAAAATTGTGAAACCAAAGCTTCTGGTAGAGGGCAGGTTGACCTCACTCTGGGGAAGCCAGATGATTGCAAGGAATTCTTAGAGCCCAACCATGAATTGTTTTGGGTCCACTCAAAAGTTGTATTTTGGCTTCTCCAAATTGAAATATTTATGTCCACTTGTTGATATACACCCCAAATTGCTTAACTGTGACCACTCAGGAAAATTTCTTGCAATATTGTCTGAAGCCTAGATGATATAACCTCACAAAGACTTGATGAGGTGGACCCATCTTTTTCCAGCTGTCTCCTTTGCCAAACGATCTCCTAAGATTCTTCTAAAATGATTTCAGGTTTTACACTTTGGTCTCAACCAAAAATTACTGAAACAACTTCCATTTATCACTCTTAGTTCTACTCTGTAGCCAAAGTGAACAAGTCCATTTCTGTCCTCCCCAAGGCAGCTCTTTAAATATTTGAAGAGAGCTAACATGTCTTTTCCCTGATGATACTAAATCTCCTCCGTTCTTTGAAGTGAATCTTCACATTGCATGAATTTGAAGCCTGTCATCGTCCCAGTTATCCTCTCCTGGTTCCTGTTTGGCTTATTCATGTCCTTCTTAAGCTGTGGTGCCCACACTAGACATAATGGACTAGATGTGTTCTGTTAAGGGTCATGATTGGGTGATTAATTAAATTAAGTGGATATTAGAGGTCATCAGCAGGCAAGAAGTCCAAGTCCAAGTGACACAAAAAGAAGCATGAATATTTGGAGTGACCCATGATGTAGCCATAAAATCATAGCTTAAGATCAGCAAAGGCCCAATATTGGAAAAGAGACCTTGTTCTCTAGACAAGGAATTACAACAATACCGTTAAGACACTTTGCTCAGACGCTAGAAAAGTGGGACTACTTCTTCCTTATTCCCAGATGTTATGCCTCTTTTCATCCACTCCAATGTTACATTCATGTTCTTTGCTGCCATATCCCATTGTCAACACATACTGAGCTTGTAGTCCTCATAGTTCATCCTTTTCCTGAGAAATTGTATCACCAAGGCAATATTCACAGCACTGGGGGTGACTATGAACATGCCAGCATAGTTCTCAATCACAAAATATAAAAGACTCTCCATATAGAAGGCAGAAGAAAAACATTTATTTAAACACTAGAATGCCAAATCCCAGAACCAGAAAGCAAAATCCATCAAGGTGACCAAGAAGTTAATAACCATGATCACAGCAGGGGGGCAAAGCCATTTTCAAACCTCCCCTCCCCCAGTCAGGGCCCTCTCACTACCAACTGTGACAATGTGTCACTCTCCAACCTCCCCTCCACCAGCCAGGACCCTCTCACTATCAACTGTCACAACGTGCCAGTTGGTCCTGTGTCAGTTGGCCTGCATTCTTTCCCCTCTGACCTGAACTCACTCACTCACTTCCTTTCAGTTCTACTCCACCCTTCCTCTTCAGCAAGCTCCTCCCACCACATGTGACCCAGGCTTTCAGGCGCTTTAAGCAGATGATATGGGCCTATTAATTAATGAGAAAGATCTTTCCATTTAAATTGCTATTACAGAAACTTTTGATTTGTGGCACCTTCCCCATCTTGTACTTGTGAATTTGATTTTTTGAACACAATTATAAAACTATTTCCCATTTATACATCAATCATTCAACACATACTTAAGTGCATACTATGTGCCAAACACTGGGTGACTTATAGTGATGCATACAATGCAATCAGATTTGGAACCTTAAGAGTCCATACAGAATATGTGAGAGAACAGGATGAATCCTTGACAAATAATCACAGCTGGAGATAGGGGTTGTTTCATTTCTCTTTTTTATGCCTGACAGTGAGGGTTTAGTATGTTCTTAATAACTGATCCAAATCTATCATCTGACACTGAGTGAATATGGGTGGAGAGAGATTAAATAATTTGCCCAAGATCACACAGGTAATCAGCGACAGAAGCAAATCGAACAATTCCAACATCATCCTTCTTTTCATGACACCAGGCCAAAGGTCTCTGTTATCTTTCTTTCTTTTTTTTGTTTCCTTGGCTCTGAGTTAGTTCTTCATCCGTTGATCTGTATACCTTTATGAAGTACCTACTATGTAAAAGGCATCATGTTAAACCCTGGGAATAAAAAAAGGCAAAAGACATTCCTTGCTCTCAAGAATATCACAGTCTAATAGAAAAGCTCACAGAATAATTGTCTAATTCTTTTCTGGGCTTTCCCTAAAATCTAAAGGCATTACAAAATAACAATTTAACTGGATATATTTTTTAATTATTCTGCTCAGTAGAAATAATGCACTAGGGGATATGGTGCACTCATTAACTTATTTTTTGAAAGCCTGCCCTCAGAAAATTTACAGACTGACTTATATTCCATTACTTTGTTTTTTATTGGTAGGTTCATATGTTGGTTCAGTACTATTTAACTTTTTTTCTTAATTTTGTAATTCATTGAAAGATAAATGTATCTGTAATGATGAGTATTTCTATTTAAGGTCATGGGAAAGGAGACAAGAATTGCTGAAATTCGAAAGGCTTTGAAGGTGGAGGACAGACTCATCAGGCTTAAAGGTTGTTTTCAAGTTCTTGCCAAGAACCACCCCCAAGGGGCAGTCAGTGCTTTGAGGTTGGAATTAATTGAATAAAGAAGTAGCACACATTACTTATCTCGACCCATATCCCAGAGAGTACTGATAGATAGAACATGGAAGGCACTAAAGAAAAGAGGTTGAAGAAGAAAATAAATTATTAAAAACCGTCGAATGAATCTAGTTTGATTCCAGTTTGGACGATAGCTGGGAATCTTGAGCATTTAAAAATAATAAATATTGAGACCTAATCTAAGATTATACAACAGAGAGACAAACCCATATCTATGGATTAATTGGTTTTATATATTTACACACAAAGACCTGTATTTCCTGAGGAAAGTTGGATGTGAATCTTGTGATTTCATCAATTTTGAAATTACAGGCATAGAAAAACAGTCCACTGAGGATTAAGTGACTAAGAAGTTAAATGATTTTCCCAGAGCCACAAAATCTGTATAAAACAGAGGCATAGCTTGAAAAGAGGTCTTTCTGATCTCCCAGATGGCCCCTCTATCCACTCTGCCAAGTTGTACCAAGTTGTATTACATAGAAAGCCTCAATAATTCTATATTATTAAGGTAATTGACAAAAATGTGAGCAAGATTTGCAAGGGAAAACTGGGTTTAATGCCTTAAAAATCTTTAGAAATTAAGAGGAGGGCTAATGAACAAAAAGCGTTCTGTAAACTTTGTAAAGTATGTAGAGAAGTCAATTTTCATTACATATTATTTTACCATCCTTCTGTTTTTAGCAAACGCTCTTGCACTCATCCACCTTGACTATATGTTTGTGGTTGTCAGAGATAGGGATAGACGCTTAATACTAATAACCACAAACATATAGAGTACTTGAGACTCTCCAAACATCCCTATTCACAACAACATGTTCAGGGAGATAATGCAAATTTTCTCATCCCACTTTTATTTATTTGTTTAAATCTTTATATTTTATTTTTGTGTAATTACATGTGAAAACAACTTTAACATTTTTTAAAATTTTGGGTTCCTGTTTCTCTCCCTCCCATCCTTTTCTTCTCTCTCCTTGAGAAGAAAAGTAATTTGATATCAATTATACATGTACAGTCATGGAAAACAATTTCCACATTAGCCACATTGCAAAAAAAAAAATGGAGAACAAAAAATAAAATAAAAAAAAGTACTCTTCAATCTTTATCTGAAGGTGAATGATATTTTTCATAAGTCCTTCAGAATTGTCTTGGATCATTGTATTTCTCAGAATAGTTGTCATTCACAGCTGATTGTCATACCATATTACTCTTACTGTATACAATATTCTCCTAGTTCTCTTTACTTTCCAGAAGGCTTCCCAGTAAGTTTTTTTTGAAAGCATTCTGCTCATCATTTATTACAGCACAATAGTATTCCATCACAATTATATATCACAGCTTGTACAGCCATTCTGTAATTGATGTGCTTCTTGTCAATTTCCAATTCCATGCTCCCACAAATGTTGTTATAAATATTTTTCTACACATAGAGCCTTTCTCCTTTTTAAAAATTTCTTGAGACACAGGGTCAGTAGTGGTATTGCTTGGCCTTTGCACATAGTGCAAAATTACTCTCCAGAATGACTGGATTGATTTACAACTCCACCAACAGTTTATTAGTGCCCCAGCTTTTCCACATCCCCTTCATTATTTGTCATTTTCCTTTTCTGTCATATTACCAATTGGATAGGGGTGAAGTGATACCTCAAAGTTGTTTTAATTTGTATTTTTCTAATCAATAGTGATTTTTAAAAATAGTATTTTATTTTTTCCCATTACATTTAAATATAATTTTTAAAATTAATTTTATAAGATTTTGAGTTTTAAATTTTTCTCCCTCCCTCCCTTTATTCTCTGTCCCTTGCTCCTGTTCTCCCTCCCCAAGATGCCAAGCAAGGTGATACAGATTGTACATGTTCAATCACAAGACATTAGTCATGTTGTAAAAAAAGAAATAAAACAAAAGGGAAAAATCATAACCCACCCTCAAAAAAAGAGAAAATAGTATACTTTGACCTGTATTCAGGTCAAGAACTCCATAGTTCTTTCTCTGAAAGTGGATAATAGTATTTTCCATCATGAGTCTTTTGGGATTGTCTTAGGTTATTGTATTGCTGAGGAGCTAAATCAGTCATGGTTGATCATCACACAATGTTGTTATTATTGTGTACAACGTTGTCTTGGTTCTGCTCACTTCAGCCAGCATTATCTTGTGTAAGTCTCTCCAGGTTTTTCTGAAATCCAATTGTTCATGATTTCTTATAGCACATTAGAGTTCCACTATATTCATAAACCCTTTCTTGTTCAGCCATTTATCAGTTGATGGGATTCCCTCCATTTAAAGTTCTTTGCCACCATAAAAATACCTGCTATAAATATTTTTGTACACATAGTTCCTTTTCCCTTCTTAATGATCTCTTTGGGGTACCTATCAGTGGTATTGTTGGATCAAAGAGCATGAACAGTTTTGTAGCCCTTTGGGCATAGTTTCAAATTGCTCTCTAGAATGGTTGTATCAATTCACAACTCTACCAACAATACCTTAGTGTCCCACGTTTCCCACATCTTCACCAACATTTGTCATTTTCCTTTTCTGCCATTAGTCAATCTGATAGGTGTGAGGTGATACCTCAAAGGTGTTTTAATTTGAATTTCTCTAATCAGTAGTGATTTAGAACATTTTTTTTCATGTCTATACATAGCTTTAATTTTTTTGCCTGAAAACTGTTCATATCCTTTGACCATTTGCATTTTGGAGAATTGTTTGCATTCTTATAAATTTGACTTAGTTCTCTATACATTTGAAAAGTGAAGCCTTTATCAGAAACACTGGTTGTAATTGTTTTCCATCTTTTTGCTTTCCCTCTACTGTTGGTTGCATTGGTATTGTTTTGCAAAGCCTTTTCAGTTTAATGTAATCAAAGTTATCCATTTTACATTTCATAATGTTCTCTGTCTCTTGTTTGATCCTGAATTCTTCCCTTCTTCATAGGTCTGACAGGTAAACTATCCCTTGCTCTTCTAATTTTCTTGTGGCATCACCTTTTTGTCTAATTCATGTACCCATTTTGATCTTATCTTGGTATAGGTTGTGAGATATTAGTCTATGCCTAGTTGCTGACATATTATTTTGCAGTTTTCCCAGCAGTTTTGGTCAAACAGTGAGTTCTTATCCTAGAAACTGGAGTTTTCAGGTTTTTCAAACAGTAGATTACTATAAGCATTTGCTACTGTGTCTTGTGTACCTCATCTATTCCATTGATCCATCACTCTATTTCTTAGTCAGTCCCAAATTATTTTTGATTATTGATGTTTTTTAATATAGTTTTAGATCTACTACAAATAGGCTACCTTCCTTTGCAGTTTTTTCCATTGATTCCCTTGATATTCATGAACTTTGGTTTTTTCAGAGGAATTTTGTCATTTTTTCTAGCTGTATAAAATAGTTTTTGGTATTTTGATTGTCATGGCACTGAATGAGTAAAATCATTTAGGTACAATTGTCATTTTCATTATATTAGCTCAGCCTATCCATGAGCAATTAATATTCTCTCCAATTTCTTCTGTCTGACTATTTGTGTGAAAAGTGTTTTGTAATTGTGTTCATGTAGTTCCTGGGTTTGTCTTGTCAAGTAGAATCCCAAATATTTTATATTGTCTACAATTATTTTTTCCTATATATATATATATATATATATATATATATATATATATATATATATATATATATATATATATATGCATATATATAAGAATATATATATAGGAATAATATATATATCCTTTATATAAGAACATATATATATATAGGAATAATATATATAGGAATATAATTAATATAATTTATTTATTTTCAGTTTTCAACATTTTGAATTCAAAATTTTCTCTCCATCTCCCTCAGCCCAAGAGAACCTGCACCAAAACCAACACTTTCCCCAATCTGCCCCTCTTCTATTCCCTCCTTCTCCCATTCCCTTTCCCTCTGTTTTTCTGTATGGCAAGATAGATTTCTATACCCCATTGCCTGTAACAACTTATTTCCCACTTACATGCAAAAACAATTTTTAACATTCATTTTTAAAACTTTGAGTTCCATATCCTCTCCCTTCCTTCATCCTACCCACCCTCATTGAGAAAGCAAGTGATTGATGTAATACATGTATAAGCACACAAAACAATTCTATAACAATCATGTTACAAAAGATCATTGCCTGTAACAACTTATTTCCCACTTACATGCAAAAACAATTTTTAACATTCATTTTTAAAACTTTGAGTTCCATATCCTCTCCCTTCCTTCATCCTACCCACCCTCATTGAGAAAGCAAGTGATTGATGTAATACATGTATAAGCACACAAAACAATTCTATAACAATCATGTTACAAAAGATTAACCATATTTCCCTCTATCCTGTTCTGCCCTCCATTTATTCCATTCTCTCCCTTGACCTATCCTCCCAAAATAGTGTTTGCTTCTTATTATCCCTTCCCCCAATCTGCTGTTCCTTCTATTATCCTCCCTCTCCTATCCCCTTACCTACTGCCTTCCTGCAGGGTAAGATAGATTTCCACACCCAATTGAACGTGTGTAATTCCCTCCTTAAGCCAAATCTAATAAGAATAAGGCTCACTTATTTCCTCTCCTTCCCTTCTTTCCCCTCCATTGTATAAGCTCTTTCTCACTTCTTTTATATGAGATGATTTACTACATTCTACATATGTATATATATGTACATATGTGTATGTGTGTACATGCATACAAACATATACATACACAAATAGACCTATACATATATAATATACATAAATGCATACAGCTCAACTTTAATGAGTCCCTTATGGCTCCTTTTTCTTATTTACTTTTTCATACTTCTCTTGATTCTTTTATTTAAAGTCAAATTTTCTATTCAGCACTGGTCTTTTTATCAAGAATGCTTAGAAAACCTCTATTTCATTGAAATTTCATTTTTTCTTCCCTGAAGTATCATACTAAGTTTTGTTGGGTAGTTTATTCTTGATTTTAATCCTGGCTCTTTTGACCTCTGGAGTATCATATTCCAAACCCTTTGATGCTTTAGTGTAGAAGTCGCTAAATCTTGTGTTATGCTGATGGTGTTTCCACAGTACTTGATTTGTTTCTTTGTGGCTGCTTGTAATGTTATCTCCTTGCCCTGGGAACTCTGGAATTTGGCTACAATAGTCCTAGGAGTTTTCCTTTTGAGATCTCTTTCCAGAAGTGATCATTGGATTCTTTCCATTTCTATTTTGCCCTCTGGTTCTAGAATACCAGGGCAGTTTTCCTTGATAATTTCTTGAATGATGGTATCTAGTCTCTTTTTTTGATCTTGGTTTTCAGGTAGAACAATAATTTTTGCATTATCTTTCCTGGATCTATTTTCCATGTCAACTGTTTTTCTAATGAGATATTTCACATTGTCTTGTATAATTTTTTCATTCTTTTGGTTTTATTTTACAATTCCTTGATTTCTCATAATGTCATTAGCTTCCATTTGCTCCATTCTAATTTTTAAGGAATTATTTTCTTCTCTGAACTTTTGGACCTCCTTTTCCTATTTGTCCAATTCTGCTTTTTAAGGCATTCTTTTCTTCATTGGCTTTTTAGATTTTTTTTGCCATTTGCATTAGTCTATTTTTATTATTTTTTTTTTTTCTAAGAAATTTTGGTGCTTTAGTTTCTCTCAGAAATTTCAATTACAAGAAAATTACATTTTCACAACTATCATCACACAAAAATTGTATTTTCAATTCTGTAAGTGGACTATTTGCTTAAACATAAATGCTGCTTTTGTTTTTTTTTTTTAATTTTTTTATTTTTTTAATGTTTAACAATCACTGCCATACAATTGCGATTTTATCCCTCCCCACCCACCCCCCACTACCTCCCTCCCTCCCCACGACTGCATACAATTCTGTATAGATTCTACATATACTTTCCTATTTTTAAAGGTGTTATTTTTCAGCATTTTGGGGGATCTCCTTTAGCAAACTGTTGACTTGTTTTTCATGATTTTTCTTGCATCACTCTCATTTCTCTTCTCCATTTTTCCTCTACTTCTCTTACTTTATTTTCAAAATCCTTTTGGAGCACTTTCATGGCCCAAGACTATTTCATATTTTTCTTGGAGGCTTTGGATTTAGGAGCATTGATCTTGCTGTCTTCCTCTGGTTGAATACTTTGGTCTTCCTCAGAGTATATTCTTTGATTTTCCTTGTCATAAGAAAATAACTTTTTAGCAAGAAAGTAACCTTCTATTGTCTTATTTTTCCCCCTTTTTGGTCATTTTCCCAGCCAATTACTTGACTTTTGAGCTCTTTGTTAAGTGGAGGGTGTACTGCCCCAAGTTGCAGCTGTCTTCAGAGATAACTCTAGTGACATATAAATTCTCAATTCCTCCAAAGTAGTATGTTGAAAGAAGCGGTGTTTGCTCCTCTCGTGTCTTACTGTCTGGTCTGTGAGCAACCACAAGCAATCTTTTCTGTTCTGCAACTGCAGATAGAATACCTTCTCCACAACCTTCCCCAGCTCTTCCATGCCAATACTCCTCCTTGCCCCAGGACTGTCACCCAAGACTGTGACCCAGATCAGCCACTTGATTCCCCCTCCACCTATAGATCAAGAGCTCCAGAAGCAGCCACCACCATTGCAGCAGGAGCCACTGCTACCCTGGGGCTGGGGCTGGACCATGTTCCTCTCTCACCTAGGGGAGAGAGATTTTCCACTGACCTTTGAAGCTGTTTTTGGAATTTGTAGATTCAGAAGTCTGGAAAACATAGCACAGTGATTCAGCTCCCAGTGGCCTGACCTAGTCCTGTCTGTGCCAGTGCAGCCCACGCTGGGCTGTGCTCTGCTCTGAGCTTGGTGCAATAGATCCTTCCTGCCAGCCTTCCAGTTTGTCTTGGGCTAGAAATCTGTTTCATTCTTTCATTTTGTGGTTTCTGCTGCTCTAGAATTGGTTTAGAGTCATTTTTGCAGGTATTTTGAAGGGTTTGAGGGGAGAGCTCAGGCAGGTCCCTGTTCTACTCCACCATCTTGGCTCTGCCCCCCTTCTAAAATTATTTTAAATGAAATTTCTCTTATCTTTTCTTGCTGAGCTTTGTTGTAATGTATAGAAATGCAGATAATTTATGTGGATTTATTTTATATCCTGCAACTTTTATACATTTCTCTTTCCTTTTACTCTGTCTGTCCTTATCAATGTTTTGCTTCTGATCACTGCCTTTTCCAAGATGCCCTCCCTTTTGTCTTTCCCTACCTTTTCTTTCCCCTTTCCCTCCTAATTCCCTATAGAGTAAGAAAGATTTCTCTACTCAAAGAAATATGGATGTCATTGCTTCTTTGAGCCAAATGCAATGACAGTAAGATTTAAACAATGCTCACACCCTCACTTCTTTCCCTCTGTGTAATAGGTCTTTCATGACTTTTCATGTGGTATAATTTTCCCCATTCTGAATCCCCCTTTCCTCTTCCCCCAGTACAATTGTTTTCTTTTACTTTTTAATTTATTTTTTATCAACACATCAAAGTTAACTTATACCCACACCTGTTGTCTAAGTATACTCCCTCTAATTGTCCTAATTGCGATACAATTCTTTTTTTTTTTAATTTATTTATTTAACTTTTAACATTCATTTTAACAAAATTTTGGGTTCCAAATTTTTTCCCCTTTTGTCCCCTCCCCCCCCAAACATCAAGCATTCTAATTGCCCCTATGACCAATCTGCTCTCTCTTCTATCATCCCTCTCTGCCCTTGTCTCCATCTTCTCTTTTGTCCTGTAGGGCCAGATAACTTTCTGTACCCCTTTACCTGTATTTCTTATTTCCTAGTGGCAAGAACATTACTCGACAGTTGCTCCTAACACTTTGAGTTCCAACTTCTTTACTTCCCTCCCTCCCCACCCCTTCCCTTTGGAAGGCAAGCAATTCAATATAGGCCAAATCTGTGTAGTTTTGCAAATGACTTCCATAATAGTTGTGTTGTATAAGACTAACTATATTTCCCTCCATCCTATCCTGTCCCCCATTACTTCTATTCTCTTTTGATCCTGTCCCTCCCCATGAGTGTCAACCTCAAATTGCTCCCTCCACCCCATGTCCCCCCATCCATCATCCCCCCCACCCTGCTTATCCCCTTACCCCCCACTTTCCTGTATTGTAAAATAGGTTTTCATACCAAAATGAGTGTGCATTTTATTCCTTCCTTTAGTGTAATGTGATGAGAGTAAGCTTCATGTTTTTCTCTCACCTCCTCTCTTTATCCCTCCACTAATAAGTCTTTTGCTTGCCTCTTTTATGAGAGATAATTTGCCCCATTCCATTTCCACCTTTCTCCTCCCAATATATTTCTCTCTCACTGCTTGATTTCATTTTTTTAAGATATGAGCCCATCCTCTTCAGTTCCCTCTGTGCACTCTGTCTCTATGTGTGTGTGTGTGTGTGTGTGTGTGTGTGTATATGTGTGTGCATGTGTGTGTGTGTGTAATCCCACCCAGTACCCAGATACTGAAATGTTTCAAGAGTTACAAATATTGTCTTTCCATGTAGGAATGTAAACAGTTCAACTTTAGTAAAGTCCCTTATGACTTCTCTTTGCTGTTCACCTTTTCATGGTTCTCTTCATTCTTGTGTTTGAAAGTCAAATTTTCTTTTCAGCTCTGGTCTTTTCATCAAGAATGCTTGAAAGTCCTCTATTTCATTGAAAGACCAATTTTTCCCCTGAAGTATTATACTCAGTTTTGCTGGGTAGGTGATTCTTGGTTTTAGTCCCAGTTCCTTTGACTTCTGCAATATGATATTCCACGCCCTTGGGTCCCTTAATGTAGAAGCTGCTAGATCTTGTGTTATCCAGATTGCATTTCCACAATACTTGAATTGTTTCTTTCTAGCTGCTTGCAATATTTTCTCCTTGACCTGGGAACTCTGGAATTTGGCCACAATGTTCCTAGGAGTTTCTCTTTTTGGATCTCTTTCAGGCGGTGATCTGTGGATTCCTTGAATATTTATTTTGCCCTCTGGTTCTAGAATGTCAGGGCAGTTTTCCTTGATAATTTCATGAAAGATGATGTCTAGGCTCTTTTTTGATCCTGGCTTTCAGGTAGTCCCATAATTTTTAAATTGTCTCTCCTGGATCTATTTTCCAGGTCAGTTGTTTTTCCAATGAGATATTTCACATTATCTTCCATTTTTTCATTCTTTTGGTTTTGTTTTGTGATTTCTTGGTTTCTCATAAAGTCATTAGCCTCCATCTGTTCCATTCTAATTTTGAAAGAACTATTTTCTTCAGTGAGCTTTTGAATCTCCTTTTCCATTTGGCTAATTCTGCTTTTGAAAGCATTCTTCTCCTCATTGGCTTTTTGAACCTCTTTTGCCAATTGAGTTAGCCTATTTTTCAAGGTGTTATTTTCTTCAGCATTTTTTTGGGTCTCCTTTAGCAGGGTGTTTACTTGTTTTTCATGCTTAGCTTGCATGTCTCTCATTGCTCTTCCCAGTTTTTCCTCCACCTCTCTAACTTGATTTTCAAAATCCTTTTTGAGCTCTTCCATGGCCTGAGACCATTGAGTGGGCTGGGATATAGAAGCCTTGACTTCTGTGTCTTTGCCTGATGGTAAGCATTGTTCTTCCTCATCAGAAAGGAAGGGAGGGAATGCTTGTTCACCAAGAAAGTAACCTTCTATAGTCTTATTTCTTTTTCCTTTTCTGGGCATTTTCCCAGCCAGTGACTTGACCTCTGAATATTCTCCTCACACCCACCTCCCCTCCTGATCCTCCCAGCCAGAGCTTGGGGTCTGAGATTCAAATGCTGCTTCCAGCCTCAGGGCTTTTGGTGGGGGCAGGGCTGCTATTCAGTGTGAGATTAAATTCAGGTGCTCAGGTCAGGGCAGGGCTGCCTCACAGGCTCAGTTCCCTCAGGAGGTTTATGCAGAGACCTTCAACAATGGATCCAGGCTCCTGCCTGCTTTGGGAGCCCCTGTCTGCTCCCACCTCTGCTTCTGCCTCCCGAGGGGGCCCGAGTTATGGGGGCACCCCACTCCCCTCTCGACCTGCCAAAGAGACCCTCTCACCAACCCCCATCACCTGTGGGTGGAGGGGCCCATGCAGCTGCTAGAGAGTCTGTCCCTGAAGCCTGCTCGGATCTGCTCCTCTCGGTGCCGCGGCCAAGGCAGGGCTGTACTTGGCTCCCAGTCCGCGGTGCAAAGGACCTTTTGTGAGAGGTTTGCAGGTCCCTCTGGAACAGAAATCTCCTTTGCTCCAATGTTCTGTGGCCTCTGGCCCTGCAGAATTCGCAGTGAGTTGCTATTTACAGATGTTCTATGGGTTGTGGGTTCAGAGCTATGTGTATGTGTGTCTTTCTACTCCGCCATCTTGGCTCCGCCCCCTTCAATACAATTCTTAAGAGTTAAAAGTATCATCTTACCATGTAGGCATGTAAACAGTTTAACCTTATTAAATATCATTTTTCCCCTTTTCTTTTTACCTTTTTGTGCTTCTCTTAAGTCTTGTATCTGAAGATCCAATTTTCTATTCAGCTCTGGTCTTTTCATCAGGACAGTTTGAATGTCCCCTATTTCATTGGATGTTTATCTTTTCCCTTGAACAATTATGCTAAATTTTGCTGGGTAGTTGATTTTGGTTTTAATTCAAACTCTTCTGCCTTCCAAAAGATTTTATTTTGAGTCCTATGATATTTTAATGTAGAAGCTGGTAAGTACTGTGCAATCATGACTGTGGCTTCTTGATATTTAGAGGCTATTTAGAGATTTTTTTTCCTTGACCTGATCCAGAATTTGACTACAATATACTTTGGAGCTTTCATTTTGGGAATCTCTTTCAGGAGGTGATAGGTAGATTCTTTCGATGACTATTTTACTCTCTGATTCTAGGATATCAGAGTAGTTTTCCATAATAATTTCTTGAAAGATGCACTCTAGGCTCTTTTTTTTATTTGATCATGGTTTTCAGGTTGTCCAATAATTCTTAAATTATCTTTGCTGGATCTGTTTTCCAGGTTAGTTTTTTTTTTTAATGGGGTGTTTTATATTTTCTTCTCTTTTTTCATTCTTTTGATTTTTTTTAAGCGATTCATGATGTCTCATAACGTCATTAGCTTCCACTTGCCCAATGCTAATTTTTAAGGAATTATTTTCTTCAGTTAATTTTTGTACTTTCTTTTCTATTTGATCAATTTTCTTTTCACAGGAGTTGTTTTCTTCAGTACTTTTTTTTTTTTCAAATTTGACCAATTTTATTTTTTAATGAGTTATTTTCTTCAATCAATTTTTTTTGTGCTTCTTTTTTCCAAGCTGTTGACTCATTTTTTTCATATATCTCCTGCATAACACTCATTTCCCCTTCCCCGTCAACATTTTTCTTCAACCTCTCTTATTTGATTTTTAAAATCCTTTGTAAACTCTTCGAAGAGGACTTTTTGAGCTTGAGACCAATTCATGTTCACCTTTGACGTTTTGCAATAGGCAATTTGACATTGTTTTCTTCTTCCAAATTAGTGTTTTTATCTTTTCTGTCACATTAGTAACTTCTTATTGGGCTTTTTTGTTTTTTGCTCATTAAAAAAAAATTTAAGCTGTACTACTAGGGTACAGAGAGATCTTATTGTCCCATTTTTCTTGTACTGCGGGCCAAGGATCTGGTCACTGGCTTTCTGTGTCAGGGTATCTGGGCCTGGTGGCTTGCCCACTGGTCTAGGGTGGCCCAGCCTAGTAACACCTTTTGTGTCCTTGGTTCCAGGGCTGGCAGTTTGCCTTCTGCACTTACTCTGGAGGCCTCAAGGCTAGCCTGCTGTTCCACTGGCCTGTTTAGCCAGAACTACCTGACCATGGCTACTGATCTGTACTGTGGCTAAGAGCTTCCCACTGGCTTGTGTAGACTTTACCTGCACTGGGCTGTGCTCCCCTTTAGCCAAGTGAGATGTACTTTTCCCAAAGTCCTTCTAGGTTATCTTGGGCTGGGAAATTGTTTCACTACATCTTTTTGTGGATTCTGTGGCTCCAGAGTTCTTTTAGGGGCATGATTTAATATTTTTTCCAAAGGAAACTGGGGGAAGCGCAAACAACTTCTTGGCTTCTCTCCACCATCTTGGCTTCACCCTCAATAATGATATAGAGTATTTTTTTCATATGATTATTGATAGTTTTTATTTCTTTTTCTGAAAACTGCTTGTTCATATCCTTTGTCCATTTAGCACCTGGGGATTGACTTGTTTTCTTTTATGTTTGGCTCAGTTGTCTATATACTTGACAAATGAGTCCCTTATAAGAAAAAAGTGATATAACCCTCTAATTTTCTGCTTTCTTTCTAATCTTGGATACGCTATTTTTTTGTGCAAAACCTTTTAATTTAATGTGATCAAAATTATCCATTTGTATCTTATAATGTTCTCTATCTCTTGTACAGTCATAAATTCTTCCCTCATCCATAGATGTAACACATAAAATATTCTATGCTCCCCTAATTCGTGTGTAATATCACCCTTTATGGCAAAATCATATACGCATTTCCAATTCTATCACATGAGATATTGGTCTATACCTAGTTTCTGCCTAACTGTTTTTCAGTTTTCCCAATAATTTTTGTCAAGTAGTGAGTTTTTCTCCAAAAAGCTTGGATCTTTGTTTTTATTAATCCCTGCAATTATTTAGTGCTTTGATTGTGTACCTAATCTATTTCACTGATACACCTCTCCATTTCTTAACCAATACCATATTGTTTTGATGATAGTTTCTTTGTAATACAGTTTGGGATCTGGTAATGCTAAGTCACCTTCATTCAAATATTTTCATTGATTCCCTTTATATTCTTTATCTTTTCTTCCAAATAAATTTTGTTATAATTTTTTTAACTTCATAAAATAAATTTGTTGGTTGCTTAATTGATATGGCACTAAATAAGTAATTTAGGTAAAACCGTAATTTTTTTTTTATTATATTGGCTCAGCCTAGCCATGAGCAATTACTATTTTTCCAGTTGCTTAGCTATGACTTTTTTGTGTGAAAAGTGGCTTGTAATTGTGTACATACGGTTCTTAGTAGACACCCAAATATTTTATTTTGCCTGCAGTTATTTTAAATGGAATTTTTCTTTCTCTCTCTTCCTATTGAATTTTATTGTTATAGAAATGCTGATGATTTTGGGCAGGGGGTTATTTTATATCCTGTAACTTTGCTGAATTTGTCAATTATTTTAATTAGGCTTTTAGTTGATTCTCTAGGATTCTGTAAGTGTACTATCATATCATCTGCAAAGAGTGCTAGTTTTGTTTCCTCATTGTGTATTCTAATACCTTCAATTTATTTTTCTTCCCTTATTGCTAAGGTAACATTTCTAGTACAGTATTGAATAATAGTGGTGATGAAGAGCCTCATTGCCCCATCCTTGTTTTTTTTGGAAAGTCTTCTATCTTATCCCCATTACAGATAATGCTTGCTGATTTTTCAAAACAGATATTACTTATCATTTTAAGGAAAACATAATTTATTCCTATACTTTCTAGCATTTTTTAATTTGAAGGAGTTATATTTCAGCAAAGACTTTTTTTCTGAAGCTATTGAGATAATCATATTTTGTTTTTGTTGTTGGTATGGTCAGTTATAGTGACAGTCTCTTTAAGTCTGAACCAGGCCTGGCATTCCTGAATTAAATCCCACTTGATCATGGTGTAGGGTGTGTGATCTTTGTGATATAATAATATTCTTGCTAGCATTTTATTTTAAAATTTTTGCATCAATATGTTTTTAGTCTTCCTCGTTTAGGTGTCAGGACCATATTTATGTCACAAAATCACCCCCCTTTCCCTTTTACAGAGGACACAGCTTAGCCTCAGATTGATGATGTGCTTTGCCCATGTTGCCACAGTTTGGGAGCATTTCAACCCAGAGCATATGCTACCAAGTGCAAAGCAGTTTATACTACACACCTGGCTTCTATAAACTTGATGCTATTAAATAGACTAATAAGCACTAAGATCAAGCAAGTCCCAAAGACAATGTCAATCAAATGCATGTCTTAAAAACCTTAGTACATACTTCATTCAAAACAACAACAAAATAAACATCTAGAATAGTTATATTTTGACAAGGTATAATTTCCTCCTTTATTATATATTTTATTAAAAAATACTTGAAGTAAGCTACTCTACAATGTGCTCATGCTTTTGTCTTTAATGAAACCCCATGCCTGGAATGCACTCTGTTCTCACTACCTACCACCTCTTAGAATTCCTGGTTTCCTTGAGGGTTCCTTTCAAATGCCTCCTTCTATATGAAGCCTTTCCTTAGGCCCATCTCCAGATGCTATTGCACTTTCTTCTCAAACAATCTTGTGTCCATTTTGTATTTATTTTCTGTAGGCTTCCCCATTGAAATGTAGACTCCATGAGGGCAGGGCTTTGTTTTCTTCTACTTGTATTTCAAGGATATTTCAAGGCTCAGCCTACCTGGAACATAGTGGGTGCTATGTAAATGTTCATTAACTCTGAATCAGACTTATTGATTCTTCAATCAATCCATCAATATGCTCTTTCCCCAACAGAATGCCAGTTTCTTGAAGGAAAGGTGTTTTCCCCCTAAAGACACCAGAGATTAGGATAGGTATAACTGAAGCCTAAAAAAAAATTTGTTGCATGGTTGATAGAAGTTTTTAACATTTTGATCTCATTGCTAAAGATGTGGAATTCCTATTAGAAAAAAAGTTCCAACTACTCTCTAAATGAGACCTATCATGACCTAATTTATTCCTGAGCCTCATCATCCATCAAGATTTTTAGGATGATTATTAAAGTCTTCAATAATTGCTCTTATGAAGTGTTGATAAAAAAAATAGACACATAATCTACCAGTGCCAAGAATGTTTAGGAAATCAATCTAAAGACATTTGAAAACTTTTCAAACCATGGGGAAAGTGGTCTTTGGGATATCCCAGTTTTGACAACAGAATTGGTGTAGTGAAGAACAACTCTAACACTTCCAAAAGAAGACTTAAGATATTTCCAAATACAGTCCCTCTCATAGAGCATATATACAATATTTATCAGTGCATGTGTTTGTACCAGCCATATTTGTTACAGCTCATTAAAAGTGCATGCCTACCCCATGATCACAAAATAATGTGCATGGTGTCCATGAATAGTGCATGAACCAATGACAGACAAATCCAAATTTTTATTTGATCAAGGATTCATTAAATTTTTAAGATCCTAAAGTAAATTGGGATGTTTATTCTGAATTTGTCATGAAAAACCAAGATCTTTTCATTAACAATTCCCTTAACTACAGTTCCAAATGGCCTCTTTTTGTTGGTTGCACTACTGGGGAACAACTGCTTACAACCGAATCCTACAAATGTCAGCTACATATTTGTCATCATCCAAGATTATATCCAAATGAAGCATGGTATACATGAGAAGTTTCAATCAGGAAGGCACTCAGTTTCTAGGTACTCCCGATACAGTATCTGTATCTAGAAACATAGCTATACTATATACTATATAACGTAACTACAAGATAAGTATAAATCTCATCTGAAAAAAAATAGAATTTCTACCTAGTAAAGATGGGTTTTTTGGTATTAAATTATGAAAAAGCAACTGTAATTTCCAAAATCACCTCCTAAGAATTATGAATTGTGCCCACTGAGAAAATCTGGCTCAATAGCAATTTCAAATTAAAATGATTCTCCAACACATTCACTGTTGATGTAGACAGATCTCACACACCCTTTTCATATTTTGGGACACAAAATCTGTGTAATATTTAGAAATGTGACATCACTCTTGCATGAAAATTTTTTTAAAGTTCAACCTGATCTTTGGGCTATGAATGCTTTTTAAAAAATCAGTCATTTAAAAGTGATACATTCTCATGTCTCAACTAGTCCATATAGTTGTGGTATGATGGAAAGAATAATTTCTCTGGTATTAGGGCTTACCAAATCCTTTTTAGGGTTGATAATCTGACTTTAAAGTACACCTGTCACACAACTCTCACCTGTGACTCCAAGAAACTGTGACATGTGCAGTGGCCACATGCTAGTAAAAATATCTCAGCAGAAGGGCTAAGCCACAATATGGGTAACTAAAAGGCCTCAAACCTATCAATCAGTTAGGGATTTGTCCACCCCAAACATGTGACAACTCCCCTGTCCCCAGCAGATTGGGTGGATGAGACCAATTTGTTCCAGCAGCCATGAAGGTGGCTGAAGTAGGCACTGGAGACAGCTTAAAGCTTTGTCAGGTATCAAAGACTCCATGGTCATCCATTGCATCCTAGGTCATCACCTGTCATCTAACTTTTGTCTTGCCTTTGGGCTTTGACAACTCTGTAAGAGAGAGTGAGGCCAATGACTTGGAACAGCTCTGCCTTACTTAAATCCAATTCACAAGGAAATCAAGAAGTCACTTCATGATGTCATTGGTCCTCTTCAAAAGGCAAGGACAAACAACTGTAATAGTTGTCAGACTTAAAAAAACAAACTAGTCATTACAATTAGCTATTCCTGTCTGATTTTTAAGGTAAAGAATAATAATAACATATCAATATGTTTCATATGTATAGATACACACATATATTCAATTTCTCAGCAAGAATTTTATTTTTAGTTCCATTCCTTCCATAGCTGTATGTTTTCCTTGTCTTTATGTTGTACAGACACACACAGACACAGACACACAGACACACAGACACACACACACACACACACACCCTTACATATTGTCTCTACCTATAGAATGTGTGTTCCCTGATGGAAGGTTTATTATTGCCTTTACATCTTCAACACCTAACATAATATGTGGAATGTAATGAACTCTTGTAGATTAAGTATGTTCATATGTGGCATAGGAGTTTCAAATCATTCTTATCTTTGAGAACTGAAAGACCTAATCTTTCTATAGGATCCTCCATTCTGGAACTTTAATTCTTAGGTCTCAGGCTGCCACAAATTGCTAGTGCAGGCACTTGCAGAATTTAGGGAGGGTGCTATGAAAGAGCTCTTAGACTAGCCAATGAGGAAAAGTTGCGCTTGCCTAGCCTTTTGGCTTGTTCTTTTGCTAAGACCTCCAGCAGCTTATAACACAGTGTGGGACCAAAAAATTTCCAGAGCCACAAACAATATTAAAAAAAAAAATCTAACCTGCTGAGAAAGCATACAAGGTAACAAAATTTCCCAGAACTGTATTTCTTTGCCAAAAAGTGGTCTAATCTTTTTAATGGTCTCTTTTTACAACATATAACTCAACCACCTTGATTTAAAGTAATGCAAGCCTAGAGTTAAAGGGTTTTCCCATCTTTATCTGCTGTTCACAGACTGCTTCAGAGTGGGAGAACGACTGGAATCCTTGTTTCTATAATTGGCTATAGCTCTGCTTTCTTGTCCAATAGTTCCTTTGCCTTCCTGAGTAAGATAACACTAGGGCTTAAGCAATGTACATGTTCACTGTACAAGACAATATAAAAGTTTTTGCTGTTTTCTATGTCTATCCCACTATAACTCTAGATCTAAATTTTTTCCATAAAATTCAAGAATTTGATAAGAGGAATAGACTGTAGAGATGAAGGTCTGCCTGTTTGAAGAAAGCTGCTAGGGCAGAGGTTAAGAGTGTGTGTGTGTGTGTGTGCATGCATGTGCTCACATTTATGTGATGGTAATGAACTCAGCCATGTTTGGAGTTACAGTATTACAGACAACGTACCAGATGAGGAAATTGAGACTAAGAAAATAATAATACTGAATCTCACTTGCTAATGAAATATTAAGACTCAGGGAGAATGCTATCTAATTGATTTTTCCCAGAGAGCATTATAGGGTACCATCTAGATACACAAAAGACCACTCATTTATCCAAAATGTTGTATTTTTGCCAAACATTACTTTTCAAAATAGTGATAAGAGAGTTCTCAGAAGAACTGCTATGTATTTTGAAAGTGAATCCAACATTATGTTAGGTAGAATTTAATGTGGATAATAAACATTACAAAATAACCAAAGTTCATTATTTTATGACTTTCAGGGGTTCAATGTATAGGTAGGCAGTGGTAAGTAATGCCAAATGAGAGAGACCAAAAGTTTTAGATAAATTCGATAGAGCTTTTCTTAATTGGATTTCAGTTGTGGAAACATTTCTATTTACATATAAGCATATTTATCTGTAAATAGCCAAAGGACTCCTGCTTAATTAACAAGAAAAATTTAGAAATAAACAAATGCAAAAGAGGTACATTAATAAATGAAACAATAAGCTCTTTACCAGATACTTAGGAGACATTTTTGAGAATTCTATTGCAATGACTTGAAAATCAACAGAATTTATTACCAAATTGGTAGAATTTTTTTCCTGCTAAGTTCAAGGCAAGAGTAATTGACACTGATTTTATATATTTTATCTTCTACCATTCAATTCAGTTAATTCAACTCAATTAAAAAAGCATTAATTTGATTCTTACTGTATAGTAAGAGACAGTATGATAGTGGGTAGGTAAGAAACCTAGTAACAAGGAAAACTTGGGTTAAAGTCCTTTCTCTGACATTGACTCTGACCTTGGGCAAGTTTCTATGATGATAAGTTGTAGAGAAACTTCTGACTTGAATTAGTAGAGAGAATTCCCTCATGTGGGAATTCCTGATGCTAATGAAATCACAAGTTTGGTCTCAATTCTTTTATCCTAATCACTGTGCTAAGCCTTGATGATTCAGAGGGAGGAGAAAAGAAGGAAGGAAAAAAGAGGATGGAGAAAGAGAGAAGGAAAGATTGAAGCAGTTCTTGACCTCAAAGAACTGGTACTCAACTGAACGAAAACAATGTAGACATGCACGCACACACACACACACACACACACACACACACACACTTGAGTAAATATCAAATATATATAAGAGGTAAGTTGGGAAGAGATACTAGTGTGAGAGACTCTGGAAAGGTGGTAGATTAGAGGCATGTTCAAACTGAACCTTTAGGGAAATGAGAGATTCTAGGATGTGCTGAGGATCATCACAGAATGGTTGACATGAGACTTCTCTCTCTCTCTCTCTCTCTCTCTCTCTCTCTCTCTCTCTCTGTCTACCTTTTATGCATATGTATATGCTCACAGACATTTTGAAACCATTCATTGCACAAATTATCTACTAAGGTGTGAGAGATGGTTATCTGAATTGGTAGAGGGAATGTCTACACCAAAGAAATCATTGCTCTTCTAAATTATGGAAGGAAGAAAGCTTGTCAGTGGGGGTGGAAGTTAAAGTGAGCTGATGTGGATTACATAACAATTGTGAACTAATATTTCCTTTGAAGTCCTGGAAGATATCATAGTATAATAGAGTGAATCCTCAATTGGGAGTCTAGAGATCTGGGTTCTAGTCTCCATTTTCCCATTACCTAGGTGTATAACTTGAAAGGCAATGTGGTATAATGGACGGAGACTTAGATCCGGAGAAAAAAAGACTTGGGTTGAAATTTTGGCTCTTTTATGTATCACCTGTATGACAACAATCTTGGAATAAGATGAACCTGAAGATCCCTTATAATTCAAAGACAAGTTTTATGCTTCAACTCTTTCTACCATCCTCCTTATCCACTGACCAGCAACAGGATTATCTTTCATGACAGAAATTAAACATAATAGCTGACTTTAAATGTTATTGAAATAATACATTTCTTCCCCGTAATTAGCAGATAATTTAAATCAGTTTTATACTTCTTAACTTGAATTATGCTGCTTTTCCTTTTCACGTTTGTAAATAGTTCTGTTTTGTCATTGGTTAAAATTCTCTCCTAAGGAGACTTTGTTTCTTTGGCCACCTTTCTCCCGTTTCTGGGATGTGAGCCATCTTGTCCCAGAGCTTTCAGACTTTAATTTGTCTAAGGTGAAACCTTAGTTTCATTAATTTTTCACCCTCTGCCCCAGGAAGCTTATCTAGGTTGGGCATATTTCCCCTAAATGTCTTCAGTAAACATGAGATGGAAATTGATTTTGTTTCCTGATGACACTCTCATTATATGTCATTTACAATATTCTGTCAAAGGCTCTAGATGAGATCATGTGGAGCATATACTCTCGTGAACATTTATTATCCTATCCAATACATGAGAGCTTTATGGTGTCTTTTCACTTTGGTTTTCCTTGTGTCTTTTTGTGCTTGTTTATATGTTTTTTCCTTTGATAAATCTTGTGGTGACAACCCACCTAAATCACAACTATGGTGAATTCCTTCAATCTATAAAGAAGAGGAGTGATTGTGAGTGATATGAGCACTCTTGTAAAACCCCTTTTTAAAAGAAGGGAAAGCTGAATGCCTGAAGTTTAACTAAGGGTTGTCTGGTGTATTTCACCTTACTTTGATGTCATTCACATTTTTCTTTATTTACATAGGGTTAGCCAAGGAGCCTATTTGATGATCTATTTCCTCTATTCTATCATTTATTACCAAAAAATTATAGACTTAGAATTGGAAGGGACCTTAGAATTCATCTTTTTCAACCTCTCTTTTTGATAGAGGAGGAAACTGAGGCCCAAGAGAGTGAACTGACCCAACTGAGGTTGGTTGGCTGTTGTCCTTAGTGCTTGATTATGGATATCACATCACTACGTAGGGGTCAAGGTACAGTGTATCTGATCAAATCAGTATAACCTTAGAAGACTCTACCACAGGTCACACACACACACATATTTGTCTATGTATATACATATACATATATATATATATATATACATATATATATATATATATATATATATATATACAGAGAGAGAGAGAGAGACAGAGAGAGAGAGAGAGAGAGAGAGAGAGAGAGAGAGAGAGAGAGAGAGAGAGAGAGAGAGAGAGAGAGACAGTAGTGAACCTAGAATTTGGACCCAGATCTTGATTCAAAATCCTATTTTTTTATTGCTTTACCAGACATTCACCAAGTTTTCCCTTACTTCTTTGACTACTGGTTTCATAATCATCATTCCTCCCTTTATAACTTTAAATTCCCAATAATCTTCTTGCTATCTTTCTAGTTAGATTTTACATCATTCCCTTCATGAAAGCTAGATTCTAGTCAAATTATACCCTATCCCCCATATCTAGAATGGTTACCAAAATCATTGTCCTAAATAATAGAAACCATTATAATAGAGTTAAAGCTGAAAGGGCCTGGAGAGTCTACTTATTTCCATCTCTTTCATTTTACAAATGAGGAAACTGAGATTGAGAGGTTAGTGACTTGCTTAGAGTCACACAACTGGTAAATATCCAAAGGATAATTTTGAATTGAATGACTGTCTTAAACAATTAAATAGAATGATGCTCTGTCTCATTTTCAAAGATAAATGGTCTTGACAAACAAAAATCCGGTGTGGAATAATATTTAGGGAACAAATATAACAAATCTCCCAGAATCAAGGAAGTTGATTTGTCCAATTGACAAATCTGACCAATACTCATTGGATTACATGCTAATCTTTTAGAAATAGACAAATGAAGGAATCTCTTCCCCAATGGTGAATACCATAAACATGTAATAATGACAAGATAATTTCAAAAAGTTATTTCAATACATGTGAGTATCCGACTGGTTAGTGAAACTAAATTAGGTTCATTATCATATTTTTCATGCCCTCAGTTATGTGATATGAATAGAATGATTTAGATTTTCCTTCTCAATAATCATGTTAAAATTCAAGGTTTTCAGGAAGAACAAAGGGTTGTTATCAAAAAGGACACATGTAATGGGAAAAATGCTGCATGTATAAATGGATGGGATGGGGCTGGATCAATTTACATAATTACTGATAATAGCTAACAATTGTATTAAAGTTATTAAAAAAGTTAAAGTTAAAGTTTTCAAAGTGCTTCACAAATATTTTCTCATTTCATTTTCAGAACAATCAGTAGAGGGAGATGCTATTATTATCCCCATTTTACCAATGAAAAAATTGAGATAGATAGCAGTTATGTACCTTGCCAGGGGTCACATAACTAATAAGGATCTAAGTTTGGATTTAAATTTAGTTCTTCTTGATTATAAGGCCAGCACTCTAGCTACTATACTAAATTAATGCATTATCTAGAAAATGAAGGAAAAATAAATAAAATTATCTTTTAAGGAAGTCAATTGTTTCCAAGTATAGTATGAAGCAGTAAGCATCTCAGCTATTTAATACTGGTTAAAAATAGAAAATAATTCATTGAGACAGAGTAGATAAGCAAGACCCCAAAGTCACCAGATAGAGAATTCTATGTTTTGTAAACCCAAGTATTTAAGTCATAAGGAGGATAGCTTATTTGCTGATAGCAAAATTAGGAAGAAGATTGACAGATATACATTTAGATGAATACATTATATTGTATAACTCAAAAAGCTCACAATATATTGTTCAGTCATTTCAGTAGTGGCCAGCTCTACTTTGTGACCCCATTTGGGTTTTCCTTGGCAAAGATACTACAGTGGTTTGCCATTTACTTCTCTGGATCTTTATACACATGAGAAAACAGGCAAACAGAGCTAAGTGACTTGCCCAGGATCACACAGGTAATAAGGGTGTAAGGACAGATTTGTACTCAGGAAGATGAATCTTTCTGACTTCAGATTTGGCACTCTATCCAGTGTTATCACCTAGCTGCAAATACACTTGTAACCTAAATATAAAATGTATAACCTCATATATGGATTCACTGTGCATATGCACTTCTGTAAAGATGCATATATTTATCTATATACCTGTGTACACACATATGAACACGCCCATATATCAGACATGCCTGCAGGCATGTGTACACATATGTACACATATTTGGAACATAGACATATGTGTATATATGTACACTAGCACGCACATAAGTATATGTGAATATACATATACACACAAACATATACATACATGAAACAATATACAGGTATATAAATGCATAGTACATATATACATACACTAACCTATGTGTGTACATATGTATACATACATGTGTATATATGTATACATGAAAATTTCAAGATGGTAGGTCGATATGTTTGGTGATTAATTCTGGGGTGAAGGAAAGTGTGTACCCAAGGAGGAAAGATTTTCTCTCTTGTTTCTCACACATAGGGTTTCACCTCTGTGAATTCAAGAAGAGAGAACCAAATTGAATATCATCAGTTGTATGAATCAGGCCTTTAAATATATGAAATATTTGAATTGCAATATTTCTTCTAAATTCAGGTCATGGCCTCCTCCAGGGAGATAGTAAGAGCATCTGTGTTTGGCTTGTTTTGAGACTCAAGGGAAATAATGAATGCAAAGTGCTGTGACCACTGGGATGATCCTTTGAGTTAGCATAAGTGAATGGATTTTAAATCTATTATGTCATATGGCTCCCAACCTCAAATTGGGACATAGGAGCTAAAAGTATCACTGTTCCCACGCAATAGCTGAGGAAACAGACTCAGAGAGGTTCAAGGATTTGCCACAATCACAAAGGGTCTGAGCTGAGATTCAGATCCAATACTTAACATGGCACATGCTTCTTGTCTCATGAACCTACAAGAAAAGGTACATAATGAAACCAGGATGCACCTTTTCATTCCTTCGTGTTCCCTGCCCTTTGCTCCAGAAATGGCAATGGTCATTTTATAGCAAATACTCCTTTAGGAAAAAAAAACCCAAGATCAGTCCAGCAGATAATTGCCAGAAATCCAGAGCTCAGATCAACTCTGTTTCTCTTACAGAACAGATCCTACTCTTGCACACAAGGTCTTAAACAGAGAGAAGATTCCACAGGAGTACAAGGGGAAAGTGACGAGCCCAGCAGCCTCCTCTTTCACTTGTCTTCTCCTCAACTTTCCCAACTTGAGGACAGTTGCTGTTTGCAGAATCTCAGAGTTGAAAGAAAACTTGGAGTCTAGTGAGGCTTTTAGAATAAATAATACAAGGCTTTGAAAAACACTTGTGGAGTGAAATTGATGCCAGACAAAAAAATCTGCTCCAATTTGGCTATGGGCTTTTATTCTATTCTCTGTGTCCTGTATAAAAGCATCAATTTAGCTGGACAAAGAGGTTGTTTCAGAAATTGGAGTGAATGTGGAAGTCTAGCTAAATTCCTTGGGAAGAGATGATATGGGGTGGGGAGGAGACGACTAGGTTTTGGCCTTGGGCAGGTGTCTTCCATCACTCCTTTGACTGGAGAAAGACCTTCTAGCTTTAAAGGATTGGAGTGTATTGGACTTTACATTTTCCTGTCAGTGTTCTTGAATCATATTCTTGAAACAGTAGCAGGTCACAACTTCCTGTCTAAATGACACTTTAATTGTGAGTTCCCTAAGGAAGGTACTGTCTTTTGCCTTTTTTGTATCCCCAGCATATAGCACAGTGCCTGCCACAGAACAATATGCTAATTGACTGACTGGATGACTAAAGGGTCATCAAAAATCACTGGAAGTGTCAAGGACAGAATAGACTCATGGCTTTTCAGGGAAACCAGAAAAGAGTGTACACCATACTTAAGGATAAGTTCTTGAGAATCTCAAGAATTGGAGCAAAGGACTTCCAGAAACCAGGAATATGAATCACGCTTTTGCTATGTGTGCTACTTAAATTTGAGTCTATTTTTTTTAACTAATCCTTTTTAAAAATCATTGAATGCTGGCTGACTAAACAATTCCCAAGTAATAATGTTGGGAGGAGGCAGGCATAGAAGTGGAGGTTTGAGTCAAAGGCTCAGGAACAAGTTCCTGCCTTGCCCCCTCTGCCTGCTGCTCCCTCATGGAGAGCAGGTGACTGGGGTACAGCTGGTGCCAATGAGACCATTAGGCTGCCCAGAATTCTGCTCTCAGGTACACCAGGGATTGGAAAGACCACACTAGGTAAAGGACTTGCATCAAGAACAGGACTGACATACGTTGATGTGGGCAAATTAACACAAGTAGGACAGATTTATGATGGTGTTGATGAAGAATATGAGTGTCCCATTTTGGATGAAGATAGAGCAGTTTATGAGTTAAAAAATAAAATGAAAGATGGTAGAGTTATTGTTGATTACCATGGCTATGACTTCTTCCCAGAACTATGGTTTCATAGCATTTTTGTGCTTCAAACAGATAATTCTGTATTATATATGAGACTTGAAAAGAGGGGATACAGTGTAAAGAAACTACAGGACAATATTCAATATGAAATTTTTCATATTCTTTATGAAGAAGTCATGGCCTCCTACAACTATGAAATAGTACACTGGCTGCCCAGCAATATACTAGAAGAACTTGAGAATAATTTAGATCAGTTAATGAAATGAATAAAGCAGTGGATAAAAGATAAAAATTGAAGCTTGGGGGCAAAACATGGACTTTCAAGGTTTTCCCCATGATAGTTAAAGAATTTCTTGATGATTTGTCCTTCCCCATGCAGTAGAAATTAAGACAATATACCAAATCTTACCATTCAGGATTGTGTTGTAGAAGTATCAGATGGACAATATATAAATTTGAGTTAACTGAATTAATTTTTTTCTCCCATGAGAAAAACTGAAACCTCCCAAATACAATAAGTAGGATAAGAACTTTTTAAGTTTAGGAATATTCAGTATTCTCATTTATTTTGGTTAACTGCTAAAGAAAAAGCAAATTTGAGAAAATAGATCAAAATCTTTAATATCTGACATGTAAAAGAAAATGAAGGCTAGGAAGAATGACTGACATAAGAGTCTAAGAATAAAAAAATAGAAGAAACCACTTCTGATATCTCAATGATAACTCTAGAACATTAGTTCTGGGACCCTTAGTACATGCTAGGGACACAAAGACAAAAGTAAAGTCAGACCCTGCCATATTGGAAAGTGTCTACCAGTGAAATGTATTATGGTTTATAAAGTTCATGGGATTAAAGTTAATGGGATTGTAGGAGGGTGGGGACAGGGGCTGTTGAGAAGATGGTTTGGGAGTAAAGGGAACATGACTGGATCTAAAATACCATAGTAGGCCATGTAAGACACAGACACTAGTTAGTATATTGAGGCACCAGGGTATAGAGCTTAAAGGGTAAGATCAGTCACCATGAGAGAACAACAAGAAAACCAGTTAGATAAGGCCATACCTTGTAGGAAAGGGAGTAAGAAGGAAGGAAAGGCAAGTTGGTGGCAAGTCAGGTTAACACATCAGAAGATGTAGTGTCTTCTGCAAAGAACAGCAAGTAAGCTAGTTTCAGGGTCAGTATTTGGAGAATAGACACATGGAAGGATCATTCTCAAGTATTTAATAAGCACCAATTATCCACCAGGCACTGACCTAAGTGCTGGACATTGGGGGGGAAATATTAACAGTCTGATAGAGAAGACAACATGTCAACAACTACATAGAAACATTTCATACAGGAGAAATTGGAGATTATCAATGAAGAGAAGGCACTAGAATTAAGAGGGGCTGGGAAAAGCTTCTTATAAAAGGGGATTTTGAGCTGAGGCCTGAAAGGAAGCTGGAGAAAGAAGCCAGGAGGCAGATACGAGAAGGGAAAGCATTGCATGTGTGAGAGATAGCCCTTAGTTGGGAGTTGGAATGTCTTGTACAAGGAATGGTAAGTAGGCAAGTGGCACTACTTGGAGAGTACATACTTAGTAAGATCATTCTCAAAAATTCCTTGGCCTATGCTGGTCTAACAATAAAGAACTCAGGCCCACACTCATGCCTCAGTGAGGCACTGGAAAAATTTAGGAGAGAGCTAGGGACGAGGATTAGATCAGTCATTTCATTGGTATAAGGACCACTTGGAAGAGAAAACTCCTTTTCCCCAAACTGGTGGGCATCTTCTCTCTAATTTACAGACATGAAGAGTTGCTTATGGTGCTGAGAGGCTCACCTGGCTGTCATGTGTCAGAATTAAAACTTTACCAGAGTCTCTATGGTTGTGCCCCTAGCTCTCCATCCACTGTACCAGGCTGCTTCTTTAGTAGAAGGAAGTTACCATAACTGAGGTTAATTTGACTCTTGAAAAGTGAACAAAAATATTTTCCTAGGCAGTTTACTGACTGGATCATTCCAACTTGACAAAATAAAACCACATAGGGACTCCTACATAGGGAGGAAGGGATGAGGAAGTGAAGCCAAGAAGCATTTATTAATCATTTAATCTATGTCAGGCTCTGTGTTAAATGCTGTAAATATAAAAAAAGGCAACTCCTCCCCCAAAATAAAAACAAACCAAAAAACCAGTCCTTGATCTGAAGTTTGCAGAGAAAGAGGTTATAAGTGGGATTCTGGAAGCCCATAGGATCATCATTTTAGTCGTGGAAGGGATTGTAGAGGTTACTGATTCCAGCCCCATCATTTTAGAGTTTGCGGAAACTGTCACTGGGCTGGGTGAAGGGACTTGCCTAGGGTTACACAGCTAGTAAGTGTCTGAGGCAGGAGTTGAATTCCTCTTGATTGTAAGGCCTACTCTATCCATTGTACCACTGAGAGAAAAGGGCAAGTTAATGAGTGTGCCCCATAAGACAGAGAGGCCAATATTTTTCCATTCCCAAATATTTCTCACTCTTTTGAAGCTCACAGGGGCTCAAGGGGCTGGTAACAGAAGGACTCAGGTGTATTTAATTTTGATGGGATATGACAAACACCAAATGGGCAAAATTTAAGAAGAAATTTGAGTTGGGCACAATGTGGAGATGCACTTGGTGAGTGGGTGGGGGCTGCCATTTTACTTGAGCATGAAATCACGGAGATGGAAGGGACCACTGAGCTCTCATTGCCTTAACTGTATCTTAAAAGGTGCTCTCAGTCTCACATCCCTGTCAAAGAAGCCTGTTGTGAAGAGAAGCTTCTTCCAGAGTACAGAATCCTTCTCTGCATGTGCATAATCATACTCTTATTTATATGTTCAGTAATTTCCCGGAGAGCACACCTGCTCTTGACAGGAGTTTCCCCCGATAGCAGATAAAGCTGTTATCACTTACAGATCCAAACCACTGCCTCCTAAGACTTGAACTTCAGAAGAATAAAATCACAAAAACAGCAATAATGTCTTCTTGACATTGGACTTCCTTCTCCTATTAGTCTTTTGGGTCTGACTGAAAGTGCATAAACCCTGTTTCAACACAGACACCTTCTTTCTTCAACTATCAAATCCTTCCAATAATAGAATAACGTCTAACCAAGCAGATCAAAAGAAAGGGCTTTAAGAAAGTCAGATGCCAGAAGTAGATGGGCAGTTAATAAAATGACTTCTGAGAATATAGAATTTGGATCCCCAGACTACAAATAGGAAGGATAAACTCTTGTCCAGGCATAGAGGGCACCAGACTAGGACTGGGGAATATGTATTTGCCTAGTTTTTTCAATTGAATGAAAAGGACTTTAAACAGAAAAGAGAGATGGAGAAAACTAAGGCAGATATCCAAATAGCAATAATTTTTGGGGGAGAAATCCAGATAGATATCCAAAAATTCAGATAGATATCCAGAAATTTGGAGGAGACAATAATCTAGGAAGACAGGAATAAAATCCAAGATGTCAAATGTCATATCTGAGTAAAGCAAAGCTATTGACTCTAATGAAAGGGGGCCAATTTGATTGTAAGTATCACTGGAATTTGATGGGATGGCCACGACTTTACTCTGACTTATGACTCTGATGTAGCTTATACAAAAGGAAAGGGAGAGACTTGGGTGATGAAGGGGACAAATTATCATGAATAGTAATAAGATATACTCATGTGAAGAATCCAGAATCAAGAGAGAGGAAACATAGAAATATTTTGAATGAAGATTAATAGATACAAAAATAGAAGTAAGATAATCATTTGAGTAATTTTGAAGTACTGCAGGCCACCTTGATAAGAAAAAAAGGAAGAAGATCATGATGCTGGCAGTAGAACATGATGTAGCAATAATTTAGATATGTAATTGAGGTTTCTCTCTGCCAAAACAAGAGAAATTAATCACATTGTTATCTAAGTGATAGTTTTATCCTTCAAAAAACAGAGAAAGCAACACAAAAATATAATCACAATCATAGGAGCTTTGATTTCAAACAGAAATTGATCTCGGAGACTATCAAGCTCCACCCGATCATTTTATAGGCCCACAGAGAATCCCAGTGACTTGTCCAAGATCACACAGCTAATAAAAATCAGGGGGAAGGATTTGAACCTTAAGCTTCCTGGCTCCTAAACTTTCTATTATGATCACATTGCTTCTCAGTGTTATTTGTCCTTCATTTCAAAGAGGACCAATGACATCATGGGGTGGTATCTTGACTTCTGCATGAAATTGATTTAAGTGAGGGAGAGTTGCACCAAGTTGTAAGTAAGTCTCTCTCTTCCAGAGTCATCAAAGTCTAGCGGCAAGACACAAGTCAGGATGAATATCAATGACCCAAGATGCAGTGGTTGGCCTTGGTGTTTTAGATGACTGAACAAGCTCTAAGCGCTCCTTAGCACCTACTTCAACTGCCTTCTTGTTAGTTGGAACAAGTTGTTCTCATCCATCAGGAGAAGTCTTTGCATTCTTGGGGTTGACATCTCCCTAATTAAATGGTGGATTTGAGGCCTGTAGGTTACACTGAAGAGCTTACATTGCCTCCTAGTAGTTGTAATAATAACAGCTAGGTGGTTCACTGGATAGAGTATTAGACTTGGAATCCAGAATACTTGAAGCCAGATTTTCAGAATTTATATGGATGATGGCACTTGAGTTGAATGTTGAAGGAAATCACTGATTCCAAGAGCTGGAAACAAGATAAGGAAAAAGAAAATATTCAGCATGAGGAATAGTCATTGAAAAGGTACAGAGATTGCACATCAAAAATTACTTTTTAAGGAAAAGCAAGCCGCCCAGTTTGACTGGATTGTAAAATGTGTGGAGGTATGTAATATGTAGGAATATAGGAAAGGCAGGAAAGAGGCAAGTTGGAAAGACCTTTGAGAGTCAAAAAGAGTGGTATATATTTGATTCTACATGTAATAGGATACTACTGGAGCTTATTAAGTATGGAGATTAACTATACATTTTATTAAAATCATTGTGACAGTTATAAAGAAGATAGATTGGAGTGGAGAGAGATTTGAGGCAGCGAGACTGTACTCCAAAGATCGGGAAAACACTGTGCAAAGATACAGTCTTAGGGGTTGTAATATCATGGAGAGAGAAGAACTAGCAGACCATTTTAGTTGGAATAGAGAATGTATGAGGTAAAGTCAAATGTAGTCAATTTGGAAAGGTAGATCTTTCCCCTTCTACTAGACAGTGAGCTCTCTGAGGACAAGCACCTCATACCAACTTTGTATCTTGCCAAGCACTCAATTAACCATCTCTGAACATAGCAGGTAGTTAACTGATATTGTTGGATCAATGAATGAATATTATTCAACTACTCAAATTGATCTTTTATCTCATATATTTGAGTTCTTTCCAAAAATATAGGTTGAAATCTATCTATCCTTGCTCAACTCCTGCCATTCTCATCCTAGTTATTCCAAAGGTTGATTATAAAAGGTCCACTCAACTTGTTTGAGGACTTCCTTATTTTCTTCTGAATGATCAGAAGGACTGAGGACTTTGCCATACACCTTGATATTACCATGTGACTAGCTCTAATGTTAATAAAAGTTGCTTGATTAGGGGAAGTTTGATTGTAGGAAGGCAAAGATCTTCCCTGGGTATTAGTAGGCCGCAGATGGAGCCCATTAAGGGAAACTTGATTAGGAGAGTCTTGTTTTATAGGAAGGACCACATCTTTTGTTAATTTCTACTGAGGCACTGGGTCCCAAGGGTCATGATGCCCTCTGACTCTGAAGAGTATATAAATATTCTGAGGTGAGGTTTTACTTTAGAGGCTTACTCTTTGGAAGAAGGTTCCTGTGCTAGATCAAACTCTAGTTAGCCCTTAAGGAGACCTCCACCCTGGCTTTGAAAACCCAGATGTTGGTGCTTCTCTCTCTGGTAACTATATATGTATGTAATATTCAGACAGTTGAATCTATCTGTTGATCTGGGATATATGCATTGCTTATAGTCAGATAGTCAGAAACCTTGTCTGCTTGTCTTTATTTTTCTGCTTTTGTTTTCTCTGTTGGCATATGTGATTAAAGAAGATTGTTGACCCCTCAAAAGTTGCTTTTCTTTTAGATAAGAAGATCTAAGAACCTGTGCTAGCAGACCATCCTGAATGTGTCAAGAGTGCTTGCTACTACACCAGCCCACACTTTCTGTGTGCAATGAAATTCTTTGGTGGTATCTTTTACTACCATTTTTCTTTACAATTCCTTCTTGCTTGTATATTGCAGACTGTTTACAACTATCATCCATCGCCCTTTGTGTGATATTCATCTTTGATAGTGTTCCATGTCCTATTGGAATACAACATCAGTAAAATGTTTGCATTAAAAAAAAAGATTGGCCTTTTCTATTATGAGAAATATATAGGCAAGAAAACAACATTCCATCTTCCTGAAAGAAATCCAGCCTGCTCTCTGCTTTCTTACCAACTCTAGACCTAGCTCAATGTCTATCTGAATTATCTGTCCTGGATACACATACAATTAGCCAAGGTCTATAGAGTATATATTCAATTTTATGTCAAAATCTGTACTTTAGATAGTCTTCGTCCATTTTGTCTTTTCTGTATAGATGGATAGGTGAACTTCCTTTAAGTGATTACATATCTCTTCCAGGAGGCTGAGTAATGTCTTGAGGCTTGCTGCAATCTATACAATATTATTGATAAAGTGAATGTTAGAAGGAACTCACAATTCATTGAGAATTCCTCCTAAACCTTGACTCAGTGCTATTTCTCCCCTCCTCTGTGGCAGATACTCTAAGTGAGCATACATCTGCTTATGCCGTAATTGAAGTTTATTATTGGAAGGTCATTGAGCAGTTTTATTTTTCTTGTTACATTTTCTAAGTTATCTTGAATAATATTGATGTAGGAATAGGAGATATCTTGTAGTAAGGCAATGTTTTGTTCTACCAAGATAAACACTCTTGTAATCACCAAAGAGTAAAAACAATGCGATATTATGTCCTCTATATCATTCAGTCAGCTGTGAGAAGGTAAAAGATGTCAATGAAATGCTATTTTCCTCCTGTTAATATCCTCACTGAAGATGCTCTCAGGTCACGTTGCTCTTCTTTTCAGGATGAACGTCACTCATATAGAGTCATTCATGTTTTCTCAGTCACCATTTTTATTAATATCAACATCTGACTTTTTTTCTAGGTCTGACATCTTTGAATACTTGAGATATCTTGGAAATCAATCCCTAAATGACATCAAAATTGTGCTGCCTTTAGCATGGTTCTCCTCTTTCCCTCTGTGTTTTATCGAAATGACTGCTCTTCCTGATTTATGTTTTCTTTAATACTATTCCCATTTAAATTAATTAATTAACATTTATTAAGCACTTACTATGTCCCAGGCACTGTGCTAAGTTCTGGCCATGCAAAAAAGCAAAAAGACATGCATTGCCTTCAGAGAGTTTGCAATAAAACTGAGGAGACAAAATGCCATCAAATATATACAAAATAATCTATCCATAGGATGAATAGAAAGTAGTTAATGGGGAAAAAGCACTAGGAAAGAAAAAATTAAAAGAGACTTGAGAATGTTTCCAATAAGAGATTTCAGTTGGAATTTTAAGATGACAGAAAGGTCAGTAGTTGGAGCAGAGGATGGGGAGCATTCCAGGAATGGGGGCCAACCAGAGAAAATATTTGGAGTCAAGAGATGGAGTTTTGTCTGTGGAACAGTCAAGTAGCCTTCACTGGGTCAAAACATATGTGTCAGGAAATGAGGTATAGGAAGACAGGAACAGTAAGAGGAGGGTAGGTTATAAAGTGTTTTAAATGCCAAAGAGAGCATTTTATATTTTCTCCTGGAAGCAATGGTATGTAAAATTTTCAACTGTATCCATGGTGTCCATGTTATGTGTAGGCATATAACTACAGATATATTAATAGATTTAAAAAAATTGGGATTATGCCCTGATACGTTTTTTTCCCTCAAAGTATGAGAAGTTTCAGGGAATATAACTGCTCATGAGAGATTACAATGTTTGCTGTGGTCTTTACAAACATCCTGGTACTTAGAGCCCAACAGGGAGCTAAATCTAAGGTGAACTTGATAAATCTACAAAGGTTGCAAAGGATTTCTAGGAATCAGTGCTTGCCCTCTGCCATGTGTTCTCTATACCTCTATCTCACTACTCTTATATTTAATTCTCATGAGCTCTGAGAGTATACCTCTGATTTTGGAGAAAGAAATGGCAAACAATCCAGTATGTTTGCTAAGAAAATCCCAAGTGAGGTCACAAAGAGTCAAACATGACTGAAATGATTTAATAACACCAAGTGCCCCTGATTTGGGAAAAGGAGTAGTTTTAGAACTATTCTTTTTACTTATAATCTCAGTAAATACCCTTTGCTAAAAAGCAAACTTATCTTGTCTGGCAGAGTAATTTCTAATAGGGAGTACATTGATGGAGATTCATTATACACAGTGCTAGAGACCCAGGTCCTCTAGATCCTTGAGAATAGCAGCAGTAAATACCTTCTTTAGACCTGGCCACTAAAGAGAATGGGGGTTGGTGCAAATAGCTCAAGAGAAGGCACTACCCTAAGTATGTATGCATGCATGTCATATCTATATGTACATAGGTAATATATGCAATGCTAGCTTTTAGTTTTATAGCACCTGTATTTCTTAACTCTCTTATTCCTGTCTCTTCTCAAAGAAAATTCAGTGCATCAAAAAAAAATTTAAAGAAGGAAAAAACCCCACAATTTAGTCACATTAAACAATATGCAAAAAACCTGGCAATATATGGGGTTTTCTACACCCATGGTGCCTTACCTTTACAAGAAAGCTGAACTAGATTCTTTCTCATTTTTTTTCCTTTCTCTCTGGGAACAACCATGTTCATTATTTTGCAGCATTTATTTTTGATTGTTTTACTGTTTTTTCCATTTCCATTGTTGTAGTTATTGTGTGTATTGTTTTCCTGGTTGGCTTATTTTGCTCTATATGAATTCATATAATTTCCCTATGTTTTTTTATTCACTTTATTCATCATTTCTTATAGCAGAGTTATATTCTATTATCTCTATATACCTCAACTTGTTTAGTCATTTCCCAATCAATGGGCATCTACTTCATTTCCATTTTTTACTACAAAAATGCTGCTATAAACATTGTTGCATGTGGACTTGTCTTTTTGTCAATAAAGTATGAATCTAATGGTGTCTCCAGGTTGAAGAACATTGGCATTGGAATAACTTTCTCTTACTTTCTCTAATTAGCATATTATTAATGATTTCCTTATAGTATCCTGATCTCTTTTGACTTGCTTTTATCTTTTACCTGCTGCTGAGGACCACAAAATCACAGAATTTCAGAGAGTATTTTGGAAAGAACTGGAGGCAATGTTGCACTGGGGAAATTCATATACCAGCTCTAATGCTTCCTACATGTGTCCTTGAAGAAGCTCTTTCACATCTCTCAATCTCAGTTTCCTCTTCTGTGAGAATCTCAAACTATAGAATGTGTTAAGTCTCCTGCCTCCTAGATCAATACTCCCTCCTCTCAATCACACTTTGGCTAGTCATTGTTAAGAAAGGAAAGAGAGGAATCAGTTAATATTTGACTTCTTGAATTTAGCACCAAAAACATCTCTCAATTAAAACAGTAAAATTAAATTTAAAAATCACATTTTCTCCAAATAGCTACAGTCTTATTGCTCAGATCTTCAAGGCAGACATTTTCAATGTAAAATGCTGAATGTCTAGCCCTGTGGGTTTGTGTATTCAGTACTTGATCTGATCATTGAAAACAAAGAGTCTTAACCCATTGGCAGAGTGAATTGGACATGAGGGAATGAAAATTTCTATGATTTAAGCAGAGTACAACACTATAAAAGCAAAGAGTAATGTGACCTTCCAGAAATTTTTTCATTGATTCATATATATTCTTAAAAGACCAATGAAACAGCTTTTCAAGAATAAAGAAAAAATGCTCCCACTCAGCTCCATTTGTTAAATCTCCCTAGAAATCATGAACCGAACGTTTCCGACATTGGGCTTTGCCTCATTTGTCCCTTGTCTGTCCTCCATCAGTGGAGGCTCATTTCAGGGAACCCAGCTCAGTCATGCGTTCAGGCTGTAGTAGATCAGAGTTGGCCTTCTTGTCTCACAATAAAGAAAAAAATTATACATTCTGTGCATCAACACATCCAGCAGTTTTTTTCAGTATTTATTGATTTTAACGATTTAATACATAAAATATCCTAGAGTAAACTGAAATACTTTCTTGCTGTAGGAGTAAAGATTTTAAAATTTCCTTCATTACTTTCTCCTTAATTGTATTTTTTTATTCTATTAATTTTTTTTATTATATCCCTGTAGGGAATGTTGTTGTGCAGAAATCCTTCAATGATGCAATAGCAAGTTATTTATAAGTTGAAGTCTTATAGAGCTGCCTAGAAAATTGAGAGATAAAGTAACTTTCCCAGAACCATATATCCAATATATGTTAGTGGTAGAACTAGAACACAGGCCTTTTTGACTACCAGGCTTGTCCTCAATCTACTTTTCTACTGTCCTTTTTAATCGAAGAGGAATGGTGCAAATTCTCTTATTCCTGAATTGGGTCAAACTCATCCAGTTCAAGATATGGAGTTATACGATAGAATTGTGATTTTTGTCAGCCTAAGGAACTCTTAGTATCAAAGTTACTTTAATAGATAGGCAAACACTGTCTCTGCTCTCCAAACCATCATCCACAGATGTGCCCAAATGATTTTCTTAAAGTGTAAGTCTGATTATGTCACTGTCCTGCTCAGTAGATTCCAGTGTCTACTTCTTCTCTGCAGGTTAGAAGATAAGCTCAGTTGTATACTATTTAGCTTTCAAAGTTTCTCATATCCTAGAGATACTTACCTTTCTATGGTACTTCTCTTCCTATACATTATGAGTCAGCAAGATTGGCCTATGTGCTCATAATGTTCCGTCTCTCATCTCCATGCTTTTCCATTGACTAGCGAGCTCCTGTTCTAGAATATACTTCCATTTCATCTCTGCCTCTTAGAAATGGATGTTTTCCTTAAAACTCTGCTCAAATTAAGACTTTCCCTAGTACTTTTTCCTACTGGTGTTCATCCCATAAAAATACATTCTACTTGTGGTGGGGGCCATCCAAATGAGTAATGAGGGTTACCATTCTTGATTCCAGGTGACCCCTAGAAAAGCTTTTCTTTTCATGAGGGCCCATTCTGTCCATCTGTGATTATTTCTTTAGGGGTATGAAATTTTAGAATGCTCAGATGGTGCATAAAAGTCAATGACCTACCTGTTCTTTTTTTCATTCTAACTGCCTGGAGGACAGGTCAGTTTTGAGCTATTCTTTTGCTCCTATGTATTTTCAGAGCTGAGTAGTACAGAGGCAGCTGAAACCAATCCTTGAATTCTGGTCCTCATGTGGCATTGATCACATACCTTTGCCTGGGCAGCCCTGGACATGAATTTGGGCAATTTCTTCTGTGGCTTTATTTCCTGAGGCATGATATGGACATGTCCAGGCTTGGAAATATCCTTGTGAGTTCAAGAAATCCACAGTTATGTGGTGACAGTGGTGAAATGTATTAGTATGGCAAGGAAAGCTCCTACAACAGAGAGGACAGCCACTGACGTAAGAGTTGGCTCAAACATAGCCATGTTTCCAGCAGACATGTACTAGGGATTATTTGTACAGTGAGGAGCTGAGGTGAAATGCAGATTGCCTAATCAATGGTGCTGAAAACCATCTTTACCTTCTAAGAGGTGTAAGTATTAAATATGGCCAATTCCAGCAGTACTTAAAAGTTCTTACTGAATCATGTTCTCTTAATATGCACTTGTGGGTCTTTTATAATTAGCATTGCTTGTGGGTGGAGGAATAAATTACCTGTCTTATTCATAATTCACATTGTGCACTAAATTCTCTTTTCTACACCCTTTTCCATGGGTACCAGGTGGAAGGAAATGAGTATAAGAAAAGGGAGATAACTCCTGTCATTAGAGCCAGGCTCCCCTAATACTGAATCTAATCTAACAACATACGTGTGTTCAGAAAAGAAAAATGGTGAATGCCCAGCCCCTAAAGTGAATAAATAGTAGTTCCTCAAAATTCAATGGACATTTAAAAATATAGAATAATAAGATCTCAAATTGAACGTTTAAAGGGAATGTAGAGGCCATTGAGTTAACTAACACCATTTTACAGATGAGAAAACTGAGGTACAGAGAAGTTGAGTCTTGCTCCTCTCCCCTCTCCCCATTAAAATTTGTTGCCAAATGTTGCCTTAGCAACATCTCTCACCCTTATTTCTTCTGACACTGACCTTTTCAGTCTAGTTACTTCTTATTCACCCTCTCTACCCACATACTTTATGAGTTCTGGGCTCCTTGCTATTCCATATGTTCAAACAACCCACTCCAACTCCCAACTCTTGGCATTTCACATGGATTCTGTAGATTCTTGAAGTCTCGTTTAAAATTCTACCTTCTAGAAATCTTCCTGGTTCCCCTCAACAGTAATGTTTCCTTTCTGAAACTACCCCAAATTTATTCTCTTAATATCTTCTTTGTATATGGTTATTCACAAATTGTCTCCTCCATTAGACTGTGAGTTCCCTGAATGCAGAGATTTTTTTGGCATTTCTTTGTATCTGCAGAATGTAGGACAGTGTCTGGCATCCTTAATATAAGCTTGCTAATGACTTGCTCAGGATCACATAGGCTTACATATCTATGTAGATATAGATATCCAGTGACACTGTATATCTGTATAAAATAAAGGATGCATACATATATCCTTTGTTTTATATAATATATATGTATATTATATGTGTGTATTAAATGTGCACATGTATACATCTATTGTTGTTGTTCATTCATATAATTCTGTCCAATTCTTTGTGACCTCATGAACCATAGCAAACAAATTCTGTCCATGGGCTTTTCTTGGCAAAAATATTTAAGTGGTTTGCCATTTCCTTCTCCAGTGGATTGAATGACTTGTCTAGGGTCACACAGCTAGTAAATGTCTGAGCGCAGATTTGAACTCAGGTCTTCCTGACTCTAGGTCTATCCACTGAGCCACCTGTCTGTCTTATTTTACACACACACACACACACACACACACACAGAGTTTCATATATATATTCATATATACATACACACATAAATTCATAGTTTCACGTATACACATACACATATGTATCTATATCCATATATACTTTATTTCACCTGGTAAAAAGGAAGGTAAGGGGAAGTTTCATCCTTATCTTTTTATTCATAGAAACTAGCATGGTACCTGACATATGACACATACTCAGTAAATATTTGCTCAATAGTTGCTTGACTCAGCAACTTTACCCTAGTCAAACTGTTAGTAAGAATCAGGAGTAAGGCTTGAATGCAGGTCTTACTGTCTCTGAAGCCAGCACTCAATCCACTATGTCAGAGTGGGTCAATTTAATTTTAACCTTGGTAAACAACTGATATTTGAACTTAGAAATTCCATAGTTGGAACTGAAGGATGTTATGTTTGCCAGAACTCAGGCTGCAGGAGACTTGTTGTCCTATCAGCATGTGGACCACACATTAAAAATTAGTGAGCAATATCTAACTACATAAATACGTATTACCTTCCCTTCCCTGCACTGCTCCTTTTCCTCATTATAAAAGATTTAAACTCTCAGGAGGGAAAGAAAATCTTCCCCAGTTGCTGAGGGAAATAAGAGACTAATTAAAGTCTTTCATATCTGCATAGAATTCATCTGAACACACATACATACACACACCTGAGACTTAATGAATTGAGTATTGGAGTTGGAGTCAGAAAGACCTGGGCTCAAATATCACATCTGCATGTACCAGATGTAGCAAGTCACTTACCTGAGCTTCAGTTTCTTTGGCTGTAAAATGAAGGAGCTGAAATATACCAATATCTCTATTATCTTCTAGCAGGACTGGTAGCACCTGGACGGACATATTGTAACCTTACAAGAATCTCATTCATTTGCTTGGCTGGTTTGCTCACTTGACATGATTTGTAACAATTTGTCCCCTCTATCCAACTCTCCTTCTTTCTATTACTGCCTACCTCCTGGCTAATGCAAAATCTAGTGGCAAGATTCATTCCTCATTTGTTTCTCATGATTAGGAAAACAAAGAGGGAAGGGAACATGCATTTAGTAAGCCCCTGCTATGAGTCAAACGCTGTGTTAAGTGTGTTGCAATTATTATCTCACTTCATGCTCACAACTCTGTTAGGCAGGTGCTGTTTTATAGTTGATGAAACAGAGTCAGCCATAAGTTAAGGGATTTGCCCACAGTCACCCAGCTAGTAAATGTCTGAGACTGGATTTGAATTCAGGTCTTCCTGACTCCAAACCAGGTGATCTGTCTTCTATATCACCTAGTTTTCTGAAGAGGAAAAGCTCTATCAGATACCAGTAAAATAGATTCAGATGAACCTGGAATTAAATCCAGAGGTGACTCTGCTTTCTTAAGATGCAAAGAATAGAACCTTTAAGCTTCTTCAATTCAGTAAATATCAACTAATTGTAAACTCTCAGTAAGGCACTGTTTTAGTTTCTGGGGTTCAGTGATGAGGGGGAGAAATGGCACAGTCCCAATGTGTATAGGGCTGAGGTTCTTCCTAGGAGAGGGATAGAATCGTAGATTATGATGACCCCTTTAGACATCAATTAGCCCAACTATTTCATTTTGTAGATGGGGAGGCAGAAACCCAGAGACGTGAAAGGACCTGTCCATGGCCATTTATGGAGCAAGTCACACAACTGGGATCAAAATGCTAATCCATTGATTCCAAACCCATTGGGTTTTCCATCATACCACACTTTTAGCAGTGCAATGTGACTAAGAACTATTTGCAGCTGTTTGTTGGATTATGTCATTTTTGTTGAGTTCTTTAATCTATAGATTCTGAATAAAAGATTATGGAATGAATGAATGAGTGAATGAAGCCCCAGTGAGATCACTTAAATAAATGTTTGTAAACTTTAAAGTTCTACTTAAATATCCACTATTATTATTGTTACTATTATTATTATTATTATTAACCCTGACCCTATTGTTAGCTCAGATACTCCAAATGGGAGTATGTGAGTAACTGTGTTTGTTCCTTGTGCACACTCCTCTCTGCACCACACTGCGTTTCCCTAATGTTGTCTATCAGTATCTCCACTCATTTGCCAAGAACTTGGCTGCCAGGGGCACTCAAACACTCTCAGGCTGCTTCCTGGCACTATTTTAGCCAGGGTGCCCCTTACTTGCAAGAAGGAAGAACAAGGCAGTTGGGGATGGGTGAGAGAGGGTGGCTTGGTTATCAAGGATCTGATATCCCTGCATACCTATTCCTGAGGTTAGACTGTACACATACTCTTAAGGGAACATTATTCAACACGGGAGGTGGGAGGGAGCAAGAAACCAAGTCTTTTTTTGTTACATTTCTCCATTCTCTGAGAAGTTTTCTAACTTTCTCCAGGTGGAAAAAAGAGCTACCTCAAAGACATTGATTGATGCCCCCCTCTGTCTGATCTGCGTGCACTTTCTGTGATTTATGATTCTCAATTTGCCTAAGCTAAATTATTGAATTTTTGTCCATTTTACCTATATGGAAGCAGTGTGTGGTGAAATTGGTTTCATTTCTGTAATGACTAGTCAAATTGGTGCCACGTATCAGCTTAGCTCTGGAGGGCTCCGTGGAAACTGGGCAAACTTCCTGTCAGATGCTTCTTCCTTTTTCATGTTGGGCAAGTGATGGATAGTTTTCTGTGGGAACAACCTCAGTCCTCCAAGGGGAAGAAACTGAACCTGCTGGCCATTATCTTGACCACACCTTTTTAGTACTGAAACTGAAAGCCATTAGAGAGAAGTTTTTGATAGCACATTTTCCTCCTTTGTCGAAACATTTACAGAATTCTACAGGTACCTCTTTTCTCTATGCTGTTCTTTTTTCTCCCTGCTTTTCTTCACAGCATTCAAAAGTTGATAGGAATTATATTTTCCAAAGTGACAAGAAGGCAGAAAATAATATCAAACACTCCTTTTGCCAGATGTCTGGTAGACTGGCCTGCATGTTGCACTGAAGCATCTTACACTATTATGCTAGCAGTCCACTTGGTTTGAAAAAGGCTACAAGCCAAGACCAAAGTGGAGGAGGACTGGTGCATGATTTTCTACTTGCAGTTGATTGTGCACTCTATGTAGTCTCTGAGGCTGAGATGCAACAAATCAATTCTCTGCTACCTGTGCTAATTTTGGCCTAATTAACACCAAGAAAGCACAGGTGCTCCATCACCCACCACCACACCATTCATATATGGAACCATTGATTACAGGAAATGGAGAAGTTTTAAATGCTGTGGATAAGTTCACTTACCTTGGCAGTATACTTTCCAGGGATGATTTACCTTGGCAGTGTACTTTCCAGGGATGTACATATTGACAATGAAATTGATGCAACATTGCCAGAGCTAGCTCAGTGCTTGGGAGGCTCTGAAGAAAAGTTTGGGAGAGAAGAGGTATTAGACTGGCTAACAAATTGAAGGTCTCCAGAGCTGTTGTGCTGACCTCATTGATTTATGCCTGTGAAATATAGACAGTCTACAAACTCCATGCCAGAAAATGGAATCACTTCCATTTGCACAATCTTAGGAAGATTCTGAGGATCACCTGGCAGGATAACATATCAGACACTGAAGTCCTTGCTCAAGTTGAACTGACAAGCATTCAAACTATGTTTCAGAGAGAACAACTCTGAAGGGCTGGCCATGTTGTTCGAATGCAAAATGTATGCTTTCCAAAACCACTATTTTATGGAGAACTCACATTGGGCAGGTGATCACATGGTGGTCAGAAGAAGAGATACAAGGACACTCTCAAAGTCTCTCTCAAGAACTTTGGATTTGACTGTGCAACATGGGAGAGAGTGGCACAGGACCATTCAGCATGACGTGCCCACATCAGAAAGGATGCTGTGCTGTATGAGCAAAGCAGAATTGAGACAGCACAAAGTAAACTTAGAATGTGCAAATTTGGAGTATCCACCCCAAATATTCATATGGACTATCTGTGCCCAACCTGTGATAGAGCATTCCTAGCTAATGTTGGTCTGATCAACCACAGCTGGATACAATGAAACTTCACTTTATCATGGTGATGTCATTTTGGTCCTCTTTGAAAACGAAGGACAACAACCAACCAGCAGTCCACTTGGTGCAGTGCTAATGAGCCATTCATTCTTTGTAGGTTTTTGAGTTAAAAGAACTGAAGGACACACACACACACACACACACAAACACACCTGCAAAATTTTTTTGTGGGTATGTCTTTTGTCACAAGGGATAAAAAAAAACAGGATCTAATTGCAAGAGTAATTTTCTTTCAAGGCTTTAGAAATCTCTATGACTTTGTCGATATATAGTTTCTCTTCACTGTTGCAGAGACAAATGCCCTGCTGATAAATAAAGGAAGGAAAAACATTTTTAAGCACTTACTATGAGCAATGGGGACCCAAATACAAAAGAGAGGATGTCTCAGTTTTCAATAAGTTTACTGATGGAGGGAATGGTGGTAGAGTACGACGTGAACAGTAGTTGCTCTTACTAAGGTCTTGAAGTCAAAAAATATCCATCATCAGTGCATAGATTTGGAGCTAGGAGGAATCTCAGAGGTCATTCAGAATAAAGTCTTCACTTGAAATTATGGGAAAATGGAGGCCCAGAGAGGTTTTATGCCTTATGTAGGGTCACATAGTTATTATGTTATACTTGTGGCTCATTTTTGTCCAAACCCCTCCTTGTTCCTTTGGACCATATGTCTTCATGAAAACTCCTACAGTTAATCTAGTAATGAAACTACCCAGAGTTAGTTTAACTGTTTGCTACGGACAAATGATCAATCATTGTGCCTAAACACATACCCCTTCCATTGTAGGAATTCCTACCAGAAATTGATTTTTATTGAAATGTCATCTCCATGTCATCATGAAGAGTTGGAGTAGGATGAAGAATATCTATATATCTATATGTGTGTGTGTGGGTATCTGACAACATGGTATAATGGATGGATAATAGACCTTGGTTTCAGGAAGAGGTTGATTCAAATTCCAATTTAGACATGAACTGTTTGTACAACTCTTGGCGAAGTTACATACTATCTCTTTGTCCTAGGAAACTTTCTAAGGCTATAAATTGCCGGGCAAATGATGATCTGAATTGCAAAGGGAATTGTCTCTTTGGGCTTTCCTTATGCCAAACAAATGAGAGGTTCAGTAATATATATACGTATATATATATATATATATATATATATATATATATTATATATTAACATGTAACACAATTTTAAACATGACAATGAAAGATCTGAAGTTTCATCCTTATCCATCTTCCCTCCAAAAGCACATGATTACAAACTTCCTCCAGCTTAATAAATGGTTTTCAAGAATTCATGTTCTTCTCTTCCTTCTTTGGAGAGGTGAAGAATTATGAGAGTATAAGTGTATATAATGTCAGATTCTGTTGATGTATTGGATATATTTAATGCTTTTTCCTCCCTTCTTTGTAATCTTTGTTATAAAGTTTGGACCTCTGGAATGGAGTGGAGGAAGGATATAGCTGGAAATATGTTCAATGAAAATGGAAATGAAATGAATAAAAGTGCTTTTTTAAAAAGTATGATTATCACTAAATAAGCTATGGAAATGAGGCACTGTGTCGTTTTGTCACAGGCACATGCTTCATCCTTGGATTTAGGCTCAAATACTTTTCAGGGTGCTAGGACCTACCAGAATTTACATTCTTTGAGTATGAACTTCAAGAACCTCAAATAACCTCTGCCTCACAATGAGTTACTTGAGCAAGACATTTGTATAAGTAGCTAAAAATTCAATAATATAAGAATTGAGTTCTCCTGATTTAACATTTATTTTTTTTTACTATTATTTTTTATCATTGTTGTTATGTAATTTCACTGGTGGCAACCATTAGAAAAATGGTGATTCAAATTAATTCTCAAAAATGAGCATAGGGAATAAAGAGGTAATGGGCCTTAGTGTATCCTCAATTCACCTAAGATGGAATCACTCATATGGAAGGTACTGTGGGACCTGCTTTTAGAAGACAGGAGAACTGGTATAAACACCAATCCCCATCTCACACACACACACACACACACACACACACACACACATACACACACAGTATCTATCATCTAGCTACATGCTTAAAATATACACATATAAAAACATATAGATATGTATATGTTATCAATAAATATTGGATATATATCTATATATTATTTTAATCTATTCATATATATAGATATATACATATGCACATTTGATAGTTACTGGTTCTTGATATTTAGAAGCTAATTAAGGTTATTTAGTCTGTAGCTAATGTTTTTTTCAAGTACTTCTTAACCTTTCTTAAATTCTAAAAAGGATCCTTGTTAGTTTAACTTTTACCTTTCAATGACTGTCTAGTATATTGGAAAGTTCACCCAGAGATTCAAGACTCAAAAGTAAATATCCTAAATTTACATTACCTATTTGTATGTAATTTATAAATGTGTTACCTCTAGGAAATGTCCAATGTAAAAGCAAAACTATTTTTGAGATGGATAACGTGTAATGCCCAGGTTGAAGGTAGTAATAGAGAATCCAAACTCCTCTCATTTAAATCATTGCATGGAGAATTTTAATATTTAAACAAAGTATTTAATTTTTAAGCATGGCAATTATTCTAATGAAATGTAAATGAATATTAAAAACTACTGAGAAGTGGGAGATACCCTCTTATCTCCAGTGGGGATCTGACACCCTCAGAAACTGAAATGATAGGTTGTATCAGGAAGACAGTCACCTCCAGTGGTAGGATTAAAGATAGCAAACAAAGTTAAATATTTATTCACAAATCAGTGGTGAGCCTTCAGATTTCTAGGAGAAAACACATTGCCCTTAAACAAATTAAGAACATTGAATCTAAGAAATTAATCTTCCTGGCCTAAATAATGTATTGTTCATGCATAATATGAATAAGTGCATTTTTGTGGATGTACGGTTAAGTTCTTAAGTAATTCAATTCAATCCAATCCATGAAGAATTTATTAAACATCTACCACGTACAAGCCATTGCATTAGATAGTGGTGATAGAAAGACAAAACAATCATCCAAGGAAAAGCAAAGGTTTCTGCCCTCAAGGAACTTATATATAACAACATTGATTTATAAAGCACTTGCTATGTTCAAGTTGGGCGACTAGGTGGCACAGTGGATGGAATAAAGGGCTTGGAATCAGGAAGACTCATCTTCATGAATTCAAATCCAGCTCAGACACTTAACAGCTATGTGGCTGTGGGCAAGTCACTTGATCTTGTTTGCCTCATTTTCTTCATCTTTCAAATGAGCTGGAGAAAGAAATGCAAAACTATTACAGCATCTTTGTCAAGAAAATTCCAAATGAGGTCATGCTTGAAATGACTCAACCACAAAAATGTTTAAGACATCAGAGAGATGAAAAAAAAAAAAAAAAGAACCAATCCATATCCTTGAGTAGTTTGCATTCTTCTGGGCAGCTAGGAGGTATGGTGGATAAAACATGGGGCCTGGCGAATAGAGGACCTGAATTCAAATTTGACCTCAGACACTTTCCAGCTGTGTGACCCTGGGCAAATAGCTTAACCTATGTCTGCCTCAGTTTTCTCATCTATAAAATAGGTATAATAATTGTGCTGACCTATTATAGTTTTTGTGAGGATTAAAAAAGGTAACTATTGTAAAAATGCTTAATATGATATCTGGGGCATTGTAAATACTATATAAATGATAGGATTATTATTTTTATTCCTGGGTAGGGTAAAACATGGTAATAACTACATACAATTCATTATTTGAAGAAAGCAAGCCCAATAATAACTCAAGGAATCAGGGAAAGCATCCTTTAGGAAACAGAATATGAAATGACCCTTGACAGAAATTAGGTATTCTAAGAGGCAGAGGTGAGAGAGATGAAGTTCTATTTTCAAAGATCCTCAAGACAGTTTGGCTGCAGCTTAGTGAATTTAGCTGAAGGAAGAGAGTGAGAAATAAGGTTGGGATTCTATCCCAGAGGAGTTATTCAATTACAATGACCAGACATTCCTGAGCAGGAAATGATATGGTCAAATCGATGTTTAGCAAGTAGAATAAATTGAATTTGGTGGTAACAAACGCTCATGTATGGTACCTGTCCAAAGTTTGAGACTTCTTAAAACTCAGAAAATAGCCAAGAAATATATTTTGTGAAGATATAGAATTTAAAAATCATCAGCTTTATAAGATTTAGAAGTAATCTTAGAGGTCATAGATTCCAACTCTCTCATGTTACAAATTTGGAAACTGAGGGCCAAGTAAATATATGACTTTACCCAATAAATGCCACTATCCCAAATTCAATCTTGAATACAGAAACTAAAGAAGATGACATTTTACAAATAACTATAGTTGCTATTTTCATTTTCAGTATCTTTTGAAATGGTAAAAAAAATCTAGTTGTTGATCTTTAAAAAAGCAATTGGTTTCCTTTGAAAAAATACACCTGATGCAGTCTCATTTCCAGTTATTGTTTTCTATCTGTGACCCAGACACCTACCAGATTGCTTCCTAGAAAAGCTTAAGTAGTCTCTATCCTGTGACTGATTTTTCTTTATTATTCTCAAATTTTCATTGCTTGTAGAAGTTAGGGGGAATTATGTCATGTCGTTCACTTTGAATAACAGACATTCAGGTTCCAGGAGAAAAGGATGAAGGGATTTGAAGGCAGCAAATTAATTTCCTCAAATTAGGAAGAGCTGTTAGGGTTAACTTTTCCATGGATGTATAAATTTGGCTATTACCTAGAATCTCTACATTAATTTATGCTAATATATAATCTGCTTATATTGCAGGATTGAAATCACTGGAGCTAAATAATTTTAAGCTATATTTGAAACCTTACAAAAGTTTTTTTCTGACATTAGAGAAACATAACAATAATTATATTAACAATGTGTTAAATTTATAGGACTTTTTGGTGGCCACAGCCATGATTTCATTGCCCTGAGAATTTCCACTGGAAGAATGTCCTCAGCTTATGAAGATGAACTGCTAGGTGGTACAGTGAATAGAGCACCAGGTTTAGAGTCAAGAAAATTCGTCTTTCTGAGTCTCAGTCTAACCTCAGAAACTAGCTTTGTGACCCTGGGAAAGTCACTGAACCCTGTTTGCCTCAGTTTCCTCATCTATAAAATGAAGTGGAGAAGGAAATGGCAAACCATGTGAGTATCTTTCCCAAGGAAACCCCAAATAGGGTCATAAAGAATCAAAAACAACTGAAAAGTGATGGAACAACAATAAAAGGATTTTTAGGGGAAAAGGGCAGAGACTAGTCTCCTGGCTTGACTGTAGGAAATTCCACATATAAAAACTCCCTCTACCAATGCAGATTAGTACTTTTTTTTTGGTAACTTAGAGTCTTAGAGAGTTTCCTAGAGCATTGAGATGTTAAGTGACTAGCCCAGGGTGACACAGCCTCTATGTGTTGGAAGCAGAACCTGAATCCAGGTTCAATTGCCTTCTGGGATTCAGTTCTCTCCCTGACAAAAAGGGATAACGATAACATTTATCTCACAGGTTTGTTGTGAGTATAAAATGAGATAATATTTACAGAGTTTTGCAAATCTCAGAGCACTATATTAATGCTATTATTATTGTTATTACTTATCATTATAATTATTACTTACCCCAGATTAATTTCCATATGTTTTCTAGTATATGTAGTAATCCTTTGGTGGTTAGATTGGTATGACAGTAAATGAGTAATTTAACATAGGTGGAATTGTCACTTATATTATATTGGCTCAGTCTACCCATGCACAATTAATATTTCTCCAATTATTTAGGTCAGTCTGTTTTTATTTTCATTAATAGAGTTTTGAAGTGTATAGTTCCTGCATGTATTATGTATGGGTAGATTCTCAAGTATTTTATACTTTCTGTGAGTATTTTAAATATACTTTTTCTCTATCTCTCTCTCTCTTAGAAAGGGTATTGTTGGTAATAGACAAAAATACTGATGATTTACTTTTATCTACTGCAATTTCATTGCAGTTTTTATTTCAGTTCATTTTATTCGACTTTCTGGGGTTCTCTAAACATACCATATCATGTTCACAAAGCATAATTTTATGTGTTTTTTGCCCATTTTTATTTCCTTGATTTCATTTTCTCATCTTATTGTTACAGGTAGATTTTAGCACCTTATCAAATAAAAGTTATGAAAACCAACATTCGTGCTTCACCCCTAATCTTTGTGGAAGGAATTCTAGTTTATTCCCATTTTATATAATGTTGACTTTTGATTTTAGATATATACTATTCACCATGTTTTTTAGAAGGTCCACTTATTCCTATGTTTCTAGTGCTACTTTTTAAAAATAAGATTAGGTGTTATCTATAAAAGAAAGCTTTTCCTTCTTCAATATAATTATAGGTTTTTTTTTTAATTCTTCCTTTTAATATGCTCAATTATGCCCATAGTTTTCCTATTATTGAAAAACAAGAACGCTGCCTTCCTGGTATAAATCCAACTGAGTCAGAGGACATAATCTTCATGACATCCTACTGACAATTCTTCAATTTTATCTTATTTAAAATTTTTGCACGGATGTTCATTAGGCCTACCACTCTACGGTTTTCTTTGTTTTCCTTCTTCCTCTTTTAGGCATCAAGATTATATTGACATCATGGGATACCTGTTTATTTAATAGAAATTTAAGGTTAACATGAGAACTTTGTGAAGTACAAAGGACAAATATTATTATCCTCATTTTATAGGTGAGGAAGCCAAAAATCAGAAGATATTTGACTTTTCCATGGTTGTTGAGTCTGTGTCATGGGGGTCGGATGCAGTACAAAGGATTTATAGTCAACGGTTCTAGGTTCATATAGTATGTTATGTAATGTAACCTGAATGCCCTTGGCCAAGTTCAAACCACTTAGGACTTCAGTGTTCTAACCTGAAGAATAACAATATAAGACCAGCCCATCTCTAAGGTCTCTTACAGCTGAAAATCTTTATCTAGATGCAGATTTGTATCTCCAAGTTTATGGCTCTAAACACAGATCTCACTCTTATAATTCCACCGTTGATACTACTCTACCACACCGCCTCCTTTACATAAGGCTACATCTTTCAAAAGACTCGATACTACAAGTGCATCTTATATTATATTTCTGAATGCTAGCGTTTCTAACTGCACCATGCATTATCTGCAGATTCTAGGAAAAAAGAGTATGTCTTTCACCATGAAGGGTTATGTTGTATTTTAACGATGTACAAATAACACATTGAGCAACGATATTACATGTCAGAGGTAAGCTCAGAATGCAATTTTCCTCTTGGAATATTGTTACCAATGGGAAATGGCTGGTTTCCTCTGTGACGCTATGGGTGGGAGATTAGACAGGGGTGTCAAGGTTAATATACATTCATCCGTAGACTCAAGGGCAAGAAACTGTGACTGCCTTTGAAGCATTCATCCATTCCTTTGAAATCTCAGAGAAATGCATAATTTCAAATTTATCTCGAGATGCTCACACTGCTTGCATGTTAAGAAGGTGGTTCCATACCAATTGTACATAATGTGACATATACACACTTATGTGCACATACATATATATGTATACATATTTGCATGCATATATAAAATATATGCACATACACATACTTACACTTATATACACACATGTAACTTTTTTCTGATATTTATGAGCTACTGCTAGATTAAAGAGATGTCCATATAGGAGAGTTTTATATACACACATGCACACACAACACACATATCTACACACATATGTGTACACACATGTGAATGTGGGGTCACAATGCATGTGTGCATATGTATATGTGTGTATGTGTGTGTATGCGTGTGTGTGTGTATATATATATATACACATATACATATATACACACACAAATACCTATACACACAATTCATGCAAATCCCTAAAAGTTTGGCATTAGAAGATTGTGAGTATAGCGAGAAAGACATATTTTTGGGGGAAGAATGGATCAAAGTTCTAGGACCACCCTGTCTGCATTTTAAAGAACTTACGACTTTTAAAAATTGCTTTTAAGCATGGCAGGCTGGGATGATTGGCACATGGTGGTAATCCTTGAGACGAAGACTATTGGATCTTTTGTGCTTGGGAGCTCTGAACTTTGGTATGCTGTTCCTACTTCTTCCAGCACTAATATTGGGAACTCCCAGGAATGGGGACCCACCGGGCTCCCTAAGGGCAGAAAGTGGTCTAGGTCCCAAATGGAACAAGTTGAGACTTTTATGCTAATTGGAAGTGGGATCTGACTAATGGAGGGCCTTGACACTTCCAGCCTAGGCAAGGAAAGGAGGTCTGGTCTCAAAAAAGAAATCAAAACAAAACAGCAGCATAAACAATCCAAGGAAAATGAATTTATTTCTATGTATGAGTATCTGTTTCAGTCCATATGTTCACAAGATTTCAATTTTTAAAGATCTTAGATGTCCAACTTTCCTTGCTCCTCCACCTCATGCACACACATGCACATACAACTCACTTTACAGAAGAAGCAGCAGAAGCTCAAAAGGGGAAACCACTTGCCTTAAGTATCACAAGTTGTAAATTCTTCTGAATTTCAAGGATTTATTCTTTACTCCATTTAAATCAAAGGTTTTTACCCTGAGATCTAAAGACATCCCACCCATGCCCAAGGAGTCCATGAATAGACTTCAGAGTACCTCTGAACTTGGATGCAATACATACACACATATGTATGTATATGTGTTTGCATGTATATATATGCATGTATATAGAGAGAGAGAAAAAGAGAAAGATATAAGTAGATACAGATATATAGACAGATATTTATTTTAATAAGATTATTTTCCTTTTAATCTTACATATTTTATTATTTTAAAGTTTTATTAAGAATCCATGCTACAAAAAATTATAAATCTCTGACTTAAACTGTTCTAAACTGTTTTCTTATCTGTATCTTTGGGTAACAATAATAACAACGCCATACAAATATGAATAATATTATGACTTTTCTCATATTTTGATCAGAGAGGGGTTAATCCAAAAGCTGAGGAAGTGAATTCAGCCCAATAAATATTTACAAAGCACTTACTGTGTGCAAAGCACTGATGGGCCTGCAAAGACAGAAATGAATCCTAAACAAACATCATATACTGGGGAGGGGGAAATGATGGTTTATGTATAGTTGAGAGACTTGAGTTTGAATACCTGTTCTCTTTATTATTAATGTGACCTCAGGCAAATTATTCAGTATCATTGTGCCTCAGTTTTCTCTTCTATGAAATCAGAGGGGGGGAAAGGACTAGATGATCTATAAGGGAATTTCTATCTCTAAACATTCTTTTGCTGAGGATATCACGTTTCAAGCCTTGCTAACTTGTGTACTTATAAGGAATGGTCATTCCTCTGATCCCAATAGTCAGATACTGACCCACTCAGATTATTTAGGGATAGAGGCAATGAACTAGAGAACTGAAAATACTCTAAATATACCTGGGCCCTCAGGGTTAGAAAAGAGCCTTTGATGTAAAGACCTGTGATTTTACTAGTATAAGGTATCCCAGGGTGATGAAATGCCCTCTTCTAGTAGCTATTCTCCATATCCAATATACTCTCCTACCTCATCTTTGTGTCCTGGACTGCTTCTGGATTTCTTCAAGACCCAGCTCAAATAACTGTGTTACGCTATGGGCCTTTGCCTATTCTTCTCCTATACTCCACTACTAGTATCTTCTCTCTGAAATTGTCCCCCAGTTGTATATACCATGTGTATCTTGTATGCATACAGTTGTTTGCATATTATCCTCCCCTATTAGGATGTAAACTTCTAGAGGGCAAGGACTGTGTTTTTGCGTTTTTTTATACCCCTAGGAATTAGCTCAGTGCCTGACATATAATAGGTGCTTAACAAACATATTTCAATGTTCATAAGGAGATTGGTACCCTTTTTGCAATGTATGGTCCTAAAGAGTTGACCAGAATGCTCAGAGGCAAAATGAGTCATCTAGAGTCATAGCCAGTATATATCCAGGGCTTGAACCCACGTCTTCCTGGCTTTGAGTCTGGTTGCTTATCTTCAAAACCACACTGGGGAAAAGTATGATAGATATGGAGAAGTATGGGGGTGCTAAGTTGTGATAGGATTTGAATGGCAATTATATCCTTAGGTTTTTTCAACTTTGACATTCTGTAACAAACCACCTCAGATCAACCCACCAGATTATATTTCCTCATGGAAACACTAAAAGAAATCCACTTCACTAGATGTATTTCTGGGAGATTCCTCTATTAATATTTTCTCTGTTCCTTTGTAATGGCTTGGAAGTTACCTTGGGCCATCCTTGACTAAGCCAGCAGGACATGGGTTTGCTGGTCCTTTGAAATTGTAAGGACTTTCATTATAACTCTGATGAGAGATTGATTAGATGTCTGTTGTCCATGGATTTACCTGAATATGTACAAAGAACTTTATCAACAGGTGGGCTATCATTTGATAAATGAATTTTGGAGCCATGTCAGTTCTTGAAGATCATCTCTTAGTAAACAACATCCTATATGCTTGGCATACTTGGAAAGGTTACAAGTTGAGGATATGATTAGTTGCTGCTGAAAGTAATCTCATGAAGTCAAAAGCAATATATTCCTATTCTTTAGTTGTTTTAATTGTCATGTCTAGCAAAGCAAAAGATTATTAAGTGAGTAATTGTGTCTTGAAATTGGAAGCACAGGAAAGCCCCCAATATTGTTTGCACGTCAACAGTCATCCTTTGCAAAGCAAACTGATTATCTTTCTCTCACAATCCATGGGAGGCAGAAGCATGACCCCAAATTCTAGTATCGAGAAGAGACAGTAGAGAACTACAAATAATTAGATGATAGGACAAGAGGGAGGAAGGTGAGAGTTGAGATTCTTTTTCCTCTTCTTTGTGGAAAAAAATTCCTTAAAAATTTCCTTGTTTTCTGCTTTTATGCCAATAAGGATAAATGCCCTGAAAACATTTTTGAAGGCATCAAGTTCAAAAGTTGTTTTTTAAAAATCATGTACAATAATAACAATCATTCTGTAATTTTTGGTTGTAGTCATAGAAAAGAAAGTATGACCATTAGCATTTGGAAGGTGTATTAAATGCATTTCCGGGGTTCTGATATTTGATGGTTCATTAGTAAGTACAAAGGAAATTATTTCCATGGTAATATATGACTTTGTAAAGGGCTCTAATCAAGTTAAAATGATCATTTACAGTGAATGCTCAAGGGAAAAACCCAAAAATAAATCCCCAAAGAGTTGCCTTCAAGGTAACATGGTCCATATGGAAATGTCTTTTCAATAAGAAGGCTTGAATTCCAACCTCACCTCTGGCACCTACATATGTGACCTTCATTTTACTCTGAGGGCCTCCATTTTCTCAGCTATAGAATGAGAGGATTGGTTTAGGTGGCTTATAAAGATCCTTCCACTTCTAGGTCTGTGATCGTCTCATCCTATGACAGTCAGAAAAGAGGGGAGACTGTATCTCACTGTATCAGGTCTGGAAGGGACTTTAGTGGCCATCTTGGCAAGTGGCCCGGAAAGCCTCTGCCTGAAGGTCTCTAAGAAAGAACCCACCACCCCTTACAGTGGTGCATTCCAATATTGGATAGTTCCAGTTGTTAGGAAGATCTTTTTCTCTCACTAAAATCCAGTCTAATTGACCTCTTTGAGATTTCTTCCCATTCCTTCTAGTTCTGCCCTTAAATATAAACTCTTCTGTTTGGATTTTGAATGCCCTCTCCCCTTGCCCTTCATAATCCAACCCTTCCTGCTTCTCCAGTATCCTCATACCTTATTCCCTTCTATTTACTCACCAGTCCAGTGACACTGGTCTCCTTACTCTTAGTCATACAAGATACTTCACCTTCGGACTTTGGTATTTTCACTGGCTGTCTGCCATGCTTCAAAAATCTCTCTTCACCTCTGCCTTTCAGTTTCCCTGACTTCTTTCAAATTCCAGCTAAAATTTCACTTTGTATGAGAGATTTTTTTCCTATCTCATTTAATTCTAGTGCTTTCCGTCTGTTGATTATTCCCAATTTTTCCCATGTGGTTAACGTTTATGCATACTCATTTCTATATTGTCTGTCCAATAGACTGAGATCATGGGCCTTTTTTGATTTTCTTTCTGTTCCCAGGACTTCCCTCAGTGTCTAGTACATAGTAGTTTTTAAATAAGTGCTTGTTCACTTGCCACCAGGCCACTTTTATATCTTTGTTATACATCACTGCCTTCACCACACTCTGTGGTCTTGACAAACTGATCTTCTCATTGTTCCTCACGTGGCAGATGACTTCACCCTCCCAACTCCAAATCCTAGCATTTCACCATTTTGATTGGTGTGTGTCTCAATGACCTACTATATCAGTCTGTTTCCAGCCATGTTCCCTTTTGTCCCCAACCATATTCTCACCATCTGCTTTATCACTGCTCCTCTGTCTCCATGCACCATTCCTTCAACTTTAACAACTATAATACACCTCCCTGGCCAATACTCCCTTATATGTCTTGTGCCTCCCATTAGAATGTGAGTTCCTTGGAGGATTTGGTTTGTGTCCTTATCAATTAACACAGTACTTGGCATGCAGTAAATATTTAATATCCATTCCTTCATTTGTTCATTCCTTCATGTCATCCCTTTGTACTGGTTGTTCCACAGGCCTAGAATTCCTTCTCTCTTCACCTCTATCCCTTTCCCTTTGAATCTCATCTCTTTTATATAAAACCTTTCCTTATGCTGTCCAACCTTTAGCCTCAGATAACCTTCTCCCACATATTACTTTCTTTTTCTTGTCTATATTATTGTAGCATATGTACACATGTATTCTAGTGTGTGTGTACATGCCTTTCCTGATAGAATAGAAACTCCTTGAGGGCAAGCATTGTTTTATTTTTATCTTTGATATTTCCAATGCCTACAAGAAGGCATTATGTTCTTAAGGACAAGAACTGCTTTAAGAGGTGATGACCTCTTCTCCCCACTTTGCCTGAAGTCTCCAGGACAAGTCCTAGTGTCACCCTGTATGGGACACTGAAGAAGAAATTCTTTTAGAGTTAGAGACATGGTAAAGGGTAAGGAGGATCATTCCAGTGCTGAGATTACATAAATCTCCCTTCTCCCAAGGTCACCATCTTCTTGGGTTAAAAAAATGGGATAATTAGTTTGATACATGTTTTATATAATCCTTGCTATCCCCTCTTCCCCCCTCCTCATCTCTTTTCTCTTTATTTATTTATGTTTTTGCTTTGAGGTCCACAGGAAGCTCAGGACAGTCCTCGCTGAGTGATACCTCAGTTGGAAAGCCACTTGTGACTTACAAGCTTGTCTTATTCTCTATGTTTTCCCTCTTAGATAGGTATTTCATAGCAACTGTTCAGATATGTAAGTAGTCATCATGCTAATCTCTCTCTCTCTCTCTCTCTCTCTCTGGTTTTAAATCAGATGCATTTTAGATCCTTCTAAACTTGTTTTTTTCTCAATTCCTGTGAAGAAACATGCCAGAAATAAAATTTTAACAAATAGGAATAACAGTATTACCATTTCCTGGAAAAGTCTGGAAATAGATGTTGGTTTTTCCATGGGTCTTATTGTCTATCTCTTCATCTCAAATAGTTCTCAGAAAAATGATTCTGAAGGTTGGTCCATTTTCACTTGTAACAAGAAGATTTGGGTGGCATCTGCTTTGGGAACAGAGGGACAGTTCATTACAGAAAGAAAAGTATGCATTAGTCTGCTACCCAATCCTATTTGACTGGGGAAATTGAATTTCCTTTCCTAAGAAATTTTTCTTATAGTCCAGAGGGGTTTGGCCTTTCATACTTGAAAACTATAATGCTGTTTCCCAATTCTGAGGCAGAATGACTAGAGCTTTCAGGTGGTCTCTGGAAAGCCAGTTGGTGGGGGAAGGGGATGAAAGAACCATGCTTCTGATTGCATCAACTATAGCCTTGTGTGGAAACCATTAACAAGAAGGAACAATTTGTTCTCAGGATTTCAGTCCCTGCCTCATTTAAATGAGAAAATATCTGCTAAAAACAGTGGGAGGATTTTGCAAAGAAGCACTGTCTTTTGGCTGATATTTGTCAATTTTTTGTTTGTGGAGAAATGCCTACTAAATAAATTCAAAACCTAATGTATGAGTTCCAGACATATCAATCTTCTTTTGAAATTGACTGTTCCAATAAAAAGGATTGCACACATTGATAGAATAATAGTAAGAACTCTAACAATGAAAAATTCTTACAATGAGTACAATGGAAAGGGGGCTGGATTTGAACTCAGAAAACTTAGGTTTACATCTGACTTAGTTACTTATTAGCTTGTAACCTCTCCTATCCTCAGCTTATTCATTGGGAAAATGGACAATGTGTCTTTTAGTTGCTTCCAGTTCTAAAACTCATGATCCCAATCAGGATGAATGGTAGAGGTCTGGCTACCAGTTCTCTTTATAGCAGAAGTGATGAATACTTTTCTTAAAATATTAATAAGAAGGATAAAATCCAAAGTAAATCATTGTAGAAAAGGAAAACAAAACAATAGATGGTGTGTGGACTCTACTGGTCAAATTAATATTGATATAAAATATAAAATAATTCACTAAAAGTGAATTTGGAAGAATTAAAGTGTGAGAAGTGGTAGGAAAAGGGAAGAAACGTATGATATTCGAATCCTTTGGGAGGAGAAATGAATGAACATTGAGAAGAAACAAAATGAAATAAATGATGTTAACAGATGGGGAATGAAATAATTAGAACATAAACCTACATGATGGTCTAGGGATTATGTGAAACAACTTGAGTCACTGAGATGAACCATTAGAGGATAGACCAATGAAAAATGAGAATTTCTTTCATTTCATCAATTAGTAAGAGAGAAGATAATAATTTCATACAGAAAATTAGTAACAGAAAATTTACATGAAAGGAAATATGAAAACTAGGACTTTGAAGATATAACAGGGGACATATGTTAATTGAGAAAGAAAAAACATACAAATTATTTTAAAATTGAATTTGAGACAGGCTTTGGTTGGCCTTATTCTTCATCCAAAAGTCCTTGAATAGAATTCAGGAGATCTGGGTTCAAACTCTGCCTCCAGCTCACAGATAGCTGTGTGAACTTATGTATCATTCCACCTCTCTTTTTACCCAGTTTCTTTTCCTGTAAAATGACCTTCAAGGTTCTGCCAGTTCTGTCATTTTAATGTATGCTGAATAATAATAAAAAAAAAAGAATTCTGCCTGGCAAACTGCTAACCCCTTTATCCCCCAACCAGCCCTGAATACTCACTTATCTGCTCACATCTATGAATGTCTGGCTTCCCACTAATGCATTGCCTTCAGCACTAGACAGGGCTACTCTCTATCCTACCCTCTGGCTAAGGGAAAGCTAAAGCCCTAAGTCAAGCACCCTTGATCACTAGTTCTAGAGTCAAAAGACCCGAATTAAAATCTTTCTTCTGACACTTAGTATCTGTGTGACTTTGAGCAAGTCACTGAACATCTCTCAGTCTCAGCTTCCTTATTTGTGAAAGAAAGGGGTTGAACTAGAGGACTTTTGAAGTCCCTTCTAGATCTCAATCTAGAATCCTTTGTTTGCATGCATGATTCATTGTGACCAACAGGATGAAGCTTGGGCAACTGATCCAGATTGATGACTTTACCTCCTCTTTTTCTCATCATTGAGTACTTAGGATGTGATCTTTTTGAATAGAGAGAATAACCCCATCACTGATTATATATCCATTTGAATGATGAAGTTCAGGAAAAATCAATCGGGGTGGAGTCAACATTTCTTGACTGACTTTTTAATTTTAATTTTGTTTTCTTTTGCTTAATTATTCAAAATGGTTGAACTGCTAGTCCTCATAGTACAGTCTATATTGTATTGGTTTTGAATATGACACCCAGTCAAAAAGCAATGAGGTCATTAAGATGAGGAAATTGAGAAAAAGAAAAAAAATACTCCTGATATGGAAAATTGTCTTTATGGACTAAGTGTGATATGAATAGCTAGGAGCAGAAAAAAAGGTGCACTAGAAGGATGGACAGATACAAAGACTGAATACTAGGTTGAGTGTCAGCAAAAGATCAGTACAAGTTGTTATTATAAATCCATGAAGCTAGCACTAATACCATGAATCCAAGCTAAGGTGATTGATCGGGAGGATGTGACTGTATTAAAGGTTCAATATAGTGGGAGTTTAGAAATCAGGAATAGCAAAAGGAAAAGAACTTTTACAAGTTTGAGGAAGGACTAAAACAAACAGAAGAAAAGTCACTGAATCACAATAAAACAGCTTTGATTGGTGAAAAAAACTAATTGACTCAACCTTAGAGGTGATTTTATGTGACTGATGGCTAATCAATCAATAAACATTTAGTAAACATCTACCCTGTGTCAAGTGTTATGCTATTTTCTAGGGATACAAATACAATGAATAATATGTCCCCTCCTCATGTACACAGCAGTGTCAACAAGGACTTAATGGACAGTATAAATGTTTGTTGATTCAGCATCAAAGCTAAGTCAATCCCTGAATGGAACCCATCAAAAGTTCTTAGGGAAAGGCAAGCCAGAATATCTGGCTTGCGCGTTGATGTCTAGAGCAGTTTCTTCCACATAATATGAGAATAATAAATGTTTATTGAATTGAACTGAATTTAACTGAGCTGAATTGAATTAAAAGTGTGCAGGAGACACTCCTGAAATTTCTTGAAAGAATTTGTCAAAACAAAAGACCAGAACTCTACTTCAAAAGAAATATACCAATGGTTTCAAAACTATCATTATGAATAATTAAAAAAGAACCTTTCAGATATTGAAATATTCTCCCCAGAGTATTTATTCATAAAAATCTTTAGGGAGTCAGACACTTATGATAAGTACATCTCAAAGATATCCATCTCTGGTCAATCTTCCCTGATGATGGAGAATGAAATTTTATATAGAATGGAGGAATTGATGCAATTTCATTTCCTCTTTCTTATATCTTGTGTCTTGACTCTGAAGCAGGACAAAGCTTGGCAATGGAACATGTATATACAACCAGAAGAACACAGAACTATCCCAAGAACTCCCGACTGGCCTTCAAGAAAGAGACAACCCACAACAACCTAAAAGGAAAATCCATCACATGAGAGTCAAAACCTTCCTAGAGACTTACCTAACTATTTTCTTCCTTATTCTTCCACCTAGGACCCATTGACTCATACAAAAGATGATCTGTCTTTGCATTGGTGTACCACCACTGAAGGCAATATGAAATTAGCTTTAATATTGATTCTTTACCTAAAACAAATGTGGATGGATCTCCTGGAGTTCATCTCTAGAACATTGCTTTGGCTACATTCCTCCATATACTTTTTTATTTCTCTAAATTTATGCCTCTCTTTCAAGCCTTTTGAAATGGCACTATGGGATAGGTAAAAGAGTTCTAGATTTTAAGTTAACAGAAACATAGGTTTAAACAACCCCTCTGTCTCTTTGGGAGAGCCCTTTTCAATCTCAAATCATCACTTTCCTAGGCTGTATAATTGGGGAAATCTCATCCATAGCACTTCTCACATAGGAAAAGTCAAAACCTGTGGGGATCAAATGAGATGATGGATGAAAAGGGCTTTATAAAACCTTGAAACAATAGTTAAATGACATTTAAGACCCTTTAATCTTCCTATACCCCAGGGGAAGGAGACAGTGGTCTTTATGAATATTATTGATGAAAACAACTGGTTGGTATCAGTATATTTTGAAGTCTTGATGTGGCTTGACATAGAATCACAGAATCTCAGTACTGGAAGGGCTCTCAGAGGCCGTGAAGTTCAACATACATCAGATCAAAACTGTTGTCTGAAATGAGTCATCATCCACTCTTTCCTTAAAGACCTCTACTGCTGATCTGCCATTACTTTCTGAGACACCCTATTCTTTTATGGGGAAAGATCCAATGACGAGGTATAGCTAATTATTAAGATTTTTCCCCATAGATCAAAATTCCTTTTGCCTTTCTGTGACTTTTAGTCATCGATCTTATCTCTACCCTTTAGAGTCATGCAGGAAGAACAAAAAGTCTGATAATAACTGACATGTATATATAATGGAAGGTGCTTTGCAAACATCTCATTTCCTGTGATGTGCTGGAACCAGCTCAAGCTGGCACACAGGAGTGAACGAATTATTAACTTTTCATTGTGAGACATCTTGACACCAAGCCTAGCTTGAGACCTACTCTACTGTACTGCCGGCCCCTTGTCATTGCAGGGATTTAAGATTATATGCAAGTTTTACTGAAGAGATGGCATGTTTTCTAGTCCCTACATAAACTTATTTAATGATACCAGATTCAAATGTCAAATGATAGCAAATGGGTCAAAGTAACATTCACTGATGGTTCAGAAGGACCTTTGTGTTAATAAATTCATTTTTTAAAAATATTCCACTTTCTGGTCTTGAGTCTGCCTTTGCAGTTAGACCAGATCTTGCTGTGTGTCCCACAAAGATTTCTTTAATGTTTTTATCATTTCTTAAATTTGTAGCCCTTGACCTGACGTTGATATTAAATTGTGTCCAAAACACAATTTTTAAGAAAAATAGTCAAATGACATGGATATTCAGCATAAATGGTATCATATGTGATAGTAGGACAGAGGATATCATTTTATGTTGAAATTGTAGAGGCAAGTCAAAAAGAGAGGATTACTTTGGATATTTCTTACAACATAATGACACCCATACACCAGCCACCAAAAGGATTGAATGAAAAGGTAAAATAAGAAACCAATTAATAAGATACCTCTTGCCCTGTTACACATGCATCTACAGTGGAATGAAAAGGCCATTAGTCCTTAGCAGAACATGGCTAAAGCAAAGGTAAGGCCTTAGAACTCCAGGAATCCTATTTCAGATCAAATATGATTATAAATCAAACCTTTGTTTATTTCATCTTCTTGACACTCGGATATTTTCTATGTTGGTAGTAATGACATTATATAAACAAGGGAGATTTTTGAATAACAATAAGGTCTAGTTCTATCATAAAAGACCTTTAGTGGTAGGGAAACTGGCAGAAATTGAATATTCCCATGATTGAATTAGGGATAGCTGGGTGACTCAGTGGATAGAACGCTGGCCCTGGTGTCAGGAAGACCCATATTCATGAGTTCAAATCCAGACTCAGCTATGTGATCCTGGGCAAGTCACTTAACCATGTTTGCCTCCGTTCCTCATCAGTAAAATGATATGGAGAAGAAAACGACAAATTATTCCTATATCTTTGCCAAGAAATCCCCAAATAAGATCATGAAGAGTCATCATGTTTAATGGAAATGGCTGAACAGTACGACTGAATTGTGAGATGAAGTCTGGCTGGTCGATAAGCAGACATCCTGAGGAACTGACACTCATGCCATGAGCTTCTGGTAGCCTTCTTCTGGTAGCAGTTACATGCTGTGGTACAGCAGCTGCATAGTTGCAGAGGAGAAGGGACAAAAAGCTCAGACTAATACTGCTGAATAGCTTAAGATTCTTGTCCCATTGTAGGTTATTCACTCTTCCACACATTTTACTCTGAATCTTGTGAAAGATGGACTGGTCTGATAATAGTATAGCAGCACAGAAGGCAGTGAGAAATTCCTGCTCTTTATATAAACCAGACATGCATATACATCCATTGTATAGGCCAAATAACATTTTTTCTGAACCTACATCTTTAGTTAACAAAAAGTCAACTAAAGAATAAAAACACATGCTAGAAGATGGTGGATTCTCTCTGTCTCTAATTTTTCTTTGTTTTTGCCTCAGTACCTTTGTGTCTATGTCTCTGTCTCTTCTCAGTCTCCAAATACCTTCCCTCCCTCCCTTTCCCTCTGTCTTCTTTTCCCTCCCTTTCCTTTTTCTCTCCTCTCTCCCTTTTTTTCTCTCTCCCTTCTTCCTCTTTCTACCTCCTTTCATCTTTTGCTCTCTCCCTCTCTTCCTCACTTATTTTGCCCTTCCTTCCCTCCCCTCTCTCTCCCTCCCTCTTTCCCCCTTCCTCTTTTTTCCCTCTCCTTCCCTTCTTTGTCGCAGTCAGGAATGACACCTCTCCTGTCATCATGATGAAACTCTGGAAAAGGAGATGAGTATAGTAGCAAACAAAACTCAGCCCTTAATGTTCAACAGAAGGCTGAAACAATGTGAACAAGGATGTCAAATGATAACAAATGGCTTTCTAATGTGGAGGAAGGGGGGAAAGTAGCTGAACAAGGACAAATGGCCAAAAGAACTGTGAACATATGTGATGGAGAGATAATGAGAGCCATAATAGCCTGGGATGAAGTTGGTGAGGATGAATCAGTGCACCTCCCTTGATCAGGGAAATCAGTTCTCATTCCTAAACAACTCGGCTGAAAACAGAGATGAATTTAGTGTGGGAATGACTGCTTTAACGTAGTTTGTCTTTGAGGTTTACCTGTCATTGTGCAAATGCCATTGAGAGCAACCAAATTGGAAATGATTGGGAGGGCTTTTTTTAAATATAGTACCTTTTTATACACACTTGGGATAATCTGAGTTTGAAAGAATCACTCTGTTCTGACAATCAGCTTTTCGCTTTTTGTTCAGGGTTTGGGGGCGAGTGAGCTGCATTATCACATTAAACCTCAAAGGTCAAAAAACTGGGAAATGCTGAATTAAAAAGCAAAGAAGCTGAGACAGAACTTTTCACTTGCTTCATCTCAATTTAAATTGCAGATCAAACAGTTATCTGGATCGACAATGGCCATCCGATTTGAGAAGAATTGTGTTCTATTTAACGCAGAAAATGTCATGCTGTGTTACGCTGCGCCGGGCACATGGTTTTAATTTTCAGATTTCCAACCTTTATTCTGGTTATTCTTATCTTCCATATGCTTCTTTTGACCTTCAGATGATCTGATTTTAAAAGCCAGTATGAAAGAGCAGGGGTTTGTTATAACTCCTTATAGGCAGCCAGCACTTTATTTGTTTATTCATGTATTTATTCCTGAATATATTTACTTTGTGGAGCAACAAAAGGAAATATCATTTTAAGCTGATTTATTGCAAACAGATGGTTCATCACAGGAGAAAATGTTTTCAGAAAGCTAGGTTGTGGGATAGTTTTGAGAAAGGAGGCTTGAGAATTCATTTGCCATTTCAGGAAACAAAGCTGTTAACAGAGATGTTTTGAATGGGCTAAACTTTAGGATCTTTGTCACAAATCTTGGAAGGGGGACAATAAGACAAAGGTTGGAAAAAATGGTTTGTTTATAGAACTATTTTTTTTTAAACTGCTCTCTCTCTCTCTCTCTCTTTCTATCTCTTTCTCTCTCTCTCTCTCTCTCTCTGTCTCTCTCTCTGTCTCTGTCTGTCTCTATGTCTGTCTTTCCTTCTCTCTCTTTCTGTCTCCCTCTCTGTCTCCACCTCTGTCTCTGTCTCTCTCTCTGTCTGCTTCTCTGTCTGTCTATGTGTCTCTGTCTCTGTCTCTCTGTCTCTCTCCTCATCCTTCTCTTCCACCTCCCTGCAATTTAAGCATGGATAGCTAAACTCTTCTATGCTTCACTAGATTTGCAATTTCTGTTATGTGTACACCATCTCCACAGGGACAGACTATAGGTCATTCATGATTTCCCATCATGTGTGCTCTTTCTTCATGGCCTTCCAAAAATCTTACAAGTATACTGGAGGTCATCCTCTGAATTCCTTAACAGATATTCATGCATCCCTTGGGCTGTTCATCTGTGATCCCTCAGTCTCACTATTTAACTGGCCCATATCCTTTTCCAGTCTCATCAAAGAAATGTTATGTGAAAAAAAAAGTAAGGAGATGGCATCATCATCAAGTCCAAATGGGCTTTCCCTCAGGTTCTGAACCTTGCTCCTATATGACCATGGTTATCTCCACCAACTCCCCTTCCTTCAGTTTCCCTTTTCTGTACTGTCTTCCATTATCATAGTGTGACCACTTTGAGATCAGGAGCTAGCTTTCTGCTAGTTTTTGTATCCTTAGTGCTTAGCAGAGTGCCTGATACATGAAAAGCTCTTAAGAAATGTTTGTTGACTTACTGACTGACAAAGGTAAGGGGTAAATGATAGAAACTTATATGTTCCACTAGAATTCCCATGGTGTCCAGAGGAAACAAGAAGGCACAAACAGATGCTCATGAACTAGGGAATGGAAAATGCATTATGGTATAGGAGTGTACTATCCTGGTAAGGTGCTTAAGAAAAAAGAATAGTATAATGCATCAAGAGAGGCCTGGGAAGACATATAAACTGATGCAAAGTGAAGGAAGTGGAATCAGAAAAATTATACATGCAACATCTATGACAATATAAATAGAAAGAAAAAGTAATAATTAACATTTATAGAATGCTTACTATGTGCCTGGCATTCTATTAAGCACTTTGCAAACATAATCTCATTTGATCCTCACAACCACCCTAGACAGTAGGTACTATTATTATTTTAATTTTGTGGGTGAGGAAACCGAGGCAAATAGAGGTTAAGTGACTTTCTCAACATCACAGAGCTGGTAAGAATATGAAGCTTCTTTGAACTTAACATTTTCCTGATTCCAAACTAGGCATTCTATCCACTGAGTCATCAGCTATCTAAGACCACCTCCACTAACAGAACAATAGAATTTGAATCTTTGGAAAATATTTGCACAAGTAAATCCAATGCAACCCAGATTAGGAGGGAAGCAGAAAACTGAGAAAGGATTTTTGCAACTAGTGTCTGTGATAAAGGCCTCATTTCTAAAATATATAGAGAACTGAGTCAAATGTACAAGAATACAAGTCATTCCCCAATTTATAAATGGTCAAAGGATATGAGCAGGGAACTCTCAGAGGAAGAAATTAAAGTTATCTGTTGTCCTATGAATAAATGCTCTAAATCACTATTCATTAGAGAGATGCAAAGCAAAAGAACTCTGAGATACCACATCACACCTGTCAGACTGGCTGACATGACAAAACAGGAAGATGATAAATGTTGGAGAAGATGCGGGAGAGTTGGAACAATAATTCATTGTTGGTGTAGCTGTGAGCTGATCCAATCATTCTGGAGAACAATTTGGAACTATGTCCAAAGGGCTACAAAAATGCACATACCCTTTGACCCAGCAATATCCCTTCTAGGGCTGTATCCCCAAGAGATTATAAAAATGGAAAACGGTCCTACATGTACAAAAATATTTGTAGCAGCACTCTTTGTGGTGGCCAAAAACTGGAAATCAAGGGGATGCCCATCAATTGGGGAATGACTGAATAAATTGTGGTATGTGAATGTAATGGAATACTATTGTGCTATAAGAAATGATGAACGGGAACACTTCAGAGAGGTCTAGAAAGACTTATAAGATCTGATGCTGAGTGAAAGGAGCAGAACCAGGAGAACTCTGTGCACAGCAACAACCACATTGTGTTAGGATTTTTTCTGGTAGACTTAGAACCCCATTGCAGTGTAAGGACATAAAAAATTCCCAATGGTTGTTTAAGGCAAAATGCCTTCCACATCCAGAGAAAGTACTATGGAATTCAATTGCAGAATGTAGCTGATCATTTTCTTTTGTATTACGTTTTGGTTTGTTTTATGATTTCTCCCATTCATTTTAATTCTTCTATGCAACATGACTATGGTCAAAATGTATTTAATAGGAATGTATGTGTAAAACCTATATAGAATTGTATGCTGTCTCAGGGTGGGGGTGGGGAGGTAGGGGGAAGGAGTGGGAGGGAGGGGAAAATAATCTAAGTTATCTGGAAGTGAATGTAGTACACTGAAAGTAAATAAAAAATAAAGAAAGAAAGAAAGAAAATGTAATGATCAAGTTGGGCTATGATGTATATGAAACACTGTACCTAATGTCAGAAGTTTTCAGGACAGCAGATGATAATCCTCCCCTGTGACTTTCATTTTTTTAATGAGATTTTCTCTACAAGGAATGAAGGGAGTAATGAGTTAAAAAATTAAGGGATGTCAAAAGCAAAGATATCAACAAAATATCTAATTTAATAATAGAAAGCAAAAAAATCCTCTAGCATATTTGGTCTCCTTCTTTGTGATAAAGTTATAGAAGGATGTAACCAAAAGTTATTCAAGATGGCCAAGCTCAAGAGGTTCACAGTCTGTATTGCTGGGGGCGGTACTCACATTAAAAACACCATAGACCCATCAGAATATTTGAAATCATGCCCAAGACCACATCTAATGTGTATATCATCATTGGTACTGTTGTAGCCTCTTTACACCCATTTTTCTCTGACCTCATTTATTCTTTCTACCTACCTCAAATTAGAATTTACAAGACTAGTTCTATTTCAATGATTAAATGCCTACTGATTAATTAAAGATTGTGAAGATTATCTCTGCAATTGACTTCATCAAAATATCAAGATCCATGTACAGTAGGAAAAGAGTCAGTAGGGTTCAACATTAAATCAGAAAATTCTCTCTCATTTTCCTTTTGGCCATGAGGAAAATAGCCTTGCAACTGCACTTAAAATCAAAAGGCAACCCTCCTCCTCCCTTCCCCCCAAAAAACCCCAAAATTCTGCTTCAGGCATTTTTACTGGGAAAAAAGTCTTGGTTCTAGAATCAGACTTGAGATCAATTCTTGACTCTTTCCTTTATTTTATTACCTGTGTGTCCTTAGAAAAGTCACTGTACCATTCCAGGCATGCTTCCTTGCTTGGTAAATGACTGGTTTGTGTAAGATGTAGTCTAAGGACCTTCTAATTCTAATTTGATGATCTTATGATTTGTATTCTAATCCTACCTCTGCTGTTAACTAACAGTAATCCTGAATAAGTAAAAATTTCTCAGTGTCCACCTATCAGCTAATTTGTATGGTGGATAGAGTACTGGGCCTGGAGTCAGGATGACCTGAGCTGTGTGACCCTGGGGCAAGTCACTCAACCTCTGTGTGCCACAGATTCCTGAACTTTAAAATGAGTATTATAATAATAGTGCTTTCCTCAGAAGGTTGTTGTGAGGATCAAATAAGGGAATGTGTGTAAACCTCAGATTATGCAATGAAAGGTTTAAGTGACAAATTTGTCTACTAATGCAATGATCTGAAGAGTTGCTAGCCCCACATATTTTTGTTGGTTTTTTCTTCAGGTTTGTTGATTTCTTACACTCCTGTGTCCTTTCATCTTCCAAGTCTGAGACCTATAATAATGATAACAAAAGCTAGCATTTCTGTCGTAAATTAACATTTATAAAGTACTTCACATTTCACCTAATTTGATCCTCATGACAGTGAGGTAGGTATTATTATTTTTTCCCATTTTGCAAATGAGGAAGTTCAGGCAAATAGTACTAAGTAATTTGCCCCATGTTGTCAGGCTAAGGAGTGTTTAAAGTGGGATTTGAACTCAGTCTTTCTGATTCCAAATTCACTACTCCATCTACTGCATAACCTAGCTGTCTCATGCTTTAAGAACGCATTTCTTGGTCCTTGTTGCAGCTGGGACTCTGCTGAAAGGCCTTCGTATATCTGGAACATTTTATTACTTCTGCTGCATTGACCACGTGCCTAGAATCACTTGCTTGTTCTGGCATCCTTGTTTTAACTGACTCACTGTTCCCTCTTGATTACTGGCTTCTGTGGAAATCATGTCTATCCATAACACCCCATGTTTGCACTGGTTCTCTCCATCCTAGCTTTAAGTCTACCCGTTTATGTGGAGTCACTGACAATTTTGCTTCTTTGGATGCATGTTTCCTTTTCAGTCAGTAGCTCAGGCTCCAGTCTAAGGAACATGGGCTTTGTTTGCTGTGTTCTCAGTAGGGAAGGAAATCCAATTCGTGTCACTGATTATGGCGGCTCTCAGGCTTTAGAGAATATCTTTTGCAGGAGGTCTTTTCTCATCCTTTAAGCTGCTATTGTTTTTGCCTCTACAATTGCTTTCCCCTTGTTTTTCTGTTTGCTTCTTGCATGTATCTAATTATTTACATGTTCTCTCCTCAATCACAATGTAAGCTCATTGAGGACAGGAACAATTTTTTTTCTTTGTATTTCCAGCATTTAGCACAACATCTAGCATGTAATAATGATTGGATTAAAAAAAATGCTTCCTGATTGATTCCATCAAGATACAAAGAAATGCCATACCACTGTGAGAGATTTTGAGAGTGGCAGTGAAAAATGTAGGCCCAAGAGCCTAAGTGCTATCATAGAAGTCTCAGAAGAACACATACTAGCACGTGGATCATTGGCACAGACTTCTACAGCTAAGCATTTTTGATTCCCCATATAAACTCCAGAGGAACAGAACCAAAGATGTTACTGTTTGCCAATGATGTTCTATAAGGCCCTGTTGGGGGCCTTCCCATTAATCAATGACTGTCCTTGCCTAAAAGCAGTAGGGTAGTATATATTAACTACTAAGAGCTTTGCTAGTGCTGATGACCTAATTGGTTGCTTTCCAGCTTTCCCCAGGAGATATTACAGAATGGTTACTGCATGTGTAAGATGTGAGAAAACTCATGTAGGGCACAATATTCTGAGCAACTCCAAATCTTCAAATCTGCAGGGTTGAGCAGCTGTTCCATCCTTGTCCTTGTATGCATTGACATGAGGGAAGTGGGTCCATCTTTTGTGTTCCTAGGACACCAGGAGATAGAAATCCATCCCCAATTTTAAAGCTGTTTGGTTTCCATCATGAAAAAATTCAGTGTCTTTAACGTTGTTTCCCAATAAATAAAAGAGCCAAAGGACAGATCAGGTAGAAGAAATTAATGATTCTAGGGTACTTCTCAAAAATATTTTCCATTTTGTATTCATTTTTCACATTTGGCTTCATCTAGACTGGACCTAAATAGAAGCTCAGGAGGAAAAAAAGATCACATATTTACCCCTGGAAGGATTCTTCCAAGTCATCTAGTCCACGTGTTATATTTTTATAGATGAGGAGGTTAAGGCCAACAGAGAATTAACTATGTGTCTAAACTCCTACAGGTCTTAAGTGGCAGAACTGAGATTTAAACCCAAGTTCTCTGACTCTGACCATTCTACTTGGTTGACTCCCAATCTGGGACTATTTATAGGATGGCAAACTCATTATGAGTCAACACTGTAAAATGGCAAGCCCCTAAAGCTAACAAAATTTCAGTCTGCATTTAAAGAGACACAAGGCCCATAGTGGCAGAGGTGATGGTCCTAATATACTCAACTCTGACCAGATCACGTCTGGAATACAGTCACAAGAGTTCCATTTTAGGAAGCACATTGCTGAAATAATTGCATCCAGAGGAAGGAGAGGCCACTTAAACTGAGACATAGGAGCAGCAGCAGCAGAAGCTGGAGATTTTTTAACCATAAAGACAAAGGGTGATTTGTGGAGATTTGTGGAACAAGAAGATCACACCTGAAGCTTATGTGTTTAGACACAGAGAGAATTAAAAGCTTAGCCCTCCAATAGCCTATTACTCTTCACCTTCACCTCAGTGGGAACCATAGGCACATTCTCCACTGGTGGGTTGCGTGATCTTAGTCTGCAACCCATGGGTTAAAAAAATATCTTCTAAAAACTAACTCATATGAGGAAAGTTTCGCATGAGAAAGCAGTGCAAAGGTAGTTTGTGTCTTTTCCCTGAACATAAATATGATAAGATGGACTTAAAATGACTTACCAATTGATTGCTACAGTCGTATTAACCAAAGCCTGCTTGTTTTCCTTCTTTTTATCCCTTTAGGCAAGGGACTAGTTGGCAATGCAGAACACTACAAATGACAGATCTATGGGATGTGCCAACAAAAGAACCACGTAATTGCAATTTGTGCAGATGATATTTTACTGACCTGATGTCGTTTCATACAGTTGATTCCCTTCTTTTGTGAAATTGTACCCCAGGCTTCCTCCTTACAATTGGTTTATGGTCCAATTAATAGAATAGTCTGGTTTGGAGCTGGAAGGAATTTGGAGCAGGTGCTGAACTTCAGTGGCCCAAGGAGTTTTCCTCCTGGAAACTACCCTATGTCAATGAAATTCCAGTGTTAGTCCCTGTCCCTGTTCCTTTAATAATGTACAGGGGTAAAAATGGGAAGAAATTTGGTCCCATTGCAAAACTCTGGTGTGCCCCAAATGCCATTCAATGACCTTAATGAATTAGTCAAGAGCCTGTTGATTTGTTACTATATAGAAAGATTTCAGATGATGATTTTCAGTTTAATTCCCACTCTCAACCAATCTGAGCAAAGACAACGATTGCAAAAGGGGGAGAGGGAAACGATTATATGGTTAGTGAATTTGGCTGATATTACTATTTACCCTTGGGCTGAAAGGAAAGAATATTTGAATAAATTGTGACAAGCAACAGGGAGAAAATAAACAAATTGCTTTTAAATCACCTCCCTCCCTCCCTCCCTCTCCCTCTCCCTCTCTCTCTCTCTCTGTCTCTCTCTGTCTCTCTCTGTCTCTCTCTCTCTCTTTCTCTCTTTCTCCTTCCCTCCACCCCCTCTCACACACACACACACACACACACACACACACACAGATCCCCCACTCTTTTTCACTTTCTGTCTGCCTTTCTCACCCTCCCATTCCTATTCTACCCCTCTCCCATTCCCATCTTCTATCTTCTCTCCCTTCCTCTCTCTTTTCTCCCTCTCTTTTCCTCCCTCCATCCCTTCTTCTCTTCCTTCCTTCATTTATTCTTTCCTTTCTTTCTATCCTTCATCCTTCTTTCCCTCTTTACTTCCTCCCATCTTACTCTTTCTCTCCTTCCCTCCTTCCTTCTTTCTTTCTTTCCTTTTTCTTTCTTCTACTTCCTCTGTATTTCTTTTGTCCTTGTTTCTGGCATTATCTCTTAACTCCAACCTCTCTGCTTCCTTATAGCTTTTCTGTGTATCTTTCTCTCTTCCTTTATTTCTGTATGTCTCTGTAGCTTTCTTATTGTCTTTTCCTCCAGTCTCATTTCTCTCCTAAAACTATTTCTCCTTCAAAGTTTTCAAGTTCAGATGAACTTTTTCTCTGTCTTAGGGAAAACTTACCATACCACTTTGATTCCATAATGTCAAAAAGTCTTCTGTTCATTTTTTTTTTCATTATGAAGGACTTAGAAGAATCCTGTTAATTTTCAACTAATTTAAATCAGTTTATCATCAAGCTAGCATCCTCATTCCCTGGTGGGAGTTTTAATCATTTATGCTAGAAAATGCACTGCACTATTGAACTTGTTTTATAATTTAGGAGAGCTCCCCTCACCAAATCATCAGCCAAAGGATGTGATGAGTTCTCATTCCAGCATATTGTCTCTATTGAAAAGATGAAAGTGCTTGAAAGATGCCTATTATATGGAAACTCTCACGCCTGAGCACCTCTAATATTTTTATTTTATTGGCAGATACTGTAGATGTAGAGAGTGGCCCATCAGAAAGGGACTGCTTTGGGAGAGATTGGGGTAGATTATTTATCACTTTATTACCTTTTATTTTCTCAACATGCTCTCAGGTCCTCTTAAAACTTGATTTCACACACCTATTCTGGATGGTAACTGCAGTAATTGTCCCTCAATGGATCAGAAAACAGGGTCAGAGAGATTTAAATGATATTCTCAAAGTTTCCCACAAAATGAGCTCCAGGCAGAGCATTTAAAGGTTCATGCCCATGTTTTCAGCCTTTAATTTTGACCAGTCAGGCAAATGTTGATTAGGTTTGGCCCAGAAGATGAAACTACAGGAACATAAGGAAGATCATGTAGTAGATAGAGAATGAGATTTGGGGTCAAGGAACCTTGGTTTGAATCTCACCTCAGGCATTTATTAGCTATGTGACCTTGGGCAGAATCCTTAACCTATCTATGACTCACTTTCCTCATATGTAAATGAGAGGGCTGGATGTGACAACCTTTAAAGTCCCTTGCAGCTCTAAAATATATGAGGTTAGATTTGATGACCTCACAGGCTGATTCTAGCCATAAATTTATGATCTTTTGAATGAAATCAGAGACATTTGGTACAAACTGAGAATGTGAGAACCCTGAGGTTGTGTATGTATTTATTTGTTTGATCAATTATTTTCTGATGATGATGAACAAAACAGCTCATATTTAGAAAATATTACAAAGTTTGCTAAGTGCTTCAGAATAACCTAAAGAAAAGAGTATTAATCTTGACACCCCAAATCTGACAGATGAGTGAGGCAGTGGATAGAATGCTGGACCAGGAGTCAGGAAAACATGAGTTCAAATCTGGCCTCAGTCAGTTACTAGCTGTGTGAACCAGAGGAAGTTGTTTAACCCTGTTAACCTCAGTTTCTTCTTTTTTAAAATGGGCTGGAAAAAGAAATGGCAAACCACTCCAGTATCTTTGCCAAGAAAACTCCAAAAGGGATCACAAAGAGTCAGACATGATGAAAGAACAACAAATAACAGCAACCCAAAGTTCTAGATTCAAGTCTTAACCTGAACACTTGCTAGCTAGATAAATCCGGACATATTATTTTACTTCTCGGCTCATCAGCCTTCTTATATGTAACATGCTGTAGTTCTTCAGTAATTTCAGTCATGCCAGGCTCTTCATGACCCCACTTGGAGTTTTCTTGGCACAGATATAGGAATGACTTGTCACTTCCTTTTCCAACTCATTTTTCATATGAGGAGACAGAAGCAAACAGGGTTAAGTGACTTGCCCAGGGTCACATAGCTACTAAGAGTCTGAGGCCAGATTTGAATTCATGTCTTCCTGACTCTGGGCTCAGCTCTCTATCCCCTATACCACCTAGGTTCCTCATATATAACAGGGATGAGAATAGTGATGATAGCCACACACACATATATAATATTTTATCTCATTTTATCCTCACAGCAACCTTGGGAAGTAGGTGCTATTATTTTCCCCATAACACTTACACTACCCTTTTCATAGGTCTATGGTAAGAAGCAAATATGATTTGAATATAAAGTGCTTTGTAAGCATAAATAGCCATAAAGGCTGTGATTAATATTGGTTCCAGATGGATAATGTTCAAAAAAATCTTCTTCATCTCAGGAATAAGATGGTATATTGCAGGGACAGAATTTCTGGTACTTTGTCAGTAGCTATGACTGTATTGTGCTTTTTCTTAACTTTTAAAAAAGATTTTGATGTATAGCCTCAGTGCTAGATCCCATTGGTATAGGATCTTTCCTCATTGGTGAAGATGAACGCCCTTCCTTGTGAGAGGGGTGGGGTGGACTTGGCAAGAGAACAGGAGAGAATATTCTCTTCAGTCTTCAGAACTCCTTCAAGGTTCTATGTCCTCTATTGACTCATATGGCTTCCAGCTTCAAGAGTGGAGATGGAACATGCCCACCCTTCAGGTTGCTGAAGGAGAAGATTCTGGGAAGACATGAGAGGAGCCAGCCATTTCCATCCTGTCTCCTCTCTAGGTTGCTTCACTAGAGACTTCAGGGAGCTTCCCCTTACATGAGATCCAGCATTCTATCTCTTTGTTGAACTGTTACCTCAAAATCGGTGGGAGAACTCCTTCACTTTGCTTCACCTGACATATTTTGCACCATTTATATGCTCTTTGATTTCTATTTTGCTACTGATTTGGTTAAATAAATGTCTTTGCTCTTCACTGGAATTGGTATATGGTGAGAAATGGGATATAAAGCTTATATGACACAGTAAAACTGAACCTGATCCTAGACTAGCCTAGATATTTTTAGCCCTAGACTAAGAGTACCTAATGGCCAGGTAGGGACAGTTCTTGCCTGATACAAGACAGCTAGATGGCTCAGTAGGAAGATTTGAGTTCAAATTCACCCTCAGACACACTAATTGTGTGACCTGAGCAAATCACTTAACCTGTTTGTCCCAGTTTCCTCCTCTATAAAATACGGATAATAATAGCACCTATTTCCCATAATTGCAAGGATAAAATGAAATAATCATTGCAAAGCACTTAATAGAGTGCCTGGCACATAGTACTTGATATATAGATGCTAGCTATTATTATTATTTTTATTAAGATTTTCTTTTTCTCAGGAGAACAGAATGGCTTTTGGCCCCAACCTCCTTCTTTCTCTCTTGGCACAAATGAAAGTCCCCTTTACAAAAAAAAAAAAAAAAAAAAAATGAGAGGAGAAGAGGCTAGAGATGTCTATTCTATTTTCCTTCAAGTCACACAGGGTCACACTTCCTCTCCTGCAAGTGAGGACCAGTCCCTCATATTGCAATATGTAGATATCAGTGGAAATTATTCTATAATTGTTTTTCAAAAGAAGTCTTCCTTATGGAAGAGATGCAACAAATCTGGGAGGGGTAGCAAGCATACTACATGCTAATAAATGTAGAGCTCTCGACAAACCTTAGAATGTTCTAGAAATGTTCACTGACATTATTCCTAATCTTATATTATCAAGCATCAGAAAAATTGAAAGCATTGGTCTCATTCTAATACAAAATAAACCAATGGGATACATATAAAGTTTTATTAGTGTGCTTAAAAATAAACTGTACAAGTTCAACATAGGGGAGGTTGACTAGATAGCCATTTGAAAAAGAGAACTGAAAATTTCAATGGATTGCAAACTCAGTATAAGTATAAGTGTAATGTGGGAACCAACAAAATAATTAATGGAATTTGGGGATATACTGAGAGAGTCATAGCTTCCAGGGTTAAGAAATTGATAATACTGAGATTTCCAGTTCTGGGAACCAAGATGGTGGGGTGATCAGTAATTGCTATCTCCTTCCCCTTGTTGACCTTGATGAGCCCAGAGAATATATCCCCAGGAAAAACCCTGGAACAATGGGAGCAGAAGAAGGGGTAAACAGATGCTTAGCCTATGAGGATAGGAAGATTGCTAAGGAGGGCCCCTCTTGCTGTGACTGAAGGGGACCAGTGCAGGATCAGAGCTGTCCCAGACAGCCCCATCTCAGCAAACTGGGAGAAGATCCTGGCCCTGGGTGTGTGTGTGAATCCAGCAACCATCAACACCAGGACCACAGGTGTGCCTCAGCACACCAGGGGAATGAGGACAATAGTAGCACAGACAGGATCACCAACCTCTGAACTTGCCTATACTCTAGTTCAGCAGATGAGACCTCCTGTGGCCTGACCTCCACACCTAACTCCAAGGTAAACGTGGGGAAACCAAAAAAGACCTCACCTGGGTTCTACTTTACAAAACCAGCCAGCTCAGCACCAGGTTAACTGTAGCATTTTAGCCACAACACACAAAGCCTTAAGTTTTAAGCACAAAAACCGTGGGACAGAGCCCCCTGTGCTGCAGAGGCACAGATCTGCTTTAAAAACCAGGAAAAGAGTGATTATCATGAGTAAGAAGAAAAGCAGAAAATAAAAGACCATAGAATCTTTCTACGGGGAAAAGGACCAAAGCATAAATACCAAAGAAGTCCACATTGAGACTGTACTCCCATTTGAAACTTCAGAAGGGAATATGAAGTGGTCTGAACTACAAAAAACCTTCTTGTAAGAGCTCAGGAAGGATTTTAAAAGACAAATTAGAGAAATAGAAGGAAAACTGACTAATGACTTTAAAAATATGAAAAAAGAAATCACAGAATTGAAAAGGACAATTAGACGAATGAAAAAGGAAATACAAGACCTAACCGTAGAAAAAAACTCCTTAAAAGGAAAAATTGGATAGATGGAAAAGAAGATGCAAAAGTTAACCAAAGAAAAGAATTTGATAAAAATTAGAATCAGTCAAGCAGAAGCTAATGAATCTATGAGACATCAAAATTCAGCCAAACAGAATCTGAAGAATGAAAAGATAGAAGAAAATGTAAAATACCTAATTGAAAAAAACAACTGATCTAGCAAATAGATCCAGGAGAGAAAAATCTAAGGATTATTGGTCTACCAGAAAGCCATGATGAAAAAAAGAGCCTGGACAACATCATCCAAGAAATCATCAAAGAAAACTGTGCAGATATTCTAGCTTTGGAGGGCAAAATAGTCATTTAAAGAGTCCACCGTTCACCTCCTGAAAGGTATCCCAAACTGAAAACACCAAGAAATATCTTTGACAAATTCCAGAAGTATCAAATGAAGAAGTTAATGCTGCAGGCAGCCAGAAAGAAACAATTCAAATGTTGAGGAACTGCTGTCAGCATCACACAGGACCTTGTAGCTTCTGCATTAAAAGATCAAAGGAACTGGAATACAATATTCCAAAAGGCAAAGGAGCTGGGACTACAACTAAGGATTATTTACCCAGTAAAGTTGAGAGTAAGATTTCAGGTAAGGACATGGACATTCAATGAAATAAGGGATTTCCAGACTGTACTGTTGAAAAGGCCAGAACTCAATAGAAAATTAGATCTTCAGATTCAGATCTCAAGAGAGACATAAAAAGGTAAACGGGGGAAAAAACTTTTTACTCAATATAGGCAAACTGCTTACATCCCTATAAGGGAAGATAATACTTGTTATTCTTGAGAATTGTGTATTTATTATGAAATGTAAAAAGGACATACATCAATACAGGGAGTATGTATAAATTAAATGATGTGATGATAACAAATGTGATTTAAGGGTGTGAAGGGATTGGAATGAGAGATGTGAGAAGGAGGAGGAAGAAAAAAATAAATTACATCCAAGGAAGAGGCACAAAAATGTATAACAGTAGAGAGAAAGAGAGGAAGGTGATGAGCATTGTTTGAGAAGTACTTTCATCTGATTGGATTAAAGGAGGGTACAAGGAATTCAGTTAAGTATAGGAATACAGTAGCTCTATAGGCAGTAGGAGAGGAAGGGGGAAAGAAAATGGAGGGGAGGCTAAAAGGGAAGAAAGAAGTAGTAAGGGAAAGGGGGATTAAAAGGAAGGGGGGCTGAAAGAAGGGAGGGAAGACTGAGGGAGGCAGTGGTCAAAAGTTAAAACTCTACTATAGAGAAGAACAGAGAACTAAAAGCATAAACAAGGGGAAAGAGGATGGAGGGAAAGACACAGATAGTAATCATAACTGTGAATGTGAATGGAACTCTCCCATAAAATGGAGACGGATAACAGAATGGATTTAAAAACCATAATCCAACAGTTGCTTACAAGAAACACATTCGAAAAGGGGAGATACAAAGCAAAGCACAAACACAGGGTAAAGGTAATAGGTTGAACCAGAATATTTTCTGCTTCAGTTGATGTAAAAAAAGCAGGGTTAGCAACTCTAATCTCAGACCAAACAAAAGCAGAAATAGATCCAATCAAAAGAGATAAGGAAGAAATCTATATCCTACTAAAAGGCACCATAAACAACAAAACAATTTTGTTACAAAACATATATGCTCCAAGTGATATAGAATCCACATCCTTAGAGGAGAAGTTAAGAGAGTTACAGGAAGAAATAGATAGCAAATCTATACTAGTGGGGGACCTCAGCCTCCCCGTCTTTGAACTTGATAAATCTAACCTCAGAATAAACAAGGAAGAAGTTAAAGAGGTGAATAAAACTGTGAATAAGTTAGATATGATAGATCTCTGGAAAAAATTGAATGGAAATAGGAAGGAATATATGTTTTTCTCAGTGGTACATGGCACTTATACAAAATTGATCATGTACTAAGATATAAAAACCTCACAGTCCAGTGCAGAAAGGTAGAGATAATCCATGCATCCTTCTCAGATCATAATACAATAAAAATGATATGTAATCAAAGGCCATGGAAACATAAACCAAAAATTAATTGGAAACAAAACAATCTGATCCTAAAGAATGAGTGGGTTAAACAAAAAATTGTAGAAATAATCAACAACTTCATTCAAGAGAATGATAATAATGGGACAACCTACAAAGTCTTATGCAATACTGCAAAAGTAGTTCTTTGGGGAAGTCTTATATCTTTGCATGCCTACATGAAAAAAAATGGAGAAAGAGGAAAACAATGAACTGGGCATGCAGCCGAACAAACTAGAAAAAGAACAAATTGAAAATCCCCAAGTAAAAACCAAATTAGAGACATTGAAAACCAAAGGAGAGATTGATAAGATGGTAATTAGGAAAGCTGTTGAACTAATAAGTAAAACAAAGGATTGGTTTTATGAAAAAACCAATAAAACTGATAAACTTTTGGTCAATTTGATCAAAAAAAAAGAAAGAAGAAAACCAAATTACCAATATCAAAATTGAAAAATGTGAAATCACTTCCAATGAAAAGGAGATTAAATCAATAATTAGGACTTTGCCCAACTGTATGACCATAAATTCAACAATCTAAAAGAGATGGATGATTATTTTAAAAAAATATAAATTGCCTAGATTAACAGAATAGTAGGTTGAGTACTTACATAACACCATCTCAGAAAAAAGAAATTCAACAAGTCATCCATGAATTACCTAGGAAAATATATCCAGGGCCAGATGGATTTAAAAGTGAATTCTATCAGACATTTAAACATCATTTAATTCTGATACTATATAGACTATTTGGGAAAACTGCTGAAGAAAGAGTCCTACCAAATTCTTTTTATGATACAAATATGGTTCTGATACCTACACCAAGAAGAGTCAAACAGAGAAAGAAAATTATATACCAATTTCTCTAATGAATAAAGATGCAAAAATATTAAATAAGATATTAGCAAGAAGAATACAGCAGCTTTTCATGAGAATAATATAATATCATCAGGTAGGATTTACACCAGGAATGTAGGGCTGGTTCAATATTAGATAAAACTCTTAGCATCAATATGATATTGATCATATGAACAACAAAACTCACAGAAATGACGTGATTATCTCAATAGATGCAACAAAAGCTTTTGAAAAAATACAACACCCATTTGTATTGAAAACATTGGAAAGAGTGGGAATAAATGGAACTTTTCATTAAATAATAAGCAGTATCTACCTAAAACCATCAGCAAGCATTATATGCAATGGGGACCAGCTAGATGCATTTTCAGTAAGTTCAGGGGTGAATCAAGGATGTTCATTTTCACCACTGTTATTCAATATGGTATTAAAAATGCTAGCTGTAGCAATAAGAGAAGAAAAAGAAATTGAAGGAATTAGAATAGATAAAGAAGAAACCAAGTTATCACTTTTTGCAGATGATATGATGATATACTTAGAGAATCCCAGATAATGAAGTAAAAAAGTACTTGAAATAGTGGATAATTATTTAGGTTACTAAATAAATCCACACAAATCATCTGCATTTTTATATATTACTAACAAAATCCAACAGCAAGAGATAGAAAGAGAAGTCCCATTTAAAACTATAGTAGACACTATAAAATATTTGGGAGTCTACCTGCCAAAACAAACCCAGGGACTATATGAACACAATTACAAAATACTTCATGCACAAATAAAGTCATATCTAAGTAAATTAAAAAAACATCAGTTGCTCATGGGTAGGCAGAGCTAATATAATAAAAATGACAATTCTACCTAAATTAATTTACTTATTCAGTGCCACACCAATTAAGCCACCAGATAATTATTTTCTTGATTTAGAAAAAATAATATCAAAATTCATCTGGAAGAACAAGAGGTTCAGAATATCAAGGGAACTAACGAAAAGAAGTGGTAGTGAAGGTGGCCTAGTCCTACCAGATCTCAAATTGTATTATAAAACAGCAATCATCAAAACCACTTGGGACTGACTAAAAAACAGAGGGATATACCAGTAGAATAGGTTAGGTACTCAAGACACAGTAGTTAATGGATATAGTAATCTACTGTTTGATAAACAAAAAGACCCAGCTTCTGAGATAAGAACTCAACGTTTGACAAAAATTGCTGAGGAAACTGGATAACAGTGTGGGAGAAACTAGGCATAGACCAGTGCCTGACACCATACACAAGAATAAAGTCCAAATGGTTACATGATCTAGGTATAATGATTGATACTACAAACAAATAAGTGGAGCAAGGAATAGTTAATTTGTTAAAATTATGAAGAATGGAGAAATTTATGATCCAACAAGAGATAGAGAACATTATGAAATGCAAAATGGATTATTTTGATTACATTAAATTGAAAAGTTTTTGCACAAACAAACCCAATGCAACTAAGATTAAGAGGGAAGCAGAAATCAAATTAAACCATTCTAGAGAGCAATTTGGAAGTATATCTGAAGGACTACAAAAATGTGTATACCCTTTGACCCAGCAATACCACTTCTAGAACTGTATCCCCAAGAGATCATAAAAATGGGAAAGGGTCCCACATGTACAAAAATATTTATAGCGGCTCTCTTTGTGGTGGTCAAAAACTGGAAATCAAGGGGATGCCCATCAATTGAGGAATAGCTAAACAAGTTGTGGTATATGAATATAAAGGAATAATATTGTGCTATGTGAAACGATGAACAGGAAGACTTCAGAGAGGCCTAGAAAGACTTATATGAATTGATGACTGAATGGAGCAGAACCAAGACAACTTTGTACACAGCAACAGCCACAGTGTGCAAGGAATTTTTTTCTGGTAGATTTAGTACTTTGATGAAATGCATGGACTTAAAAAATTTCCAGTGTACTCTTGAGGCAAAACACCTTCCACATCCAGAGAAAGAACTATGGAGTTGCATTGCAGATAAAAACAGACCATTTTCTTTTGTATTGTGTTTTGTTTTATCATTTTTCCCATTCATTTAAATTCTGCTATGCAACATGCATAGCATAGAAATGTGTGTGTGGAACCTATATAAGATTGTATGCCATCTCAGGGAAGGAGTGGATAGGGATAGGGACATGTGGGGGAGGAAAGGGAAAAAATCTAAGATATATGGAAGTGATTCTCAAACATTGAAAATAAGTAAAATAATTCAGTTAAAAAATCTAAAAAAATTAAGAAAAAAAAGAAATTGTCAATACTACCATACTAATGACTGGTTTCTTCCTGTATGGAGTTTTGTGTTAAGATCTTGCAGCCACATTTAGGAAAGATGTTGATAAGCTGAAGAGTATCCAGATGAGAGTAAGCACAATAGTGAAGGGTATTGACCCTTGTCCTATAAAATTCTGTTGGAAAGCACGGAAAAGTTTAGCTCAGAGAAACAAGACTCAAGGCCTGTACATGATAGCTGCATCCAAGTAGCTCTCCAGCTGCCCCATCGATGCAATTTACACTGCTTGACCTTAGAAGGCAGAGCAAAAAATAATGGATAGATATAGAGAATATCAGGAGAAACGAACACAAAACTTCCCAACAATTAGAATTATATGAAAGTTTGATGGTTTGTTTTGGAATGTAGCAAGAACTCTTCTCTTGGCAGGTCTTGGAGCAGAGGCAGAGGACTTTGCGTTTCAACAATATATTGAAATGAATGGCTTTAGAGATACTTTCAATTTGAAAATTCCAAGATTTTCTAGTGTCTAGATGGAAAAACTTAGAGTGAGGGAGATCTGGATTGATCATCAAATAATTTAACTTCTCTGTGCCTTAGGGATACATTTGAAAATATAAATCAGTGATGTATCACTAATGTGATTAAGGCAGAGAAGAGCATTTTTATACCAGGAGTATGTCGCATTGCTGAAATCACTGGAACTAAAGAAGATTTGGCAGAAATGTTTGAAATGTAAAAAATTAAAAATGCATAAATAAATGATTACTTATAGAAGTATAAAAACTGATAGTGGGAGACATCATCCTTGAATTGCAGGCATTATTTCTTATTTCTCTTTACTGTTTTAGAAACTGATACAAGGGGCAGGGTGAAGATGGTGGAGTAGAAGGACAAACCTGTAAAAGCTCTCCCCCATAGCCCATAAAATACCTGTAAAAAATACTCTAAACAAATTCTAGAGCAACAGAAGCCACAAAATGGCAGAGTGAAAGAGATTTCCAGTCCAACACAGCCTGGAAAATCAAGAGGAAAGGTCTATAGCACCAGACATAGAGAAGGGTGCAGTCCAGCCTTGGCCATGTGTAAGGGCAAGGACAGGACCAGAGCAGGCCTCAGGGGTGTGGAATCCTTGGCAGTTCCTAGATTGCTCAACCTACAAAGGTCAAAGACAGCTTCAAATGTCAATGAGAAAGCTCTTTCACCAGGGTGAAAAGGGAAAGCAATCTGACCCCTTCAGCAGCAGCCACTGAAGCAACAGTGTCCATTTTTGGAACCCTCAGCCTAAAGACCCTGGGAAAATTGAACAACTGATGTAGATATCAGCTCTGAGTGGTGGTGCTGGTGTGAGGAAGAGTGCTGATGTGGTGGACCTGGTGTACAGGGAATTCTACTTGCAGATCCTGGGCAGAAAAGATGGCAGTAGCTTCCAGACCAGAGTGGAGGCCAGGAGAGGAGGAAACTCCTCTCCCTTGATTGTGCCACATTGGAGGAACTGAGAAATTACAGGTCCTTAGAGTATACCCTCCTCTTGACAAAGAATTCAAAAGTCAAGCAACTGACTGGGAAAATGCCCCAAAAAGGGGAAAAAATAAGACTATAGAAGGCTACTTTCTTGGTGAACAAATATTTTTTTCCATCCTTTCAGATGAGGAAGAACAATGCATGCCATTAGAGGAAGGCATAAAAGTCCAGGCTACTGCATCCAAAACTTTCAAAATAAATATGCGATGGTCTCAGGTCATGGAAGAGTTCAAAAAGCATTTTGAAAATCAAGTAAGAGAGGTGGAAGAAAAATTGGGAAGAGAAATGAGAGGGATACAAGAAAATAATGAAAAGAGAGTCAATAATTTTCTAAAGGAGACCCAAAAAATGCTGAGGAAAGTGACATCCTTAAAAATAGACTAACTCAAATGACAAAAGAAGCCCAAAAAGCCAACGAGGAGAAGAATGCTTTAAAAAGCAGAATTAGCCAAATGAAAAATGAGGTTCAAAAGTTCACTGAAGAAAATTGTTCCTTAAAAATTAGAGTGGAGCAGATGGAAGCTAATGACTTCATTAGAAACAAAACAATTACAAAATAAAACCCAAAGAATGAAAAAAAAATTGAAGACGATGTAAAATATCTCATTGGAAAAACAACTGATCTGGAAAACGGATCCAGAAGAGACAATTTAAAAATTATGGAACTACCTGAAAGCCAAGATCAAAAAACCAACCTAAGCATCATCTTTCATGGTATTATCGAGGAAAATTGCCCTGATATTCTAGAACCAGAGGGTAAAATAAATATTGAAAGAATCAGCAATCACCTCTTGAAAGAGATCCAAAAAGAAAAACTCCTAGGAATATTGTAGCCAAATTTCAGTGTTCTCAGGTCAAGGAGAAAATATTGCAAGCAGCTAGAAAGAAATGATTTTGATTATTGTGGAAATATAATCAGGATAGCACAAGATCTAGCAGCTTCTATATTTAGGGATCAAAGGGCTTGGAATATGATATTTCAGAAGTCAAAGGAATTAGGATTTAAACCAAGAATCACCTACCCAGGAAAACTGCGTATAATACTTCAGGGGAAAAATTGTCATTTGATAAAATAGAGGACTTTCAAGCATTCTTATTGAGAAGACCAGAACTGAATAGAAAATTTGACTTTCAAACACAAGAATCAAGAGAAGCATGAAAAGGTAAACAAGAAACAGAAATCATAAGGGACTTACTAAAGTTGAACTGTTTACATTCCTACATGGAAAGATTTGCAACTCTTAAAACTTTTGTTAATATTTGGGTAGTTGGAGGGATTATACGCACATACCCACACACACATACATATATCTAGACAGAGAGCACAAGGTGAGTTGAATAGCAAAGGATGATATCTAAAAAAAATTAAGTGGTGATAGAGAAACATATTGGGAAAAGAAAGAAATTGAATGGGACAAACTATCTCTCATAAAAGAGGCAAGAAAAAGATTTTTCAATGAAGAGGAAAACAGGGGAAGTGAGAGGCAAAAACTGAAACTTTCATCACATTTGACTCAAGTAGGGAATAACTGACACACTCAATTTGGTATGAAAATCTATGTTACACTACAGGAAAGTAGGGGGGAAGGGACTAAGGAGGGGTTAGGGGCATGATAGAGGGGAGGGCAAATGGGAAGAGGAGGCAGTTAGAAGAAAATTCTTTTGAGGAGGGACAAGGTCAAAAGAAAGAATAGAATAAATGGGAATGGAAGAATAGGATGTAGGGAAATGCAGTTAGTCTTTCACAATTAGAATGTTATGCAAGTATTTTGCATAACTACACACACATGTACATACACATATATGTATATATATGTGTGTGTGTGTATATATATATATATATATATATATATATATATATATATATATATATATATATATATATATATATAAAACCTATATTGAATTGCTTTTATTCAGTGGGGATGTGTGGGGAGGGAGGAGGGAGGAAGGGAGAAAAGTTGAAACTCAAAGTTTTACGAATGAATGTTGAGAATTGTTCTTGCATGTAACTGGGAAAGAAGAAATACAGGTAATGGGGTATAGCAGTCTATCTTGCCCTTCAAGAAAAGAGAAGATGGGGATAAAGGAAGGGAGGGTTGTGATTGAAAGGAGGGCAGATTGTGGGAAGGAGTAATCAGAACGCATGGTGTTTTGGGCTGAGGGGAGGAGGGGAATGAAGAGAACATTCGTAACTCAAAATTTTGTGGAAATGAATATTGAAAACTAAAAATAAATAAAAAAACATTAAAAAATAAAAAAGAAACTGATACAGGTCAATTGTCTCTCCAGCTGGATTTCTTAGAAGTAACAATGCGATATATGGCTTCAAGTCAGTCACTATTTTGTGTTCATTTCTCCCAATATCCCCCAGACTCAATCTTCCACAGTGCAATCATGCTCTGCTATCTCACTTTGTTGCATTCTCTGAAGCTATTCCAATGGACCAGATGAGAAGCCCTGACTGGTCCTGCCAACTGGTAAATGTTTTGAGAATGGACCAAGTCTAGACTTTGTGTTCCTCATCAGTCTTCTCTCTGTTGATCATCTCCAATTATCCTGTGTGTAACTTGTACATAGTTGTTTGCATATTCTCTCTCCTACTAGACTATGAGCTCCTTCAAAACTGCGACTGTTCTTTGTTTTTCTTTTTATCCCCAGCACTTATCCCAACTCTGGGCACTGACCTGGTTCCTGATAACTGCTTGTTAGCTGACTCTAAGACTAACCTAACTAAATTCAGAGATATTAATTACTAGGATGAATTATAGACCACACATTTAGAGCTGAGAGGCCCCTACTCAACAGTTTTCATTATGCAGATGAGACAGTTGAAATGACTTGCCTAGATCATAGACATAATTTCAGTGATGGGATTTGAAGTCCAGTACTGTGACCCCCATTCCAGTGTTATTGCCATCATACTATATTGGCTATGGTGTGATGAGTATTTTAGACAAGGAAATCTTTGAAGATCCTCTACTAAGGCATGGCGGGAGGAAAATTGAGATTTACATTGTTGTTGGGAGAGAAGGAGGAGGCTACTGCTATTGCTGTTGAGTCATTTCAGTTGAGTAAAACACTTTGTGATCCATTTTGGCAAAGATGCTCAAGTGGTTTGCCATTTCCTTCTCTATCTTCTTTTACAGATGAAGAAACTTAGGTAAACAGAATTAAAGACTTATGTAGGGTCATACAGCTGGTAAGTTTCTGAGGCTGAATTTGAACTCAGGTCTTCCTGACTGCAGGTTCAGTGCACTGTGGCACTTGGGAGGCAACACACACTCACAAAATCATGAATGCTGCATTGATGCAGAATAACCAGTCTGCTTTTTCTTTTTTTCCACAGGAGTTAGCACAGTGCCTAGCACATAGGAAGCATTTGATAATTTCCTGATTAACTAATTACTTTGCCCTTCATATTGAGTCTCCAGTTCTATTCACTTATGGGCCTACCCATGTTGACTACAAATTTGCTACTCTCTTGTTAATAACTGGTCTTCAGACCGAACAGATTATTTAATTCAGCAACAGTTTAGGTCACTCCAAGACTGAAATAGTTCTGAATATTGATTTTAATGCATTTCTGATAGAATGTGATCATCTTTTTTTAAAAATTTATTTATTTATTTTTGGGTTTAAACATTCATTTCCACAGTTTTGAGTTCCAAATTTTCTCCCCATCTCTCCCCTCCCACTCCCCAAAATACCATGTATTCTAATTACTCCGTCCCTCAACATGCCCTCCCTTCTATCACATCCCTCCATTCCCTTATCCCCATCTTTTCTCTTTTCTTGTAAGGCAAGATAGACTTCTATACCCCATTACCTGTATTTCTTATTTCCCAGCTGCTTGTATAAAATTCTCAACATTTGTTCCTAAAACATTGAGTTCCAACTTCTTTCCCTTCCTCCTTCCCTATTCATCTCCACTGAGAAGGCAAGCAGTTTAATACAAGCTATATCTGTGCAGTGTTGCAAAAGACTTCCATAAGGGTAATGTTATGAAAGACTAACTATATTTTCCTATATAAATATATGTAATATATATAAATACATAAATATGTGTGTGTGTGTGTGTGTGTGTGTGTGTGTGTAATCCCTCCAACTGCTAAAATACTGAGAAAAGTCTTAAGAATTACAAATATTATCTTTCCATGTAGGAAGGTAAACAGTTCAACTTTAGTAAGTTCATTATGATTTATCTTTCCTGTTCACCTTTTCGTGTTTCTCTTGATTCTTGTGTTTGAGAGTCAAATTTTGTATTCAGCTCTGGTATTTCCATCAAGAATGCTTGAAATTCCTCTATTTCATTGAATGACCATTTTTACCCCGAAGTATTATACTCAGCTTTTGCTGGGTAGGTGGTTCTTTGTTTTAATCCCAGTTCCTTTGAATTCTGGAATATCATATTCCAAGCTCTTTGATCCCTTAATGTAGAAGCTGCCAGATCCTGTGTTATCCTGATTGTATTTCTACAGCATTTGAATTGCTTCTTTCTGACAGCTTGCAATATTTTCTCTTTGACCTGGTAACACTGAAATTTGGCTACAATATTCCTATGAGTTTTTCTTTTTGTATCTCTTTCAGGAGGTGATTGGTGGATTCTTTCAATATTTGTTTTGCCCTCTGGTTCTAGAATGTCAGGGCAGTTTGCCTTGATAATTTCTTTCTTTTTTTTTTTTTAAAGTCCACTTCAAACTTTAATACTATTCCCACCACACATTCAGAAAATAAAATGCTTTAGTAATGATAATAGTAAAAATAAAAATAAAACAAAGCTGCCAATTCTTTCCCAAACTACGAACAAGTTTTAATTTATGAATAGGATTTCTTTCCAAATGAAAGTTTCTCCAGTGGGAGGAAAAGTCAATGTGAAGATTTGTTTGCTCAAGTGTACTGATTATGGAAGGGGCTTAGGGTCTGCTGCTTCTTGCAGAAACTGAAAAAGATCCCATTCTTAGGAGAAGGAGGAGAAAGATTTGCACTCATCCTTTTGGGGCACATAAGGAGAGAGTGGAGTCTTACAATTTTGGAGTTTCTTGAAGCTGCCAGAGGAATTGGATATGCTCTCCAGCAGTCGGGTAATGCCTCTTCCCCAACCATTGCTCGTCTTGCCAGTTGTTTTCACCCCAGATGGATAGTCACAAGAGGATGTGTTAGATCTTTGTTCCTGATGAGAAGAGTTTCTGGAATCGCCCTGCATCCAGCACCACCATTTTGGGGTTCACACTGTTACTGGCTTCATAATCCTGCAGTGGTACATGAGCTTCTGTGAGTGGAATACCAAAAAGAGTACCTAGGGAATTACTGATGCAATATGCAGTCTTCTTGCAGACCGCCAGAGCACAAAAGAGAATATCTTTTTTTCATGCCACTTGCACCTTGTGTTGCTAGAGTAATCCCACATGGACACATCAAGGAGGCTTCATACCCAGGTCTTTGATGGCTCCTTATAAAGTTTTTGTTGGTAGATTCCCACCACCAGGTCCTCTACAGTGAGGACTTCTAGCTCGTGCCTGATTTCCAATTTCTTTGCCATATGCTTCAAGCACCAGCTAACTCTGTACCTATCATCAGACTTTCAGTACATAGGTGGCCAGCTGCTTTGGTTTGGATAAATCAACAAAGGTTTTGCAACATAGTTGCATAGTCATCTCCTGAGTGAAAGTTAGAAATAGGGATCTTGTTACTGGCATCAGTTGCAGCCTGAGAAACTGGAAGCCTTGTGGCACCTCACCTGGGTGTATAAATCAGTGGAATTCAGCCACAATTCCTTCCTGAAGTGAATATTTGATATAGCCAATTTCACAAGGGAGGAAGTGCTGTTCATAGTGAGGAGGTAGCTCTCTGTGGCTAAAAATGTTCAAGTAAAAAAAAAAAAAAACTTCCAAGCACAGCCTGATCACTATTCAAATACAGGCTTGAGAATCTGGAAGTGAAACATTCTGAGTCTGTACAAGGGGAAGCTGGTTCACTGTTTCACAGGATGCTGTGGGAACAGGTTTCTGCTTTCCAGGTGGCAAAGGGACCTTCCCCTGAGTTGCTTTCCACTCCTGAGCCATTTCTGCATATTTCTCTTTCTCTACCTTGATAATTTCATGAAAGATGATGTCTAGGCTCTTTTTTTGATGGCTTTCAGGTAGTCCCATAATTTTTAAATTGTCTCTCCTGGATCTGTTTTCCAGGTCAGTTGTTTGTCCAATGAGGTATTTCACATTAGCTTCTATTTTTTTATTCTTTTGATTTTGTTTTGTAATTTCTTGGTTTCTTATGAAGTCATTAGCTTCCATCTTCTCCATTCTAATTTTTAAAGGATTATTTTCTTCAGTGAGATTTTGAACCTCCTTTTTCATTTGGCTAATTCTGCTTTTTAAAGGATTCTTCTCCTTTTTGACTTTTTTGACCTCTTTGCAATTTGAGTTAGTCTATTTTTAAAACTATAATTCTCTTCATCATTTTTTGGATGTCCTTTAGCAAGCTGTTGACTTGCTTTTCTTGATTTTCTTGCATCACTCTCATTTCTCTTCCCAATTTTCCCGCACCTCTCTTATTTGATTTTCAAAATCCTTTTTGAGCTCTTCCATGACCTGAGACTATTACATTTTTTTTAAATTTTACTTTATTTTTCAATTAACAAGCTTTTTCTCCCTCCTTTCAGCCTCCCTCCCCAAACTTTTTTTTTTATTTAACTTTTAACATTTATTTTCACACAATTTTGGGTTACAAATTTTCTCCCCTTTTATCCCCTCCCCCCCCAAACCCAAGCTTTCTAATTGCCCCTGTGACCTATCTGCTCTCTCCTCTATCCTCCCTCCCTGCCCTTGTCTCCGTCTTCTCTTTTGTCCTGTAGGGCCAGATAGCTTTCTTGACCCCTTAACCTGTATTTCTTGTTACCCAGTGGTAAGAACATTACATTTGGTCCTAACACTTTGAGTTCCAACTTCTTTATCTCCCTCCCTCTCCACCCCTTCCCCTTGGAAGACAGGCAATTCAATATAGGCCATATCTGTTTAGTTTTGCAAATGATTTCCATACTAGTTGTGTTGTATAGGACTAACTATATTTCCCTCCATCCTATCCTGTCCCCCATTACTTCTATTTTCTTATGATCCTTTCCCTCCCCATGAGTGTCGACCTCGGATTGCATTCTCCTCCCCATGCCCTCCCCTCTATCCTCCCCCCAACCCTGCTTGTGCCCCTGTCTCCCACTCTCCTGTATTATGAGATAGGTTTTCCTATCAAAATGAGTGTGCATTATATTCTTTCCTTTAGTGGATTGTGATGAGAGTAGACCTCATGTTTTTCTCTTGCCTCCCCTCTTTAGCCAACCACTAATAAGTCTTTTGCTTGCCTCTTTTATGAGAGATAATTTGCCCCATTCAACTTCTCCCTTTCTCCTCCCAATATTTCTCTCTCACTGCTTGATTTCATTTTTTTTTAAGATATGATCCCATCCTCTTCAATTTACTCTGTGCACTCTGTCTCTATGTATGTGTGCGTGTGTGCATGTGTGTGTGTGTGCTCCCACCCAGTACCCAGATACTGAAATGTTTCAAGAGTTACAAATATTGTCTTTCCATGTAGGAATGTAAACAGTTCAACTTTAGTAAGTCCCTTATGACTTCTCTTTGCTGTTCACCTTTTCATGGTTCTCTTCATTCTTGTGTTAGAAAGTCAAATTTTCTTTCCAGCTCTGGTCTTTTCATCAGGAAAATTTGAAAGTCCTCTATTTCATTGAAAGACCATTTTTTCTCCTGAAGTATTATACTCAGTTTTGCTGGGTAGGTGATTCTTGGCTTCAGTCCTAGTTCCTTTGACTTCTGGAATATCCTATTCCATTCCCTTCTATCTCTCAATGTAGAGGGTGCCAGATCTTGTGCTATCCTGATTGTATTTCCACAATACTTGAATTGTTTCTTTCTAGCTGCTTGCAATATTTTCTCTTTCACCTGGGAATTCTGTAATTTGGCCACAATGCTCCTGGGAGTTTCTCTTTTTGGATCTCTTTCATGCGGTGTTCTGCGGATTCCTTGAATATTTATTTTGCCTTCTGGTTCTAGAATCTCAGGGCAGTTTTCCTCGATAATTTCATGGAAGATGATGTCTAGGCTCTTCTTTTGATCATGGTTTTCAGGTAGTCCCAGAATTTTTACATTATCTCTCCTGATTCTATTTTCCAGGTCAGTTGTTTTTCCAATAAGATATTTCACATTATCTTCCATTTTTCGAATCTGCGTGGTATGTTCTGAGATATCTGTCTTTCTCATAAAGTCCTTAGCGTCCATCTGTACCATTCCAGTTTTGAAAGATCTATTTTCTTCAGTGAGCTTTTGAATCTCCTTTTCCATTTGGTTAATTCTGCTTTTGAAAGCATTCTTCTCCCCATTGGCCCCTTGCACCTCCCTTGCCAACTGAGTTAGGCTAGTTCTCAGGGTGCCAATTTCTTCAAGATTTTTTTGGTTCTCCTTTAGCAGGGAGCTGATCTGCTTTTCATGCTTCTCCCTCATCCCTTTCATTTCCCTTCCCAGTCTTTCCTCCACCTCTCTAACCTGATTTTCAAAATTCCTCTTGAGCTCTTCCATGGCCTGAGCCCATTGGGTGGACTGGGACACAGAATCCTCGATTTCTGTGTCTTTGCCTGATGGCAAGCATTGTTCCTCCCCATCAGAAAGGAAGGGAGGAAGTGTCTTTTCTCCGAGAAAATACCCTTCAATGGTTTTATTTCTTTTCCCTTTTCTTGGCATTCTCCCCAACCAGTGACCTGACCTCTGAATGTTCTCCTCACACCCACCTTGCCTCCTGGTCCTCCCAGCCAGCGTTTGGGGACTGAGATTCAAATGCTGCTTCTCGCCTTAGGGTTTTTGGCAGGGGTCGGACTGCTATTCAGTGTGAGAATTAAGTCCAGGTGGTCAGGGGCAGGGCCGCCTCTCTGGCTCAGTTCCCTTAGGGGGTTTATGCACAGACCATCCACAATGGATCCAGGCTCCCACCCGTTTGGGGAGCCCCTGTCTGCAGCCGCCTCTCAACTTCTATCTCCTGGGGGGGCCCGAGCCATGGGGGCACCCCACTCCCCTCTTGACCCGCCAAAGACACTCTCTCACCTAACCCCCGTCAGTCACCTGTTGGTGGGGGGGCTAGTGCTGCCGCTGGACATCCCGTCTCTGGAGCCTTCTCGAATCTGTACCTCTCCAAGCCACGGCCGCCGCTGCAGGTCCGGGCTGGCCTCCGCGTCTGCAGCGCGACGGACCTTTTGCGAGAGGTTTGCAGGTCCCTCTGTGGGTGGGGGGACCCGCGTGGCCGCTGGAGATCCCGTCCCCGTAGCCCTCTCGGATCTTTTCCTCACGGTGTCGTGGCCGCGGCAGGGCTGCCCTCTGCTCCCCATCCCGGCGCCCAGTCCACGGCTCGAAGGACCCCCTGCGAGAGGTTTGCAGGTCTCTCCGGAACAGAAATCTCCCTCGCTCCAATATTCCGTGGTCTCTGGGTGCAGAATCCGCCCTGGGTTAGTCCCCTCTAGCCGTTCTGTGGTTTGTGGGTTCGGAGCTATGTGTATGTGCGTCTTTCTACTTCGCCATCTTGGCTCCACCTCCGACTATTACATTTTTATTTTGGAGGTTTTGGATACAGAAACCTTGACTTTTTTGTCTTCCTCTCATGGTATGCATTGTTCTTTCTCATTCAAAAGGATTGAAGAAAATGCTTGTTAACTAAAAAAGTAACCTTCTATAGTCTTACTTTTTTCCCCTTTTGGGAGCATTTTCCCAGCCACTTACTTGAATTTTTAGTCCTTTGTCAAGAGGAGGTTATCCTCTAGAGACCTGTAATTTTTCAGTTCCTCTAAGGTGGCACAATCAAGGAAGAGGAGTTTACTCCTCTCCTGGCCTGTGATCTGGTTTGGGAGCAACCATAAGTTTTTTTGCCCAGGATCTGTGAGTAGAATTCCCTCTCCAGAGCTTCCACCAGCTCTACCACACTGGTGCTCTTCCTCACATCAGGACTGTCTCTCAGGGCTGATATCCAAATCTGTTCAATTCTGTCTGGGGCTTTTATGTGAGTGCTTGAAAAATGGAGTAGGACCTTACTCCCTTCTCACCCAGGTGACAGAGCTTTCCCACTGACCTTTGAAGCTGTCTTTGGCATTTGTGAGTTGAGTAATCTGGAAACCACAGCTGCTGCCCATGATTCCATGCCCTGAAACCTGCTCTGGTCTTATATGTGATGCATGGCATGGTCAAGGCTGTGCTGTGCTGTGCTCCTAGCCCTTGTGATAGGGCTCCTAGTCTGATGTGATAGACCTTTCCTGTTGGCCTTCCACACTGTATTGGGCTGGAAATCTCTTTCCTTCTGTTGTTTTGTGGCTTCTGCTGCTCTAGAATTAGTTTAGCATCATTTTTTACAGGTATTTCATGGGCTGTAGGGGGAGTACGTCCTTCTACTCTGCCATATTGGCTCTGTCCCCTGATTGTGATCATCTTGAAGGCAAAGGTCATTTACTTCAGAACCCAAACACATATCACAATGTCTAATGCATAACATGTATCTTAACGATTTAGTGAATTATCACTTTCTCTTTATTGTCCACAATAAATCTTTATGTTTTTAAAGCTAACACATGGTCTAGTTTGGACAGATGAATTGAGATCGAAAATATATTTCATAATCTTACAACATCCTTGTTCATATCAAAGTTACTCCTCATATCACCATCCTGAGAATCCTGACTCCAAATATTTCTTTCCTTTTTTCTCTTACTCCAGAATGCCTTCAGTTAATTTTCTATCATCATCTTAATTAAAGAAAAGTCTGGGTTTGACTGCCATCTCCTTTAGCAGTGCTGACTCTTTCATGGGTCAGTGCCCAACATGCTGAAGATTAAAGTATTTTGCAAGACAGATGTGTTACAATTAAAATCAGTTTGCAAATCCCTAATTAAAATAAAGATTCAATTGGTTGCCCCTGGGAAAATTGATCCCATCAAGGATGAGTTCACTCCTGGCTATTACCAAACAGGTACTCTATTTCAGTAGAAAATATCTTACTGTCAGTTTTGTCTTGTTGATAATTATGTTCTCTATTTTTTAATTGGGCCCCTGGTCACAGCTGAAGGAAGTTGGGAGTACTTTAAAGATTTGAGCTGGCCAGAGGCAAAAGCTAGAAAGAACACAGTTTGCCATGTGGGCCTTCACTTCCCTTTTTTTCTCTCTCTTTAGGTGTTTCAATATTCTCTCATTCTCTTCCACCCTTTCCTGACAGTCATTTCCATGCTAACTAGATCCTATCAGTCAAGAAAGAAGGATCTGAGATAGTCAAAAGGGAACTAGTTTTGAAATTGGAGGATCTTGGCTTGACCTCAGCTCTCCTTCCTTAGTGCTTATGTAACCTTGGCCATATAAATCATTTGACCTTTCTTTCCTTGGTCTGGATAAATGAGATACCACTGAAAGATCAGCAAGGTACCTTCCACTTGTTCATGTATATATGTAGATAGAGTCAATTAGGTTCTTAGTGGCAAGGTATATCCCAGAAGCATCTCAGTGTCAAAATCCTCATTCTTTGGGTTGAAAATGGAGTTTGTTAATATCAAGAAATTGATGGCCTCACCTCACCTGATCTAGTCTCCTACAGTGCAGTTATAAGAGGTGATTCGCATGAAGTGGCTAGGGTCACAGAGGGAGCTTTCTCCCATTGTAATTCAAAGAGTAGATTGAACAGAAAAAGTGTCAGCTAAAGCAGAAGAAAAGCAATTAAAAAGTCAGAGTTAATCCTAAAGCTTTTTCTTTTCTCAAATTAATTCCTGAGTCTGAGTCACAAAAGAGCTGAGAAAAGCCTTGGGGTTATGGGCTACAAGACCAAGGAAGGATGTCCTGGACATCATGAAAAGACCTGAAGAGCAGTTGTAACTAATTCCAGAAGCTAGTAAAGGGCTTCAGGTACAGCTGAGAAAGCAACTTGCTACTTTCCTTATACATAATTCAATAATATTAGGTATTAAATAGTTTTTTACTAGATGATATGAGATCCTTATTTAGGGTAGCTAGGTGGTATAGTGGATAGGGCACTGGGCTAGAAACCAGGGATACTCCATCTTTCTGATTTCAAATGTAGCCTCAGATATTTACTAACTGTATGACCTGAGGCAAGTCACTTAATCCTGTTTGCCTCAGTTGCTCAATTGTAAAATGAGTTGGAGAAGGAAAGGGCAATCTATTTCACTATCTTTGCCCAGAAAACCTCAAATGGGGTCATGAAGATTCTTAAATGACTGAAAAACAACAATAAATTTTGACCTACTCATCTTGCAAAATATTGTTTTTGAGAAAGAAATGTTTCTGAATTCTTAATGACTTACTTCCATGTAACCCATATGTTAATTGATGACAGATCATCAGATTCCATCTTGGAAACATTAATAAAACCATCTCAATAGGCCTTATGTTATACTTCAATCTACAGAAATTTTGAGACATCCATAATTTAGCTCATTTCTAGAATATTCAAGCTGGTTCATCATCAAGCAACCCCACTATCAATCATCATGTAGAATATAGATTGTTTATGTTAAAAGAAAATCCTGGTTCAGGCCTCATCCCAGTCAATTAAAAGCAAACTCAGCAAAGAAGACAAAAAAGGAGTTTGTTGACTCATCAATGAATCAAGCAGTTGAAGTGGAGCCTGCCACTGAATTTTTAGAGACAGGAGGGAAATAATTTATATATAAGGGTAAAATGATTCTGATTGGTGGATTTTTTAATGAGGAAATAGGTTTAATATCACCTCAGGTCCTTTCTATTACAGTCTCACTGGGAGATGAGATTATCACTAAAGAGATGGGAGTAGTCCTCAGGTGATGCCTGTTGGTTGATTGGTTGGTTGTTGTCCTTTGTCTTTAAAGAGGACCAAAATGACATCACCATGATAAAGTGAAATTTCAGTGTGTCCAACTGTGACTGATCAGACCAATATGAGCTCAAAATGCTACACTACACATTGGGCACAGATAGTCCATGTGAATATTTGGGGTGGATATCCCAAATTTGGGCATCCTGTGTTTACTTTGCTCTGTCTCAATTCTGCTTTGCTCAAAGAGCACAGCACCTTTTCTGATGTGGGTATGCCATGCTGAGTGGTCCTATGACAGTGTCTCCCATGTTGCACAGGCAAATCCAAAGTTCTTGAGAGAGACCTTGAGAGTATCCTTGTATTGCTTCTTCTGGACACCATGTGATCACCTGCCCTATGCAAGTTCTCCATACAATAGTCTTTTTGGCAAGCGTACATTTTGTATTCAAACAATGTGACCAGCCCATTGGAGTTACACTCTCTGAAGTATAGTTTGAATACTTGACAGTTCAGTTCAAGCTAGGAATTCAGTGTCTGCTACCTTATCCTGCCAGATGATCCTCAGAATCTTCCTAAGACAGTTCATGTGGAAGTGATTCAGTTTCCTGGAATGGAGCTGGTAGACTGTCCACATTTCCCAAGCATATAACAATGAGGTCATCACAATAGCTCTGTAGACCTTCAGTATGATAGCCAGTCTAACACCTCTTCTCTCCCAAACCTTTCTTCAGAGCCTCCCAAACACTGAGCTAACTCTGGCAATGAGTGCATCAACCTCATTGTCAATGTGTATATCTTTGGAAAGTATACTGCCAAGGTAAGTGAACTTATCCACAATTTTTTGTGGCACAATTTCTATATAGCTGTATTCTCAGTTTTCGTACCTGTTTGTCCACATTCCAGCTTGATTGATGCTGACCTGTTTGTTTCTAATGTTGGCCTAATCCTATCCAATCCAATCCAGCAAACAATGACAAAATTGCCTCCTCCCTCTTTAACACACCTTTATGTTATCTGGCCATTCCCTCTAGTTATTGTTTTACATTTCTTCATTCATTTGCTCCATTTCCTTGATGCATTCAAAATCCTTGTGGTGGAGGGACTATCTGTATTTATAGTTTCTATTTTCTCTTTCATTAATTTTTTAGTACCTTGTGATCTGAGTTCCAACCTCCTCTGCAACTGGAATCAAACTACTCTCTAGAAGTTTATAAATCACCTCTTAGTTAATGAATTTATTATCATTGATCAATCAACTATAACTTGAAGGTATCAACCTGAAATAAAGACACTACTAAAGTAGTAAGAACTTGGGTCTTTTAACCAAGGCAAAATAATTACATTTGGGGACATCTCACAGCACCAAAGTAGTTGAGTGACAAAGAAGGGAAGAGCAAGACCAGTGCTAAATACAGCTCAACAAGGAGGAGTCTCATGGCAGGCGCAGTTTGAAGAAACTGTTATGAAAATTGTTTTATATAATAACTGAAAGTCCATAGAGAAGGCTGGGGGAGGTTGAGAGTGGGGAATGGGTGACATCTGGTCAGAACAGCAGGCCTGGACTCCAGGTGCAGCTACTGGGAAACCAGTTTGTACCTGCCCTGATCACAGAGTCAGTTGGGATCAAAGTCAGGTAGACCTTTTTGATGCCAACATTCAACATCTTAAAAATAAAAAATCAACTTGTTTCAATAGACCTCTCTTAACTTCTTTTTATGGCCTTCAGGCAATTTGCAGCACTAGGATCTCACACAAGATCCACAGCTGCATTCAACAAAGGGACTTTAGAGATGAATGAGTCTAACCTCCTCCTTTAGAGAAGAGGTAATTGAGGCTGGAGAGATTAAGTGACTTGTCCAAGGTCATACTAGTAATACATCACAGATGTAAGATTTGATCCCAGGTTCCGATTCCAGAGACACTTTGTTGTTTTTTCTTTAATAGTCATCCTTTTTGACCTCTCTGTAATGTTTGACCCAAGAGACCATATTATGTTTCTAATATTCTCTTGTCCCCTAATCTTTGTGACATTGAGAACTCCTGGTTCCCCTCTTACCTCTATGGAGAAATATTCAGGTCTGTCTGTCTGTCTCTCTCACTCACTCACTGTCTTTCTCTTTCTCTCTGTATCTCTTTTCTGTCTCTCTGTCTCTGTTTCTGTCTCTCTCTCTGTCTTTCTCTGTCTTTCTCTCTGTCTCTCTCCCCTAGAGCTCTGTCCTGAGCCTTCTTTTCTTCTCCTTACACTTCTTCTCATACTTCCCATTGGTGCCCCCAATTTCACTTATCATCTCTATGAATAAGAATGTCACATCCTCATATCCAGCTTTCAGCTCTCTTTTTAGAGCTCCTGTCTTATATCAACAACTACCTGCCAAATATCTCTACTTGATGGTCCCATATGTGCCTCCAACATGTCCCAAACAAAATGTACCCCAAACCTGCCCTTCTTTTAACTTTTGTACATCAGTTAAGGACATTACTAGCCTTATCACTACAGTTTGCAACCAAGAATCATCAAGGAAGGATGGAAGAGGCTTGGTGGTACAGCAGATAGAGAACTGGAGCTGGGATCAAGAAGACTAGAGTTCAAACCCAGTCTCAAACATTTACTAGCTTGGTGACCTTGGGTAAGTCATTTAATATCTTTCTGTCTTATTTGAAAAAGGAGGCTATTAATAGCACCTTCCTCCAAAGGCTACTGTGATGAAAAAAAACAAATCATATTAGTAAAGTGCTCTGTAGTCGTTACAGTACTACAAATATGTGAGGTACTGTTGTGATAGTCACCCCAAAGGAATCATAATAAAGTAAATAAAACAGTTCCTATGGCCAAAGATCTTATATTCTATTGCAGAACATCAGCACAGAAAGAGAAGTGGGAAGAGGGGTTATGACATCCCAAGTTGGTACAATGATTGAGTTGAGTAGACAGAAAAGTCAGGAGGTTAATCTAGCTGGGAGTAAAGTGAGTGTGGCTAAGAACTGCAGAGAATTGTGGTCTGAGCTGGGCAGTCACCAATCAACAGAGTGAGTCTCAAGTTTGGGTTAGAGGTCTTTCCAAGCTGAAAAGAGACCGGTGAGGAAGTGGAGAAACCTGGAGAGTGAGATGAGCCAGCAGTGAAGTTAGTAAAGCTAGGGCACTGCCTAACTATGCCTCCCAAGAAATGGTGCTTTCTATTATGGAGATACCATATGGAGATACCAGGATGGAGGCTTCCAGAATTATTTCCCATTATTCTTACTCTCATACTATAAAGTCTAGACAAACTATTTATCTTGCCATTTCCCATGCATGACCTCACTGCCTTTGTATAAAGAGCCTGTCCCCAATGTCTGTAAAGTTGTCCCTCCTTAGCCTGGTTCTTGCAGTGCAGAGCTTGCTCCAAAGCTCTCTGAAGTCATGCTCCTTTCATGAAGCCTTTCCTCATCTCTTCAGTTGTCTGGACTTTTCCCAATCTCTAATTAGTTTGTATTCGCTTAGCATAAATATTGTATATCCCCAGCTAGGCAGCAGGCATAGAGAGGAGGGTAAAAAGCAATTGCTGTCCTCTGGCAGCTAATATACATGGGGGAAAGTGAAGACAATGTATGTGTGTAGAGATCTATCTATCTATGTATCTATCTATCTTTCTTTCTATATATATAGAGAGGTATCTATCTGTACACACACACACACACACACACACACACACACACACACACACACACACACATTGGGTAGAGTGGTGGGCTTGGAGTAAGGAAGATGAATCTTCCTGAGTTCGAATCTGGCTTCAGACACTTAGTAGCTGTGTCACCCTGAGTAAGTCACTTAACCCTGTTTACCTCAATTTATTTATTAGTTACTTGAGCTAGAGAAGGAAATGGCAAGCCAAAAACCCCAAATGGGGTCCCAAAATGTTGAACATAATGGAAATGACTGAAGAACAAATGAATTAATACATATGTATATTTTTATATAAAATAGATACAGGATGATTTTTTAAAGATAGAGTGTACTGGCAATTGGGGATCAGAAAAGACTTCATACAGAAGGTGATTTCTGAACTGAGCCTGGAAACTTGCCTAGTCATCTGACTGATGCAGTACATAGAAATACTGCACTTGCAGTCAGAAAGTCTAGAGTTCCAAGGTTTCCTCAGATACTTACTAGCCATGTGACTTTAGGAAAGTCACTTAAATTTTTTTAATCTCTGTAGCCTCATCTGTAAAAATGCAATAATAATAGTAACTTCCTTGAAGGGTTATTGTGAAGATCCAAAGAAACAACACATGTAAAGTACTTTGCCATTTGTAAAACGCTGTATAAATGCTAACTATTCAGCAGAAAACTAGAAACTCAGTGAGAGCAAAGGAAATAGAGAATGGAGACAATAATAGCTGGCAATTTTTTTTTGTAGGTGATTGGTTGAGAAAAGGAGGAGAGATATAGGAAGTCAATCAGATGAGGATGCCTTTTCTTTTCAAAGGATGTGGAAGATTTGTGCATATTTATAGGCAGTTGGGAAGGAACCAGGTGACAGGGAGAGGTTGAAGTCATCCTCTCCTCAGTACTTACAAATTCTAAGATGGCAACCAAAGACTTGTGAATTAAACATTTAATGAACACCTATTAAGTCCAGCATATTACTTTTAGGAAGGTCCAACCTAATCATAGAGAGATTTCCCCCCCGGGTTGCTCTCTTCAGACTCTTGGATAAATCATGTAGTCCTCTGTCAATGTTCACTAAGCTCCTTAATTAGTTGTAAAAGGTGGAAAATTATAGTTATTCTCCAATTATTACTTATCTTCATGAATGTCTACATTCATCCTACCCACTTTCAAAAATGTCAATTTCCAGCTGGTCACAAAGGACAAATTTTGGTTAATTCCCTGGAAAATTCTATTGAAATATTTCTAAACAAGAGTCAAAACAAACATAACTTGGAAATGTGTTTTCAATTGTGTGCCAACACTGGTAGGATAAAAGTTGAAACCACTTAATCATTTGGGATACAATTTAGCATAATGTCTGAAATCTACACACATTTACATTGATTTCCATTTCAATTAGCCACAGCTCTGAGAGAGGATGGGATTGGAATCATTACAGAAATAACAGCATTACATTTTGCATGCCAGAGAGAAAGGTCTCCCTTAAAAATTATAGATTACACACTTGGAGGTCTGAGGTACCTTAGAGGTTATCTTGTCCAAACCCCAACTTTTTTAGAAGAGAAAAGTGAAACACAGAAAGATTAAGGGATTTGCTTAAGGTCACATTGGTACTAATAGAGGGAACCAGGATTTGCACAAAGGTCCTTTGAGTCCTAAGTAAGTTATCTTTCTGATAGATCACAATATCTCTTTTATTCTCTACACAAAAGAATAACTACAAACCCCACATATGGTTGATGACCTCTTAGTGAATGACGAGATGCTATGAAGGTATTTACTCTTCTCTATTTTCATTTCTATATTTCTTCAATGTAGTAAGAGTTTAGGGATTGGAATAAGTTAAATATGAAATTTAATAACTGTAACATTGAGAAAACTTGGTTTTGCTTGGTCGTTTTTTTAGTCATGTCTATATTTTCATGACCCCATTTGAGTTTGCTTGACAAAGAAACTGGAGTGATTTTCCATTTTCTTCTTCAGCTCATTTTACATGGGAGGAAACTGAGGCAAACAGGGTTAAGTGACTTGTCCAGGGTCAAACAGCTAGTAAGTCTCAGGAGCCAGATTTTAACTCAGAAAGAGGTATCTTCTTGACTTCAGGCTCGGCAATCTATCTATTGTGCCACCTAGGTGCCCTTGGGCAAATTACTTAAATCCTAAAATTTTCAGTTTCCTCATCTCTCAAATGGGAATAATAAGTGTTGCTGAAAATAGTTAATGGTCTTCTGTTTAGGAAAAAAAAAACAACTCTGTACAAAGTGTTGTAGTTAAAGGAAATCAATTTAGGAAAACAGCAAAGTAGCATTGAGTGAATGATGTCTATTTTTCAAACCTTTTCCCTGCCTTCCTCAACCACTACATGTTATAAATATGTATAATTGTGTATTTATTATTTCAGAGGACACAGTGCTGCCAGCATTGACAATTTTCCTTGTAACCCACAAGCATATTAGGTAGACCTCAAGGTTTACATTGTTAGAAATGCTAAACTTGATGATCTCAGGTTCTTTTCTGCTCTGAGAATCTATTATGCTAAGGCATTTCACTGGGTTTGAATTCCAATGCAGTAACTTTACGCCTATTGGTAGAGCATAAAAGCTGGCATTGGTAAACATGTAGTTGACAAAGGAAAACAAAGTAGTAACGAAAGTCTTTTGCATAAGACTTCAAAAAGTAAGCAGGGCTAGCCAGTTTCTTTTTAATTTCCAAAATAAATCATTTTTTAAATCCAGATCTCCAGTAAACCAATTAAATTAATAACATAGTCACTTTACCTCCAGTTCTCTTTGACTACACTCACCATTCTCATAATTTGCAAAAAAAAAAAAAATATTCCCCTCCCTGTTCACACCTCCACTATGTGTTATCTCTCCTATTAGAATGTAAGCTCACTGGGGGCAAGGATTGTGTTTCCTTTTATACTCAGATAAAGTTTGACACATTTAATTTAGTAATACCTTTTTCATTTGTTCATTCATTCATTTAAAAACAGTCTTATTAGCTTGAAAGAAACTTCATGTCTACTAAATTCTTCCTCTAATGTCATTTGTCTGGAAGTTGACACCTGTGTCTTCAGGCAAGCTCCACCAAGCTGAAATGCCTATAAATGAGAGATTGGTGACAGATTTTTATTTCAGTTTTCTTAAGACCCACATAGTGAAATTCAGAGATGATTATCCTCATCATAATTAAAAAGATAACCTTTTTTTTTTTTGGCCACAGCAAGTCATTAAGAAGATCTATTGACCATCACCTTGGTCTCAAGGTTAATCACACTGTAAAAGTGATAGAACTGTGATATTTCAAAAATACGAACTCAATAACAACCTCATAAAAACAAATCAATAAATTAACACAGAAAATGGACAATAAAACCATTAAGAAAAATCATAGACTCCTTTGATGAATAGCTATATGAAAATTTAAAATCTAAAGAATAATGTTGAGTTCACTCTCTGAATGCTTCTGATCTGTTTTCTTATACACTACTATTTAATTTTGATTTGCTTTCACATGACTTTGGCTTATTTTTATTATTATTTTAGTGAACCATGATCATGAAAATTTTTCCACTGAAATATTTTAACAAAATTAAAAAAAAAACTGGCAGAAGGCAAATTTCTTGGCAAAAGAGGGAGAAGAGATCTGTATCAATAAAATCAATTCTCCTCTGGTGGTGTAGTGGGAAAAACAAACTTTGAGATTAGAGTTTTAGAACCTAAATTCACCATACAGCTGAGCTTATACAAGTCACAACCATGCTGGAGGGCTTACGAAGTGAAGACATGGGATTAAATGATCTTTTAGGTCCATTTGAACTCTGATTTCTCCCTTCTTCAATATATACTGTCTGATTCTATGGGAGCAGCACTGTATAATGGGAGAAAATTGCCTCTAAAGTCAGAGGACCAGGGTTCATACCTCATCTCTGATGCTTGCATACTCACCTACGCAAATCACTTAATGAATTAATCAATGTCTATTGACCTCCTACTGTGTACTAAGCTTTGTGCTTGACTCTACAGATACAAAGCCAAAAGTAAAAATCTTCTCTCAAGGAATTTATAGTCTATTGGGGGAGATACTGTGTACCAATATAATTATATCCAAAGTAGATGAATATGATATTGAGAGGGAGAGCACTGGTAGTTGAGGTGGGAGGAATGAGGAAAGGTTTCCTGTAGAGCATTGTATCTGAGCTAAGTTTCAGGAGACACTAAAAATCCTAAGAGATAGAATTGAAGTGGGGGTGCAGCCCCGGCAAGGGAGACAAGCATTGTAACATCAAGGAAATAGGAAATGATATGCACAATTCCAGATCAGGAAGTAGGTCAGTGTGGCTGGACTGTGAGAATGGGTTGAGTGTGAAGACGAGAATAGTGCCTGATGATACTGGACAAGGGGCAAGGAAGCATGTTGGGGAGAAGTTCAAATGCCCAGATATTGCAGGAAATAGGTAAAAAGTGAAAGTGACACAGAAGCTTTTGGAATATTGCCTAAGAAGGTTGGACTATGAGGAGCAGCCATTGAAGACTATATAGATATTCTCTGTTGGCTTCCTCTTCAAGAACATAGAATCTTAGGGGACCCAGTTTCTGGCTATGAGGAAGTGACTCAGGGGTTGATACTCTGTTATAATGAAAATATTTCCAATTATTTACAATGTTAGAACTGATGACTTCAGAGCTTTTGAGCTGGAAATAAGTGTGAATATGAAAGAAGTGAACTCAGTCTCTTTTGCTTCAGAATTTTTCCTGTGGAAACAACTTTGAATTGTTGAGCGGAGAAGGCAAAGGTCAAATTTCCCCACTGTTTATCATGCGTCCTTATGAACATAGTGGTTGTTTGCCTTTATATGCTTTCATTTTTGATATTAAGTGAATAATGATTCTGATATGAAGTGCTCAAGTAACCTGGTGAATTCAGTAGATTCAGGAGTCCTATCAGAGACCCCAACACTTCATAGAGGTGGCATCAGATTTTATTGGTGGTAGAATCAGTAGCTCCATGAGTGAGGAAAGAACCAAGCACCAACTTTGAAATGAACTCGCATATTATGATCTAGTCCTAGTAAGGACTAGAGATATTGCATGATCAGAGCTGTGTCCTAATGCAACAGCAGTTGTGACCAGCTATGAGTCAATTCTGAGGGACTTGCTCACCCCAATCTGACAATGGATTGACCATCCAATTGAGAAACAAGAGCCTATAAAGAGGTCTAAATAAACCAACTATACTGCAGAGATGCTATGCCTTGCTAGAAATTATCCTGATTGAGCAGTAGAGCAGCTCATCTATTACTGATATCATATTCCAGAGTAAACTTCATCAGGATGCCATGAAAGAATAAAAGTACCTCCAGAGCCAGCAGTTGGGAGTTAACCTCTTTGTCACATGTGGTAATTACACAGAAGCTTCATTACTATCATACTTCATATTTGAACCTAGTTTTTCAAGGAACCTCATGTATGAAAAGGGAGAGTGAACTATCAGGTTGGGAGAGGGAGTTCAATAACCAAATGTTATTGAACTAATTCTCAACAAATTTCTTTACAGCAAGCTATTAATGAAGAACACACTGCTAGTGGCTCAGGAGATATAGTACTAGAAAGTCTAGCTCCTCACACTTTCCCCTACAGAGTGGTAATAGTAGTATTTAATTCAAGTGAAAATTTGTGAGTAGTCTCCCCAGAGGAAATTATATAGGAAAATCACATTGGTGGTTGCAGGGAGGATGAATCAGAGTAGGGGAGGAGCTTAAAGTAGGAAAATCAGTTAATGCTATTGCAGCAGTACAGATGAGAGGGATAAAAGCTTGGTCCAGGATGATGGATGTCTATATGAGTTTAGACAAGTTGATAGATGTGAAAAGTATTACAGTGGTTAGAAAGGATGAGATTTGGAAACCAATTGGAAAAGTGGGATAAGAATGAGGTATCAAGGATAACACTATGAGTATGAGTTTAGGGGACTGGAAGGATGGTAGTCCCCTCTCCAGAAATAGTAAAGGCTGAAATACAGATGGGTTTGAGGGAAAATACAGCAAATTCTGTTTTGGACATGATGTATTTTAAAAAATCCTCTAGACAATATGGAAGGGGGGATAGAGCCAAGATGGCAGAGTAGAAGGACAACTGTGAGAGCACTCACCCCACAGCCAGTAAAATACCTGTAAAAAAATGACTCTAAACAAATTCTAGAACTCCAGAAGCCACAAAACAATAGAGTGAAAGAGATTTCCAGACCTAGGCAACCTGGAAGGTCCACAGGAAAGATCTATCGCACTAGGCATGGAACCAAGTACAGTCCAGCCTCGACCACGTGGCAGGGCAAGGGCAGGACTTGAACAGGTTTCAGGGTACCACCAGCAACAGCAGTTCCCAAACTTCTCAACCCCAAAACACTAAAGACAACTTCAAAGGTCAGTGAGAACGTGCTTGCACCTGGATGAGAAGGGAACAGGTGCCTTAACCCTGGCCTCAGGTAACCTCAGGTGGTGGCAGCAACCATTTTTGGAGTCCCTGGCCTATGGGGGAATAGAGCAGGCAATCTGGGTCTCAGTCCTGAGTGGTGGCCCTGGGGTGAAGAGGAGCACTGGAGTAGTGGAGTTGGTGGAGGCTTTGGAAAGGATATGGGGCAAAAAAGTTGTGGTAGTTCCAAGACTAGAGCTCAGGCCAGGAGAAGAGTAAATTCCCCTCCCTTGATTGTGCCACTTTGGAGGAACTGAGAACTTATAGGTCCCCTGGAGTATACCCTCCTCTTGACAAAGGACTCAAAATTCAAGTAACTGACTAGAAAATGCCCCCCAAAAAGGAAAAACCATAAGACTATAGAAGGTTACTTTCTTGGTGAACAGGTATTTTCTTCCATCCTTTTGGATGAAGAAGAACAATGCATATCATTAGAGGAAGATCTAAAAGTCAAGGCTTCTGCATACAAAACCTCCAAAATAAATATGAAATGGCCTTAGGTCATGGAAGAACTCAAAAAGGATTTTGAAAATCAAATAAGAGAGGTGGAGAAAAAATTGGGAAGAGAAATGAGAGAAAAGCAAGAAAATCATGAAAATTGAGTCAATAGTTTGCTAAGGAAGACCTACAAAAATACTGAAGAAGATAACTCCTTTAAAAACAGACTAACTCAAATGACAAAAGAGACCCAAAAAGACAATGAGGAGAAGAATGCTTTAAAAAGTAGAAACAGCCGAATGGAAAAGGAGATTCAGAAGCTAACTGAAGAAATTAGTTCTTTAAAAATTAGAATGGAGCAGATGGAAGCTAATGACTTCAAAAAAACAACTGACCTGGAAAATAGATCCAGGAGAGACAATTTAAAAATTATGGGACTTCCTGAAAGCCGTGATCAAAAACAGACCCCAGACATCATATTCCATGAAATTATCAAGGAAAATTTCCCTGATATTCTAGAAATATAGTGTAAAATAAACATAGAAAGAATACACCAATCACCTGAAAGAAATCTGAAAAGAACAACTTGTAGGAATATTATAGCCAAATACCAGAGTACCCAGATCAAGGAGAAACTATTACAAGCAGCCAGAAAGAAACAATTCCGATTATTGTGGAAATACAATGAGGATAACACAAGATCTAGCAACTTCTACATTAAGGGATCAAAGGGCTTGGAATATGATATTCCAGAAGTCAAAGGAACTAGGATTAAAACCAAGAGTCACCTACCCAGCAAAACTGAGTATAATACTTCAGGGGAAAAATGGTCATTCAATGAAGAAGAGGACTTTCAAGCATTCTTGATGAAAAGACCAGAGCTGAAAAGAAAATTTGACTTTCAATAACAAGAATCAAGAGGAACACGAAAGGATAAACAAGAAAGAGAAATCGTAAGGGACTTACAAAAGTTGAACTGTTTACATTCCTAAATGGAAAGATAATATTTGTAACTCTTTCAACTTTTCTCAATATTTGGGTAGTTGGTGGGATTTTACACACACACACACATATGTATATATCTATTTATCTATCTATATCTATATCTATCTATCTATCTATCTATCTGTCTGTCTGTCTAGTCAGATGGCACAGAGTGAGTTGAATAGGAAGGGATGATATCTAAAAATTAAAATTAAGGAGTGAGAAGAATATATTGGGAGGAAAAAAGGAGAAATGGAATGGGGCAAATTATCTCTCAGAAAAGAGGCAAGAGATAACTTTTTCAATGGAGGGGAAAAAGGAGGAGGTGAGAGGGAAAAAGTGAACCTTACTCTTGTCACATTTGGCTTAAGGAGGGAATAACAGGCATGCTCAATTTGGTATGAAAATCTATCTTGTACTACAGGAAAGTAAGGGAGAAAGGGATAAGTTGGGTGGAGGTATGAAAGAAGGGGGGCAAATGGGAGGAGAGAGTATTTAGAAGTAAACACTTTAGGAGGAGAGACAAGGTCTAAAGAGAGAACAGAATAAATTGGGGGATGGAATAGGATGAAGGGAAATATAGTTAGTCTTCCACAACATGACTATTTTGAAGACTTTGGCTAAACAACACATATATAGCCTATATTGAATTGCTTCCCATCACAGTGGAGATGAGTGGGGAGTGAGGAAAGGAAAAAAGTTAGAACTCAAAGTTTAGGGAATGAATGTTGAGAATTGTTTTTGCATGCAACTGGGAAATAAGAAATACAGGTAATGGAGTATAGAAATCTATCTTGCCCTACAAGAAAAGAGAGAAGATGGGGATAAGGGAAGGGAGAGGAGTGATAGAAGGGAGGGAAGATCCAGGAAAGGGGTAATCAGAATGAACGCTGTTTTGGGGTGTGAGAGGGCTGAGTGGGGAGAAAATCTGGAACTCAAAATCTTGTGGAAAAGATTATTAAAAACTAAAAATAAATAAATAAGTTATAACAAAAGAAAATTAAAAAAACCCTGAACAGCTGGTAATGTGAGACTTGAGCTCAAGAGATAGAAACTGAGGTTGGATATACAGAAGAGAGAAGCTAATTGAATCCATGAGAGCTGATGAGACCACCAATGTAGAGATTACAGAGAGCAAACAGAAGAGGACTCAGGACAAAATCTTGGGATATATTCACAATTCGGGGACTCAATATAGACATAATCTTGAAAATATTTCACGAACTTATACTCATCATAAGTAATATGATGGAGTTTGACTAGATGGCTTTTGAGGTCCTTTATAGTTAGAAGTACGAGCCAACATGATCTATGAACTATGTCATTTCCTTGCTCTAAATGGTCTAAAGTTCATGTTGCTTTTATGATAAAATGCAAATTTCTCAGGCATTTTAATCTCTTCACCATCTAACTCCAGCCTTCTTTTCCAAGTTCATTATAAACATTTATTAAGTGTCTTCTTTTTGCTGAGAAGTTTTAGACTGGAAACGCAAATATAAAGAATGAAATAGATCATCCTCTTCAGTGGCTTGAGTTCCATCTTCCTCTTCCTACCCTGAGGGATGTAGACTCTACAATCCATTTATACAGGCCTAACTATTGTTTCTCCCACACTATGCTCCATCTCCTATCTCCATTCCTTTGTATTGGCTATCTCCATATCTGGAACTCTTTTTCCTCATCTTTGCCTCTTAGAATCCCTGATTTCCTCCAAGATCCAGATCAGAAGTCAGCTTCTACACAAGCCTTTCCTCAGTTCTCCTAGGTGCTATTGAGTTTCTCTGTAAAGCTGCCTTCCATCTGTTCTATATTACAGTGCATTCTATGTGAAGGTATTTATGTACATGATGCTTCCCTCATTAGAAGTACAGGACAGTTTGTGAGTGTGAGTGGGTGTGTGTGTGTCTCTATGTGTGTGTGTATGTATATCTCCTGGGTCAGCTTTCTACCACTCTAAGTTTCAGAATTGTTGAACTGCATTGGGGAGAGGAAGGTCTTATTAGAGAGCTTCCCACACCAAAGAAATCATACATCTAGCCTTGATTTCTGTGCTCAGCACATAGTCAGAACTTTCCAAATGCTTTTGAAGTGAAGTATGATTTGAGGAGATGGCATGTTCACATAGATGTATATACAAGATAAATAAAGAATGAAAATCAGTCAGTTTTCAAAGAGAGAACATTGGCATTTGGGGTTGGGAAAGTGTTCTCATAGAAGGTAGAGCTTGAATGGAGTTTGAAAAGAAACAAGGATTGCTAAGAGGTGGAAATGATGAGGGAAGGCCTTCCAGGCATAGGGGACAACCAGTGCAAGGGTGTGGAGTTGGGAGATCCAGTGCTGTTAGGAGGAACAAGAATGTCAGTTTGGCTAGACGGTAGAATCAGGAATCACATCACATCAGGGAATATCCAGACTATGTAACAAATGACATCCTTAAGTTCAGTTCCACCTAACACTTGTCACTAGACCATGTTATAAGATCCCAGATAACAGGTTTAAGTGCTTAAATGGCCTTAACTGTCTTTTGCAACCTGCCATTTGCTAACTTAGAGGAATATGGTCTAGTGAGAAGAGTTCAAGACTTGGAGATAGGAACCCCAGGCTTGACCACCAGCATTGTCAATTATTGGCAGTTTGACTGTGCATGCTGTGTCACATATATGAATCTCAATTTACATATCTGTGAAATGGATACAGTATTACTTATACCATTTTCCTCTCAGGACAGTGGTGAAGGAAGCTCCCTCTGCTTTCTTGTAATCTATTAGTCATTTTATAAATGAAAGATATCAGATATATTTTGAAGTTGAAAAGCTAGTCTGTCTCAGCTATGATATTCATCATAGCGTTAATATGACAATATGAGTGTTCCTAATTTTTAGGAATCTACCGTATAGATCAGATGCATAATACCTTGGTAAATACATTGGACTGGGAACACAGATGCTTTGAAGGTTAAGGCCAAGTAATTTATCCTCTCTGAATCTGAATTTTTCATCTGCAAAAAGAAAATAGTACTCCTTCTAGTTTAAACTTTGTTGTTCATCTTTTATTGTTGAAGAAGTCCAGTGACATTATGGGATGATGTCTTGACATGCATGTATATTGGATTTAAATGAGACAGAGTTACAAAAAGTCATTGTCCTCTCTCTTCCCGAGTTATTGAAATCCAGTGGAAGGACAAAAGTCAAGGTTACTGGTGATGGTCTAGGATGCAGTGGATGACCTTGGCATCTCCAATGTCTGACCCAGCTCTAAGCATTCCATAGTACCTGCTTCAGCTTCCTTCATGAAGGAAGTTGTTCTCATCTGCCCAGTCCATTTAGGAAAATCTTCACAAGCTTGAGGTAGGCATCCCTCTAACTCACTGATGGAATTGAAGCCCATCTATTACCCTCAACCTGATTTAGCCTGTCTGGTTGAGGTGGTTTACCAGGTTATGGCTGCTGTGCGTGCTACAGCTCTTTGGAACCACAGATGAGAGTTGAGGGGCAGGTAGATATCAAAGGTAGATAGGCAAGTCTGTAGAGCCTTTACACCAGAGGTACTAGGTCTCCCTGAACACCTCATATACTTAAAGCATAGACTTTGCAAGGTAATTATGAGGATCATTGCAAATCTTGCTATAAATCAGCAGTTTTTAATATTAAATAAAACAATATGGCACAGTGCATATTGTACAATGTAGAGAGTACTGAATTTGGTTTCAGGGGACCTAGGTTTGAATTTTGCCTCTCTCAGTTATATTTATCTGTCCTTGCTTGTGAAAAATAATACTTGTTTTGGAATCAATGGGTCTAGTTCAAATTCTGCCTCAGATATTTATTACCTTTGCAACCTTGGAAAAATCCTTTCCCATCTCTGGGTCCTATGAGACTCATCTGTAAAATGAAGCAGTTGGATGGACTCTGAGTTCCCTTTTAGTTCTAGATTTGTGACCTATAATAAGAGGAACTATCATTCTTACAGGGCTTTCAGGTTTACAAAGTACTTTACAAATATTGCATTCTGTCCTCATGACAGTCTTGGGAGATGGATGCTATTATTATCAACCTCATTTGACAGAAGAGGAAACTGAGGTAAACAGAGGTTGAATGACTTGTTCATGATCACACATCTATGAATCAAGCCGGATTTGAAATTTGATCTTCCTTATTCTAGGTCTAGTACTCTATCCACTGTATCACCTAGAAATTCCCTTTTAGCTTTAGCATTCAGTTCTGTTCATCAATTCATTTCAATTAACATTTAATAAGCCACTACTATGTGACAAGTACTGGGTTAGAGGTGTGGCATACAAAGACAAAAAAAAAGCAGTTCTTGGCCTCAAGGAATATGTATTGTACCAGGATGAAATAATATTCACACAAAATGAACACGTAGCACAAAATAAATGTAAAGAAATTTTTGCTGGGTCACTGGAGAATCAGTAAATTCTTCTCGTAAAGGTTGAACCTTGGGGTGATCTCAAAAGGACCTAGTGATTCTAAGAGGCAGAGATTCTAGCTGTAAGTGACAAGATGCAAAAAGGCACAGAGAACAAAGATGGGATTTATTGTGTAGAGAAACATATATTCTTTGGCTTTGGCTGAATGGTAAACTTTTTAAATGCAGAATAATGTGTGATCACCTTCAAAAGTTAAGGTGAGCTCTTATGATGAAAGTATATAATTGCAGAAGAAAGAAGTTCATATTTTATTCTGGAATCACTAGTGAGTCATAGAAACTTCTTGAGTAGATGGGATGAGATGATCATGTTGCTGATTTCAGAATACCAAATTGGTTGGTTGTGAGAAAGATGGGAGCAGGAAGCTAGATGTAAGAGGACAAATTAGTAGGCTTATTGCTATGGTATATATGAGAAGTGTTAAGTAATTAGATTAAGATGGTTGTGATGCAAGCAGAGAGAAGGAAATAGGTATGAGAGATGTCATGGAAATAAGATTGACAAGACCTGAAGAAAGCTTCAGTTCGGGAGAGTAACAGAGCATGAGCAGTGGAAGATGAAGTTGAGGTGACCAATGAACCTGACTGATGAGAAGAATCCGCCAGTGGAGACTGATGGACTGCCTCCCCCTTCTCCATAATGGATAATCACATTCCCTTGTCATTTTCTGCGTGGAAAGGCTAAAGGGATTATATTTAATGAATAAGTCCTTTTAAGCATAACATTTTTGAAGTCTGTATGCTTTCATTTTTCAAAGGAGAATAAGATGAAACCTTCCTCCAGTTTTTCATTAGCAAGAAAGATCATCATGGCCTGAGGACCTTCTTTCCCCTGGTCTTGAGGGGCCAAAGCCAAACTCCCACCTCTTGGGAAGACAGAAAAAATAATTTTACAAAAATTGCTTATATATCTCTGTGATGTCTCCATAAGGGAGGTATCCATTGGCATTAATTGTATATTAGGATAGAAGTCCAAAAATAAGGCACCATAGGCAGAATTTTAACCTCAAAGCTACTTTCTCTTCTTCTCTCTTCTCATGCTATCCTTCCTTTTGGGAGGGAAAGAGGGCAGAGATGTTTTGTTGGAGCCAGACCAAATGCAAAGTAGCAAAATGATGGACTCCAAATAATCCATTTCCCTCTTCCAAACACTTTGGAAATATCTGTATTTGTTTATGAATTCCCCTGCATGGTCAGGCTGTTATTGGTCTTCCTTTGTGCTGATGACATTATTCTTTACAGATGACTGATGATTACAGCATTAATTGAAGCATCAACGGCTAATTTTCATTGAGCGTTAGCATGATTTAATGGAAATAATTTCTCTTAGTACAAAGAACACAAATGCTTTTGCAAGAAGGTGAAAGTTAGAGGTACTGAAAAATCTATTCAGGCTGGTGTTGCTAGAGGGCAAACTTTTTAGCTGACAACTTTGAGTTATACAGATAAAGTTTCCCAGAGCATCTACAGTAGGAATTAATGCGATTTCTATCGATTCTGGAGTGAGGGGTCCCTTCTCTCCCTGGGAGGTACAAGTACTTATCCCAGGAGTGGCAGCCAGAGAGTTTGTTTCCCACATCCTCTTTGGATCTCCTTAGTGGCCTAGGGCCAATGGAATAATTGGGACTAATTGCACCAGAAGGAAATAGAAGATGAAAAGAGAGAAAGTATCTTCAAATGTCAAAGTATCCCTGGGAGACAGCCCCCAGGGACTACAAGACAGAGTAGGAAAACATTTAGGAGCTCTAAAATCACCAACTTCCATAGAATGTAGGCTGGTGATATTTTCTTCCTTTTTTTTTTTTTAAAGTCTCCAGGATACAATAAAGGATACTTAATAAATGCTTATTGAATTAACCTGAAAATGGAGACCTGTTTGAGTGAACATAAAACCAAAATGTTGCCAAAGACACTTGAAGAGATTCTTATGTATATATGCACATATTATATATGTATATGTGGATGAATGGATGGAAGGATGGATGGATGAATGGATGGATACATGGAAATTAGTCTGTGGGACTTAAGTGAAAATGCAAACCATATATTTCTCTGGGTCTGTTATCCATTCAGTATATAACAAAAGTTCTTAACCTTTGTTGTGTGTCATGGACCCCTTCTTGGAATCATATTTATAAAAAATGAAGGAAACACTAAATTTCAGTAAGAGTTTAGTAAAAAATAAAATATCACCCATCCTCATTGTGGTGGTTCAGTTATTTTTCAGTTATGTGTGACTCTTTGTGACCCCATTTGGGGTTTTCTTGGCAAAGATACTGGAGTGTTTTGCCATTTAATTCTCCAACTCATTTTATAAATAAGGAAAATGAGGCAAACATGGCTAAGTGACTTACCCAAGATGACATAGCTAATGAGTCTTCCTGACTCCAGCCTAGTACTCTATCCACTGCACCACTTAAGTATCTTTCCCATACATATTCATGGATCTCTGAAATCTCTCCACAGCCCTCTTGGACACTCATGGACCTCAAGTTCAGTACTTAAATGTAGATGTTCCCAGTAATCATGAAGACTGCAAGTCATCTTTGCCCATGGATCCTATTGTTGTTCATGTCTTTCTGTAAGTACACTTGAGGACAGCATAATTCCCTGGAGAACGATTGTCTACTCTAGAGTTTGACTTTTGATTGCCTATGGACTCAGAAGTGAGTCCCTTTTTGTATTCCTCATCAATTAAATAATAAAATACTTCTATGTTTTGAAGATTTAAGATTTTTAGAATTTTTCAGGTCCTTAAATCATACATGAATCTTTCATTGCATGAGTGAACATGTGATTAAAATTAGTGCATTAAGAAAATCACCTAGCACTTCATAATTACCCAATGTGATAGTATCAAATGAATACTGAATTTGTGATAAAAAGATGTGTGTTCAAGACCTAGGTCAGTCATTACCAGAGTACCATCCAGGAATTGTGAAGTGACTGGGTTAGGGTGAAACCTGTGAACATTCTATATTTTTATTCTTTATCCAGGGATGGACTCAGTGACCATATTTGTAGCAATAGTACCTTGGAGAACACTGGACTTGGCATTAGGAAATCTAGGTTCAAATCCCACCTTTGATGGTACCCAGTTCAGGCAATCCTCTTAACCTTGCTTATTCTGTTTCCTCATCCACTGCATAGATTGTTGTGAGCACTGGGTAAGGTGATGTATATGAAGCATTTTGTAAATGTTTTCAAACAATGGTTATGATTTTTTTGAGCAACTGCATCAACAACACTACATCTGAATAGAAGCCCCTTGAGGTCAGGACCTGTTTCACTTATGTATACTCAAGTCTATCAAAGGGTTTAGAATAAAGCAAGCTCTTAGTCAATGATTGTCAATTGGTTGACCAGTAAGGATATCTGTTTTTCTCGTGTACATATATATACGTATATATATATATGTATATATATATACGTATATATATACATACACACACATACACATACATATATACATATATATACATACATGCACATATATATACATGCATATATGCACATATACATAGATACAAACATATATTATCTGCACTTCATCACCAGTAAGGGCCCTATTCTCTATCCTCCACACTTCTCTACCATGACTAAGACTTCCTTCGCCCTCCTCTACTGAGGTATCATTCTCCCAATGGTGAATTCTTCCCTGGAATCTCCACTTTGAGGAAAAGCCTATACAAACCAATTCATTCTCTAGACTTCTCTACCATAATCTTTTGCGGATATATTCTTCCACCTTGCTACCTTCCTATTTTTGTTGTTTTTTTATTTGTTGCCTTTTCTCCTAAGAATGGAGACTTCTTGAGGGCAGCAATGGTCTTACTTTTTAATTATATTTAAATCACTAATAGTTAACATAGTGCCTACTAAATTAAGTGCTTTAAAAAGCTTGTTGGCTATATGCATGTATTACAATGCACAAATGCACATGAATACTGGTGCACAGATATATACATACATATGTGTACATGCACACAAAAAACGATCATATATATCATGGAAAATATACTATGCATATATACATGTATGGATAATCACCATGCATGTACATATACATGCACATGTAATAAATTTTGCGTTATAGTGTTGTTTTCACATCTCACCAGGCACTAAAATGAAGCAGTAGGTTTCACTGCAATTCACTGCAATTATTCTAGGGGAATAATTAAAAAAATCTCTTTCAATTAATTATTAAAGTTTAATGTGTGTTTCTATGCAGGGGTTGAAACGTGAGTGTTAAATTTTGACCCTAATCTCTATTTGATGGGTCTTTTGTTAAAGCTTGTACATTTTGTTCATTCTGAAATATTTCTCCAGGGAAAACTTGATGAAGTTTCAGAACATATTGAATGTGCCACTCACACTTTAAAAAATTTGCAGTTTCATTCCTATCTTGCTTTCCTTGGGATGATTGCTATGCAGAAGCTACTACAACAGACAAAACTTACATAATTTTTCTTCACCTTGGCTGTCTCTTGTAGTGGGGATGAATGAGTAAGATATAGAAAGTTGTTAATTCAGATTATATCCCACAGCATTAATAGAGAAAAAGTATTAGTTGCTTTGATTTTTGTGTTTTAATGTCTTTTGATATTTCATCTTCTTGGACAGAGGAACGAGATAAAAGCATTCCAATTATCTTTAAGAAAAAACCAAATTATATCCCCCAGAAAATTTAAAAAAAATCATGACAAAACAAGAGATGGAGGAAAAAAAAGTTTCAACCTATTACTGAAAAATTACAAAGATGAGTGACCTGTAGGGATCTAATTAGGTAGTGGTGAGTCATACTACGTGAAGATGTTCCATTTGTAGACCATAGAATACTAAATGAACAATCTTGGTATTGTACTATTTGATCCAATGTTCAACAACAGTCATGGTAACCTCTGTGAGGGATGAACAATTTCATCTTTTCATAAATAGCCAAGCAACACAAATTAGTGGTGCATGTTGGCAAGCTCTTTAGAGTTCAACGGAAAAAGTGGCAACTTTGTAGTAAGAGGATAGGAGTTCAAATCCTGTCTTTGACACTTGCTATCTATGTGTACTTGGGCAAAGCATTTTATGTCTCTAGGTTTCAGTTGTGTTATCTGTAAAGGGAGAGGATTAGACTGAATAATGACATCTAAGATGATATCAAGCTTTAAATCTATTAGCCTACTCTTTCATCTGTAATGAAAAACTGTCATGGGCTTGTACACTATGGAGGGGCACCAAATGTTAAATGTGAAGACATTTTGTTTGCTATTTATAATTTATAAATGGGTCATTTAGCTGCCTAAAATGAATCCATTTTTTGTCCAGTTTAGCATGATGAATCTACCAGGAGGGACTGGTAAGCACATGCTGATGATTTCAGGGTTGGGAAGCCTCATTGAATGTTTGGTCTGTAACACTAGTTCACATATTACTTCCAAAGGATGAGTTTATTTGCTAGTAGTTATTAAGAAGGATATTAGAAATAAAATGTTAAAAATATTGATTTTTGGATTTAAAATATTAGGACAATGAACAGTATGAAAGAATGTAGTAAATGCAACAATTGCCATCATTATAATTAACAATACTTGATGATGGACTTAGATATTGGATGTGTTTCCATTCTTAGATGTGATCCCATCAATGTGAGCATATCCTTCAAGATGTAGACCTGACCCCATATATGCCCTTTCATTCAGTGTAATTCTTCATGCCTTCATGCAAGTCCTCCACTGCTCAGTAAGTCAGTCAATAAACATTTATTAACTACTCATTATGTGTATAGAAATTTGCTTTATAAAAATTTTTTTTATTATTTTGTTTTTCTTTGTCTCCAATTAGGATAGAGAAGGAAGGCTCAAAAATATTTTTGTTATCTGAAAAAATAAATTAATAAAAGAATAAGTAAAGTCGATATAGCATCTAAACATGAACACTGATTTCTATGTCAGCATCTTTCCCCATAATAATATATATTGCCAGAATTTCTTTAGATTAGCAAAATATATGCACAGGCCTTTACAGTGATGTCAAGTTCTTTAAAAGCACACACACACACACACACACACACACACACACACACGCCTAGGATCTTGTTGCCACAGAATATTATTTTGTAGTTGGCAAGATGTAGAATGACAACTGCACTAAAGGTTTATGGCAGAATGTATCTTTTTAATAATAAAAATTCTTGGAATTGATTTAAAGGTATTTTACTTTAGCTTAAATTATCTGGATAATTGTCTAAAACCACTATAGCATTTTGGATTTTTAGATCATCTAAATACCAATTAGGTTTTAAATGATCTTGTAATTGATATCCTTATGAAATTATAGGAAGACAAGAAAGACACTTTGGGAAGTGATCCAGTCATGTCCACAACCAGGATCCAAATGAGTTGGGACAAATGAATAGTTATACAAATAGTCTAATTGCCACACTGTCTAGGTAAGTTTATCCTCTTTCCTTCTTTCTTTCCTTCTGTATTTCTTTCTTGCTTTCTTGCTTGCTTTCTTTCAATAACATACATTCACATCTCTTTTTTTCAATATTCTATTTTGTTCTAATATTTCTTGCTACCTTATAGAATCATTAGTCTATGTTTAGTCTAAAATAATTTTCATGGAGTCCAATTATTGGGTAAGGTAAGGTTTGGGGTATATAAGGTGTTCAGTGAGGACTAGCATCTTTGCTGTGAGGAGTTGCTGGTCTCTTTTCAGGGCTGCTCAACCATCTTTGGTTATTTACTTGTCACCCAACTCTTACCTGTGACTTCAAGAAGCTGTTTATTGCACAGCAGCCACATCCCAGTTAAATTGTCTTGGCAGATGGGCTAACTTAGAAGGTAAACACATTGGCTGGTTAGGGGAGTATCTACCCCAAGCATTTGAAGACTTCCCTTAGTGGAATGGGAAGAAGAGTACAATTTGTTCCAACAAACATGAAGGTAGCTGAATCAGGTTCTGTGGAAAGCTTAGAGTTTGGTCAGACATCAAAGATTCTAATGACATCCACAGCGTTCCAGGTTGTCCAGACTTTTGCCTTGTCACTAGACTTCAATGACTGGAAGAGAGAGTGAGACCAACATGTTTGTGCAACACTGTCTCATTTAACTCCAATTCACGTTCAAGTCAAGGCATCAGCCTGTAATACCACTGGTACTTTTAAAAAATGAAAGATGAACAACACCAACAGTAAGGCAAGGTTTACTGCTTTCTATCTAAAATATTTGTGAATGATAAAAGTATTTATTAAGTGCCTACTATGTCAAAAAACATTAAGCCATGGGAATACAAATAGGAAAGTGAGATGATCTCTGCTTCTGTGTATATATTTTAAAAATCGATTTCCAATTTCTGTCCTCCAGAACTTTTACTTCATTTCTTATTTCATTTCATTTCCTCTAGGTATTCGTTTAGTTCTATGAAAAACTAATTTTTTCTTCCATTTTGCATCTCTCCTTGCAATTATTCTAGCCTCATTCTCTCCTTTTTGGTGAGGTTTGGGAATATCTGTGGATTTATCTTAATTCTTTAGAGTGATCCACATATTCTTCTGCTTACCCTATAACCTTAATTAATTACCTAATTAATTAATTGCCTTTGTGCAAAGGCAAGGTTCAACTTCCTGCTGAACTTTTGAGTGAAGGGAGGCACGATCTTTACATCAGTCTCCTGGTTCTGTGCTCATCCTCAGTTTCAAGTTTACCTTGCTATTCCAAACTTTTAAGTTCAGAACATTTGATGTCAGGGTACCTTATGGTATCTCAAAACAGAGTACTACAAATCACAGGGTCCTTAAGCTTGAAGGTTTCTGGTGTGAAAGTTGTTGCACTTGGTCTACACATGTCTCTGACCTGGTTTTGAATGTACAGCATGATGCTGACATGTTTGCCTACTTTTGCACTGACTTTTCTTGTGTCTTATTTTCTACTGGCCATGGGTTTTTGGTTCACTATTTTGTTCAAGGTCAAGTTATAGGGTAGAAAATTTACTTTAGTTTTCCTTTTTATTTATTAATCATGACTTGATCTGAAACTTTTTTTTAATTGAAGAGCTAGGATGCCTGCCTCTGTCCTGGGAGCCATTGTGACCTCAAGTCTGATTTAATGTTTTTTAAAAAAAAATTACAGTAAGTGTCCCCTCAGTGAGATGAGTGCATTTCATTGTTATGTGTTTTTCATCTCAAACATATAGAACATGGGCTATCCTGCACGTAAAATGTTTTACTGAGAAATTGTTCCCATAGGACAACTGTGTAAAATACTTTTCATCCTGAAAAATTATAAAGTAATGTTTGCATTTTTTCTTCTTATGGTCTAAAATAAATGAAGGAATTATCTGATGTCAATTCCCAAGAACATGATTCCCAAATTAAGTGCTTCTAATAAAGGAGATTAGCATTGTACCTCAGTTTCTACTAACATTTACTAGCTATTTTGATAAATGTAGGATCAATCTATCTGTCTATTTGTCTGTCTGTCTATCTACATGTTAAATCAAGTCAACAATATGTGCTTACTATATTCTAGCACTGTGTAGAACACTGATGATTCAAATAAAGATAAAAGTAAAACAAAATAAAAATGAACACAGAGCCAAAACAGTCTCAAAGAACTTGCAGTCTATATGTAGAACTACTATGCAAACACTTATATACAAACAATGATCTCTACAAGAAAAGTTGGAAATTATGAATTGAAGGAAGGCTCCAGCACTGAAGTGAATTAGGGAAGGCTTTTGATATAAGATAGGATTTTAGCTAAAAGAAATCCAGTGGAGCCACGATGTGGAGATGAAGAGGGAGAGAGTAACAGGCCTGGAGGAGAGTCAGTGACAATATCTGGACAGAGGAGACTGAATGTCTTATGTGAGGAAGAGTAAAGAGGCCATAGTCACCTATTACAGATTACTTGGAATTGAGTAAAATGTTAGAAGACTGGAAAAGTAGGAAGAGGCAAGATTATGAAGGACTTTAAAAGTCAAAAAAGATTTGGCAATTTAACCCTGGAAGTAGTAGGGAGGCACTGGAGATCATGGGATGGGGGGCAGTGACTTGGTTATACCTGCACTCTAGGAAGATGAATTTGACAGCTGAATGCAGGATGAACTGGAGGAGAGGAGATACTTGAGGAAGGCACATCCATTAGCAGGTTATTATAATCATCTAAGTATGAGTTGATTAAGACCTGCAACAGGGTAACAACATTTTAGATGAGAAAAGGGGCACATTTGAGCAATGTTACAATGACAGGAGCAACAGAACTTAGCAGTATATTAAATGTGGTAATATAAGAATTAGTCAAGGATGGTAAGTAGGTTGTAAGCCTGAGTGATGGGGAGGATGATGGTACCTTTGAATAACAGGAGAGTTTCTGTCTCTCTCTGTCTCTGTCTCTGTTTCTCTGTCTCTTTAATATTATCATGTAGGGCAGAAGTTCTTAACTTAATGTTTAATTAAAATATTTTAATAACTATTTCAATATAATTGGCATTTTCTTTAATCCTATTTTATAAAATCATTACTCTGAAAAGGGATCCATGACACACAGATAGAGCAAGGAAGCAGGAAGGAAGAAATGAAAGAAAGAAAGAAAAAAAAATTGATCTTGGATCAAGGCCCACATTTGACACCTACTATTGCATGACTGTGAGCATACTCCATCTTCTCTGTGCCTTAGTGACCTCATCTATAAAATGGGATAATACTTATATTGCCTCCATCACTAAGTAGCTATAAAAATTTATTACTATCAAAAGAAGCTATAACTTCCACAGAAATCTCTTCACATCACCTGGCTTCAGTCTTGAACACTAATAGCATTTGCCTATTTACAGAGGAAACAAATGTGTGTGGAAAATTCCATGTTGGATATAGAAGTTAGTTATTGGACTCCATAAGAAGTATAAAAGTGGTGGATTGACATTTAAGATGATAAAGAAAACTAGTAAAATATAAGGGAGGAGGTTTTCCCAGAGGGCCTCCCATCCATCAGGATTTGCCTCGTTTTACACAATTAGCATTTAAATTGCTCCTGCATACACCTTGTACTAATGGGCATCTATTTCTCCTTTAAGAATGGGCTAGAATTATGGCAAGAAATTAATGTGTTACAATAGCTAGTTCACTAGCAAAGGGAGGGAACCTAAATCATGTTCAGTCTTCTGAGTCAGAGAAATTGTTTGACAACCCTTCTGATCCTCAAGCTTTCTAAAATTAGCATCACATAGTAGATGAGTAGATAATTGGAATAATAGGCAAGTTTGGCCTTGAAGTACAAAATGAATCAGGGAGGATACTAATAAAGTTTTGTTAAAATAACTCACTGTCAGAGCAAACATTCTTTTTCAATAACCCAAATGTGAACACATAGACATCACCAGATGGTCAATATCAAAATCAGATTGATTATATACTTTATGGTCAAAGATGGAGAAGCTTTATACAGTCAGTTAAAACAAAACTTGGATCTGACTGTGACTTCGATCATGAGTTTCTTATTGCAGAATTCAGATTTAAGTTGAAGAAATTTGGGGAAATCATCAGACCCTATAAATATAACCTTTTAAATAACATCTCTTGTGAATATGAAATGAAAAAAAAGATTGAATATAAGGGATTAGATTTGGAAGAGTACCTGGAACACCATGGAAAGAGGTTCAAAATGTTGAACAGGAGGCAGAAACAGTAGCTACAACAAAACATCCCAAAGAAAAAGAAGAACAGAAAAACAAAATGGCTTGTCTGACAAGGTTTTACTGAGGAAGGTGAGGAAGGAAAACAAAAAGGAAAGGAGAAAGGAAAAGATGTACCCAATTGATTGCAGAATTCCAGAGAATAGCAAAATGAGAGAAGAGTTTTTAGAAGAAAACAGTATAGTGGAAAAGGCAAAAGATCTTTTCAAGAAAATTAGAGATATCCAGGGAATGTTTCACACAAAAGTGGGCCTGAAAAAGACAAAAATGCTAGGGATTTAATAGAAGCAGAAGAAATTAAGATGCGGCAAAAATACACAAAAGACCTATCCAAGAAAAATCCTAACCTAACAGGTAACCATGATGGTGTTGTTACTGTTCTTGAGCCTGACATCCTGGAGGACAAAGTCAAGTAGGACTAAAGAAGCATCACCACCACCAACAACAAAAACACATAATGGAAATGATAGAATTCAACTGAGCTGTTTAAAACCTTAAATAGATGACTCTGTTAAAGTCTTGCACTCAATGAGCCAGTAAATTTGGAAAACTTAATAGTGCCCACTGGATTGGAAAAGATCAGTTGGTAACATGGGAAACCTGGGCCTGAGCAAGTTAAGGCAAATGGTCACCAATCAAATCCAGTCCACAGGGGTGGGAACTAGAGACTGGAGAGTGGGGGAAATGGATTTTAGATAGGGTCAGCTATGATTCTTTGTTCAGCCTTTGGATACAACTGGAGTAAACATGCTTCCATTACATGGCATTATCATTAATAATTTCAGTCAATCAGTATTAAGTAATATTGAGCTAGGTTTTGACCATCTCTCTGATAGGCCTGTTAATGGCTGGGGAAAATCTTTAACTATTCTACCCTCCCCCATTAATCTTCCATTAACATTACATGTACTCAGTATACACATTTGCAATTTCAGGGTTAACTGACTTATCTGAATTATTGAATTAACTCTGAAATTCTTATTGCCTTCCTAAATAGAGACAGAATTTGCCAGAAAGACCTATGCCAGAAAGAGTGAAGATAGCAGAGCCAAAAAAAAGATATACATTCTGATTGACTATATAAATGAAGATCATATTCTGTGGCAACAAAAAATAAGATTAAGCTCAATGGAGGATGTGAAACCACAATAATAAAAGTAAATTAGAAAATGATCTGTTTTTTTTTAAATGATGAACTACCAAAGTAGAGAATTGCCTTCCCAGCACTTAGCACAATACCTCGCACGTAATGGGTGCCTAAAAATATTTATTGCGTTACTTGGTACCTTTTCTATCCACTGTAGACTCTCTTGGGTGTTTGTTTTCAGGTAGTTTTCTTCATGATTTGTGTTTCTTCTTTGCCCTTTTCATCAGTGTTCAGATAAAATTTATCAATATAATAGAAAGATGAAGAAAGAAATGAATAATTAAGTATTTTGAGTTCCACAAAAAGACAAGTGTTGAAAGGAAATCTGAGTTTGCTGGAAGGTCTATGATGCTGGTCATTCTCAGTTTAAAGAAAGAATATTTTATCACCTGGAGGAATGTCTTCTAAACTGATAAGGAGTACAGGAACAGCAGCTTTGAGGAACGTAGGTTTCAAGTTATAAGGATCCTCAGAGACCTTATATCATCCTTATTTAAAATGAAGTTAAACACTGCAGAAGTCAACTGGCATGTTCAAGGTCACAGTGGTATTAAGTAGCTTAGTCAAGTAGCTCACTTTTCCTTGTATTCCATGTCTGGTATTATGACACTCATTAGGAAGAAAAGTCCCAAATATTTTGTTAAAAAATGATATACTGCTTGGAAGAATGCCTGTTGTATCTCTTTGATTCTTTTCTTTCCTTTTCCCTTCCCTTTTATCCATATATTTGTAACTCACTGCATTTGGGTTCAGTTCAAATCTGGAAGATAATATTTTTAAAGGCATCTAGCTTAAATCTTAGTTTTGCCTATAATACTACCAGCTAGGTTTCCTGAAGATGAAGGTAGAAGTCTTAGACACAGCACCCTAACTTCACTGGAACTGGATTGGAGCACTGAAACCAACTTCACAATATAGCTACTCACAAACTAATTCTAAGGACAAAACAAACCAAAATGATGATATCACCTGCCCCACAGACTCTATTCGAGTGTCTTGGCTCATTACCAGAAAGGAAGAGGTAGGAGCTAGAGGGTTAGCTCGTGATTAGAAAAACATCCCAAAGGTGTTTACAAGTACTCACTCTGAGAGGGACATGGTTTCTTATGGACAGCCCTGCAATTCAGTCCCAATGGTCCGTATCCAAATTGCCTTGATGCTGAGCTGTTCACATTGTTATAGAATGACAGACTATAATGAGGAACTGGACAGTGTGGAACTCAGAAATCAGCCACTTGTAACTAGCAAAACTCCATAAGAATTGCCTTGTGAATTACAATTTAGATGTTGAATGTGGAAATCTTTTGAAAAAGTAATCATCCCTAGACCTTCTAACTCTGACTTTGCACAGTTATAGTCAATAGGAAATGGACACTCTTCCTTAAAACTGCCCCGTTAGAGGAGGGGGGCAGAACTAACTTTTCAGGCTAAATGTGAAACCTCAGAAATTATTTTCCTTCCCAAGTGCTGCTTTAGGAGAACTCAATATAGCAAATGAAAGTCCTTGGTCCTGGGTGACCTTGAGAAAAGACAGGCAAAGCTGTGAAAGCTAAAGGATGATAAGTGACAGTCTTTTTTCCCCTTAATACTATTTTTTCCAATTACATGTAAAGATAGTTTTCAACATTCGTTTTTGTAAGATTTTGAGTTCCAAATTTTTCTCCTGCTCTCTTTTTCCTCCCTTCCCAAACAATCTGATAGTCTTTATGTAAGATTACATATTACAGATTACAGATTAACAGAACTGGAACAATAATTGAGTGCTGTATCCTGACAGGAGTCTAGCTCTTATAAATGAAAACTATATTTGAGAAGTATATCCCTGCTTGTGATCTCCCTAATGACTGCTGGGCCAAATGAGTGTTTGTGGTCATTAGTTCCCGAGCCTTCTCTGGTGAAACATTCTTCTCTTTCCTTCCTACTTCCTCCAGACCCAAAGAGTCACTTTCACTCACATTTCTCCATTTTAAACTCTTGTCTTCTAAATGTTCTCCCTAAAACTCACTCAATCAAATGTATGGCACAGTGCATGCACATATTTACCATGATGGCTCCATGATCACACTGATGTGGGTATTTACTTCAGAGATACAGATGCCAGACTGGGAAATGTCCATCGAGGACCTCTGGCAAACTTGCCCAAAGGGTTCCACCCCATGGGCTAAGGTCTAATTTGAGGTCTCTTGTCCTTTAATGAACAAAAATATGTAACAGAGGGGCTAGCTGAACAAATAAAAATAAACATCAGCTCCAACTTGTCCCTGTAGTAGTGGGGGTTGAGTATTGATAAAATGGGAAGAACATAGTATGAATCATACAGTTTTTAGTATCCAGATCGAGAGAAAACAGTGCAATGGATAGAGAGTAAGCCTAGAATCCAGGAGTCATGAGTTCAAGACCTGCTTTTGACAAACTGACTGTGTGAGCCTAGGAAAATTATGTCTCAGTATCCTAGATGAGAGGTGCCAGATGCTCAGCTTGTAGGCTTTACTTGGCCTCAAAAATCCCTTGTGTGCCCAAACTCAATTAAAATATAATAAAGGAATAATATGGGGAAAAAGCTGAGAAGGTAAAGTAGTCAGGACTTGCTAACTTTTTAAGTATGAGGAAATAGTACAAGGTAGAGTGAAGAAAGGGGGCAGATAGTAAGTCCTTAAAAATGATTTTAAGATTTATTTGCCTCTCTATTCATTCATTCATTCATTCATTCATTCATTCATTCATTCATTCATGCTGGTGTCCTCAACAGAAACAGAGGAATTCCAAAGAAGGGAGGGTGGGGTTAAGGGGAAAGATAATGAGCTCTGACTTGGGCATGTTGAATTTGAGATCCTCATAGGACATTTGGGTGGATATGTCCAATAGTTAAATGATATTGGACTGAAAATCATGAAAGATAAGGATTGGAAATTAGATCTGGGAATCACTTGGAGAGAGCCGATATCTGAACCCATGGGAGCTATGAGACAGAGTATAGAAAAGAGAAAATAGGCTAAGACAGAACCCTGCGACATACATGTGTATAGAAGGTTAAAACATCATGATCCATTAAAAGAGCCTGAAAAAGAATGGTCAGAATGACAAGAGGAGAACAAGGAAAGGTCATACATGAAAACCAGGGAGAAGAAAATACCCAGGAGAAGTTGGGGTATTCACTTCTGTGGCTTCCAATAGCGCCAAAAAAAAATGAGAACTAAAATGAGCTATCAAGTGCAATAGGTAGATCACCGAAAAATATGGAATGAGCAATGTCAATTGAGTGATAAAGTCATAAGGCAGATTGAAACAGATTGGAAAGTGAGTGGGAGAAGAGGAACTGATGGGAAAGCGTATTTATTTTTGTGTCTCTCCTAGTGTCTAACTCAGTATCTTACACAATAACTCCAGGTTTTAGAATCTCCTCAGAGGTCCAGTCCTAGCTCATTAATATCTTTCTATCTTCTGCAGTACTTATTTTATAAGTCTTTTATAACTAATCCCCAGAGTGTCTACCCAAATCCCTCAAAGTTTTTCTCACAGGGAATAACCCTTGGACCATTGGTTTATTACCCCTTGCTTTCTCTATTTGGCAATTTTTTTTTTTGTGATGGCATATTTTTTTGATGATTTCACTTCTTGCTCACAAGTTACTCATTGGTAATATGCTGAAACTTACTCAGCCCTATTATTTATCTTTGGCCTTTCCTTTGAATGCTCTGTTAACTTCAAGTAATCAATGAATAGATTCTTTATCTCAGTGGCACAGATTCTCTGGTCAATACTACCTAATGAAATTCATCCATGCCCTTTCAATCTATGTAACACTTGTTTGTATTTTCTGGTAAGTCCTCCACAAGGCATAAACTCAATGTTTTTGTCTTTATTCTCTTGACATAAAATGAATCCAAATGAATCCTTTGGACTAGCTATCATGAGTCCTCTTTTGTCACATGCTACACACATCTCCTGCTCCAGTCATATATCTCCAAAATGATATTCTTTTGTAAAAAATTTTGTTTATTTATTTTTAGTTCTCAACATTCACTTTTATAAGATTTTGAGTTCTAATTCCCCCCTTCCCTTCCTCCCTTCCTAAGACAGCATGCAATCTGATAAGATTATACATATACAATCACTAAACATATTTCTACATTATTCATGTCATGAAAGAATCAGAACAAAAGAAAAAAAAAACAAGGTAAAGAAAAATAAAACAAAAAAGGGCAAAATGGTATTCTTTCTTCATTCAGAATCCATTATTCTTTCTAAATTAATATTCTTTATACCCCTTCTCTTACACAATTTTGTTTTTAAAGTGCTTTGCATACCCCAAACACTTAATACATGTTATTGAATACACAAACTAATCATTCATACAATTAACCATAGATTTGTATGTAGCAAGCAGAATAAAATTCAAATATTGCCACTTTAAGTCAAAAATATTTGTCATGCCTATCCAACTATTTTGGTAACTAAATTGTAACAGTCTTGTGACATTTAACTTTGACATTTCAATGGGGGAAGAACAAAAGTGATAATTTCTCTTCCAATTATATTTGATAAGCAGATAGATTGGAAGGCTGGTTGAAAGAATCAAATTAACCAAATAGTTTTGAAATGTCTGACAATCCCAAGTGCATTAAAACAAATTTTCTCACATAATGCTAAACCAAATAATCCAATCTTGAAATAGAATAAGAAGAATTTTAAGATTTTTTCAACCTCATTTCATTTTTCCTATATACATCACCATTAAAACTAGACAACTGATTAAGTTTACACATACACACACGTATATAATATGTATGTATATATGTATGCTTGTGTGTTTATGTATACACACATAAATATATTGTGCATATAATATTTTTATCGGTTAGTAGTCAATAAGCATTTAAGTGTTTACTGTGTTTCACGAACTAACTGTGCTGAGGATAGAAAGACAAAAACATGGTCCCTGTCTTCAAGTGGCTCACATTCTAAAGGGGGAGATAATATACAGATAATTGACTGTCACAGAATATATACACTTTACAGGAAGGTAATCTCAGAAGGAAGGCATTTTAATGGAAGAGGGGTGGTAGTGAGGAATAGGAAAGGTATTCCTTAAAATGTAAGATTTGATCTGACTTTTGAAGGAAGCCAGGGAAACCCAGAGGCAAAGGTGTAGGAAGTGAGAGCATTCCAGGCATGCGATACTAGATAAGTTATTTAACCTCTTTGTGCCTCAGTTTCCTCATCTTTAAAATGAGAGGATTAGATTTAATAGCTTTTGCAGTTACTTGTAGCTCTAATGCTGTGACTTTATTTTATACAAACATAAAAGTTCAGCTTTTAGGAGGTAGGAAGTATTGGTAATTTGGGAAAGTTTTCCCAGAATAGGTGGCACTCCAGCTAAGGGCTATAAGAAGCTAAGTAATATTAAAGGCAGTCATATGGAAGAAGTGTTTTCCAGGAATTTAGCAGAGCTCAGGCAAAGACATTGAGATAAAAAGTGGCATACCCAATTTGGGGAGTCACTACTGGATCTGTTTAGTTGGAATATACTATATCCAGAGGGGATTCAGGAACTAAGACCAGAAAGACAAGTGGGAACCAGACTCAGATAACATTACAATTCAGACTGAAGATCTTGTTATTTTCAGGTGGAAGTAATAGGGAGCCACTGAAGATTTTTGAGTAAAGGAGTGATATGGTCTGACGTGTGATTTAGGAAGACTATGTTGGTACCTGTGTGGCAGATGAAGAAGGGAGAAATTGGGAGGAGGAAGACCAGTTAGTGGAGGTGTGAATTGTAAGAATAGGGAGAAAATATTGAAAGAGAGAACCCAATGGGTGAAGCTTGGCAGTAGGGGCAACTGGGGGTGTTTACCTGGTCTGTAAATGACAGAGAGGGACCAGAAATTTCAGGTCAATCTATTGAGCTTGTGATCACAAAACTCTGCAGGCCTGATGTATTCAGAATCAGATTGACAACTCACAGGATGATTATAAATAGCTTTTCTAATCTATTCAAATGAAAAAATAATAATGGAACCAGATCAGTTTCAGTTCTTTCATTTATTAATAAATCCAGACTGGATGAATCATTTTACTAATAATTCACTTTTCTCTTATTATTTATCATTTGACAAAGAGCAAAATGCACATACAAACATGCAAATGCATCTCCTCTGCACACATATGCACACAGAGCATACACACAAATCTCCTTGACATACCCTACTCCACACCTAGACCCAAACAGTCACAGACAAATGCCCTAATGGTTGATAAGGCCCCTGTTTTCAAAAGCCAAGAATACCTGGGGAAGATAGTTTAGTGCAGGGGAAGGGAACCTGCAGGCTTGAGGTCACATATGGCCCTGATTTAGTCAAAGAGCCACACTTGAGGACCTAGAGGGCCACATATGGCCTTGAGGCAGCAGATTCCCCATCCGCGGTTTAACATCGTAATAAAAAACATTGGATTTGGAGTCAGATGACCTAGATTTATATCTGAACTTTGCCACTTAACTCTCTGTATGAGCTAGGTCAGTTTCTTAATTTCTCTGGGCCACAATTTCTTTCTTTCTAAAGTAAGTAAAGTTATTAGATGTGATGACCCCTGAGACCTCCATCTGTCATCTTATGATACATTATTTTTTGGCTTGTAGAGCTGTTATTTTATCAGTGTGGAGATATGCCTACAAGTTCCTTCTACTACTACAGATTGGTAACTCCTCAGTAATTTGGAGTCTTAGGTGCCTGGAACATTGTTAAATGACTTAACAGTGTATAACAGTAATAAACTAGCATTTACATATTCACTTTAAGGTTTTCAAAGAACTTTTCCATCACCTGGGACAGGCAGCTAGGTGTTAAACTGGATCTTGTGTTGGTCCTGGAGCCTGGAAGACAAGAGTCCACATCTTGCCTTGACATTGTCTAGCCTCGTGATCCTGGACAAGTCACTTAACCTCTGTCTGCCTCAATTTTCTCAAGTATAAAATGGGAATCCAAATAGTACCTACCTCCTGGGGTTGTTTTAAGGCTCAAATGATATAATAATTGTAAAGTACTCAGAATAACACTTAAATAAATGCTTAAAAAGTGCTTATTTCCTTTCTATATTTTATCTCATTTGATCTTCACAAAAACAATGGAAGACAGGTGCTATTATTATGATGCTTATCATAATGATGAGGAAACTGAGGACAAGAGAAGTCAAATTTTTTTTTCCAGGGCCATATAGCTAGTAGGAACCTGGGGTGGGATTTGAACTGAGGCCTCTCTGACTCCAAATAAGTCCTTTCTCCACAGCTCCACCAACTAGTATACATCAGAAACAGGACTTGCATCTGCTTCTTTATGACTCCAAGCCCTGCCTGTCGCTTATATCATGCTATATCTATCTAGTTAAACATTGAAAATATTCACAATTTGGAATTTACTTTCAGACAGACAAGACAGTATGGTGGTGAGAAAATAGGGTTCTACCTTAGTGGATTGTCTAGAACAGGGGTGGGGAAGTCGCAGCCTTGAGGACACATATGGCATTTAGGGTCATGTGGCCTGGAGGCCGCAGGTTTCCCACCCATGCTCTAGAGGGTAGATTGGATGTTCCACAAAGTTAAAGATTATAGGATCCAAATAATATGTGACATACTTCTTATGATACTTGAAAAGGTTTCATTCTTGTCTACTTATTCTAAACAACAAAAATAAAGATTTATTAAGTGCTATACATGTACCTGGAATGTCCTGGAATGACAATAATATAATTATAAAATAATATGACTCTTGCTCTCATAGAACTTGGGAAATAAGATATTTAAAGAATATTGCAAAATTATGTGGATGTATAAATATTAATTATCACCATCAATATCATCATTACTAACATTCTCATTATTGTTATTATTGAAAGATCACTAGTTTTGGAGCTAGTGTTTCAATCCTGAATTGTCCACCTATTGGCCTATGTGACATTGGACAAGTTTTTTCTCTTCTGTCGCCCTAAGATTCTTTATCTGTACATGAGTGGATTGGACCATATGCCATCTAAAGATTCTTTCTAGCTATCTATGACCCTTTAATACTTTCAGTTGAGGGCATGGATACTCACAGATAATACAAGAGAGGAATGGGGAAAAAGAGAAATGTAGCTTACTTTAAAGTTGAGGAGAAAAAATGGCTACTGTTTAATTAATTAGAAAAGTAGCTCAAATCTCTTGTTTCATTTTTATTACATTTTACTCATTGTCAAAAACTCATCCAAGCCAAAGGATGATGATATTAAAGAGTAAAAAGTTATTTTTGCTGATGGTCATGCATGTTTTTGGTAGGTCAGTAATTCCTCTGATTCTGTATGTTGCCACCATGTACCAAAGGAATCCTCAACTTTATCAGTTTCTGAAAGTTTCCTTTCCTTCTACTTTGGAGATAATTATTTAACACTTCTGTAGCTTCAGATGATAAATTCCAACTTCTGCAAGACACTTAGAGAACTAGTTATCTACTCTAATTCTTGTTTGAGACTCAGAGGGCCAAGGAACAAAGAAATTTTAAATTGAAGTTATATGCTTCTGTAGCAAGTTGATAAGGGATTCTGGAGCCTGGAACAGAACTATGGTTCATAAAATTGAAACATTAGAGTCTGTACAGTAATGTGGTGGCTCATGATGAGCCTTTGTTTCTAAAGAAGACATATAAGTACATATAAGATTAGGAGGGGGAAAAATCTATGAGCATGATTGAAATTCTGCTGAGGTATAGAGGCTTCCTTAACAATTTCTATGGACATTTAAAAACTATTGACAATTCTCCTGCAAAGTTTATTTGCCATAGGCCAGAATCTACAACTCAAGTCCCATTTTTTGTTCACTTTTTCCTTGTTTCATTTGTTGGGAACAGTTAGGCTTTGGTGAGGTATTCCAAATACCTCTCCAAATTCCTCACCTAATTCCATTTAGCCTATAGTTTTAAGAAAGTTTTTGATTTAAAAGGAAATGGTAAGAAATTCCTAAGTATTCCTATTTTTTTATTATACAATTAAATAACAGCATTGAAAGTCCTTCTTTTATATTTAAAGCCAACACTTTGCTGTGACAGTAGAGACATGTTCTGACACTGATGACCAACCATACACATGGCTTCCAAGAAATAATGTTGCTAATGGAAGTGATTGATTAATTGACTGAATTGATTTATCTAGACTTCTTAAAGTAGAATAGATCACTTTGATCATTTAATTGGACAATCTCATGCACATTAGAAGGTTTCAAGCCAAAGACGAAAACATTTCAGGGTTATTGTGAAAGATATTCCTTCAAATATTATGTACCAGCCTAAATGGCCTCTGAGGTCCTTTCCAGCCCTGAGATTCTGTGGGATATGTATTTCTGTGACAGAATGAATTTATAATCAATGCACTGGAGAGTGCTGGAATTGTTGATTGAACTGCTAACATCTATTCAGGACTTTACCATTGGATTTTCACATACATTGTATCCTCACCTCTATTTTGCTTTCATATATTTATAGAATTTTAGATTCCTGCTTACAAATCAGGAAATAAAGCCAAAGATTTGCATACTGCTATAAAAATTCAATCCTGTACATGATAAATATTTTCTATTAGAAGAGAGGAATTAGCATAATATAAAATCATAGATATGAAATTAACCGTAACACAAGGAATGTAACACATGACAGAAATAGTGGTCATTTCATTAATTTTAGCAAAAGTTAGAGAAAACACTAAATCACAAGGGACATAAAGATAAGAAGGCATGATAAACAAATATAAAATCTGTTTTTAGTATATTGTCCACCTCGCAAAATGGAAAATGGACCAAAATGAAGACATTGGCTACAATAATCACAATTTCTTGGCAAAGTTGAAAAGACACAAAGTGATCAAAACAATAGGAAGCCTAATGAATCTCAAACATATTTCATTCTGCAAAATGTAATTTGTCAAATCAAAATAAATGATAGGCAACAGTCTTTTAAAATACAAAATAATCTCTCGCAACTTCTTTTTTAGTTTTTTCTCAATTACATGTAAAAAATTTAACATTCTTTTTTTAAAATTTTGAGTTCCAAATTCTCTCCTTCTCCCACTCTTCTCATCCCTCCATGGGAAAGCAAGTAATGTGATACAGATTATACCTAGGCAGTCATGCAAAACATATTTCCATAGAAGCTATATTGCAAAAAAACCAAAAAATAAAAAAAAAAAACCCACGGGACCTCCCCCTCCAAAAACCACCCCAAGAAAAAAATAAAGTTAAGAAAAAGGTATGCTTTGTTCTGCATTTAGGTTGCATCAGTTCTTTCTCTTGAGTTGAATAGATTTATTTTTTAACCACAAATCCTTCAGAATAGTCTTGACTTGCATTACTTAAAATAACAAAGTCCTTCACAGTTGATTATTATACAATATTGCTGTTATTTTTTTTAGTGTTCTAGTTCTGCTCACTTCACTTTGCATCAGTTCATATATATCTTCCAAGGTTTTTCTGAAAGCATCCTGCTAGTCATTTTTTATAGCACAAAAGTATTTCATCACAAACATATCCCTTAACTTGTTCAGCCATTCCATACTGGATGGACATCACCTCAATATTCAATTCTTAGACACAACAAAAAGAGCTACTATAATTTTTTTTTGTACAAATAAGCTTTTTCTATGTAATAAAACCTCTTTCGTGCATGGACCTGATAGTACTATTGCTGGAAAAAAGTATATGCAGAGTTTTATAGCCCTTTGGTGATTTCTTCTTATGAAAACTCCCTGTTCCTAAAATTTGACCATTTTTCAATAGGGAAGTCACTAATACTCTTATAAATTTGACTCAGCTATCTATATTTTGGAGAAATATCATATCATCTGAAATGAGTGATAGTTTTGTTTTCTCATTACTTATTCTAATTCTTTCAATTTCTTTTTCTTATGCTATTGGTAACATTTGTGGTATAATATAGAATAATAATAGTGGTAATGGGCATCCTTGCTTCATTATGATATTTGGAAAGCTTCTAGCTTATCCCCATCATAGATAATGCTTGCTAATGGTTTTGAATGGATATTACTCATCGTTTTAAGGAAAACTCTATTTTTTCATATGCTTTCTGGTTTGTTAGTATGTGAGTGATTGAGTGTGTGTATATGTGTATGTGTTTTATAGGAATGAGTGATGTATTTCATCAAAAGCTTTTTCTACATGTATTGAGATAATCATATGATTTGGTTGTTTTTATTATTGATGTGGCCAACTATGTCTATAACATTCTTAATATTGAACCAGCCCTGCATTCCTGGCATAAATACCGCCTAGTCAGAATATATAAACTTTGTGATATATTGCTGTAATCTCCTTTCTAGTATTTTATTTAAATTTTTTTCACCTATATTCATTAGGGAAATTGGTCTATAGTTTTCTATATTTTGGTTTTCCTGATCTAGGTATTATGTTTGTGTATTTAAAGGAATTTGTAGGACTCTTTCTTTGCCTGTTTTTTCCAAACAGTGTAATAATTGGAATTAATTTTATGTAAATGTTTAGTAGAATTCACTTGTGAATTGATGTGGTCCTGGTGATTTTTCATTAAAGAGCTAATCAATGGCTTTCATTTAATTTCATTTTATTTTTCTAGAAGAGGATATTCAAATATTTTATTTTCTCTCCTGTTAATCTGGATAACATATTTATATAATTATAAATTCATTTCATTTAGATTATCTGGTTTATTGGTATATAGTTGGACAAAAGAGCTCTTAATAATAACTTTAACATTCTCTTCATGAGTGGCAGTATATGGTAACTCCTTTGAGTTTCCAGATTTCAAATTTGGTGTTTAATTATGCATTTTCAATTTACTTTTCTAGTTTTTTTTTTAGCTGTATGCCCAATTTTTTGATCTATTTTATTGAAGTAAGGGTTTAGAAATATCAATTTCTCCCTAATTACTAGTTTGACTGCATCCTATAAATTTTAGCATCTTTTTTATCATTCTTTTTGATGAAATTGCTGATTATTTCTATTATTTGTTCTTTGATCCTCTCATTCTTTAGGATTAGATTATTTAATTTCAACAAATTTTTTTATTTATATTCCCATAGCTCTTTATTTAAAATAATTTTTCCTGCATTAAGATATGAAAAGGATGCATTTAATAGTTCTGTTTCTTTTCATCTGATTGTGAAGATTTTATGCCCTAATGCATGTTCAGCATTTGTTTAGGTGTCATGTACAACTGAGAAAAATGTATATTTCTTCCTATTCCTATTCAATTTTCTCCAGATGTCTATCATAACTTTAAAAAATTCTATTAATCTCCTTAACTTTTTATTATTTATTTTGTGCCTAGATTTATCTGCATCTGAGAGGGAAAGCTGAGGTTCCCAACTATTATAGTTTTATTATCAATTTCCTCTTGTGACTCATTTAACTTTTCCTTTAAGAATTTGGATACTATGTCATTTAGTTCAAATATGTTAGTATTGATATTACTTCATTGTTTAAGGTACCTTTTAGCAATACATAGTTTCCCTCCTTATTTCTTTTAATTAGATCTACTTTTACTTTTGCTTTGTCTGAGATCATGGTTGCTACCCTTGGGATTTTTGTTTGTTTGGTTTGGTTTTAACTTCAGCTCAAGGATAACAGATTGTGTTGCAGGGCCATATTTTTACTCTTTGTGTCTCTCTTCTAAAAATGTTTTTTTCTTGTAAGCAACATATTTTTGGATTCTGGTTTTCAATTCATTCTGTTATCTTCCATTTTTATTTTGAAAATTAATCCCATTTGCATTCATAGTTATGATTGTTAACTGCATATTTCCCTCCATTCTATTTTTCCTGTTTCTTCTTCTCCTTCTCCTTCTCCTTCTTCTTCTTCTTCTTCTTCTTCTTCTTCTTCTTCTTCTTCTTCTTCTTCTTCTTCTTCTTCTTCTTCTTCTCCTCCTCCTCCTCCTCCTCCTCCTCCTCCTCCTCCTCCTCCTCCTCCTCCTCCTCCTCTCTCTCTCTCTGTCTCTCTCTGTCTCTCTCTCTCTCTCTTTCTCTCTCTCTCTCTCCCTCCCTCTCTCCCTCCCTCCCTCCCTCCCTCTTTTTCTGACTTATCCCTATTCTTCCTCAAAGTCTGTTTTTATTTCTGACTACTGGCACCCTTAATCCCACCTTCTATCCCTTCTATCAGCTCACCTCTTTTCATTTCCTCTTCCACTCCTAGTTACCTGCTGGGTATGATAGATTTTGATACTCAACTGAGTGTGCATATTATTCCCTTTCTTAACAAAGTCTAAAAAGAATAAAGTTCAAACACTTACCATCTTCTCTTCAGCTGTAAAAGTCTTTCATTTTGAGACTCTTTTATGTGAAATCATTTCTCTATTCCACCTCTCCCTTCCCCTATCTCTCAATGCATCTCTGATTTTCTTTATTTTTATAAATCAGCCCATCATAGTCAACTCACACAAGTGTGCTCTGTCTATATATACTCCTTCTAAATGCCCTAATAATAATAAAATTCTTAGGAATTACAGGTATCATCTTCTCAAATAAGAATGTAAATAGTTTAACCTTATTGATTTTCTCATGACTTTTATATTGATATTTTTATACTTCTCTTGAGTCTTGTATTTGAAAGTCTAATTTTCTATTCGGCTCTGATTCTTTCTTCAGGAATTGCTTGAAAGTCCTCTATTTAATTAAATATGCATTTTTGCCCTGGAGGAATTATACTCAGAATTGCTGGGCAGGTTTTTCTTGGTTGCAATCCTCCATCCTTTGCACTTCAGAATGTCATAATTCAATCCTTCTGATCCTTTAATGTGGAAGCTGCTAAATCTTATGTAATCCTGTGGGTCTACAATATTTGAATTTTCTCCCCTAGTTCATTGCAGTATTTTCTTCTTGATCTGAGAGCTAAGGAATTTGATTATAATATTCCTGGGAGTTTTCATTTTGAGATCTCTTTCAAGATGTGATCTGTGGATTCTTTCAATTTCTATTTTGCCCTTGGGTTCTATGATAGCATGGTAATTTTACTGTATAATTTCTTGAAATATGATTTGAAGGCTTTTTAAAAATCATTGCTTTTAAGTAGTCCAATTCTGATTTAATTATTTCTCCTGACCTATTTTCCATGTCAGTTGTTTTTTTAATGAATTATTTCATATTTTCTTCCATTCCTTCATTCTTTTGATTTTGGTGAATCATTTCTCAGTGTCTCTTGGAGTCATTAGCATCCACTTGCCCAATTCTAATTTTTAAGGATTTATTTTATCTAGTGAAATTTTTAATACCTTTTTTTTTCCAATATGGCTATATCTGCTTTTCAAAGTATTCTTTTCCTTAGTATATTTTCATACCTCTTTTTATCATATGGCCAATTCTGCATCTTATGGTGATATTTTCTTTACTATTTTGGTGCCTCTTTTTACAAAGCTATTGACTCTCTTTTCAAAATTTTCTTACATCACTCCCTTTTAGGTCCCTAATTATTATTCTACTTCTCTTATTTGACTTTTAAAGTCTTTTCTCTCCACCTCTTCAAGGAATCTTTGTTGGGTTTGTGTTCATTTCACATTTTCTTTGAGACTTGCTCATAGTTTTTTGGCTATTGTTTTCTTCCGAGTTTAGATCTTGCTCTTTTCTGTTCCTATAGCAATTTTATTTTTTTATGATCAAGTATTTTGCTGTTGTTGTTTGCTCATTTTTCCAACCTATCTTATTAACTTACTAACTTAATGTTAAAGTTGGGCTTTTAACAAGGTGGAAGGGGCACTGTCCCAAGCTTCAAGTTTTTTATTCTGCTGTTTTCATAGCTAGTGTGGGATGTGTGTGAATTTTAGGGGATTTTAAGGTAGTATAATCTAAGAAGCAGCGTGATAACTATTCTCCTTGCTTGCATTCTGGTCATTACCTAGGAAGGAATCTTGTTCTGCTGGAGTCACAAATGCTACATTTATGTCATAGTGTTTAAGAATAGGGATTATTTTAATTACTGCTTACTTGCCCATGGATCTGACTACAATTACTCTCACCTAATAGTTGCCAAAGAAATACTTTGTAATATAGTAGTAAGTGTTAGGGTATGAAGTAGAACCCAGGCCCATTGATCTGAAATTCAGTAGATGTAGCAAGTATTTATAAGTCCCTACTACACTTTAAGCACTATGCTAAGCCCTTTATAATATAATGTTATTTGATTCTCACAATAACCCTGGGATAGAGGAGATATTGTAAGCACTTGCAAGAATTTGGCTCAATGCCTGACAGCAGTTGATTGCCATTTTACAGTTAGGGAAATTGAAGCAAACAGAGGTTAAGTGACATGCTCAGGGTAACACAACTAGTCAGTGTCTGAGGCCATATGTGTGAACTCACATCTTCCTGATTTCAAATCTGTCATTATGTACATTGTATCACCTAATTGCTTCACTCTAGGTTTTGCACCACAACATTTGCATGACAACCAAGAAATTAAAATAAGGCAAAGTCTTCCAGTGCCTTGCATAGTTTGTCTATGACATATTTTTGGAAAATTACCAACAAGTATTCTACAGATTGGGATTGATAGTGAGGCTACTATTTGCATCAGATTGAGGGGAATTTTCTTGAGGAATTGGAAGGTTTATTAAGTAATAACAGACTTTTGTTTTTTTACTAATGATGACTTTCAGGCATCATTACATATATATATATATTCCAAAGTTGTTCATTGAGTATAGATTTGCCTTGGGATGAGGATGTTTGGTCATACTGTGAGAATCAGAAAAGGAAATTCAAGGAATCTTTGACTTAAGACAGAAATAGGGCCTTCTGCTCTGCTCATACGTTAGAGACCAGAATGACTACTTCCTCCTTAACCCTCAACCCCCACATACAACCTTATGGAATCAATTCATCCATTTTTCAAAATATAGTCTAGAATTCTGAGAAGCCATTAAATCAAGTGTTAAGTCTTGAGAACTGAAACAAAGAAAGAAATTTTACTACATATAAACTAAATTAGTTGAGAAAATAGGAAAGACAAGGTTCTGTCACTATTAAATTTGTGAGACTTCAAAGGATGTTCACTATATTTCTGATGAATTATCTCATTGTCGCCTTAGCATAGGGAGAGGCAAAGTCCCTGAGTCATTGGTTGAAATCTCTCACACCGTATCCTTGTGGCCTTTTTGCAATTTGTAGATTTCAGTGAATAATTCTCAGGTTAGTAGTTAATTCCATAGAACAAATCATATATATTATGGTTTTATTTCTGTATCTATTTAAGCACCATTTTTTCAGAGATTAAAAAAGTCGCATGTTCATAAAAACTGACTAAATACAGATTTATAGTCTGTAGCATACCAATTCCTCACTTCGCAGATTAGAGAACTGCTATCTTCGGAGAGTCACTGGTAAATGAGACGATATAATTTCTCTGGTACAGAGATAAATATAGGATCTGAAAGGCTTTCAGTTCACTACTTCCATGCAAAGTTTTGCACCTAAAAGGCTATATATATCATTGACGCTTTAGGAAACCACTGGGTACAGTAGAAATAACATTGGATTCAAAGTCAGAGGAATTGAATTTGAACCCTGGCTATGTCTCCTAACACCTGTGTGATCTTGAGTAAATCATTTAATCACTCTGGATCTCAATTTCCTCATCCAGAAAATGAGATTGTATTACCTGATCTCTAAGGTCCCTTCAAGTTGTAAATCTATGATTCTATCATTCTGCCCTTTGGAGGACTTACTATAATATTTAAGGCCCACATCTAACCAGGTATAAACCCCAGGAGTACCTCCTTGGTTCACTGTTTAGGTAGAAATAGTCTGAGGCTGATGATGACTCATTTTGTACTTATGAAACGTGGGGATTAATTTCTTTGAATCTTCCATATCTTCTACTTTGAGGAATGCTGACTTAAAGAAAGAAATTAAAAGGACTCCAGAAATTCATAGAGTTCCAGAAATTCAGCAAAGAAGATCTAAGAAAGGGATTAGCAATAAACCCAAATTTGGGTCATGGTTCAGATACTTACCACCTGTATGATCCTGGGCATATCACTAGTTTTCTTTCACTCTCATTTTCCTCATTTGTAAAATTAGGATAATAAAAACATTGTTTTTACTGGGAGAATTCAATAATAAAATATTTGTAGAGAACTTTAAAATCCACAAAGTGATATCTAAATACTAGCTGTTATCATTATTCCACAAATTTAAGTCAAGGAGCAGCTTTTAAGTACCTACTGTGTGTGGAGTACAAAGAAAAAAGTAAAGCAAGACTTTCCCACTGGGAGCTTCAGATATACTGAAAGTAAGCAACATGTATACACACATACATGTGTATTTTTCTCTATATATCTATATCTGTATGTATATAGAGATAGGTATCTCTTCATATCTATATTTATATAAATAAGTATATGTATAATATTGTATATATTATGTAATATACATATATAATGTTACATAATAATATATATGTATATATGCGTGTATAAATACGTGTGTATATATATGTGTGTGTGCGTGTGTGTGTGTGTGCGTGTGTGTGTGTATGTGTGTTTTCACATTTTCCACAAGCTACAGAACTATGATCTGTGATCTGTACACAGGTCCTCTTACTTTAACCACATTTTAGGAAGCTGGAGGGTATTTGAGGGTGGGCTGGTCAGATGAAGGGTTTCAAGATCATTCTATGTGAGAACTGGTTGAAGGAATTGAGAGTTGTTAGACCAGAGAATGGAGTCCTTGAGCCAGGGAGATGGGATGGGGGTGGGAAGGCACGCATATGTCTTTAAATATTTAAAGGATTATCCTTTGGAAGACAGATTCTAGTTATTCTATTGGGTCCGAAAGACAGAATGTGGGATGATGGCTGGAAGTTGCAGAGGTGACTTTTGCAAGTATGGAAGAAAAAATATAAAAATACTTCCCAACGTCTTAATAATAAGAGCTGCCCATGCATGGAAAGAATGATCTTGGGTAGGCTGCCTGACCCATCTTAGTCACTTCCAATAAAAGTCTGCTGATCTGCTGATTGATTGGATTTGCCCTGTCTTACAGTGGAATACATCCAATGGGCTCCTTGACAGCAGGGAGGTTTTCATCTTTCTTTGCATCCCCAGAAAGCAGTGTCTTACTCAGCAGATCCTTAATAAATGATTAACTCACTTAAGATACTCAGTTGAAGTCAAGATAATCACTTGTGCAAATGTCCCATAGAGAACTTTCTGCATTTTAAAGGAACTAGGTGGCACAGTGGATTGAAAACTGGGCCTGGAGTCAAGAATACCTGAATTCAAATTCAATCTCAGATATTTTCTGGCTGTGTGACCATGGACAAGTCACTTAACCTGTTTGCACCAGTTTCCTCATCTGTAAAATAAAGATAATAATACTAGCTCCTACAACTGTTGCAAAGATTTAATTAGATGACACTTGTAAAGCATTTAGCACAGTTCCTGGTATATATAAGGACTATATAAATACTAGATATATTATTATTGTTATTACTATCATTTTTGATTAGCTAATATTTATTAAGCTCTTGCTATGTACCACTCACTTTCTTAAATGCTGTGACTACAAAAATTAAAATGAGAAATGGCCCTTGCCATCAAGGACCCTTAAAATTTAATGGGGAAGGTAACACTCAAAAAGAACTGAAAACTGTGGGGGAAGGAAGGTACTTGATATGGGGGACATGTTGGAGAAGTCCAAAGGAGTACAGCTAGGTGGGAAACAAAGACATGACTGGACTGGGACCCTACTTAAATGAATATTTTTGGAGGAGTCCTTCAACCAGAGAGCCTCCCCTCCAATAAAAAGGGCCAAATGAATTGATGAGGTGTGAGTACTGGGGATGACATGATCTTCCAGGATGATGAAGTCATTTGGGGGGGGGGCAGTGATAGAGAAGTCACTCCACCAGTTTGGAGGAAACAGTTGAACCAGTTAACATCTGAAGTACTGCCTCTGATTCGTTGTGATTCTACAAACTACTGACTCTTCCCATTCTCCTGGGATGCTAGACCAACTCTCCTCTTTGGGGTATGTGCTTAGTGAGGACATTTGGGGATGGACCAATCAATCTTAAAAATCTCTGTCCATGTTTGTATAAAGAGAAATTCCATTAATTCCTTTCTATCCATTCCTCCTTTCCCTGTTCATTACATTTTTCAAAGGAGAGAAGAAGGGGAAGGAAAGAAAGTTCTCAAAGAAAGAACAAGGTGGGGGGGCGGAGCCAAGATGGCGAAGTAGAAAGACGCACATACACATAGCTCCGAACCCACAAACCACAGAACGGCAGAGGGGACTAACCCAGGGCGAATTCTGCACCCAGAGACCACGGAATATTGGAGCGAGGGAGATTTCTGTTCCGGAGAGACCTGCAAACCTCTCGCGGGGGGACCGACTGGGCGCCGGGGAGGGAAGAGAAGAGCAGCCCTGCCACGGCAGCGACACCGTGGGAAAGAGATCCGAGAGGGCTGCGGAACGGAGTCTCCAGTGGCCACGCGGGTCCCCCCACCCACAGAGGGACCTGCAAACCTCTCGCAAAAGGTCTGTCGCGCTGCAGACACGGTGCCCAGCCCGGACCTGTGGGGGCGACGGCGGCCGCGGCTCCGAGAGACAAAGTTCTGAGAGGGATCCGGAGGCGGGATCTTCAGCAGCTGCACGGGACCCCAACAACAGGTGACTGACGGGGGTAGGTGAGAGAGTCTCTTTGGTAGGTTGAGAGGGGAGTGAGGTGCCCCCATGGCTCGGGCCCCCCCGGGGAGGTGGGGGCTGAGAGGCGGCTGCGGACAGGGGCTCCCCAAACAGATGGGAGCCTGGATCCATTGTGGAAGGTCTGTGCATAAACCTCCTGAGGGAATTGAGCCAGAGAGGCGGCCCTGCTCCTGACCTCAGCACCTGAACTTAATTCTCACACTGAATAGCAGCCCTGCCCCTGCCAAAAATCCTAAGGTGGGAAGCGGCATTTGAATCTCAGTCCCCAAACGCTGGCTGAGAGGACCAGGAGGCGTGGTGGGTGTGAGGAGAACATTCAGAGGTCATGCCACTGGTTGGAAAAAATGCCAAGAAAAGGGAAAAGAAATAAAACTATTGAAGGGTATTTTAGCGGAGAAAAGACACTTCCTCCCTTCCTTTCTGATGGGGAGGAACAATGCTTGCCATCAGGCAAAGACACAGAAATCGAGGATTCTGTGTCCCAGCCCACCCAATGGGCTCGGGCCATGGAAGAGCTCAAGAGGAATTTTGAAAATCAAGTTAGAGAGATGGAGGAAAGACTGGGAAGGGAAATGAGAGGGATAAGGGAGAAGCATGAAAAACAGATCAGCTCCCTGCTAAAGGAGAACCAAAAAAATCTTGAAGAAATTGGCACCTTGAGAACTAGCCTAACTCAGCTGGCAAGGGAGGTGCAAGGGGCCAATGAGGAGAAGAATGCTTTCAAAAGCAGAATTAACCAAATGGAAAAGGAGATTCAAAAGCTTACTGAAGAAAATAGCTCTCTCAAATCTGGAATGGTACAGATGGAAGCTTTGGACTTTTCGAGAAAGACAGATATCTCAGAACATACCGCGCAGATTCGAAAAATGGAAGATAATGTGAAATATCTTATTGGAAAAACAACTGACCTGGAAAATAGAATCAGGAGAGACAATGTAAAAATTCTGGGACTACCTGAAAACCATGATCAAAAGAAGAGCCTAGACATCATCCTCCACGAAATTATCAAGGAAAACTGCCCTGAGATCCTAGAACCAGAAGGCAAAATAAATATTCAAGGAATCCGCAGAACACCGCATGAAAGAGATCCAAAAAGAGAAACTCCTAGGAGCATTGTGGCCAAATTCCAGAATTCCCAGGTGAAGGAGAAAATATTGCAAGCAGCTAGAAAGAAACAATTCAAGTATTGTGGAAATACAATCAGGATAGTACAAGATCTGGCACCTTCTACATTGAGGGATAGAAGGGAATGGAATAGGATATTCCAGAAGTCAAAGGAACTAGGACTGAAGCCAAGAATCACCTACCCAGCAAAACTGAGTATAATACTTCAGGAGAAAAAATGGTCTTTCAATGAAATAGAACACTTTCAAATTTTCCTGATGAAAAGACCAGAGCTGGAACGAAAATTTGACTTTCTAACACAAGAATGAAGAGAACCATAAAAAGGTGAACAGCAAAGAGAAGTCATAAGGGACTTACTAAAGTTGAACTGTTTACATTCCTACATGGAAAGACAATATTTATAACTCTTGAAACATTTCAGTATGTGAGCACTGGGTGGGAGTACACACACACACACACACACATGCACACACGCACACATACATAGAGACAGAGTGCACAGAGTGAATTGAAGAGGATGGGATCATATACTAAAAAAAAAAATGAAATCAAGCAGTGAGAGAGAAATATTGGGAGGAGAAAGGGAGAAGTTATATGGGGCAAATTATCTCTCATAAAAGAGGCAAGCAAAAGACTTATTAGTGGTGGGATAAAGAGGGGAGGCAAGAGAAAAACATGAGATCTACTCTCATCACATTCCACTAAAGGAAAGAATATAATGCACACTCATTCTGATAGGAAAACCTATCTCATAATACAGGAGAGTGGGGGACAGGGGCACAAGCAGGAAGGGGGGGAGGATAGAGGGGAGGGCATGGGGAGGAGAATGCAATACGAGGTCGACACTCATGGGGAGGGAAAGGACCATAAGAAAATAGAAGTAATGGGGGACAGGACAGGATGGAGGGAAATATAGTTAGTCTTATACAACACAACTAGTATGGAAATCATTTGCAAAACTAAACAGATATGGCCTATATTGAACTGCCTGTCTTCCAAGGGGAAGGGGTAGAGAGGGAGGGAGCTAAAGAAGTTGGAACTCAAAGTGTTAGGACCAAATGTAATGTTCTTACCACTGGGTAACAAGAAACACAGGTTAAGGGGTCAAGAAAGCTATCCGGCCCTACAGGACAAAAGAGAAGACGGAGACAAGGGCAGGGAGGGAGGATAGAGGAGAGAGCAGATAGGTCACAGGGGCAATTAGAAAGCTTGGGTCTGGGGGGGGGGAGGGGATAAAAGGGGAGAAAATTTGTAACCCAAAATTGTGTGAAAATAAATGTTAAAAGTTTAATTAAAAAAAAAAAAAGAAAGAACAAGGTGCTAAATCACTAGAAATCAATTCCTGAGAAGGGAAAACAGCCAGAGGAAATGTAGAGAGTTAGACAACAGTAATAATAAAATTGAGAGAGGATGCATGAGATGCTGGATTTAACAGCAGCCAAACAGAATGAGAACAGGGGAAAAAAGAAAGAAGTAAGGGCAGAGGTGCTGAGTAAGGGGTATTTGGTGTTTGAATGTAACTAGAATAGGAGACTAGAGAAGAGGAGATTTAGAGGAGACGTGATGGCTGTCTTCAAGTATTTAAAAAGCTATCATGTGAAAGAAAGATTAGACGAGATCTGTTTCGCCCCAAGGGGCAGAACCAGAAGAAATGGTGCAAGTAACAAAGGGTAAATTTAAGCAAATGTCAGCAGAAAATTTGCTAATCATCAGACCTATGCTAAAGTGAATTTGGGTTATAGTGGCTGACTGTCTTTCACCGGAGCTCTTCAAGGAAAAGTTGGGTACATATCTCTCCAGCCTGCTCTTGGGACTTTCTCTACCCTGTATCAGGTACCTATTCACCCTAGAAACTCACTTTTACACTCACTCCTCACATTGAACTACTTTGCCACTCCTGTTACCTCTCCCTTTGATTGGATGTCTACTCCCAGAACTCCATTTAAAGGGAGTGTCTACACCAGTCACATCTCATTCTTTCCCACGCTGCTCTCCAGACTTTCTCTCCCATTATTTTATTTATTTCTTCCCTCTTCCATCTTCTTTTATATATGTCTTTCCCCATTAGTCGGTAAACAAACATTTAAGTCCCTTACTATGTGGCCAGATACTGTGCTAAGCCCTGGTGAATGTATGAATGTGAGGTCCTTGTGGGAAGGTGCTGCCTTTCTTTCTACCTGTTTGTGTACCCCCAGCCCTTAACACAATTCCTGGCACATAGGAAGTATTTAATAAAAACTTGTTGACTTGACAAACTTGTCTGGTATATCGTAGAGGAAAATCTTGTTCAGATAAGCATCAGTATGGTGCAGTGGGTAGAGTGCTGAACTTGGAATCAAGAAGACCTGGATTTCAATCCCATTTCTGTCATGCTGTCTGTGTGACCTGGGACTAGTCCCTTCACTTCTCGGTGCCTAAAGCAAGTCTAAGTTTTAAAGAAGCAGTACATATGCAGTGACAGAAGGGTTTCCTTATTGAGAATCACTTGCACAAATGAACTCAGAATTTTTCTCCTCTGTTTCAAATTTTGCCAGGTTTTTTCCAAGAGTTCTTCCTATGATATCTTTTCCAGACCCCTCACTATTGTACTTGCTACCTCCAACCACCCCCTGTCCTCAGCCCCTACCCCTGACTGCTCCCCAGTGCTGCCCAAACAATATATTGCCAAGAACTGAACACATTGACAAAGCTCGAAATATATAAGCTGAACAGGAGAGGACGATGGGGCTGTGTCTTTCCTTTATTCAGACACATGACTTTTATTGATGAAACTCAGGGTTTTGGAACAGGTACCTCATATCATTGGCTGCTGTTGACCCTGTGGTTCAACAAAAGGCCCAGTTCTCTTTTGTAGGAGCCAATGCCAAAGCAGGCATTTCTAATTCTCTACAGGCATTACTGATGTTTTTAACCCTGAAGTCAAACTTGGAGACTTTTCTGTACTCTCTTCTTCTTAGTGGTTCAAGGTTACAGTTCTGGCCTGGTATAGTGATTTTGCATGTTGTTTTTGTCCTCCATCAGGAAAGCTCTCCCTCCCTTTTGTGATAGCCACACATTAGTATGTGGGATATCTCCATTATTCATCAGAACCATTGATCTTAACTAGGATGAAGCAAAAGACACAGAGCAGAGTAGTACAGAGCATACCAAGTAACTGAATATTTCTTGGTTTCAATTTCCTCTGCTTTTAAATGAGCAGATTTGGTAAGGTGGTCTCTGGAGTCCTTTCCTTTTCTTATACTTTGTGATTCTATAAAGACAGAGCCCTCTGGGAAGCATTTGACAATTCCCCTCCAGGTTAACATTAATTCATTAATCAGCACAATAATAACATAGTTTATTCATCAGATAAATCAATAATCAGTGAAATTCTCTAAGCAGTTTGGTCCATAATCCATCCTTTTACTTGTTGTATTTCACACAAAATGTTTATCAGTTGTTCATCCTTGAACAAAAGTAGCATCCTCTCTGTTTGATCTTTAGGGAATCCTTTAAGCTCTCTGAGCCTTAATGTTCCCATCTGTAAAATGGGAGTGTTGGAACAGATAATCTTTTAGGTGTCTTTAACTCTAGATCTGTTATACTCTGGTACTTACTTTCCAACAAAAGTCAAGATGGTAAAGGTAATTTTCACTCTAGTAGCTTGACGCTGCATCATTAAAATAAGCATATTAAAAAGATGTCATGCCATTCATCCTTTTTTTAAAATAGTTTTTAGAAGAGGATCATTTTGACATCATTTCTGTTTCTCTGTCCTATTCTTATTCTAATTATTCTCTGTCTCAAGTCTACTTTTGTTCTCAAGAGATTTCAAGTACACTTATCTTACCATGCTTTCATCAACCTTCTCCTTTAATTAGATTTTTTTTAGGATGTTGTATCCTTCTACTGTCTTGATCCAAATATGACTGTCACTTCAAACTCTTCTTGGGGAAGATGATATACTTCCTGATTCATGATACTAGGTCTGGAAATACACAGACCATAGACTGTCAACAACTATTAAGCAGTGATCCACATAGTGTCTTTAAATATTTGAAAATAAAACATTTCAGTAGTTAGTGAAAATAAGGATATATTTTTCCCCATCTTTGTTCCTGGATCCCAAGAAATCTATCCATGAGCCCCTTAGAGGTCTGTGAATCCAAGGTTTAAGAACCCATGCACTTATTCTTGAGATGTGGTCATAAGAGGGATATTTATAGGATTTATAGGATTCCTCTAGTTGCAAATACCTGTTTATCTTCTTTACATGAAGAATTGGGATGATGCTCCTTCATCAAATCTCATCTCACCATCCACAAATAGAATTAGCTTCTTACCTGTCCAATAACTATGTAGTTCAGATTTTCTCCTTTCATCACATAATTCACTTACTACCTTCCTGAGATATGATTTGCTTCTTTTCAATGCCTTTGGTATGCATTCAAAAAACTCTACCTTCTTTGATTTTTTTCTTCAGTCATATCTTTAGTCCTTTTATCTTCTCCAATAAGCCAGAGATGAAAGCTACATTCCTCTAAGGCATTTGCTTTGTCATCTTTCATGAAGATAAGTTGAATTCATGACTTCTATAATTGGTGATTGTTTCAGGCAGAGAGACAAACATAGCATATACCCTGCACCTTAATGGTACAGATTCATCATCATTGATGTATCCTTTGACATGATGAACCATCATTAATCCCCCACTGAAAAGAACCTCTGATTCATTTTTTACTAGGCTTATTTCTTGTGGGTCCTAGTTACCAGAGGTTATTTCAGTAAGAGTCTTATGATTGTCATCCCTTCTACAATCCTATGAGAGCTCAAAAAAATAAACACAATAAAAATGAACACAAGTAGACATCTGCTCACTGGGTGTCAGAAAATGAATCATAAATGAATATATAAAAAAAATAATTCATTGTCAGCAAGCATTTATTAAACATCTGCTACCTTCTAGGATGTTAGCTAGTTTGTCAGCAAGTGTGTATTAAATGCTTTACTACATTCCACACATTATGCAAAGTGTGAGTAATACAAAGAAAGAACAAGAAAAAGTCCCTACTCACAGGGAATTCACAGTCAATGAGCAAACAATCTCTAAACACCCACTATGTGACAGGAGCTGTTCTAGGCTCCAAAGATACAAACACAAAAGAATGACATAATTTCATTCTCAAGAATTATCATGGGAGGGGGCAGAGCCAAGATGGCCCAGTAGAAAGACACACATACAATAGATCCAAACCCACAGCCCATAAAATATCTGTAAAAAAGAACTCCCAACAAATTTTGGAGCAGCAGAAGCCACAGAACAATGGAGCAGAGGAGATTTCTGTTCCAGAGGGACCTGAAAACCTCTCGCAAAAGGTCCGTCGTGCCCTGGACCTGGAGCCAAGCCCAGCCCTGCCTTGGCCATGTGGCACCAAGAGGAGCAGATCCGAGCAGGCTTCAGGGATGGAATCTCCAGCAGCTGTGAGGGTCCCCCCACCCATGGGCCCCAAAGGTTGGTGAGAGGGTCTTCTCGGCTTGCAGAGAGGGGAGTGGGGTGCCCCCATAACTCAGGCCCCCTCGGGAGGCAGCAGCGGAGGTGGGAGCAGACCCGGGCTCCCTAAGCAGGCAGGAGCTCAGATCCATTGTTGAAGGTCTCTACATAAACCCCCTGAGGGAACTGAGCCCATGAGGCGGCCCTGCCCCTACCTGAGCAGCTGAACTTAATCTCACACTGAATAGCAGCCCTGCCCCTGCTGAAAGCCCTGAGACTGGAAAGCAGCATTTGAATCTCAGACACCAAGCGCTGGCTGGGAGGATCTGGAGGCAAAGTGGGTGTGAAGAGAATACTCAGAAGTCAAGTCACCGGCTGTGAAAATGTCCAGAAAAGGGAAAAAAAAATAAGACCATAGAAGGTTACTTTCTTGGTGAACAGGTATTTCCTTCCTTCCTTTCTGATGAGGAAGAACAATGCTTACCATCAGGGAAAGACACAGAAGTCAAGGCTTCTGTATCCCAGCCCACCCAATGGGCTCAGGCCATGGAAGAGCTCAAAAAGGATTTTGGAAAATCAAGTTAAAGAGGTGGAGGAAAAACTGGGAAGAGAAATGAGACAGATGCAAGTAAAGCATGAAAAGCAGGTCAGCACCCTGCTAAAGGAGACCCAAAAAAATGGCTGAAGAAAATAACACCTTGAAAACTAGCCTAACTCAACTGGCAAAAGAGGTTCAAAATGCCAATGAGGAGAAGAATGCTTTCAAAAGCAGAATTAGCCAAATGGAAAAGGAGGTTCAAAAGCTCACTGAAGAAAATAGTTCTTTCAAAATTAGAATGGAACAGATGGAGGCCAATGACTTTATGAGAAACCAAGAAATCACAAAACAAAGCCAAAAGAATGAAAAAATGGAAGATAATGTGAAATATCTCATTGGAAAAACAACTGACCTGGAAAATAGATCCAGGAGAGACAATTTAAAAATGATGGGACTACCTGAGGGCCAGGATCAAACAAAGAGCCTAGACATCAAGAATTATCATGGGAGACAACATGCTAATATACAAGTATATGAATATATATGTGTGTGTGTGTGTGTGTGTGTGTGTGTGTGTGTGCGTGTGTGTGTGCATGTGTGTAATCTATTCAGAATTAATGCAAAATAAATACAAAATATTTAAATATGTTACTCATGGAGAGAGGACATTTTCCTCTTCTAGCTTTCTGTACACTTATTTTATAGGGTTCATGACTGCTCCACCTCCCAACACCTTGATATTTTTGCCTGCCTTTCCATTGCTGATTATCTCTATTTTATCTCATACATATCTTGTTCGTACGTAGCTGTTTTCACATTGTCTCCTCTTACATCGTGAGCAACTTTAGAGAAGGATGCCATTTTGCCTTTCTTTGTATCTGCAGTGCTTAGCACAGTCTCTCGCACAAGCTAAGTGCTTAATAATTGCTTGGTGACTTGAATTACTGGTAAGGGAACTGAATGCAGCAGAGGAGGATCCTGGTGCCAGAAATTTTCTTCTCCACATTGAATTCTAACGAACTACAAAAGGAGGGGTGGAGAAGTAGTAGAGGAAACTTGTTTGGATTTCTTCCAGCTTCATTGTGGCATCTATTTGTGGGATTTGAGATGCTGAAATCAACATTAAAAGAAAACTTAAGCTAGATCATGACTGAATTTAATACAGTGATGGGGTGAAAACAGCTCAAAGATTTGTGAAAATGTGATTTTTGATATAAAAGGTCACTTTACAAAGGGAATAGTATATCTGATATGCTCATTATCACAAAAGAAATCTCTTCAGTGTCAGAACGTTTAAGATGTCATATATTTGAAGAAACACATTTGGGAGTTAAGCTGCTTTCTTGATTTATTATGATTTGGCCACGTAGCTCCATCTGTTTACTGTATTTATGTTCTTTTTGCTTTTTTATTTGTAATTAAATAAATCCAGAAATAAATATTTTCCTTAAGGTATTGAAAGTTAGTGCCTCTCTCCATGTATTTAATTTTGCATCCTAAACAGCTCTCTTATCACAAATTAAACAATAGCAACCAAGGGGTATCTCATGATAAATACTCACATTGAAGTGAAAAGGATTGTCTACAGTTCCACTACACGGATTCAAATTCCATATTTGAGCCTTACCACCAGCATGATCTAGAGTAAAGAGCTTCTCCTTAGACTCTAATGTCCTCATCAGTTAATGAGATGTTTGGATTAAGTGTGTATTGAGGTCTCTCACAACTATAAATATTATATTATTAGTCCTTTCTCCCTCTCCAAATTATTTATATTACATGGTGTAAAAACTTTTGGCTATTAAATTGTATACAGAGTTGTGTTTTCTTAGTAGAAAGCAAACTCTCTGAGGGTAGATATTTTCATTTTACATTGATTTGTCTAGCTTCTGGAAAGGTGCTTAGGATAACAAATTAGGAATTAATCAAGTAATAAATCCTCATATTATGTCCTTAAGAAATTTCTGTGGTAATGGATCGAACTGGGTCAATATGATATGGCAGGTGAGAAAGTTAATAAAATCTTAGGCAGCATTAAGAGAAATGTAGAGTAGGTGTTTAATGAAGGCTTAAAAATTGAATTAAATGCATGCTTTCTGTCCTAAGATCATTATCTCCACGTGTTCCTCATCCCAGACTTGGACTCCATCCTTGAAATCACCCTGATCTCTGATTGGCCTGGATTCGGACCTCCACCAAACACTTCCCACACTTCTGGATCATCTCCACGCTGTGTCCCACTCTCCACCCATTTCTGCCATGGGTGACACCTCTCTCACCATCTCACTTGTGTTTGGATTACTTTTCATCTCAATGGCAGTCTGACACTCAGGAAGCTTGGGATCTCACCATGTTAAACTACATTAGCAAATAGTAAACATTTAATAAATGTTTCTCTATCTCTTCTCTTGTCTTTCTCAGTGTCTCTATCCATCTTTGACTTTTGTCTCTCCCCTCACTTTCCCTCTCTTTCATAACATCTTTTAATTTCTCTCTCTCCCTGTCTCTGTCTCTGTCTCTCTCTGTCTCTGTCTCTTTGTGGTGTGGACCAGGAAGCTTATGGAAATTCAGAGGTGAGTTAGCCCCCTCACCCTCTCACAGCACCAATTGGTACTGTTGTCATTGAGAATTTGTCAGGCCTGTTCTAAGCAGATCTAAATCTAACCTGGCTTTCTTTGTCATTAAGACTAGATCTTTTTTATCTCATAAAGCCTGGAAATAAGGGACTCCTCCTCAATCCAGTCCCACTCTGAATGGTATAGGACAGGGGTGGGGAACCTGTGACCTTGAGCCCACATGTGGCCTTTAGGTCCTTGGGTGTGGCCTTTTGACAGAGTCCAAGTTCTGCAGAACAAATCCTTTTATGAAGGTGATTTGTTCTGTAAAGTTTAGATTCAGTCAAGAGGTCACATGTGGTCTTGAACCTGCAGGTTCACCATCTTTGGTATAGGAGTTTTAACTTCCAGTTTTCCAATCTGGCTCACTTTCCCCTTTCTTAAGCAACTTGGTGGCCCCACCCTGTTCCTGCAGTCTCACCATATTAATGCTGAACTCAGTACAGATAACCTACTGCATCAGCACACTGAGGCTCATAACTCAAGCTCAAGAGATCAGCCAGCTTTAGCCTCCCTGGTAGCTGGTATTAGAGGCATATGTTGTCATTTCTGGATTAAGTTGGTTTTTCACTAGACAGATTAATTCTGATTTCTGGCCTCTTCCTTTTTTCTAGTCATCTGAATCCTGGTCATACTTGAGGCTTATAGGACTGGGTCCTTTTTTTTTCTTTCTGTGTTTATTCCACAGAATGGGAATGTGGTCTAAATTCAGACATCCTTTCCTTCTTCACTGAGTGGAATAGGAAGAAAATAATTATGGGTAGTATTGTTCTATGCAAGAATAGTGATGAAATTGACTTAACTCTCTAAGTCATTTTTATTCCTTCATGTTTTGTGCCTGAAATATATGCAGCAAAAACAGAAATATCCAGCAGACCTTCTCAGGGCACTCCCCCATCCTAGGTGAAACTCCCTAAATTGCTCTCCATTGCCTACATGACAAAATACAAATTATTTCATGTGGCACATGCATCCCTCAATAATGGATCTAACTTTCTTGTTTTTCTTTAACTCACATTTCTCTCATTCTCTTCTGTATTAGCCAAAAATGAATACTATTTTTTGAGGCTGTTTTGATTTTTGCTATCTCCCTAAATTTGCAAATATGGTCTCTTGAGCAGGAAAATAATAACATGCAAATTTCTTCCCCTCCAAACTTAACTGAGAGCACTTTTCCTCCTTAAAGGCTTTCATGATTTACTCAGGTAGTTTAAGCTACTGTTTAGGTTGCATAGAGACCCAAAGTGTACAGAATGGGGGAGGTGATCACCCTATTATATTTTACCCTTAATCAGACTTATATCTGAAAGATGATGGTACTATATTTTCAAAAGATATTTGGCATTTTGGAGTATGACTAGAGGCAGTTTCTTGGAATGATGAAGGGACTGGAGAACACCAAGTGAATGATTGCCTAGATATTTAATCTGGAGGGCTGGAGATGGGGGGCATGACATAGCAGCTGTCTTCAAGAATAAATTGGACTTCCATATAAATAAAAAGAATGATTTATTCTGCTTGATCCCAGAGGGAAGAATTAGGAGCAATGAGTGTTAATGTCAGGCAAGTAAATTTTGCTCAAACAAATCATTAGTCCCACACAAAAAGTGGAATGTCTGTCCTCGGGATTTAGGGAGTTACCTATTTTGGAAGGTCTTTAAGTGAAACCTAATTGGTCTTAGGTTGAATATATCATAGATACCATTTTCTATGATCTCTGAAATATTACTGACAGTGACTGAAGCAATTATATCTGTCCATTCTTTGAGGGCTCAAGGACGTGTGGCATCTGGGCCAGGAGACTTTAGTTCACCAAAAGCAGATAGGGACTCTCAGTATCTCTTTAGTCTTCTTTAGTATCAATTCCCTATTAACCACTTTCGTTTGGCTGTTTCCAGTGAATAGGCAATGGTTATCAGTTATTTTTCATCCTTATATTCTGAGAAGCTACTATGATGCCTATGTACTTAATAAGTATTTCTTGAATCATGAAAGTGAAATAAAAAATGACCGAGTATAGCCAGGTGGGGAGGAACCCAGTTTAGAGCTGAATGTTTGCTTGTTTGTGAGGCATTAGATGAAAATTCTGAGGATCAGAAAGAGGAAGGGATTTAAGTCTGTTCATACATGTCATCAATGACAGAACTTAGATTTAAACCCACAGCCTCTGGTTCTTAACTCAGTGTTGTCACCTGGTACTAGTGCCTAGCTATCTCCAAGCATTTATCTGCAGACAAATACTGTCTTCATGAACATATTTGTGCCACTGGGTCTTTCTCTTTTGTTCTTTTTAGATAGCTTTTGAGAGGGGTATTTCTTTCACATTTTAACATCATATATTTTAGAGCTGAAGGAACTTTAGAAGTAATTATCTTAGTTGTCAGACAAGTAACAAGAGGATTAATGAGTCTAGGATCTCTCTGAAAGGAAGGGGGCATAGACTACTCATGGAGAGAGACAGGAGAGATTTATTGTGTGAACTGATTTTGGGGAGAAGGTGTGAGACTCATGATGTCATTGGCCCAGGGAATTGCTGGTATGAAAACTCCCTAATATATAATAAGCACTTTAAAAATGCATATTGATTGAATGATCCAGGTAAATGGATAACTGATCTGGAACTTAAAGTTTCAGAGAATTTCCTTTCCTCATTGGCTTTTTGGACCTCTTTTGCCATTTGTGTTAGTGTATTTTTAAAGGTGTTATTTTCTTCAGCATTTTTGGGTTCTCCTTTAGCAAACTGTTGACTCATTTTTCATGATTTTTTTAATGCTCTCATTTCTTTTCCCAATTTTTTTGTCTACTTCTCTTACTTGATTTTAAAAATCCTTTTTGAGCTCTTCTATGGCCTGAGACAATTTCATATTTTTCTTGGAGGCTTTGGATGTAGGAGCCTTGCCCTTGCTGTTTTCTTTCAGTCGAATGCTTTGATCTTCCTCTGGTTATATGTCTTAATCTTCCTCATCATAAGAAAGCTTTTCACCAAGAAAGTAACTTTCTATAGTCTTATTCCCTCCCCTTTTGTCATTTTTCTAGCCAATTACTTGCTCTCTGAGATCTTTGTTAAGTGGAGGGTACACTGCCCCAAGTTACAGGGGCTTGGTGCAGCTGCTTTCAGAGATATCTCCGGGACCTGTAAATTCTCAGCTCCTCCAAAGTGGTATAATCAAAAGATAGGTGTTTACTCCTGTCCTAGCCTGCACTCTGGTCTGTGAGCAACCACAAGCATACTTTCCTGATCTGAATCTGTGTGTAGGTTTCCCTCTCTACTGCTGCCACCAGATCCACCATGTCAGCACTCCTCCTTGCCCCAAGACATCCACCCAGAACTGCAACCCAGATCAGTCAGTCTATTCTTCTACTGTCTGTAGGCTGAGAGCTCCAGAAGCAGTTGCTGCTCTGGAGCTAGGGCTGGAGCTGGGGCCAGATTACTTTCCTATGTCACTCAGGTGAGAGAGCTTTCCGCCTGACCTTTGAAGATGCTTTTGGCATTTGTGGATTGAGAAGTCTAAAACCATGGTGCAGTGAGTCAGTGCCCTGAGGCCTGCTCCAGTCCCTTCTGTGTCAGTGGGGCCTATACTGGGCTGCATTCAGCTCCAAGCACAGTGCAATAGACACCTTCTGTTGGTCTTCCAGATTGTCTTTGTCTGGAAATCTGTTTCACTCTGCCATTTTGTGGCTTCTGCTGTTCTAGAATTTGTTCAGAGTCAATTTTACAAGTATTTTGAGGGTTTAAGTGAGGAGTTCAGGAAGGTCTCTACTTCTACCACACCATCTTAAGTCCACCCCCTCAGAGAATTTCCTGGGGCCATTGAGAAGTTCAATAACATAGACAATCTATATTAGAAGCAGAACTAAAACCTAGGTCTTTCTGACTCCAAAGTCACCATGCCACTGTCTCTTATTAGAAGGATAATTCATCCTGAGATATTAAGTCATGTCAGACAATCTTCACTCTGTAGTCTTAGCATAGTCACTCATCAACCCCATGTCTTTCCTTTGGGGGTATTCTGGATTCTGGAGCATGGTGGGGACCATTAGTAGAACATTTCACTTCACTTCCAAATGATCTTCGGCACTGAAGGGTTTTAGGTCCTTCAGGAGCTTTTAATAGAAGACTACCTGTAGTGATCCCATGTTATGATGACTCAGAACATCATTGTTTGCTTCTGTCCTGGATTAGCTTCATCCAAGACACCTCAGGGGGCATCAGGGATTGGGAGAAATTTGATATATGTACTCTGATTCTTGGGAGCCACAAGATCTCTGATGGATGGCATTTATCTGTTACATTGGTCTTTATGGAGTTAACACTACCTGCTTTCCTTCTTATGATCAAAACCATCCTCCTCATTTCACAGATGATGAAATCAATGTATAAGATTATAAAGTAACATGAAAGAGAATATCATGATTACTGTAAAGTAATATACAAAATAGTATAACGGATAATCAACAAATCAAAAATCAATAAATGTTTATCAATTGACTGTTATGTGCTAGACATTGTGCATGATAATAGGGATAAAAATAAAAAATGCATCAGTCCTGGACCTCAGCGTCTTTAGGTTCTATCAGAGAAGGCAATAAGTAAACATAAAGGAACATGTAAAACGTATGTATCTATGTATATGTCCATGTATATGATGTATATGTACATATATATGTGTATATGTATATATACAAATACACACATATACATATACACATCCATACACATACACATATACATACACATACATTTACATCATACGTATATATACATCATATACATATATAGATGTATACACACATGGAGATTGTGGATGGGAACATCTACTACTGCTGGTCAGCACCTTTTCTGTAACTTAGAGTCTTAGTGATCACCTTTGGGAAGGACTGAGAAATTGAATGAGTGGTTCAGGGCCACACGGTCAATTCAGTAGTTAGAAGCAGTACTTGAACCCAGATCTCCCTCACTCTGAGGAAGGGAAATCTCTGCAGTATTCTATGATATCTCTTTCAGTCATGTCTGACTCTTGACTACATCTAAGTTTTTCTTGGCAAAGATTTCAGTAATTTTCCATTTCCTTCTCCAGCTAATTTTACAGATGAGGAAACTGAGGAAAAAAGCATAAAGTTTCTTTCTGAGTGTCTCACAGTTAGTATCTGAGGAAAGATTTGAACTATGTTCTTCCTGACTCCAGGCCTGGCACTCTCCAGATATAGTATAGACAAAATCAATATAAAGAACTTTGTGGGGTTTGTGTGAAAAGGGCAATAGCCTCTGGGGGGCATCAGGGAAGGCTAGCACAGTGAAAGATCATTCAATCAATAAGCATTAAGCCACAGTCAGGGTGCCAAGTGGCAGAGTGGAGAGAGTGCTGTGCTTACAGTCAGGATAGCCTAGGTTCAAACTCTACCTCTGATACTAGCAGTGTGACCATGGGCAAGTCACTTAGGCTCTCTCTGCCCCTTTTTTCTCACCTAAAAATAGGGATAATGATAGCACCTATATTCCTTGGTTGTTGTGAGGAATAAGTGAGATAATAATTGCAAGCGCTTAGCACATTGCCTGGCACACAGTAATCACTATATAAATGTTGGCTATTCTACTATCATGAAAATCTCAGACAGTGAATGATCAATAGATAAACACTTAGCAAGTGTCTGCTAGTCATGCACTAATCCCCATGCTGAGCACTGGTGATACAAATAAAAACCAAACAACCTCTACCCTCAAGAGGTTTATGATCTAATGGTGGAAGATAACACACAAAGGGAAATTGAAAGCTATGTTGGAAAGGGGAAGGAATGATGTAGATTTCTAAGAAAATCCCAAATCAACGTAGATAGTGGAAAATGGAGAGCAAAGCTATACTGAGCCCCCTCCTCTCTTTAAATAGAGGCCCTGGAACACATGGCTTCTGCCCTCCCATCAGAGGGGCAGAGGGCACTGAGTAGATGTGAGAACAAGGCTGATAATTCCATCTTGCAATATATAATGAGATTTCCCAAGGACGCATTTGCTGGGGAAGGAAGGGAGTGATGGAGAGGTCCAAAGAAGTCCCAAAGCAAAGAAAGAGCACTGGATTTAGAGGCATAAGATTTGAGTTTGAAACTTTGTCTTTCTGATTAACCTTGGGCAAATTACTTATCTTCCATGAACTTCAAATGCCTGATACATGAAAAGGATCATGATTGAACTAGATTCCTTTCCATTCTAAGTCAGCACTTTTGTGATCTGATTCCCTGTCCAAAGATCCCCAGTTAGAAGAGCTGGGTTTCTAACCCATACTCTTAAAATCCAAAGCCCAGTAAGCTACATTTGGCATCAGAAGTGAGGAGAAGGAAACAGTAAAGCTGGAGTGCACAGTCACTAGATGGAAGTCACTCTCTACATTATTAAGTGAAGAGAAAATATAAAATAAAACCTTGATTTCCCCGAATGTAATGAACTTGTTAAAATTCAATAAACAAGTTATAAATTAAATTCACTTTGTTATTTTGGAAGGTATATCAAACTTTTTTGAATGCAAGTGTTGAAGTAAAAAAGGAGGCTGGGTTAACTCCAAGAAGGAAATGGGAGAGAAGGGAAGTAAAAGCCTTCTTTGGTGTGTTATCCCATTTCCACATCCTCATGCATGGGGCAAATGGGAACTATCTATTGTAAAGTTAATAGCATATGTGTTATCTGTGTTCCTGAGTGTAATGGCAGTCCCTGAGATAAAATTTTCAGGTGAAACATCTCACCTCAAATCATCATAAACAGAAATGATAGGCTTATACTAATGAAGACCCATTCAGCCAATTATTTTGGACTTAAAATGATTTTGTTTGCAGCTAGGCTATCTCTTGCAGAAATCAACTGGTTGGATGAGAGCAAAGTGGCATCTAAAATACTCCCCAAAGAATGTGTAATGGAAATATATTCTCCCAATAATACAAACCATCCATGGGTTTAATCCTCACTATGGAGATTCTAGGCAATAAATTAGTATAATCTTCTTACCTTTCCATACTGAGCTGCTTAACCCGAATGCCTAAGATTAAATTGTATTGTGATAATTGATAGTTGGTGAAATTACTATAATTGAAAGAACCTTGTAAGTACATGAAGACTTTTAAACCCTACAATGAATGAATGAGTGAACATGGATGCTATGATCCATCAAAAATGATGATGCTACAATACTCCAGAGGGGACATGATCACCTCAAAGAGAGTATTCCATCCAATGATGCAGATTGCAGCCCACTCAGATTTGCTTATTCTACACTTTCCTTACGTCTGCCCAATCATTAATCTAGTAAAGGGATTCCACTTACCATGCTGGGAGCTTCTCTTACACTCTCTTGACATTGAGTCACTACCAGTAGAGTATATAGACTGTTTCTTACTTCCTCCTCCCCCTTTTATCCTTATGGAATGGATTTTTCTGATTATACATTCATGTGAAGACATTCTTTACTTTGTTTTTTCCTACATAAGGCACAGTTTGTCATGTATTACTCCATAATAACCCTCGCCATTGTCTTCTCCATTATTATTGGGACAATTCTTACTCAGATGTGTTTCATAAATACCCATATTTTATACTTTGTAGCTATACAACATCAATACAAAAAGATTTTGCTTAAAGTTGGCTCTTTTTCTTCTTTTATTTTGAGGAAAAGCTTGGGGTCATAAATATAATTTTGTAATTTCCCAAAGGAACATAAAAAGAAATAGAGCCTCTTTGTATATCCAATCTACTCTGGTGTAAGTGATCCTTAAGTGATGAGAAAATAGAATCTCATTCATCTTTAGGACATCTTTATGAAGCAAGAAGGGTCTAAGGCATAATCCTTAGAAGAAAAAAATCAAGAGAGAGAGCACTGAAAGTGGTAGCATGATGAAGGGTCACCCAGAGAGTCAGTTCTATACCTCTGTCTGAAATGTGTCCTGAATTTGATGCTCTAAGCCATAGATCATGCTGTTCTTCAGAGCAGATGATTGAATGTCCATTATCAACATCCCATGAATTCTACTAAATTCTGCACCCAGCTAACATTCTCAATTCAGTCTGAGGTGTTTTGGGTAGTCAATTAAGTAACTATGTTTTGAGTCACCATACAATGCCTTGTCTATCAATAGAGCAGGTGGGAAACTCAAATCAGATGACGTAAGACTAAATAGAAAAGTAAATAAGCAAGGACAATAAAATAGTGGAATCTTTCTATAGTTTTCCTGCCTAAAGACATATAACCTCTCCCAGATTCCCATAACAGTGGGTGAGGAAGTATTCTTTGCACTTCTAGGATTCCATCATGACTGGAATTGATCTAATAATTCTAAATACTAGCAACTAACTGTACCCTGATGAAACTCTATCCTTTCCATTTTTAATTTTTCTGTCTCCAAAAATAAATGTGAATCAATGATTCTCTACCAAGTTGTTGCCTTCAGCAGAAGCAGTATTCTGTTGCTGAGGCTTCTTCTTCAAAAGGAGTATGACTGCTTTTTTTTTTTGTGTGTGTGTGAAGTTGTTCATGCCAACAACCCCAAGGGCTATTCAACTACTTTATACATCTTTTGTTAGTGACATTCATGTAACTCACAAAATGGGCATCTCAGGAAATTTCTAAGACATTTCTTTTTTTCAGTCTCATCTGCTCAAGCTCATTCACAGTTTCCTGTGCTTGCTTAGGATTATGAATTACTTTTATTTCCTTTATGCAGAAGTGAACACCATGGACAGCCACCTCTTCCCACATTTTATAAAGTAAAGATGACAAACATGCCTTAATTATTTCCATGACAGAAAATGTTTATTCAACACCCTTCATTCCATACAGTAAAAACAAAGAAAGATAAATGATAATAAAATACTGATAATTTCACAGCTGGAACTACCTGACCAAATTTGGTGAAACTATTTTAAATTCACATTAGTGACAAACATGCCCAGGTGATGTAGTCTTACTTATATCCCTTTAATCCACATAACCTAAAATATCAGTAGAAAGTGAAGGTTCCCTGTAACTTTTTTTAAATTTTTTAAAATATTTTTTAATTTTAGTTTTCAACATTCATTTCCACAAAATTTTGAGTTCCAAATTTTTTTCCCCATCTCTCTGCTCCTCCCACCCCAGAATACCGTGCATTCTGATTACTCCTTCCGCCAATCTGCCCTCCCATCTATCACACCCCTCTCTTCCCTTATCCTCATCTTCTCCCTTTTCTTGCAGGGGAAGATAGATTTCTATATCCCATTATCTGTATTTCTTATCTCCCAGCTGCATGGAAGAACAATTCTCAAAATTCCTTCCTAAAATCTTGAGTTCCAACTTTTCTCTCTTACTTGCTCCCCACCCCTCCCCCCTGAGAAGGCAAGCAATTCAGTAGAGGCTATACATGTGTAGCTTTGCAAAAGACTTCCATACTACTCATGTTGTGTAAGACTAACTATATTTCCCTCCATCCTATCCTGCCCCCTAAAATTCTATTCTCTCTTATAACCTTGTCCCTCTTCAAAAGCCTTTACTTCTAATTGCTCTCTTCTTCCATTTGCTCTCCTTTCTATCATCCTTGCCACCCCACTTATCCCCTTCTCCCCTACTTTCTTCTAGTGTAAGATAGATTTTCATACCAAATTCAGTGCATGTTATTCCCTCTTTAAGCCAAATGTGATGAGAGTAAGTTTCACTTTTTGCCTCTCACCTTCCCCCTTTTTCCCTCCATTGAAAAAGCTTTTTGTTGCCTCTTTTATGAGAGATAGTTTGCCCCATTCAATTTTTCTCTTTCACATCCCAGTATATTCCTTTCTCACTCCTTATTTTTATGTTTTTAGATACCATATCTTCCTATTCAACTCATCCTGTGCCCTCTGTGTGTGTGTGTATATGTGTGTGTGTGTGTATGTCTGTGTGTGTGTAATCCCTCCAACTACCCAAATACTGAGAAATATTTCAAGAGTTACAAATATGATCTTTCTATGTACGAATGTAAACAGTTCAACTTTAGTAAGGCCCCTAGGATTTCTCTTTCCTGTTAACCTTTTCATGCTTCTCTTGATTCTTACATTTGAAAGTCAAATTTTCTATTCAGCTCTGGTCTTTTCATCAAGAATGCTTGAAACTCCTCTATTTCATTGAATGACCATTTTTCCCCCTGAAGCACTGTACTCAGTTTTTCTGGGGAGGTGATTCTTGGTTTTAATCTTAGTTCCTTTGACTTTTGGAATATTATATTCCAAGCCCTTCCTTCCCTTAATGTAGAAGCTGCTAGATCTTGTGGTATCCTGATTTTATTTCCACAATACTAGAATTGTTTCTTTCTGGCTGCCTACAATATTTTCTCTTTTACCTGGGAACTCTGGAATTTGGCTACAATATTCCTAGGAGTTTCTCTTTTCAAATCTCTTTCAGGAGGTGATCAGTGAATTCTTTCACTATTTATTTTATCCTCCAATTCTAGAATATCAGGGCAATTTTCCTTGATAATTTCATGAAAGATGATGCCTAGGCTCTTTTTTGAACATGGCTCTCAGGTAGTTTCATAATTTTTTAATTTTCTCTCTTGGATTTCTTTTCCAGTTAGTTGTTTTTTCAATGAGATATTTCACGTTGTCTTCAATTTTTTTTTTCATTCTTTTGGATTTGTTTTGTAATCTCTTGGTTTCTCATAAAGTCATTTGCTTCCATCTGGTCCGTTCTAATTTTTGAAGAACTATTTTCTTCAGTGAGCTTTTGAACCTCCTTTTCCATTTGGCTAATTCTGCTTTTTATTTTTTATTATTTTTCCTTTATTTATCTATCTATTTATTTTTTTATTTTAACTTTTCAACATTCATTTCCACAAGATTTTGAGTTCCAAATTTTCTCCCCATGTCTCCCCTCCCCTCACCCCCAAACACCTTGCCTTCTGATTGCCCCTTCCACCAATGTGCCCTCCCTTCTAACACCCTGCCCTTCCCTTACTCCATCTTCTCTTTTGTCCTATAGGGCAAGATAAATTTCTATACTCCATTACCTGTATTTTTTATTTCTCAGTTATATGCAAGAACTATACTCAACATTTGTTCCTAAAACTTTGAGTTCCAACTTCTATTCCTTCCTCCCTTCCCAGCCATCCCCACTCAGAAGGCAAGCAATTCATTATAGATCATATATGTGTAGTTTTTCAAATGACTTCCATAATAGTCATGTTGTGTAAGACTAACTATATTTCCTTCCATCCTATCCTCCCCCCACCCCCATGTCTTCTATTCTCTCTTTTGACCTTGTAGTCAGGTAGTTTCATAACTTTAAAGTTGTCTCTCCTGGATCTATTTTCCAGGTCAGTTGTTTTTCTAATGAGATATTTCACATTATATTCCATTTTTCATTCTTTTGGTTTTGTTTTGTGATTTCTTGGTTTCTCATAAAGTCATTAGTTTTCATCTGTTCCACTCTAATTTTTAAAGAACTATTTTGTTCAGTGAGCTTTTGAACTTCCTTTTGCATTTGGCTAATTCTGCTTTTTAAAGCATTCTTCTCCTCGTTGGCTTTTTGAACCTCTTTTGTCATTTGAATTAGCCTATTTTTAAAGGTGTTATTTTCTTCAGCATTTTTTTTTGGTCTCTTTTATCAAGCTGTTGACTCCCTTTTCATGATTTCCTTGAGTCTGTCTCATTTCTTTTCCCAAGTTTTCCTCCACCTCTCTTCCTGGATTTTCAAAATCCTTTTTGATCTCTTCCATGGCCTGAGACCATTGAATATCAATTTTTGATGTTTGGGATACAGAAGCCTTGCCTTTTATGTCTTTCCCTGATGGTAAGCATTCCTCTTCCTCATGTAAAAGGATAGGAGAAAATACCTGTTCACCAAGAAAGTAACCTTCTATAGTCTTATATTTTCCCCTTTTTTGGACATTTTCCCAACCAGTTACTTGACTTTTGGGTCCTTTTTCAGGAGCTGGGTATACTCTGGGGCCCTGTAAGATCTAAGTTCTTCCAAGGTGGCACAATCAAGCCTGTGCACTGGTCTGGTAGCAATCAGACAACTTTTGTGCCCAGAATCCGCAAGTAGTAGAATGTCCTCTCCATAATCCCTGTGCCTCAAGTTCTGCCATGCCAGCACTGGTTGCTGATATTCAGATCAGCTATTCAATTCCCTCAGGGGCTTTAGGTGGGGAGTAGGGCCTCCACTCAGAGTGAGAGTAAGATCAGTTACTCAATTCCTCCATGAGCTTTATGCTGAGTCCTCCAACAATGGATACCTGCTGTGGGAGCCATCACCTTCCACTGGGGCTAGAGAAATGGAGGTACCTTTCTCCCTTCTTGGCCAGCTAAAAAAGCCCTATCACTGACCTTTGGCATCTGTGGGTTCAGGGCTCTGCACTGCTGCTGGGGATTCTGCCCCTGACATCTGCTCTGGCTCTGCTCCTCCTGGTGCTCTGGCCAAGGCTGGTCTGTACTCCACTCCATGTTCAGTGTGACAGCTAATTCTGCTTTTTAAACATTCTTCTCCTTATTTGTTTTTTAGACCTCTTTTCCCATTTGAGTTAGTCTATTTTTAAGAGTATTATTTTTTTCAACATTTTTTGGATCTCCTTTTCCAAGTTGTTGATTCACTTTTTCATGATTTTCTTGCATTGCTTTCATTTCTCTTCCCAATTTTTCTTCCACTTTTCTTCCTTGATTTTCAAAATTCTTTCTGAGCTCTTCCATTGCCTGAGAGCATGGCATATGTATTTTGGAGGCTTTGGATTCAGATGCCTTAACTTTTATATCTTCCTGTAATGGTATGCATTTTTCTTCCTCATCTGAAAGGATGGAAGAAAATACCTGCTCACCTAAAAACTTTCTGTAGTCTCATCTTTTCCCCTTTTTTGAGTATTTTCCCAAGCAGTTACTTGACTTTTGAGTCCTTTGTCAAGAGGAGGGTATACCTTAGGGACCTGTAATTTCTCAGTTCCTCTAAGGTGGCACAATAGAGGGAGGGGAGTTTACTCCTCTCCTGGCCTGCATTGTTATCTAGGAGCAACTAAAAACTTTTCTTCCCAGGATCTGGGAGTAGAATTCCTTTTCCACAACCACCTCCAGCTCCACCACGTCAGCACTGCTCCTTACTATGGGGCTGCCACTCAGGGCTGAGATACTGATCAGCAGCTCAATTCCCCCAAGATCTTTAGGCAGAGGGCTCCAAAAATGGATGTTGCTGCTGCAGTGACTGCTGCTAGTGGGGCCAGACAGCATTCCTTTCTCACCCAAATGAAAAAACTTTCTGACATTTGAAGATGTTTTTGGTATTTGTGGGTTGAGCAATCTGGCAACCACAGCTGCCACAGGGAATTCCGACCCCTGAGGCCTGCTCTGGTCCTGTCCCTGCTGCACTGCATGGCCAAGGCTGAGCTGTGCTCCATGCCAGGTACAATAGACTGTTCCTGTTGACTTTCCAGGTTGTCTTGTGCTGGAAATCTCTTTCACTCTGTCGTTTTCTGACTTCTGCTGCTGTAGAATGTGTTTAGAGTCATTTTTTACAGGTATTTTATGGGCTATGGGAGAGAACTTTTACCAGGTCCATCTTTCTACTCTGCCATTTTGGCTCTGCCCCTTTTGTATCTTTTTAAAAAATCAAAATAATAGGAAAGATCTGTAAAGAAATGTGGTTAAAATGTACACCAGTAGCAATGAGAAAATATTAAAAAACTTCATGATTCTGAAGGTGGGAAAGAGAGAGAGAGAGAAAGAGAGAGAGAGAGAGAGAGAGAGAGAGAGGGAGATGGAGAGAGAGAGAGAGAGAGAGAGAGAGAGAGAAAGAGAGAGAGAGAGAGAGAGAGAGAGAGAGAGAGAGAGAGAGAGAGAGAGAGAGAGAGAGAGAGAGAATGATTTTCAATTAAGTCTAGGGCTATTCATTTAGACTTTTTCCTTTGTCATTCAGAGTTAAATCCATTCATTGATAGCAAACACTCAGAATGTGATAAAAATCAATATATCTTTAGTTGGTGTGAAAAAATATAACAGTACATACAGAAAATAAACAATATTTAAGCGACAATGATGTCATTTTAACAGGCAGTATGGCGTGAGGAGAGGGAAAAAGATAGATAGAAGGTGACAAATTTACTACATTTCCATTGTAGTCAATTCTGTCCAGGAAGGTCAGTCCTTAGGTGAGTCACTTCCTTAAACACAAGGTAGCCATGTCCTTCCCTTGCATGTACTTCATACCAATGTTCAAAATTCCATTGTTTCCTGAATTCTCCTCTACTTTGTGTTTTGACTTCCAAGATTCTTCAGTACTTCCTTTTAGCTCAAAACCTAAAACTCTACTCTTTCCATATGTCCCCTTTTTAGTAAGGGTGTACAAAAATATTGTCTAACTTTTGAGAACATGGATGGGATGGATCTTGTGAGCAGTATTATTACAGTATAAGGTATCCACCATCCACTAATCCTAGTTTTCATGAGGATATATAGTGCTCTCTGCTAATATGATTCTGATATTGATTGGGGAGCATGAACAGATATTGTTTCCAGTTGGCTTACTAAATGAAGAAGCAGAGTCTTTTGATTGAGCAGTGAATGGAGAGTGACAGTGAATTTTGCAGGCACTAACTGGCTAATCTGCTTTTTCTTTCCTGCCTGGCTGTATTCAAGTGAAGAGGACAGAACTACTCTAAGCCTCTAGGAGAGGAGACAGAAGCATCAGGCATTTATCTTTTCCCTGCCACCTTTCTGCTACATGGTCCATGACCCATAATTCAGTTGTTGATCTGCCTCTTCTATCTTTTATTTCCTGTTCTCAGATGAAGGAATATCAAATTAGCTTAGGGTGTTGTGAGTTTTGAAAATACCAAGAGAATGCATCACCCCAACACACCTGGGAGCTACTGAAGTTTGTGGCCCACTCACGTAATCCTTAGGAGTGACTAAGATCTGGCATGGTAAATGATTGCTATGGTAGCCAAGATTCTGCATTCTACAAACAAGAGAAATTCATACTTTAGTTGTGCCATATTCAGAGACTAGCTAGCCAATAATTTTTATTCAAATTATTTTAAAATTAATTTTAGTGAAAGTCTTGTGAACTTGATGGGCCTAATTGTCTTCTGGAAACTGCTCTGCATTTAAAACCACTTTTCCCTGGGATTGAAATTGTATATCAAATAGTGTGACCCCAGGTGCTGGTGGTTTCTCTTATTGCTCTAGTTTCTTATTAAATATTCCTTTATAAATGTTGTTTGATATTAAATGGTTAAGTGACAGAGAGGTAAAAATTACTGGCAAATAATATTAGGGAGAACATATTATAGTGGTGGCTTATACAGATAGAATTTGAAAGTACATCACTACAATTCCTTAGGGGTGTCTCTTGAGTGCTAAGGGCAAGACATAGTCAACAGTCCCCTAGCAATCTAATTTGCAATCATGTCTAGGGTCTGGTTACAACAGGAAACTGAATGAGTAAAAGACTTATCAGAATACCACAACTTGTTTTGTTCAGTCATTTTTCAGTTGTGTCTGATTTTTTGTGACCCCATGAGGGGTTTTCTTGGCAAGGATACTGGGGTGATTAGCTATTTCCTTCTACAGATCACTTTTGATACATGAGGAAACTGAGGCAAACAGGTTTAAGTGACTTGACCAGGTAACATAGTTAGTATGTGTAGCTAGACCCAGCACTCTACACACTACACTACCTGGCTGCCCCACCACAACTTATGCTCATGGAAATAGAGAGTGGGAGACATAAGAGAAGAGAAAGGAGAAGGGACAGAATGACTGAGGAGAAAAAAGTGAGAAAGAAAATGAGAAAAAGGGAAAAGGAAGGGACAGGAAGTAGAGGCGAGGAGGAGGAAAGATTAAGGGAAGAGAGAGTAAGGGAAAATAAGGAGTCATTATTGTTTTATTATTACAAATGGAAAGAACAGTTAACAATGCCTGTACAGTGTTTTGAGGCTTCCAGAATAGAGGCATGGTAGCCATGCGGGCATTGTTACTTTGCATCTCCATCTCAGTGTGGATTAGTGTCCAGTATGAAGCATTCAGTGTGCTCCAAGAGGAACAGAAAAGTGAAGATGGAAGGCATAGAGACTCAATAAAGCTTTAAGAAAGGAAGATTGGCCTCAAAGTGGTAATAAATTAATGGAGAATATTTGAAAATGGAGTGTATTAATATACTAATTCCTTTTAAAATGTCACTAAGGTACAAAATTTTGGGGATTTTCATATTCATCAGAGTATGCATACTTTGATTTATCAATGGTTTTATGATATACTCAGTTATGGATACCTCATACTTAGTCATTTAATATAAATTCTCTACATGAAACCATTCCACAGAGTGGGAATAGTCCTTTATAGAACAGATTCTTAATTTGGGGTGCCCAGATCTCCCCAACTGGTTCATGGTTAGATTTCAGGGAAGTCCATGAAATTGGATGGGAAAAAGCAATTTCCTCCATTAATCTTTGGTTTCCTTTCTAGTTGCATATATTTTCTCTTTTTAAATTTAAGAACACTATTCTAAGCAGAGATTCATTGATTTTACCATACTGCCAAAGGGGTCCACACACATAGAAACATATGTAGACATGCACACACATACATATACACATGCACACATGCACATAATTCTCACATGCACAAACATATTAAAAACTCTTACCCTAGTTCTCTTGCCATTCAAAGGATACCCAAGAATCACCCAAGCTTATGTTATCAGAGCTACTTATCTGTGTTTGTAATCATGGTTCTTTCTAATGACATCATCCACATAGGTTCTCCCACTGAATTTTTTGCTGTTAACAAGTAAGAAGCTACTTATGCCTATAAATATACATATATACACATATTGCACAATATACATACAAACGTTACACAATGTATACATAGACTCAAATGTGCAGATATGTACACACATACACACATTAATATAAATATGTGTAAGTAGGTATATATTGAACACACATAGTTTTACAAATATGTGCGTTCATATAGATATGCATACACAAATGTTTATTGTGCATATAAGTGTATATTTGCTTATTCATACACTTGCGTATATACAGGTATGTATGTTCAGGATATGACATTTTGAAGCTTTAAAAAACTGAGCACCCAAAGAACACATGGGCAAAATCTTTTCAGATTTCCATTTGGAACTCTAAGCACATCTATAGAAATATGGACAAACATGATACAGTGGGGATATTGGGCCATTGTGATTTCTCATTACTTGTGCTCAAGTATTTGTCACATGGCAGTGACTTGGAAACACTCATAATACAGCTTGTGTATGGTTAATATAGCAAGCTGGACAAAACAAGTATTTCCATTTGGCTCCAAATGACCCATGAGTCCCAGAGGCAGAGTATGTGTTGCTCTTAAGGCATGTTGAAGTGTCCAAAGCATTTTCTCTTTGTGTACTTGGGGAAAAAAATCTTGGTCTCAGTTATATTTACCTAATGCTTCAAGTATCTAAGGAGGCTTGGCCCTCACTACTTGCCCTTGTATTTCCAATAAAACAACTGACACTCTGTGTGAGACCTAATTTAAGTAATATTTTTGAAACCATTTCACAAGTGCTCGACCATAGCCACCTCAAAATGAATGGGAAATTTTGCTGTTTCAAAAGAACAGATGTTTTATTTTTTGATTTTCCATTTATTCAGTGACTCTGAGTAGCTATTTCTATCTTAATAATGTAAAGATAATGTCGATATCAATTATATGCTTAGTAGATTTCACTTTTCTTTCCTCCTGGAGTTGGTTCTATTTTCTGCATCATGGGAAGATTGGTTTAGAAATACAGGGAATGATATATTTAGTCCATTATATCCTGATGAGCTGCAAAAAGAATACAAATATCTTTCCCAGCTTATAGATTTTCAGCTTCTATCAAAGTAAACAAAGAGCCTTGTGGAAACATTATAAGTTTGTGATTTTGATGCAGTTGTATTTATTAATGGGCAGACCCCGATGAGTACAAACCAAGCCCAATCTTTGGGCAAACAATAAACCACTCTATATTGTTTAGAGCTTCATCAAATTCTATATTAAAAGGTACTCAAGAATCAAACCAACATCTTGACTTTGTAGCATGACGGTGGGTAGAAGGATAAATTTGGTATCAGGGAATTTTTTGTTGTTTAGTCATTTTCAGCCATGTCTGACTCTCTCTGTGACCCCATTTGTGGTTTTATTGACAAAGATACTGGAGTGGTTTGCCATTTTCTTGTCCAACTTTACAGATGAAGAAACTGAGGCAAAGAAGGGTAATTAACTTGCCCAAGGTCACACAGTGAGTGTCTGATATTGGCTTTGAACTTAGATCTTCCTGACTCCAGGTCCAGTGATGTTTCCACTGAAATCAACCCTAGAATTAGGAAGTCTTCAGTTCAAATCTTGCCTTGGTAACGTAAACCTGTGTAACAACAGATACATTTCTTAACCTTTCTGGGCCTCATTTTCTTCATTGCTAAAATAAAGAAGTTGTATTTAATGACTTGCAAAGTCCCTCCTAGTTCAAAACTTATAATCCTATGATAGCCCAAAAGTATCATAGGACTATAGATTTGGCATTGGTATGGTCTTTAGATATCAACTATTTCATTTGGTGATGATGAAACCAGGTCTTAGAAACCCACTTGCCCAAGATCATACAGGTAGTAAGGGACAGAGGCAGAATTCAAAATGGCCCTTAAATTCAAATAGAGCACTCTTTTAACCACTCTACAGGAGGGCCTAAAGTTACACAATACAGATGTCGATAGGATTAGAACAGAGGTCTTTGCTTCCTTATTTTGGGGTTCCAAATTCTTAATAAGAAGCCAAAGAATCTCACTGGGTGAATGGAACTCAGAGACTATCTCCTCCACCTTGTTCCAGACAAGGGATCCCTTCCACAATGGATCAAACAAGAGATCATCCAGTGTTAGTCCAAAGCCCTCCAATGGAAGGAGACCTGCCACCTCCTCAAGTTGCTCATTCCGGTAATTATTGGGAAATATGTGTTGTTCCTCCCTGCCACCTGGCATCAAGCCTCAATTACCTTCTTGGAAATTCCTCATATATCCTGGTTCCTCTTGGGACAAACTGATGGAGTTTGAGTTCTTCATCAGTCAGCCCTTCAACTCAGTACTGATCATTTCTATATTTTTTCTTTTATGTTGATTTCAAATGTTACTCTAACCTGATGAGGGTTGTTTTCCAGAGAAGACTCATGAACTGATGTCATGTAGTAACTTCTATTTGAGGTTATCTTAAAATACTCCCCTCCTCTGCATGCAAAATTAATTGTCAGTGAACTGATTTTTTTATCTTACTTCCTTTACTATTTATTTTCTAGCCTAGACATGTTCACAAGAAGCAGAAAATAACATCCAGTCATGACCTCTTTTGTCCTTTCCTACTAAAAAAAATCTGTCTCATCTTCAAACTAGAGCCATACTACTTACTATTATATTTTAAATGGTACAATGGATAGATTTTTGGACTTTCACTTAAAAAGACCTGTCCTGATTGAGACACTTAGAAGCTGTGTGTCTCGGGACCAGTTCACTTCTGTCACTCTTTGTTTACGCTTCTATAAAATGGGGAAAAGACTAGTTCCTACTTCACAGGGTTGTTTAGTATGTTAGATTATGGAAAGCACTCTGAAAAGTTTAGGATGTGATATTCATGTCAACTTATAGAACTATATCATCTTTTTTTCCCCAAATAATCATCAGCATCAATATATTTTTACATTCTACTTAGCACAAACATTATTAGTCTGCCCACTAAACTGTAATCTCCTTGAGGGTAGGGTTCTTAGCATTTTCACATGAAGAGAAAAGCATATTGTAATTTATTTTAATTCCACAATTATTTTTCCACTGGTCAGTATAGATATGTATATATATTATGCCTAACTCTGGAGTTAGGCATTAAGAGATAATAAAAGACACAAAACTGGTAGATGAATTAAAAATGAATTTGGAGAAGACAGAAAATTATTTACCTGACAATGTATTTCATCAGTTGGCATTTTTAGACCGGCTAGGTTAAGGGTTTGAAATGAAATCCATCTCTCCATCAGGACTCTCCAAAGGAATATTGTATTATGTATAATAAGGCTTTCCCCAAGAACATGGGGGGAATTTACAATTCACATTTTATGTTCAAAGATGTTGGAATAAAGAAAAGGCCAAATTCAATAAAGGGACAGACAAAAAGTAATACCTGAAAATGACCACCTAAAATCTGTGACCTGAATTCTGAATTTTTTTTTTCTGAGCTAAGTGCTCAGTTCTTTATTTTATAGTGACTGAATAGACCTGTTTGGGATTTTCCAAAATAAGATGGAAAGAAGGAAAGAAAGAAGAAAGGAGGGAAACAAGGAATGAAGAAAGGAAGGAAATGAAGGAAAGAAAGGAAAGGAGGGATGGAGGAAAGAAAGGGACAGAGGATGAAGAAAGGGAAGGAGGGAGCAATGGAGGGAAGAAAGGAAGGAAGCAAGGGAAGGAAGAAACAAAGAAAGATGAATAGGAGGGAAAAAGAGAGAAAGGGAAAGAAAGGAGGGGGGAATGAAAGAGGGAAAGAAGGAAGGAAAGAATGAAAGAGAGAAAGCAGGAATGAAATTCTTTTATGTTTTACCATTCTCTATCACCTCAAAGTAAGAGAGAAAGACATCTTCTGAAATCTGAAATCCCAGAACTCCCGAGCGCATGAATTTTCAGACCCATTTTTTCATCATGGCTGATTACTTAAGGCTATGGCTCTTTTCTTGACATGTTGGAAGCTTTTTTGTTGTTATGGTTTTAATTGAAGAAAATTTGGATGAGAATTTCCAGTAAAACATTTCAAGATAAACATAAAAAGTTTACTGTTAAACATAGCATAAAACTCATTAAAAACAAAATCCCACATTTTTTCAGATAATAATAGTTAGCATTCCTTAGAATTTGAAAGTTTACAAAGAAATCTGTATATATTATCTTAATTGATTCTCGCAACTCTCCTGTGAGGTAGGAACAGTTATTATCCCCCTTTTACAGATGAGAAAAAGGAAGCTGACTGCTTAAGTGATTTATCCAGTAGTTGTGTCGGAGGCAGGATTAGAACTCAGATCTCTGTGACTCTAAATCAGGTGCTCTCTCTGATCTGACAGTTAGCTAAGTGCATTCTATCTCACATCACTCTCAGCTTACTGGGGAAGAAGGACATGATTGCGGGCTCTAATTGGGAGCAGAATGAGATCATCATGGATGCAAAGATGGAACGGACATAGAAATAAACTATCTCAACCCCTTTCTTTTGCAGAGGACAACACTGGGGTCCATTGAGACCACATAGAGAAATGAGTTAAGATAGATTAAAACCCAGTTTCTGCCTCCAAATGTGGTGTTGAGTCTTCTGCTGTTGCGGTGAATCAGTTCACCTTACAAGATTCATTTCAGGAGAGAGTTTTCAGGTCATCCTTTTACCACTTGAGAGTTCAAGAAGTTTATTTTTCAAATCCACTGTGTTTTGTTCACAAATGCCTCTGAAATTCTGCCAGACCTAGAGAAGATTGCATTTTTTAAAATGGGAACATAATACATGATTTCAGAAGAGATCATACTTAAATAAAACTTAAAGATCTATAGAATGATTTCCTAACCACAACCCAGAAAAGTAGGTAATGTAATGTTATCACCTCCATTTCACAGATGGGGAATTATGAACCTCAAAAAGGGTAAGGGCTTTCCTAGGGTCACACAGGTGGTGAATGTTCAAGTTGAAGACATTGTCATGGCTTCCTTGATTCCAGACTGCCTCTAATAGGGAATGCATCTTGGATCTGGATCTCCTTAGAGTTGGATTTAATGTGAGATTCAGATTTTTTTTTCTCATCAGCACCAGAGGGTTGTTGGGGGTGGAAGCTCAATTCCATGTGGACAGTCTCGGGCGGGTAAAGGTGGGAACTTCTAAATCTTAGAGTTCTCATGAGGCCCCCCAGAAAACAGCAGGGAATCGAGGAGTGAGACCAAGCAATCTCGTGTATTTCCGCCTCTTCCCATGAGAAACGTGATGGGAGGAGCATCCCCCTCGAGACTGTCCCGGATCTGGGCACACCTATTGTTATCTAACAGGCACCGTATTCAGGTGCAAACTATGCAGCTGGAGAGCTTAATTAGGATCAGGAAAGCCTGAAGGCTCTCTTAGCGCGGAGGGGCCCTGACAGGACAGAAGGCTCCGTTTTCCTTCTCTTCGCTCTCCCCTCCCCCTCTCTCCCCACTTACACTTCTGCTTCCAATCTCTTATTATAAGATCTTTGCCTCCTTGGGAGATTTTCTCTCTCCCTCCTAAGGAAGAGCTTCCCCTGCACATGTAACCGAGACCCTGAATAAAGCCTAACCCTTGTTCGACTCCGGAAAGTCTCTTCTCTCATACGTTTATCCGGTTTGGCCAGCCGAAGACCTGTGATAGAGGTAAGGTAAGACTCGGGTAGCCCTCAGGCCTCTAGGCCTGGCAGAGGGTTTTTTTTTTTTTTTGCCTCTTTTTGGTTTCTTCTAACTTCCTAATTTTCTTTAATTGCATACAATGTGCATTTAAGCTCTCAGATACAGGAGTAGATTTGCAATCTGATCTCTAGAGGACGTTTCTTCCAACAAGGCAGATTGCATGCTTTCAGAGCCCCTCCTGACAGCCCACCAGAAAGTGCTGACAGCCTTCCTTGCTGTGTCCTGACACAATGAAGATGCTGATGGAGCTCTCTGGCTACCCACCTGGAATTCCTCTCTCTCACATTGCAACCAGCACATCCTCTCTTTCCATCATAAAATTCATGGCCCTTATTCTTAATATCCGATCAAGTTGCTCAATCAATCTTACCAATTCTCTCTATGATGTACAGGTCCTCATGGACACCAACCAGGACTTGTGGAATAATAGACCCTTCTTTTTATCTCTGCTCATATCCTTTATTATTCCCTACTTCTTACCATGTAAAATTATGACCTCCTACCTTTTTTTGGAATTCAAAGTCCTCAATATTAAGGTGTCATCTTATCTTACCAGATTATTATTATCATCAATTAATCATTCAATTAATTAATTAAGACTGGATTTCCCTGTCTTCCTTAGGCTGAAAGTCCAGCACCCACTCCTGGGTTCAATCCCATTACTGATCATCCTGGAACTTTTAACCTTCTCTGTTAGCAAGCTATGCATTCTCTGCTAGTGAGAAGCAGCCTGGAGCAAAGGAACCATATCCACTTGACTTGGAGAAGACATCTCACCTCACTGAAGCTGATAATGATGCAGTTGGACTAGATTAGCTTTAGAGCTAGGATTAAGCTAGCAATAACGTCTCTTCCAGATTCAAACCATGATTGTTGGTGGCATTGCCTCTGACAAACTTCCCTGAGACACCTTAAGGGAAAGCAAAGAGCTAGAAGGAATTGGTGAACTGAGGGACTGGTCTAAAGAAGTTAATTTCTGTTAAACAGGAATTTAGGCAACAGAACATGAAGTATAAATCATGAGACTGTGATAACCAAAACTGGCAGTTATTGGTGATAGCCCAGAATATAACTGCTGTCATCCATAGTGTTTCATCCTTTCTCTCCTTCATGTCTGCATCAGGATTGTTCCTTCTGCTTCAGCAAAGGTCAGGAAGACAGGGAGTCCGTCAAAAGCATATGTTGTAATCATGGGAGATCAGGTTGGATAGGAACTTTCCGCTCGGTGCTCTGATCCAGATTCATCCATCAATCAGATTATCAATCTGTTACTTGAGGCTTTAAAGAACACATCAAGAGAAAGAGTTCTGAAGGATTCTCTGATCCAAGGTAACAGTGGCAGTCAAGCCATCTGCTTACAGGAACTGGCCACACATGATAGGAAGGAAATAGAGGAGATTACTGACCTTTGAAGATAACCTGAGTATTGATCTACTAGTCAACTAGGGAATGTGAAATTTTGACTTTATGGAGGAATGATTTTGTCTAAGTTTTGACCATCTCCTAATTATCATATTCAGCAATTTTTTTTCATTAATAGAAACAGACATTAAGAAATCCTCAAGTAAAAATATGTAATTTTCTATAGATAACAATATGAAAAAGCCATCAAATGACTAAATGTTCCTACCTGGATATTTGGATTTAAAAGTCACAGAACTCTCCCCAACTCTGTACTTTATGAGGATGTCTGTGGTGTCTATACAAGTCATGATTTCCCTAAAATTGTAACCTTCACTTTATCTTCAGACCATTTACTATGCTCTTCTGTACAGTTCAAATGTTTATTCCTGTCTTCTTCAACAAAACATGCCATCAAGACCAGGGGAAGATGTCATAATAAGTACAATTATTCTTTTCTACCTTTCCCTTTTCTATGTGTTCTTTTTATAACTGGAGAGTGATAGTCAAAGACTGGAGAAACCATTTGTTGGTACAGAAATATTTTTTGACTATGAATGCATGATCAAGGACTTCCCTCCTACCCTGACATTTAGTTATTTTCCTCTCTACATACTTTTCTTCCTCATTCTTAGGACCTTTCCCCCATGGACAGCCTGCTGAATTGGAAAGCTTTCTTTAAAAAATCTTTAGCTAGCAATCTTTTCCTCCTTATAGCTTTCACCCTTAATAGTTAAGGGTCTTGTGTCCAGTTTTCTAGTGTCAATAATGGCAGGTAGTATTCTGTACTTATAGTCAGGAAAATCTGGCCTTAAATCCCCTCTCCAACACTCCTTATTTGGGTGATTATGGATGTCTCATTTAGTCTCTCAAAGCCTCAGTCTTCATGTCTGCAACCTGAGGACGATAACCTGTAGTGCTTACATCACAAAATATGAAGACTCAAATGTATTTATTTAAAGAATCAGAAGGACACTTAGAAGTAATTATGTCCAGCAGCCCTAATTTTATAGATGAAGACCTGCAACAGAGAGTGTGGAAATGATTTGCACAAGATCACACAGTTATGTAGTGACAACACTGGGATTATAGTATGGAGTGTTTCCACTTCATTAAGTAGTAATCAAAATATGCTTCAGAACTCAATTAGGATCACAGTATCATAGATGTAGAATTAAGAGAGAATTTATGCTTCATTTAGGCTAATTCCCTCTTTTTACACATGAGAAAGCTGAGATTCAATGATTAAGTGACTTATCTAAGGATACACATACAGAGAGTGGTGATTCCTCTGAAAATTTACACTTGGTAGAATGTAAGATCCCTGAGAGATGGGACTGTTTTATTTTTGATTTTGTATTTTGATGGCCCTGCATATTACATGGCAGGAACCCAGTAGGTATTTCATAAATGTTTGTTGAGGGTTGTTACTGGGACTGAAGTTTATATTCTTTCACTCAGCTTTCTTTTCACATCACTTGAGATTCATCTAAAAAATTTGTCCTGATTTCAAAAGAAGATATTTACTTTTTTCTATATTTCATATTGGAATTCTGTTGGGGTCCTCTAGACCATTTTTGGGGTCCCTTAAACCCTACCCAAGGCTCTTGTCCGGCAAGAGACCTTGATCTAGTGAGTAACGAATGAGACGGGAGACAGGATGGTGATTAACTCCATTTATTCCAACTAGCTCACACACTTTATAGCCTCGGTTACATAAGCATACATTGCAAGCCTATCACATAACTAATTTCCTTATATGGATAGCTTCTTCACTCTATACCCGGAACTGCCACATTGTCAACCAGGGCGAGACCCTTCCTTCTAACGCCATCTTGTTCCACCCCTACTGATAAGCCCCTAGATTACCTAGGCAGCCTCTCAGTGTGGCTTCAGAGATGGGCAGAGGTCGGCTCTAACTCGTCCTGTTACAGAATTTTCCTTTATGAGTTAACTTTTTCTTTTTTTCTCTGGTCCTTTAAACAGACACCATAACTAGATCTAATAGGCTCAATACCAGTTGTCTCACATATGAGATAGAAGCATTTGCTTGTAAGTTTCTTGAGGGGAGGCAGCTGTTATTGCCATTTGTCCTTCATTCTCAAAGAGGCCCATGACATCAGGAAAGTGATGCCATGACTTGCAATGAATTGGATTGAAGTGAGGGAGGGTTATGGGAAGGCATCACTTTTACTTTCTGCTCCAGAACCATCTGGGTCCAATGACCAGACATAGGTCAATATGACTGGAGACGACCCCAGATGCACTGAGAGACCTTGGCCTTTTTAAGTGAAGGTCTTTCCCAGGTCTCCCCCAGGTCTCCGTGTTACCCAACATGGTCACAGTTCTTCATAATTAGTAAGCCCTGGGGAGGGAGACTCAGGGTGCTATGCCTGATCTACCTTAGTCAGTTCTTGTGTTGGGCTAGGTATAGATGCACTGGCCATTTTGAGGCTAGATATTGTCATCTGCTTTAGAAGGCTGGAGCTTTGAGTGACACAACACCTGTTAGACTTTGTGTTAGCCACTTTACAACAGACTGGAGAATCCAAAGGCAGCTCTGGACACCTGGTTCTACCACATGGAGGATCAAGGCCTTCCCTAACTGGCCTCTACTAGACCACAAAAATGGGGAGGCAGCAATAAGTATAGTGGGAGGAACACTAGATCTGGCATGAGAAGGCCTTGGATCAAAGATCTGGTTCTGTTCCTTTCTGTGATCTTGGGCAAGCCATTTTCTTCCTAACTCTACATTACTGTTTCCTTGACTGCAAAATGAAGGCTGTTAAACAAGGTTATCTCTAAGAGCCTTCCCAGGTCAAAGTCTGAATTACCTTTTTCTTTCTTAAGGAATCTAGCTAGCAACAGGCACAAAGCCAAAAGGATGGATGATGGATGCTGTTGGCTGCCTTTGAAAACAAACAAACAAACAAAAAAACCCTCCACTCCCACAGTTTCAAGTGTCCTTATATAAATTTTGGATTGTATCTATTATATGGAGGTCAGACATTGATTGTTCTTCATAAAAGGTGCTGTGGAAATGGGGAAAATTAGTATACATAACATCCTTCCAAGAAGTGCATCTAAATTCAGAAAACAGAAACTCCAGTCAGTTTCACACTGTGTGGATTTTTTTTATTTTATTCCAGGTTTTCTGGAGTGTGATTACTCCTCTCCTTGCTGTCCTCCTGCTGGCTTTCTGCATTTTGGTATTTTCCGTTATTTAGTGTTAATCTTCAAGTTGACTATGCATAAGTATTAAGCTACTGATGGTGTATGAAATGAAATTGTTTCATTTCTGTTCTCTGGCTCATCCTTGAATGACCCTTTTGAGACTTTAAACTCCAGGTTTCTGGAGGGGCCACTAGTCCTGGTGTTTGGAATTCATTTAATTAATAACCGGTTGCTGCTGAAATACCTTGCTGCTTAAACACTGAGTGATTTAGCTATTTGTACTGAGTGTCAGAGTCACAGAAATCAACAGCTATTATGTTTGTTTTTAGAGTTGTATTTTTTTCCTTTTTTTCTTTCTTCTTTCATCAGGGTAAGAAAAAAATATCTCTTTTCATGTGATTCAGCTGGTAAGGGTTATCCTTGCTAGAAATCATCTTACTGGAAATCTTTGATGATTCTCCAGATGGAGGGAGTCTCAACTGCCACACTCATTGAATTGTAGAATTCCAGAAAGAGAAGGAACCTCATTATTCATGGAATTATTGAACTTTATGAATCCAACTGATGCTTGAATAGGAATTAATTCTATAGAATCTCTCCCAAATGATCAATAAGCCTCCATCAAAAGATCTTAAATTAGGGAGAAACCACTATTTCCCTAAGCACTCCATTCTACTTTGAGGAAGCTAATGATAGGGAATATTTCCTTTGATAAAGGTTAAATTGGTCTCTCCTCATTTCCCCAACTCTTACTCCTAATTCTGCCCTATGGAGCCAAGTAGAGCACATCTTTGTCTTGTCCATATTCTAGCACTTTAAATACTTGAAGAGTCCCTTCATAAGTCTTCTCTACCTCAGGTTCAAATTAAAAGATATTAAAGGCATATACACAGAAAGTCAAAAATAGTGTTCTGAGTGTTTCATAGGCTGGTACACACATTTAGAATTAAGTGAAGGAACAAGCTAATATGTATTAATTATGCAACTTTTGCTGTGTGTTTAGGACTATGTTTGGCTAAGGGAAAAATAGAAGAATATGCTCTGGTTTCTGCCCTCAAAAATTTTCAAGTGAAATTCACTGATGTTTTCTGTTTGTGTCCTGGAATGGTCAAGAAGGGGAGTAATCATAGGAACAGATTCAGCATCAAGAATCTGACCCATCTGGATTGTCCTGCTTCTTCTGAGAACTGTTGTGAACCAAAAACTGTATCTTACCTTTCCTGGTCAGGGCAAGACAACAAGCATTTATTAAGTGCCTAAAAACTCAAATAGCTTAAAATAGAAACTTACAGACATTCTACACACACACACACACACACACACACACACACACACGAAATGACAAATAAAATTTTAGAGAAAAATAAGGCCAGTCACTGAAAATTCAGTAAGCCAAAAGACAGAGTATCTTGTGTGAAGAACAGTGAGGAGACAAGTGTCTCTTGAATGCAGTGAACATGGAAAGGAGAAGGGTGTAAATGCCAGAAGAATAGAAAAGTAGGAAGGGTCCATTTTATTAAGGAATTTGATTGACAGATGATTTTATATTTGAACGAGGAGGCATTAGAGAACCATCTGAAGGTATTGTATGGGAGAGTTATAGGATGTATTATTTTAATTTGAAGATGTTTCCCATCTATTAATAGGCCCATTGGACCTGCTTAAGTCACTTGGAAGCCTAAGTCACATGTGGCAGAAGGAGCTAAATAGGTGGAACAGGAAAAGGCAGAGCTAAAGCAGAGCTGAGAGGAAGTTGGTCAGACTAGTCAGATCTAGGACAGGGAGAGAAAGCAGGCAGATGGGGCAGAAACTAGCATGGGTGGGAGATCTTGTTGGTTATTTTATTTGAGGGAGCTGGTTTGTGTGAAGCCAAACAGAGGGAAGGCTTGGGGCTGGTAGTGCCCCCTGCATTGTTACTGTGTATGGATTTCTTTGTTACTATGATGGATTTGGTTTTCTGATGTTGGGATTTGGCTTTCTGGAGTTTGAATAAATGTTTTCGTTCTGTCTTCTATATAGAGAGTCTTTTACACTTTATGATTCAGAACTATGCTGACATATTCATAGTCACCATCAGGACTGTGAATATTGCATTGGTGCTACATATAGCTTGACCTAACTTTAGGAAGATTAATCTGATTAATTAATACACTGAGAGGAAGTGCATGGTCTCTAATGCAGAGAGACTTAAGGCAGGGAGACCAAACAGCAGACAAATGAGACAGCACAGGTTTGAGGTGATGAAAGCTGGATGGGAATAGTTGTGGTACCAAAGCAGAGAAAGGGGTGAATATAAGATGTTATGAACGTAATATTGACAGTATTTGGTTAAAGATAGGATATGAGAGATATAAGGGGTTGAATAGTCAAGGATGGTACCTCGGTAGTAAGCCAAAGATCAGGGGTGTGGAACCTGTGGCCTTAAGGCCACATGTGGCCTTTTAGCTGAAATCAAAAATTTGTTCTGTAAAATTTAGATTCAGTTAATAGGTTGCACTTAAGGACCTAGAAGGTCACATGTGGTCTTAAGGTAGTAGGTTTCCCACCCCTGCCTCAGGTGATTGGGAAGATAGTGATATCCTCAAAAGTAATAGGACAATTAATATGTAGAAGAAAATTAGGGGACCTGACTGGGGAGGGTGAATGAGTTCAGTTAAGATATGTTGATTTTAGGGCATCTATTCAAGATGCCCAATAGTCAGTTGGAGGTACAAAGCTGTAAATCAGGAGAGGTCTGGGCTCAGTAAGTAGATCTGGGTAGCATCAGTAGAGAGATGACAATTTAATTCATGGGAACTCATGAGATCTCCAAGTGAAATAGCAGAACCCTAGGAGCGACCCACTATTGGCAGACATTACCTGGATGAAAAACCAGCAAACGAAACTGAGAAATAATGGCTAGAGAGGTACTGGGAGGAGCACCAGGTAAGAGCAAGGCATGAAAATAGAGAGAAGAAAATATCAAAGAGGAGAGAAGATCAACAGAGTCAAAGGTTACAGAGGGGTTATAAAGAATTGGCTGTCTCATTTCAACCTTCTGTAATGTTCTTCTTCCTCACTTTAGCTTCTTAGGAGTTCCAGTATATTTAAAACCTCAGCAGTTATAACCTTCTGAATGAGAACTTTCCTTGTCTCACCTCCCCATTAAGGTTACAAGTATGTATATCCATACATATGTCTATCTATATTTATCTGCCTATGTGTGTGTATGTATGTGTGTGTATATATATATATATATATATATATATATATATATATATATATATATATATATATATATATATATATATATATATATATATATATATATATATATATATATATATATAATTTGTGCTGTCTGTCCAATTAGATTATAATCTTGAGAACAAGGTCCCAAATATACAGTTTTCTGTTAAATATGAATGACAATAAAGGTAGCTTTTTAACATTTTAATATTTATTGTCAAGCTAGGGACGTGACTGAAACAAAACATGCAAACAAGCTTAAAATATTTTCTATTCTGACAAACAGCTATATCACATTATTTTTGTTTTTGTGTTTCTAGTTTTAATATAGTTCTTGATCTATACTAGCACTTACTAAATGTATATAGAGGCATAAGTACTTGAAGTGGGTAACATATCTATAATATTAATACTTCCGTGAAACTGTATGCAACCATTGCCAAACATTAACATTTTATTTTATTTTGAAATTAAGAACCTAGGTTTGATTCTTTCTTAAAATACATAACTCCCATAATTCCTAAGTGACCAAATGGATTTGCCCTTGGCATTACCATTTCTTATTGCCAGTGCTTAATGAAAAGCAGTTGTCATTTAAGGGAAATTCCTTTAGAAAATGACTTCTTTGGGCTAGTAGCAAAAAAAAATGCCTTCTTATGGACATATTGTATTATTTTCACTAATTCACAACTCCATTCTCAAAGGTTGGCAATAAAACTGCATGTGATGTGAGATTGTCATCCTCCAAGTTGTAATTCCTGTGGATGAGGAGGATGATAAGTGTGTTGACAGATACTCCAAACTGTTGCCATCATCGTTCCATTTTTAGACACATTCTTTTCAGTCATGAGGGCCCCTGGAACCTCCAGAGTGCTTGTCTAAGGCTGTTGAGGTAGTGATGGCTATGGACTGTTTGCTATTATCACCTTCAGCTTCCTGATTATTGGGAAAAAAATTAAGTGACAACTGAGCTTATTCTGAAGTTTATTCCAGGAGTAGTTTCCAAATTTGTTTGTCTTAGAGTATAAAAGATGAGGGTTTTTTTTTTTTTTGATAAAGCTTCTTTGTATGTTTTGTTCTTGAGTCAGACCCTAGCTTGACAGCATCAGAAATGTGTGAGGAAGGTTATAAAACTGCTTTTATCATCATTTGTTCTTAACAGAAAACTGTATAAAATTTCCCATATTGCAAGTAAATACTTGGCCAGGGATGAGTAAATCATGTTGCATAAAATCTAGACAAATAGATGTGGATGTCCAGATAACACCCTCAGAGCACAGATCTAAATCAATTATCCCCTCCACCCAAACCCACCAAAATCTTCAGTGGCTCGCAGCAGTCTTCAGGACAGAATTTAAAGTCCTGAGCTTGTCGTTTAAAGCTGTACACAGTCTGACTTCATCCCACCCTTCCACGTCAGCACAAGTCAACAAGCATTTATTAAATGCCTACTATATGACAGAAAATGTGCCAAGTTGTGTCTATACATCTCAAGTTCTTTAAGGTACACTATATCATCAAAGATTCTGTCTGATGGATTGGTACCCTAGCACGGCATCTTTTTTTGTTGAGGATTGGTCATTGCCTCATCAATGAATAAGGGAATCAATAATATGGACAGATGTACATACTTCAAAACTACTTCTTTTCCATTTCCCCTTAGCTGATATTCTCTGTTGCTCATCTCTGGTTTATCATCTATATTTCTTGTTTATCTCTTCCACACAGCCTGTCACAATATCAGTCAATCAATTAATCAATAAAACTTTATGAAGTGGCTACAAAGTGTCAGGCAATATGCTAAATGCTGGGAATGCAAAAGGAGGCAAAGACGATCCCTACCTATATAGGATGAAAATAGGAAATAATTAACAAAGGAAAGATATTAAACATATTTATTTATTCATAGTAAGTTATGGGATAGGAAATAGACTTGGGATAACATTGGTATGGGAATTCTCAAGTGAGGAAACTGTACATTACTGCATTCTAGCACCTTTGCTGTAACTTATTATAATAATAGCTAGCATTTACAGAGCACTTGAAGGTTTGTAAAGCACTTTACAAACATTATCTCATTTATCCTCACAACCACTCTAGGAGATAGATGTTATTGTTATTCCCGTCTTACTGATGAAGAAACAGGCAGAGTTGAGTAATTTGCTGAGCAATGGAGAGCTAATAAGTATTTGAGGTGGGATTTGATTTCAGGTCTTCCTGAGCCCAGGCCCAGTGCTCTACATACTATATAACATGTTTGCCTGAGAGAATGGCCTAATTGCTTAAAAAATAGAAATACCTAGCTGAACTGTTGTTTTAAAGAGCATCACAGAGCACTGGACTCCAAGATTCCCTGGTTTTGAAGTCAACTTTCTCCTTACTATTCTACTGCCTCTTATAGAAAGTTAGTCTTCAAAAACATCCTTAAAATGATGTTTATTGGACAGAATTGAATGACAGGAATGAATGTCAAGAAAATGAAGATAATTTGAGGTGGTTTATATAGGTAGCAGTTCTCAAATTCTCCTGAAAACCCAAAGCAAAGGATTCTGAACCTGTAGTTTCAATTCCCTTTCTAGAGTTTTGTAAGTATTCTCAAAATGTACCAGTTTGTCTTTGATCCATTTAGAGGTTAGTTAGAAGAGAAAAGTTGCTTGTTTTTTTTTTTTTTTAAGTGGGACAGGGAATAAATATTCATACGATGCTGAATGCGTGCCAGGGATTGTGCCATGAACATAGCAAATATTATCTTATCTGAGATAAAAATAATGGTGAACCCTATTTTTCTCACTAATACTAAAGTTTTTTTTTTTTAATCTGAACAGTTCAAAATGATTCTTTAAAGCCTTGAGCTTGATTGTGGCTGTGCAGAACAGAGAAATCTGCTAGGTTACAGTCGTAATCCCTTGGTAGACTGGAGAAGTCTGTAACACCGTGACCCTAGGATCATTAATAAAGGAACTACAAGGAGTGAAGGAACCATTGATAGTATGCTAGAGGGTCAAAGAAAACAAACTTTTCTTACTTCATTATTTTCCTCCAGCTTGGTCTGTGAATGTGAGAGCTTGATTTCAAGAACAGACTAAAACAGGTCAGATGAACACATCATTCCTTCAGTTCAATTGTATGAGGATTATATTAAGTCTCTGCTATGTCCAAAAATTATGCTAAGCCCTAACTTTGAAAATATGAAAATGAAGCAATCTGTATCCTTAAGAAGCTCACATTTTACTGGAGGAGGAAATTTATGAAGAGATTCTGTATATATATGAAGAAATTTCAAGATCTAGAGAGCACACAAAACTGGATCCATGTGTGGGGAGAGGATGGAATACAGATCAACGTATTGTATCATGTAACACTTAATTGAACTTTGAACTAAGCAAAGATTTATGAGAAATGGATATGAGGATGGTACATGTTCAGGTATGGAACAGTATGAGCACAGTTGGCACTTAATACATGTGTTGACTAGTTTTGATTCAAGAGACTTTAAATAGTTTTACAGCTGCAAGGGACCTTAGTTTCCATTTAATTCAACTCATTTTGCAGAACACTTAAAGTCCATAGAAATTAAGTGACTTTCATCTAGGAATTTTAATGTTTTTTATAATTGTTGAATGGATGAATTAATGAATCAATAATGAATGACCGAAAAGGCACCTATTAAGGATTTATTATGTCCTGGGCTCCCTACCGGGGCCTAGGGATAGAAATACTAAAGTAGGATATTCCCTGCCCTCAAGAAGAATACATTCTAGTTAGATACCATAATGCATGTGGGACGGTAGTAGCCAAGAAAGTTAGTTTATGAGCCGAATTATTTACAGTCATTCTTGGGCTTATCTCTTCTCTTCCCCAATACCATGCATTTCCTCTATCCTCTGTACATTATTCTCACTTCTGTAGTCACCATATATGATGACTGTGAGCATGTCCCTCATGATACCTAACTTGGATGGACCTAAAAGTAGATTTTCAAGGCCATTGTTTGACTTCAAGAGTTTGGAGTCCACTCTTTGAAATATCAAAGAGGATTTGGAGTGGTGACAATAAAATAATTTCCCTTCATCTTTCCTGCCTGTGTTTTGTAGTTCTTGCTTTCAAGTGTTTGATATAAACTTTTAATACTGCAAGGCCCTTTCATGTTCAAGCAAAAATCAAGAAGCTACAATAGTAACTCAGTTTCTATGCCAGGTTTCAGGTGGATAAGGGTGAAAAGGGAGTGGGTTGTTCTATCCTTTTGGACTTATTCAGATGCAAATTAATATCTGATGTCTGTTTCCAGTATGTATAGCATCATAAGTTTACATCTGCAAAAGGCCTCCCTATGAGATTATCTAGTCCAACCTTTCATGTTAAAGTTGAGGAAACTGAGGCTGGGAAATGATCATAAGTGATTTGCTTAAGATCACTTGAGTAGTAAGTGACAGTCAGGATTTAATCCAGAACATTGGATTAAATCCTTGAGTCTTTACATTGTACCAAAGTACATTGTTGTTCCAATTTGTTTTATTTTAAATGTACAAAAGAGTTACAAAAATCTTCAAATCTTTTAAAATTTCATGTTGTCATTAGTATTAATAAAAACAAAACTTTCAGTTCTTGTAATTATATTACTTAAGTATTACTTTTTTTTCGCAGTAGAATTTAAAGTTGCCATGGTAATACCTGTTAGTCACAGGACAGAAATAAAAACCTGAGATGAGGAATTTTGGATAGCATCTGCTCTTATTTAGGACCATATAAATCCCAGATTCTGTCAATTTCATTTACATTAGTTATTCTTCGAAACATTTTATTAACGGGTAGATGTCCATGTCTCCACATGATGACTTACCACTGTTAGAATGTGAAGAGGCAGAGCAATGTGGAGGAGTGTGTTCTGGTCTGGAGACCTGGGTTTCAGATCTGCTTTCTGACTCAGGGTCAAGGTCCATGGTATTTTACAAACACAAATACACAAGGGTCTGTGACTTTAGTCAGCATGAGCAATTATTCAACTTAAGCATACTGAATTCATTTTAAATTTCAAGGGGAAATTGTGGGTCATCCTGAAGTGAAAGAAGTTGACCAGGGTTACCCAGTAAACAGATATCATGCCCAGTGGGGGGTGTGATTTGAGGTTCTCTTGATTTTAAGCCTGGTACTTTGAACATTATGCCATGTCACTGACATTTTTACTATTACCACCAACACCACCACTGTGACCGTTACTATGACCACCAATATTAGTAATATTTAAATATCCTTTCAAGGCATGCTTAATAAACTTTAAAATGCTTAGCACTATACCTGAAATACAATAGGCACTTAGGAAATGTTTCTTGACTGATGAAGATGCTCCACTGCTTCTTATTACTAATATCCACAAAACGTACTTTACAGGGCTGTGTAGTTGATCAAATGAAATACCTCATTTGAACTGCAATGAGTATGTTGTAGCTATTATTATCTTCTCATTGTGCTTAATTTTTAAATGAGATTCAGATAGAAATACTTTCAGGACAAGTCACTATCTTGCTATTTTACTTTTATATTTAATTTTCTATTGATTTTTGTACAGATGATTAAAAGATCTTATTTTGTAGTTGAGTTAAAGTTAGGGATAGGGAACCTGCAGCCTTGGGGCCACAAGTAGCCCCCAAGTTCCTTAACTGTGGCCCTTTGACTGAATCCCAACTTCACAGAACAAATCCCATTGATAAATGAATTTGTTCTATAAAACTTAGACTCAATCAAAAGACTGCACCAGAGGACTTAGAAGGCCACATGTGACCTTGAGGCTTCAGCTTCCCCATCCCAGTCCACACAACCTCTGTAGACTCACTGAGCTTCAGCAACTCAATCTCAAATTAGACAGGATGAGAGGGATGATGTGTTCCCCTTTCTGTTCACAGGTGGTGTTCCATCTTCTGTTACTCAAAAGAGGTGGTCTTGTCTCTGTTGTTCTTATATAATTGTCACGCATTTTCATAGTTCTACATGTTATCAGGGATCCCTTTCTCTCCCTCTTTGGTAATATTTCCACTGTTTCTCTCTCAGGTAGCCAGGTATTTAGATTCTCAATTATCACTGTTAGGAATGCTGGTCACAAAGGAAAAACACCATTGTGCTAGTGAACTGTGAGAGGTATTCTAACACATGAACACTATGGCATCTATACAAGATAAATTGGAGACAGAGATGATTGGAGTTAAAATGGTTAAGGAAATGGGAAGTCAGGAAGTTTAAAAAAACAGGGTATGGGGGAGAGAAGAAAATTGTGAGACAGGTACTGAATTCATTGAAGAAGAGAAAAAATAACTGAGTAAAAGAAATATGTGATAAGAAGAGACAACATGGACTAGCCATGTGGGAATTAAATCTTGAGGAAAGGGGGATGACTTGGAAAATACAGGGAGTAGGTTTCATGGCAACCCAAGGTATACAATTTTAAAAGGAGACACTTATTACCTCACAGGCATAACCATGTAGCATCTCAGGGTGGAATATTGGTATTCAAAGGACTGACTTTCACAAAATCAAAAAACTCAGGATCATTGAGAAAACTTGGCAGATTCTCAAAATTTGATTTAGGTGATTCTTTTTTTTAATTCCTGGCCAGCTCATTGTCCATCTGTATTTAATGTTCAAGAAAAATATGCTGATGTACCAATGCAGTGGGCTGCCTGCCTGCCTGTAGGTCATAGTCCCGAAGAGATGATTTTTTTTCATTCACTTTGTTCTTTAATATGATATTGAGACTGATAACTTTCCAGCCTGTCTAGTCCACTTGTTTTTCCCCAAACTCGATAATTCATCTCCCATCTCTGTGTCTTTGCATTCAATGACTGAATGCCTGGAATGGAACTGTTTGGCATAACTGATGTGGACCCCACATCATAACTTTTATGGAGCACAATGACTTTGTTCTCTCACTATGTCTTGGTCTCAATATTTCCAGAGAAAGCCAACCACCATGCAAAGTCCTAGAGATATCTCTGCTTTGGAGAGGGGTGAACACCTCTTATTTCTCAGTGTCAGTGCTTAGTTCCTTCTTGTTTGCTTCCCAAATATGTGAAATTCCTCAGTCACCAGAAGGACATCATTATGATTTAAATTAAATTTAATTTTTTTCAATTGATAATTTTATTTTATCTCCTTTTAAAATTTAACTACTTAAAAGTTTTAAAACAGAAAAAAAGATTTTGTAACAATTTTTTATACATAATATGTTTACTTAAACATAATATAACATCAGTTCCTCATAGTTACTCAGAAGAAGGCAATACAACAATAATATATCACAGTCCACTCTCTCACAAGTGGACATAGTATACATAGGGGAGAGTCCTCGTTTACTTACAGGAACCTAGCATGGAGATGTGTATAAGTGAGGACCATTCATCTACATGAAAAAACTGATAACCATTGACTGCAGCCATCAAAATCTATTTTTTTCTTTTTAATAAATGGTTTTACCCATGATACTCCTTCTCTGCTAACTATGACTGTTTTGATTCTCTCTGCTCTTTTGTTGGAGAAATTTATTCTCCTCTTTACTGATTAAGCAGTAGTAAGTTCACTTAATTGACACTTAAAGATCATCAGTGGAAGTGTTTTGCTATTATAAAGTAAAGAAGTTCCTTTAACATTCCTCCCCCCCCCCCATAAAAAAAAGATGTCATCATAAAAAAGCAACAAAACAACTTAAAAGCTCATTAGGTTGACTCTCTGGGCAATGCAAATTAGGTCTCCAATTCTTTCTGACAACTGCATTCATAGTGCCTATCAATCAGCATTTATTAAATGACTAGTATGTTCCAGGCACTGTGCTAAGCATTGAAGATACAAAGAAAGACCAATAACAATTCCTGCTTTCAAGCAGCTCCCAGTTTAATTGGGGGGCACACCATGAAAATAACTGTGTTCATAGAAAGGATAAATCACGTGCATATTGATATAGGGCAGTCTTAGAGGGAAGACACTAAAAGGAAGGAGGACTGGAAAGACTTTTTGAAAAATTTGGGACCTTAAGTGAAATTCAAAATTAGGTAAGAGACAGAGAATAAGAGGGAGAGAATTCTAGGAATAAGAACAGCAAGGAAAACACTTTGAGTTAGGAAATTGAGTGTAGCATGAAAGGAATAGCAAAGAGGTTAGGGCCACCGGATCGCAGAGTACATGGGAGGAAATACAGTACAAGACTAGGAAGGGAGGAAGGGGCTATCAGTGAAAGCCAAAGAGAAGAATTTTTATATGATCCTGGAGGTACTAGGGAGCTACTGGTTTACAGTACAACATAACAAACATACAATGTATGTTGCTGTGTATTTGCATACATCTTGTGAAAGTGTTTAATGAGTAAGATATAGTGTGGTAAAACTTACATTTTGAAATAAATTCAATTGACCTCAATATCCTATTGCTTCAATCATTCCTCTTTCTTCAAACAGAATTTTTTACTTTAGATTCAGTCATGATAATAATCTTTGCTTTTCACACTTTATCTGAAAATTCCTTTCATTCATGTAAAGTGTAATTTATTTTAAAATAGTTATTTTTGTACCTCCTTTTGAAACCAAAATGCTCACATACAAAGAGAATAATGCTTTATATCCTTCACAATTTGGTTTAACTTCTTTACTTTATCCAACAGTTCATTTTCTCTCACCCCCAAATTCATTTTATGCCTCTTTTTTGAAACTAAATTGATCACTTACAAAATAGGCAACACCTCTCCATTTAGCGTTGGAATTTTCAGTTATAATATATGCAAATATGTATAATTATGTCAAGATGAATGTTTAATAAAATTGATTTATGCATTCCCTCCATGTATATGTATATGTGTGTATGCATCTTTCAGTATGATGTCACTCACGTGTATGCTTCAGAAAATCTTTTAAAGAGGATGCATTAAATATTCTTAGGACCATCCTTGAGGACTTGAGGGTACATGAAATCAATTTTCTATGGCTCTGGTAATACTACTAGTTCACTACCTCTTTCAGTATCACATGACAGCACAGAGGTGAGTACTTCATAACGTCATGGAAATGAGTAACTCACAATTTCATGAAGGTTATTCTCGCTTCTCAAAATCTATGTTCTTGAAATACAAAGTGTAGTGGCTTCTACTAAATTGTATTGAAAAGTCTTTGAAAATTGTTCCAAAACAGACTATGTAATCTTTTGACATATTTATATGCCCAACATCTGATGCTTAAAATGCATTTTTCATTCATTCTGTAATTTGAGATTTATATGAAGAGAAAAAGAGTGAAGTAAGAACAAGAAACACAATTTTCACAATGAGTGTAGCATTCTAGATAAGTACATCACCAAAAATAAGACCATGATTAATTGAACAACCAACAATACTCCAAGAGAAAGATCATGAAACGTGCCTCCCTCCTTTTAGCATTAATATGGAAGACTCTTAGGGTAGATTATTGTATATTTTGTAAGATGACAAAAAATTAAATCAATTTAGTCCTTTTTAAAAAAAGAACTGCTGTGCTTTCTTACAAATGAATATTAGATTTTTAGAAAAGGGGTATTTTCTGAAATATACAATGTTTAACAAATGAGTATTCCCCCCCCCCCCATAAATATGAAAACAAAACAAAACGTGGTTGGTTAGTAATACTTATTTTTTTTTCAAATTACTGGATTCTAAGTTAAAAGAAGGATATAGAGGTTATAGACTATAGCTTCTTCATTTCCATGTAATGTAAACAAAAGATTTAAAGGATTTACCCAAGGTCACAAAAATGGGAAGTGGCCAAGTTAAAATTTGAATTCAGGCCCTCTCTCTCCCTCCTGACCTAGATTACTTTTCAACATATCTTGCACCTACTATCACAATATTATTAAGAGGAAAGTACCATATGAAATATAAGAAGCTATAGAAAGGCAAGCTGATTCTGCTCTTCAGTTTTATGATCCTGTCTTGATAAGGATACTGTTTATTTTAGAAGATGATGTATGAAGGATAATACACTTGAACAAAAGCCTGGAATGAGCTTCTCTGTGTCAATATGGTTTTTTTGTTCGCAATTTGCACTTGTATAAAGATTGTTACATTTTGAAAATGTCAAACCTGCACAGTGATTTACTTGATATTCCCAGATGTCATTATGATGTGTAATACCATCATTTCTAGATAATTCTTCACTTGACATTTACACCGGTGCTGTTCTGAATGTGTATTTTGTTACTGCCCTTGAACAGCCAAAAGTGGAGAGGGAGTGAACCTATGGCAAGTTCAGTCAAGGTTCAGTCAACCGTGTCACGTGGAAGCCGAAGCAAAGTCTGTTTTGAGAAGTGAGGTGTGGTTGCAAGGATTAAGATGGCAGTGGGCCCACTATAATCTGCCAAAATATGGACTATTATGTTTGGTACTGGGTAACATTTTAGGGAAAAAAGAATTAACTTCTAGAGAGTGATGGAGAGAGCTTGGAGAGCTCCGCTAAGAGTCTCTATCATTTAAGGATTCCCAAGTCATTCACTTCACCATTTCCCATCCAGCTGCTCTTGTGGACTTTATAATAATCTCCAGATGCTCATTATTCTGTAAGATGAAATCAACTCTGTAATTCATACCTTCTCAAATCATTTCCTATTACAGCTATAGGACCTCATTGTGCCCCAAACTAGATACCTTTGGGCCCCCTGCTTTACATCTGCTTTTTATGTATGGTCTTCCCCAAGTCTCACTTGTAACTTATGAACTTGGGCAAGTCATTTAACCTCTCAGGGTTCCAAGGCAACTATTTCAGACTATAAATGACAGAGGAGGTACCAATCTGAAATGTTTTATCCATCATTGAAGTCTCAGGTCCTGATCTGCCTCCAATACATCAATGGTTTCGCAGATCCACTGAAGAATTAATTGCATGTGAAGTAGTTGAACATAAGGTGTTTGGGATGGAGGAGACAATGCTTCATGCAGAAGATGGTGCTTGAATAACATCTTAAGGAAAGAGAGATACTCTATGAGGCAGAGGTAACGAGAGAGTTTGATTTAGGCTAGGGGCAGCCAATAAAGAGATATGGAGATAGAGTGTCCTCATGAGGAATACTGAAAAGTCAGTTTGGTTGGCTCACAGTGTGTGGGAGGAATAATTTCCAGACCAGAAAGATTGCTTGGAGCTAGAATGCGTTGGGCTTTGAAGTCAAAAACAGAGATTTTTAAAAATTAGATGTTAGGAGCAATAAGAAACCATGAGAGGTAAGTAGTGTAGTTGCATGGTCAGATTAGCACCTAAGGAAAATTACTTTGGGGAAGTGTGTAGGGTGAACTGGAATAGAGAGAGACTTGAGAATAATGAATAAACTGCTCCATTAATTCAGGTGAGAAGTATTGAAGACCTAAACAAATAATGTACCTATATGACTAAGGACAAGCGGCCAGATACAAGGGATGTTGCAGAAGTAAAAGTAGCTTAAGTGTGTGAATTGAGGGACAGTGAAGACTCAAGGATAATGTTGAGTTTACAACCCTGGACAACTAAAAAGGAAGGTGATGCCTTTGACAAATAGAAGAGAAAGGAGGATAGTGGAGGGATAGTGAAGAGTTCAGTTGTGGACACTTTGAGTTTCAGACTTTCTGGGGCATCCAATTTGAAATGTCCAGAAAGCAATTGGTGATGTAAGGCCAAATATAGCAAGCAATACTTGAACCCAGGTCTCCCTAATTTTGAAGAGAAACCCCTATCTACAAAATTGCTCTGCCTTTTAATGAGATTTTTAGGTATACCATCACTTAAGTTACATTTTTAACATAGAGAATAAGTAAATCTTCCAATTAAGAAAATTGGTAATGATTTGTACCTTGTTTAGTTTAGTGACTGTCACTTTTCTCCCACTATCACCACCTCTTAATTTCTGTTGAGTTGTAGTAGTCAGAGTTTTTGACAGGAGTAAGCCCATTCTTTTTTTTTTTTAATAACTTTGTGAAGTGTTTTTTTAATATCACTATAATTTTCTCATGTATAGCTCTACTTCTCAAAGAGCCATTTCTATAATATTTAAAGACAAGAAGAGGAAAAAATCAGCATAATTGATAAAAATTGATAATATATGCATATATGTGTACATATATGTATACATACACATACTCAATGTTTTGTACCACATTTATGGACCTTCCAACTCTGCAGAAAGTTGTAGAAGAATCTTCTCTGATCTAGTTATTTCCATTGGCATTGTTGTAGTTACTGTGTGTATTCTTTTTGTTGTTGCTGCTGTTGCTCTTGGTTCATTCTGTATTAGTTTATGAAGATCTTTAATATTTTTCATTGTTCATCACATTCCACATTTCTTACAGCACAGAAATATTCCATTCCATTTATATGCTGAAACTTGTTCAGCTACCCCCCATTGATGGTATCTATTTATAATTCTTTACTATCACAAAAATGTATAATTATTTTGGTTTATATGGAGATTGTTTTTTCCAGAATCTACTTGAAACATAAGTCTAGCTATGAAATCTCTTGGCATGGAAATTTTAGTCACTTTATTTGCATGATTCCATATTGTTTTGCAAGCTCTTATGATGATTTACAGCTCCACTATCAAGGTATTAATGTTCCTATAATCCCATGACTCCTCCAACAATATTTATTTCCCTCTTTTTTCATCTTTGCCAATGTTCATAGGATGTGGTGAAACCTCAGTTGATTTATAATTGTCTTACTGGTGATTTAGACAATGCTTTCATATGACTATTAAGAACTTACAATTCTTTTGACCCTTGTTTATTCATATAACTTATCTATTTTTTTTTAACCATTAATCTATTGGATAAAGAATTTTTTCTCTCAAATTCTAATTTCCTTTTCTCACATTTTTCCTATCATCAATATCACCATTCATTTTTCTGGTTCTCACCTATTTAGATTTGAAATCTCAGATCAAGATGAACCATTTGACCTGTTAAATATTTTAATTTGGAACAGTAGAAGGATTAAAATTGATAAAGGAATACTGAACTGAGCATGTGTATTATGAGTAGAATCTAGATTTGTGATTCCATAAGTATAAGGAGGAAAATCCTTCTATCAATGCAGTTTAGCACCTTCTTTGTAACTCATAGATCTAGAGAATCATCTAAAACATGGAGAGGATGAAGAGCTTATTCAGGGTCACATGATCAGTATCAGTACCTGTCAAATTCATGACTTGAATACATCCAGGTCTCCCTGACTTTAGTGGTTGGCTTTTTATGCATTGTACTGCTTACACCAGATCATATATGCATGTATATCCAGATACATGTATATAATACACATATGTGCGCATATCATAGAAGCCTATGAGTACTTGTTTACGTGTGGTATTTGAATATGCAAGCATATATTTATACATACATATACATATACGTGAAATTCCTATATACAAATGTATGTGTGTATCTAGATATCCTTATAGGAATGTTTATGTGTATTTCTGGGTGTCTACGTGTGTTTGAGTAATTTTGAACAAGTCACTTCACCTAGGGAGTCCTTCATTTTCCCATTTATGCAATGAAGATATTGGACTCCTAGATGATCAAACTTCCAATCAGTTCCACCTACTCCAAAGTAGGGTGATTGCCACAGGAGGCAATGGGTACCTTCTTAATTATGAAAGGACTTCGCTGGATAAATTCATTGTTGGTTATGTTTTGGCAGGATAGTTTTCCCAGGCAGCAGAGAGTCACTATGGTCCATTTAAACTCCTGACATGTAATAATTTGTGATGTCAAGTCTCTACCAGTTCTATATCCTGGGACACTTTGCAATTCCAGAGCTACAATGATTTTACTGACCTAGCTTATCTTTTCCATGGTAAATTTTGACACCTTTCTCAAAAGCTAATCTTGTGAGCAGAATTATATCATCATATTTACACAATAGTAACATGGGGTTTTTCTGGTTAGTTCTTAGGCTGTGAATTTCCTTCTCTCTGTATGTACAGTCTATGACTGCTTTTGATTACACAGATGATTTCCCAATCTAAATATCTTGTGAAACTTCCTTACATCCAAACTTCTCACTGAAAGAGAAATATTCATGTGAATTGATATTTGCTAGTAGCTAATTATGATCTGTTAGGGTTATAATGCAGCTGTGCTGGCTGGTAACTCCATCTGCATCTGAGAGAAGGCTCTAATGGCTAATGCATGAAAAAAATTAAGCTTAATTCAACCAAGTCATAAGGAATTATGTGCAAAGAATATGAAGGTTGGAGCTGGAAGGTCGGCATTCACATTTTAGCTCTGCCACTCCCACTTCTGTCTGTGTGACCTTGGCAAATCATACTTTGTTTTTCTCTTTGGTAATATTAAGTGTTTGAAAAAAGGCTCTAAGGCACTTCTAGCTTTAATAATCTAAGTATTTATTAAGTACTTATTATGTATACAAAATTGAGTTCATTTCTTCTGGAGGGGAGAAAATAAAAATTCATATGAGGGTTTGATTCCTGCCTGAGAAAGATAGTGAGGACTGGATAAGAGCTTGGTGAAAATATTGTAGAAAAGATTTTCTAACAGGCACAGACAGATTGAGTTAGCCTCTGAGATCATCCTCAACTCTGAGGTACTCAGATTGGTATTATAGGGGAGAAAAGCAGTATTGTTTTTAGAACTATACAGTCCTCCTAGAATCATAAATAATTTATGTGAACAGTCTTTCCTCCTCCCTCATGCTCTTCACCACTGACTTTGGCCCTAAAAGTGAAGCTAGGTATGCATGGGTTTTCTATGTTTTCAGCACTACTCTTTTTCTGTCTGGGCACCATCTCTCTGCCTCATGTCTCTTGTTCAGCTTGGCCATCTGAACACCAATCACCGCTCTCCATGGGTTCCAAATCTTACTGGTCAGCCTCTGACCTCAGCAGTTTCCCAAAGATTTAATCTCAAAGGTTTAAGAACTCTCTATTGCCTCTAGAATCAAATACAAACTCCCTTGTTTGGTACTTAAAGCTTTTGAAAACCTACCTCCAGAATGCCTTTCCAGGATAAGTACATGCTTTTTCAATCCAAACACCAGAACATGGGGTGAAACTGATTCTCCTGCTTTTCTGTTCCTTATCTCTGGAACTTTTCACTGTCTGCTCACTGTACTCAAATTGCTTTCTCTCCTTATCTCTTTCTCATAGGCTCTTTAGATTCCCTTAAGGCTCATTTCAAGTGATATTATTACATAAGGCCTTTTCTGCCTTCTCTTTACCCTTTATGCCCCCAATATTTTTTTTAATTTTGCATTTATTTTGTATTTATTCATTTGCATAAATATTATTTCCTGACAATAGAATATGGGACTTGAAGGGTGGGAGATGTTTACCTTTTTGTTTTTGTACCTTTGGTGTCTAGTAAAATGAGTAGCATAGATAAATAATCCAGTGAATACTTATTGAATGAGAAAGGCAGAAGAGAAAGTTAGGATCTACTCCCTATGTTTCTATAAGAAGTTTCCCTGTCTAACATGGCCAGTTTGCATACCTCTCTGATATCATTCTTGGCTGGCTCAGTTTCCATTTTTGATTTAGTAGCCTATTTTGTCTTCCAGCCAATTGAAATCTAGCACCAGTGACTTCAGAATTCTAAAGTCAGTCATTCAGTGAATAATCATTTATTAAGTGTTTATCATGTGCCAATCATAGTATTAAGTGCCAAAGATACAAACTCTTGTAAAAGTCAATCACTTGTCTCAAAGTTTTTTTGGTCTAATAAAGGAAGTTGTGTGCACAAAACTGCATTCAAACAAGCTATATATGGGATAAAATGGACATAATTCACAGGGGGAATTGGCTAGAGTCAAGAGAGACTAGGAAAAGTTTCCTATAAAATGTCAGATTTTGGCTGAGACTTGAAGGGAACCAGTGAATCCAGGAGGAGAAGATGAAAAAGGAAAGAATAGCAATATGTAATTAAGTGCCAAAATGTAGACTGCAGACGCCAAGGATTTCAGAAAAGACAAAGCCCACTTGGAGAGGAGGGGTGATTAAAGAAAGATCCAAGGAAGATTCATTGTAGACTTTGGTAAGTGGGTAATGTGTGTGTGTGTGTGTGAAAATAATTACAAATCAGAGAAATATCATGGATAAAAGCTAAGGCATGATAGAATCACAATACCATAGGACTGTAGAATTTTAAAGTGAGGAAGAAAGAATATATAATCTGAATCCTAGAATTTCAGAATTGTAAGAAAATGTTTGTACCACCTTGTGCTATGCACAACTAAACCTATAATCCACCCCAGTCAAGGTTTCATTGTAGAATACCTGGTGAACATTTTGCAGTTGAGGAAACTGAGGCAATCAGAAGTTGAGTAACTTGTCCAAGGTGACACAACTAGTAAGATTTGAGTTTATATTTGAATTCAGAGCTTCCTGATTAAACATCTGCTATTTATCTCCTGTACCACTAGCTAGTGAAGGAAGAACCCACTATTTCTCAAGGCAGCTCATTGTACCTTTATATGATAGTACAATGAATATTGCTGAAATTGTTGTCAGAGAACCTGGGTTCAAATCCTGATTTTCCTCCTTTTTTTTGATATTAACTGGGTTATGTGTGTTCTATGCTGTCTTGTTAATAAAGAAGTTGAATGATATGTAAAGTCTTTTTTTCAAGCTTCAAAAATATATGATCCTAACCTATACCCATCTCATTTTATGTTTGAGGAAACTCAGACTTAGATGTGATCTGAGTTGACTTCTATGGTCTCTTCTACCTCAAAACCACATAATCCTATATTGTATGATATCCTAACATCACACATCCCCATTAAAGGATACTTTCATTATACCTCATTGAATATTGGAAGTTTAATATAGATGATTAGAGACCTCTCATTAATTTGTTTCATGGGCCATCCATTCATTTTAAGCCTTAGCTGCTGTCCATGGTGCCACATGCTAGCAAGACTCTGCCATCAGGCTTGTGGGCCTACCTGATTTTTATTCCCAGAGGGAATTAATAAACTTTAGAATCCCTTCAGAGAGTGCCACCAGTCTGCTATTTTTGCTTTATAAGAATAAATATCCGGGGCACGTGGAATTGTCACAATTTGAAAAGTCAGATCTTAATTACAATGGGAAATATGGAAGCCTGGGAAGATCATCCCAAACAACAGAATAAGCAGATTTGGCACTAATTTTTAACTTCAGATCTAATTTGAATTTAAAAGACAGGTGCATTTATAAACATAAAAATGAAGCCTGTGATTATTATTTCCTAAATAGACTTTACAGGTCAGTAGACACCAAAAGACAGGCAGATGGTACTATTTTTATTGTTTCCAAATATTAGGAAGAAATAAAGAGCTAGGTAGTTTCAGTGATTGTTTTTAGATGTTAAAAGCAATAAAATTATTAGCAGTGATTATATTGATCTACATAGCTATGCATCCATTTATGGGAAAAATAATAAAATTTGATGTTATAATGTATCTGTGATCTGATCAATACCAACAGTGCAGATCACAATACATGAACTTAAGCCCTATGCTGCATTTTTCTATATCATTGTAAATCCCCCAGACAAAAGTGGTCCAACATACTAAAGATTTTACTATCTGTATTTTCACATTTTTGATTGTTAATGTAGTATTTGGGTTTTGAAATAGCTAATGGTGTTGTCATTTATATTGTATTATCAGATATTTTCTGAATGAAGTCTTTAATGTGGATTTCTGTGTAGAAATCTTTACTGGCAGCGTACTGCACAGTGTCTAGCCCCATTGTGTATCTTCCCATTGCCCTTTGAATTATACATTATGTTGATTACATTCTGATTAAGGGGTCCAAATTTCTGGAGTACCAGAGCACCACCTGGTCAAAAATGATTTTTAAAATATTGTGTTAAAGATTTAGGAATGTGTGTACATGTGATACTCATAAACACATGTGTACATAAATTCATGTGATGCAAAACACATATATGCCTGAAATTTTAATATGTGCATTATACCTGAAGACAAACAATATATCATTTGAGTTTTTGATATGCATAATACACTTTCCAAAAATATTTTTTATAGATATAAATAGGATAATGCGTATTACTATTTTTCAAACTCAATTTCTAGTGAAATGGATTGGTAAAAACAGGGAGCTTGTGGTGAGAGATTTCCTCTACCAATAAAGATTAACATGATTTCTGCAAATTTTAGTTTAAGAGAGATTTCTTGGACCTTGAGCAGTTAAGGGATTTACCTAGTAACACACAGCCTTATATGTTTGATGTGGAACACAAACCTAGCTATTACTGACTTCAAAGCAAACTGTCCATCCATTACGCTATGCTATAACCTTTGTGTGTGTGTGTGTATGTGTGTGCATTTGTGTGTGTGTTTGTGTGTGATATGCTATACCACATACATGAAAAGTAAGATACAGTAGCATCTGCCCCCTGTCCATCACCTTTAGAGGCACAAATGATGCACACAGGAAAAGGTGGCAATGTACCATTGCAGGTTGTTCTCTCTCTCAATATACTTAAGCACATAAATACATGTTAATAGACCAATAGGTCAATAAACATTTATTAGGTACCTACTATATGCTAGACACTGTATTAAGCACTAGACACACTGATCTAAGTGCTAGAATGCATGTAAATATGCATTCATATGTGTACACACATAAATCTATATGAATATCCATAAACTCTATTATTCATAGAGATGAAGGGATGCAATATGGCAGCTTTGCCTCCCCGTGTGTTTGTGTGTGTGTCTGTGTGTGTGTACGTATGTGTGTGCGAGAGAGAGAGAGAGAGAGAGAGAGAGAGAGAGAGAGAGAGAGAGAGAGAGAGAGAGAGAGACAGAGAGAGAGAGAGACAGAGAGAGACAGAGAGATAGAGATACAGAGAGAGACAGAGAGAGGGATTGTGGTACATGTGGTGTTCAGTGAGGACTAGCATCTCTGGTGTCAAAACTTGCTGAGCCCTTTCCAGGGCTGCTCATCCACCTTTGGTGTCCAATTATTTTTTTTTATTTTGTCTTTATTTTAAATTTATTTATTTAACTTCTAACATTCATTTTCACAAAATTTTGGGTTCCAAATTTTCTCCCCATTTCTCCCCTCCCCCAGCGCCAAATGCCGAGAATTCTCATTGCCCCTATCACCCATCTGCCCTCTCTTCTAACATCCCTCCCTTCCCTTATCCCCATCTTCTCTTTTGTCCTGTATGGCCAGATAACTTTCTATACCCCATTACCTGTATTTCTTATTTCCTAGTAGTAAGAACAATACTCCACAGTTGTTCCTAAAACTTTGACATCCAACTTCTCTTCATCCCTCCCTCCCCACCATTCCCTTTGGGAAGCAAGCAATTCAATATAGGCCATATCTGTGTAGTTTTGCAAATGACTTCCATAATAGCCATGTTGTGTAAGACTAACTATTCTCCATTCTATTCTGCCCCTCATTGCTTCTGTTCTCTCTCTGGATCTTGTCCCTCCCCAAGAGTGTTGACTTCAAAGTACTCCCTCCTCCAACTACCCTCCCTTCCATCATCCCCCCCACCCTGCTTATCCTCTTCTCCCCCACTTTCCTGTATTGTAAGTTAGGTTTTCATACCAAAATGAGTGTGCATTTTATTCCTTCCTTTAGTTGAATGTGATGAGAATAAGCTTCATGTTTTTTCTCTCACCTCCCCTCTTTTTCCCTCCACTGAAAAGTCTTTTGCCTGTCTCTTTTATGAGAGATAATTTGCCCCATTCCATTTCTCCCTTTTTCCTCCCAATATATTTTTCTCACACTGCTTAATTTTATTTTTTAAAGATATGATCCCATCCTATGCAATTCCCTCTGTGGTGTGTGTGTGTGTGTGTGTGTAATCCCACCCACTACCCAGATACTGAAAAGTTTCAAGAGTTACAAATATTGTCTTTCTATGTAGGAATGTAAACAGTTCAACTTTAGTAAGTCCCTTATGACTTCTCTTTGCTGTTTACCTTTTCATGCTTCTCTTCATTCTTGTGTTTGAAGGTCAAATTTTCTTTTCATCTCTGGTCTTTTTATCAAGAATCCTTCGAAGTCCTCTATTTCATTGAAAGACCATCTTCCCCCTGAAGTATCATACTCAGTTTTGCTGGGTAGGTGATTCTTGGTTTTAGTCCTAGTTCCTTTGACTTCTGGAATATGATATTCCACACCCTTTGATCTCTTAATGTAGAAGCTGCTAGATCTTTTGTTATCCTGATTGTGTTTCCACAATACTTGAATTGTTTCTTTCTAGCTATTTGCAATATTTTCTCCTTGACCAGGAAACTCTGGAATTTGGCCACAATGTTCCTAGGAGTTCCTCTTTTTGGATATCTTTTAGGCAGTGATCAGTGGATTCCTTGAATATTTATTTTGCCTCTGGTTCTAGAATCTCAGGGCATTTTTCCTTGATAATTTCATGAAAGATGATGTCTAGGCTCTTTTTTTGATCATGGCTTTCAGGTAGTCCCATAATTTTTGATTTATCTCTCCTGGATCTATTTTCCAAGTCAGTTGTTTTTCCAATGAGATATTTCACATTATCTTCCATTTTTTCATTCTTTTGGTTTTGTTTTGTGATTTCTTGGTTTCTCATAAAGTCATTAGCCTCCATCTGTTCCATTCTAATTTTGAAAGAACTATTTTCTTCAGTGAGCTTTTGAATCTCCTTTTCCATTTGGCTAATTCTGCTTTTGAAAGCATTCTTCTCCTCATTGGCTTCTTGAACCTTCTTTGCCAATTGAGTCAGCCTATTTTTCAAGGTGTTATTTTCTTCAGCATTTTTTTGGGTCTCCTTTAGCAAGGTGTTGATTTTGCTTTTCTTGCATCTCTCTCATTTCTCTTCCCAGTTTTTCCTCCACCTCTCTAACTTGATTTTCAAAATCCTTTTTGAGCTCTTCCATGGCTTGAGCCCACCGAATATTTATTTTGGGTGTTTGGGATACAGAAGCCTTGACTTTTATGTCTTTCCCTGATGGTAGGCATTGTTCTTCCTTATCTGAAAGGATGGGAGGAGATATCTGTTCACCAAGAAAGTAACCTTCTATGGTTTTACTTTTTTTCCCTTTTTTGAGCATTTTCCCAACCAGTTACTTGACTTTGGGTCCTTAGTCAAGGGTAGGGTATACTCAGGGAATCTGTGAGATCTCAGTTCCTCCAAGGTGGCACAATCAAGCATGTGGACACAGAGGGTGATTTTTATGCCCAGAATTTTAGCAGTTACCTCTCTACAGTCACATGGCCCTCCAATTCCCAAGTCAGCACTGAGGGCTGGTTTTCAGGTAAGCTGGATGGGCAAGGTCCCCATTCAGTGTGAGACAAAGACCAATTCCCCCAGGGCCTCCACACAGGGTGGAGGCAAGATTCCGCTCTTCAACGCACCCAGGGGTTTTTATGCTCCAACCATGGACTTTCTGTATAGGCTGCTGTGCAGGCTCTGTGGCCGCTGCAGGAGCTATGGGAAAGCCCTTCTCCCTTCCTAGCCTGCTGATAAAACCCCATCACTGACCTTTGATGCCTGTGGGCCAATGGATCTGAGGCCCCGCTATGGTGACTGGAGATTCTGCCCCCGATGTGTCCTCTTCCCAGAGTCTCGTCGTGCCACTCAGCCAAGGCTGGTCTGGGCTCTACGTTTGGCTCCACTACCAGCACAACTGACATTTCCATGGGCCTTTCAGGTCACGTGGGCTGGAAATCTCCTCCACTCTGTTGTTCTCCACTTCTGCTGCTCCAAAATTTGTTGAGAGTCCCTCTCTACAGGTATTTTATGGGCTGTGGGGAGGACCCTGTGGAAGTGTATCTTTCTAGTCTGCCATCTTGGCTCCAACCCCCCTGGTGTCCAATTATTACCCAATTCTGACCTGTGGCTCCAAGAAGCTATATCATGTACAGCAGCTACCCCTTGGTAAAACTGTCTCAGCAGGCAAGGTAAACCAGCATTAGGATTATGGACAGGTGTCAAACCTGTTGGTGAGTTTAGGGGAATGTCGATCCCAAGCACATGAAGATTTCCCTCTAGATACAATGGGCTGATGGGAACAATTTATTTCCCTACTTACGAAGCTGGTTGAAGCAGGCACTTTGGAGTATCTAGAACTTGATTAGACATCAAAGATACCAAAGTCATCTACTTCATCCTGGACCATCACCAGTGTCTTGTTCTGGGACTTCTTTCACTCTGGAAGAGAGAATGAGGCTGATGACTTTGCATAATTATGTTCCATGAAATCCAATTCACACACAAGTAGACATATCATCTTCATGATGTCATTGGTCCTCTTCAAAAAGAAAGGACAACTACACTTATGATTGCAAGTGAACATATAAATATGCACATAAATCTGTATCTATTTCGGTATGAATATATATGTACATATGCATATATGTTCTTATATATGTGTATACACACTATGTATGTATATATGCATAGTAATTTAGTAAATAAATTATCATGCTACCTGCACTTAAATTAATTGAGATGTTCAATTAATCAGTTTCATTCACAGACTTCAGAGTGACAGAAGCCCTTGTAATTGGACAAATGCTATGAAAGAATGTTGTTTATAAAATTAAGAACCCCTGGCAATTGCTTGAAATAATTTATAAATTATTGAGTTAGATGAAAAGAGAATATTTTCTGAGACAGGAGCAAAAGCAGCCTTCAAGCAAACATCCTTGAATGTCCAGAATGTAGTACTGTGGTGGAAGGAATGACTTTGATTTTAGTATTGTCTTAAATCTCTCTTTCATGTATTTGACCAGAAGATGGTTTTGTTATTTTCTAAGAGTCTGGAGGATTTTGACCTAAATTTTAGTCTACTTGCTTCAGCCAGTGGCTAATGTTACAAAGAAATCATGAATCTAGAGAGAGTTTGGTTGTTTTACTCCTACCCACCACTATGTTCATTTCTCTCTCTGCTAAACCAAACATCCCAAGGGATTGTCCAACCGAAATTGATGAGAGATTGAACAAAGAGGCATTTTTATTAAAAAGAAAATTTAGGAATCAAAAATAAATAAAATTCAACTGTACAAACATCATGTATCTAAGTCTTCCAGTTTCCAGAGTTAAAATGTTGCAGGGACATCTGTCTCACTTCCTTCAATCTCTCTCTCCCTCTCTCCCTCTCTCTCTCTCTCTCTCTCTCTCTCTCTCTCTCTCTCTCTCTCTCTTGCTTGCTCACTCGCTCTTCTTTCTCTCTCCCTCTCATTCATATATATATACATATATATGTAACATACACATTCATACATGTGTATATATTCATATGCTAATTATCACATAAACACTTTAGTGATCAGATGTTGAGTGGAAGAGGAGAAAGGGAATAGAGGCAAAGTTGAGAAAACATCATTAAATATGTAATAGAATGTCATATGTGTCATTCATCACCTGATTCTACAATTTCTCATTATACCCTTTTAATGTTGAGTAGATTGATTCTAACTTTGCTTTGAGAGATGATGGAAAAATTAGAAATATTGAAAGAAATCCATGCAAACCACGTCATGTTTGTGGAATCTGAGAGAGAGATAAGTTTGTCTCAGGCATTTTTATGACCATGTTGACAAGCTAAAAAGCATAATCATTGCATTATTTCCAGGTCTCTGCATATAGCACTTTCATACAACCATGCCAATCATTGTGAAGAACAGAATTTATTGTTTGGACCATATCTTTTATCATTATTAGAGCAATGCTGTTACCAGTCTGGGAGGACAGGAAACCAGCAACTGCTACCAACATCTATAAAGAGGGAACCAGCCTCTATCCTATTTAAACATCCATGGTAATGGATGGATCTGTGACCTAATATTAGGCTGGTGAAGGAGAGGTAAACGAGAAAGAGAGAGAGAGAGAGAGAGAGAGAGAGAGAGAGAGAGGGAAAGACCTCATAGTTGGTCAGATAGGATGTGGGATTATGGTTACCTACATGCCATTCTGATGCCTTATGCATAGTGCAATGAGCTACTTGATGTCTTAGGGCTGTGAGCTAAAGAACTGAACATTACTGACTCTATATCTGGGCAATTCTCTTGTCTGTTAGGAATCCCAACTTCAGAGGTTGTGGTTCCTGGGCAATCAGCATCCCTGGAATACTTGAACTTCTGCCAACTTAGACATATTACCCAATCAGCACTCTTCACATCACTAGGAATCTTCTTCAAAGTGATAACTATGAAATAAAATAGTTAACAGGAACAAACAGAATTGTCACATCTCCTAAATTAATTATCTCATTTTTAGAATAGGAGGAACAACTAACTGTGACAGTAGATTACACTGGCCTTCTGCTGGCAAGGCATATGGAAAATTCCCATGTCTCCTTTCCTTCCCAGTATGATGAATGAGATGAGATTGGTTTCTGGCAAAAGGTTGGTGGTTCTGGGCTGAGATTTGCTTTCCAATGACCTTGGAGCTTATGGTTTGCTAAGGATGGCTAGTGAGAAATTCAAACAGACAGCCATTTAGATATGGCTCTCTTAGAAAGAACTAATGCTTCACTTCCAGAAGGAGGCCAGTTCTCTACAGTCATACTTGTGAGGCAGCTGCTCTCACTGTCACATCATGCACATCAAAGAGTGCTTACACTTGATGCTGGGGCACCTTCAATCAACCACATTTTAGCATCACAGAATTGAAGATTTGAAAGATATCCAGGAAATCTTGCCATGTTTCTTCTTGATAGAACAGATGAGGAAAGTATCACCCAGGGCAATAAAATGACTTATTTAAGGCCATACAAACAGCAAAGGACAGAGGGGATTTGTCTTTTATTAACACAGCAGTGGTCATTTCCTTTCCAAAATCAATCTAGGTCATATCCATTTCATCTCCAACAGCTTTGAGTGGGAAATTGTGCTTTCACACAAGAGATCAATTTTTCAAATCATCATCCTTGGGTATAAATAGTCACTTTCTGTTAATCAATAACCATATAATCCAGCTTCTTTGGTCCTTAAATTTCTCATATTTAAATGAAATAGCTTTACTAGATAACACCAAAAGTTCTTTATCGGGCTATGATGCTGCACTTTACTGACTTCATTTCTAGCCAAAATAGTCTTCTTTTTTAAAAATTGAGAAAAATGTAGAGTAATTCTTTTCTTTCTTCACCCCCCCCCCAAAAAATGAAATAATCTTCAGTTACTCAGAGGACACTAGAGAGGTATGTTCTTGATATGAGTAGACTGTACATATTACTCATGATGGCTTATACATTAAAGAATGCCAAAGGGATACAAAAGTAGAAAAGAAGGTGAGCTGGTCATCTAGCAAGAGCGAGGTGTAATTAATGGAGAGTCTCTGTGATTTCATAAATATCTGATGGACAGTGGTCCAACATCAAAAGACCAATTAGAAGGTCAGATATTTTTCTGAAAAGCACTTTCATGCTTCAACCTCAAAAGAAAGGTGTTATATGAGATGTACAATAATTAGAGGCAAATCCACAAGAAAGGAAAACAGAATTCACTCCGGAAAGACATAAAATGTGAATTAACATTAAACTTCACACCTAGATGTCTCATTTTGATACCCCTGCCTACCTCAGTGAGTACCCAGACTTTATGGAAAGGCACCATTCTGTCACAGTGATTCTGTCTCCTCCCCTTCCCCCAACTAGACCCACTCCAAGAACCAGCAGACATTGATTTTGCCTAAAGTCAGAAAGGAAAGAGGAGAACAAAGAGGAATCATGAAGGGTTGAAAAAATGCTGCTTTGGGACTGGGCACCCAACTTCAACAGTGGTTGCAGTGGCTGTCCAAACACCCTTTACTCCCAATACGGAAAGAAGCAATGAATGCCGATCATGACAAGTCATATGTAGTAAAGGCAGAGATATGACAAGGCAGAATGGTTAAAAACATGACACTATGTACAGTTATGTGAAGTGTGGCAGGAAGGGGACTCAGCTGAAGCCACCTAGCCCCCAGGGGTTACTCAAGGCTGGAACTCAGAGAAGCGAACTTCTTATCTCACATAAAAATGAGGCTGAATCCTAAAAGGAAGTCTAGCTTCAGCATGTTCCTGCACCAGTTGGTAGGAAAGGGCAAGAGAATGAGGGTGGGGAATGTAAGGAAAATATTGAAACATCAAATATATTAAGACAAAAAGCATCAATCAAAGCCCAATATTCAGGCCAGATAAATCTTTATAATAGGATGAAGAATGAATAAAACTTCAAATGATATCTAGCTTGATTAGTAAACATTATATTATGGAGAAAAATAAAACAATGGTTGATGAATTTGGTCAATTAACTTGACCAAAAGGAAAAAAAAATAGGGTTACATAGACTGTCCAGAGATCAAGGAACCATAATAAAAAACTCCAGACTGCTTTCAAAGAGAAAAAAAAAATCTATAAAATTACAAACTAGTAATAAATATAAAAGTCAGATATTAAAAAAACTTTAATAATTCTAATAGATTGAAAAATAACCCCACAATGGAGAGTTTCACTAAAGAAAAAAGAAGCACAAAGCAATTAAAATATGTGCAACATGAAAAAATTGTTAAGATGAAAATTTGGCAGACTAGAGGCAAGAATAATCAAAGAAGACAAGAAATGAATTTAATACAAGACAGATGACTTAACTTGGGGAATGCATGTGCAGAAATAACTTCTGAATCCTAGGTCTTACAGAAGAATAAGACAAAAAACCAACAACCTAACACTATAATGTGGGAAGTGATACAAGAAAATTATCTGGAACTTAGAAAAATAGATAACAAAGCATTAATTGGGGAAATTTATGAAGTGCCATGAAAAAGCACGTGTTTTTAACACCAAGATACAAGATGAATAAATGTGGCAATTTTTAGGACAAGGAGGACATTTTATAAGTGCCCAGAAGAAAGACTTTAAATAACAAAGGAAATGAAATTTAAATAACCCAAGATCATTCCATATTCTTGAGAAATCAAAGGATGGAATGTGATGACTTGTTTGGAAAAGCCAAAAAGTACAACCTAAAACCCAAGATGATATGCGTAATAATTGTGTGCCTGGGATTATTTAGCAAAAGGGAAGTATTTCATATGTTCCTCTAAAAGCAACAAAAATAAAACAACAAAATAAAACATAAATGTGAGCTGAATATTTTATTTCCAAGCTCATCAAACAACAGAAACACAAGACAATTAAATAAGTAAAATTATAAAGAAAAAACATATCAATTATGTGATTAAAAAATAAATCCAGAACACTCCATCTGTTTGATGAAACAACACAAAGGATTATCAGAATAATAATAAAAATAACATTTACTTAACACTAAAAGATTTGTAAAGCCCTCAACATATATGTTCACATTTGATACTCCCAGTAACCCTGTGAGTTAGGTGGCGTTATCATTCTCATTTTAGCAATGATGAAGCTGCACTGGACTGAGGAGGTGGAGTAATTTCTCTAGGGTTCTCTAACTAGAAGGTATCTGGGAGTGATCTTCAAATCCAGGTTTCCCTATATCCACGTCCACTGATCTATCCACTATACACAATATATGGGGCCAAGAATTCAAGAGAAATTTAATAAAATATGAGATAAAATAGGGGAATGATTGAACTGATGGACTTCAGACTGAAATCCTTGACCTCCTACATGTGAATAAATACATTTTTGTAGAAAGGATTTTCAGATGGGGTAGGGAGTATCACAAATATTTGGAATTCATGGCTGAACAATGAAGTGAAGGTAATATTTCTTGTTTTCAGATAAGAGAGACACTGCAGGAAGAGGAGCACTGAAGGTAGAAAAGGAGATGGAATGGTTCTAGGTGACTGGAGGAATGAGTTCTCCCATTAGAAGAGGGAAGAGAGTACCACTGATTAGCATTCCCATGGGGGAGGAGGTATTTGTCTGTGATGAGAGCCAGGAAATACATGGTCTATTTGGTCTGGATTGACTATGAGCACTGAGAGAACAACATTTCTCATAGTTATATATCCATTCACAGCATCTTAAATGCAAGAACAGGAATACAAACATTTCTAAGAGCAAATGACATCAAAATATTAAAGGTAATCTCCAACTTGAAATATGATGATGTGGCCTTTCTCACATAATATCAAGAGATCTAGAGAAAGTCATCAACATTTTAGGCAGACTCCCTTTGGAAGATTTAAAAGGACAAGCATCACATAGGATGAGAAGCAAAGAATGGATCGTGTCTTGCATAAGTGGACCACACATAGCAGTGAGATAAGTCATTCAGATGTCAAAATAGAGCAAGGAGGGCATATGAAAAGGGTCTCTAAAATTGTGTAGGGAATGCTTGATTGTCAAATTTCTTTTTTAGAAAACAGCAAAAGAATGTATAGATGTTTGAAATTAGTGACAAAGGAAGAGTAACCCGACAGGAATTTTTGTTTGAGAACCCAAGTCCATGATCTCCCTTGAGCAAGTTTCATAATTGAATCCCAGGTACTTATCTTGCTCAACTGAAAAATGAAGACATAAAAATAGTTAAATATTGAAGTCTGTTACTGTTCTAAACCTATCATCTTATGATCTTAGTCTTGGGGAAAATCTACTAATGATTCCCAGAATCCAATATGGAGCTTGCTTAAGTTTACATTGGTGAAACAATGACAGATTGAAATCCAGGCCATCTGACTCTAAATCAAGCTTTCTTCCCATTACATTATACAATGGCAGATAGAGAAGTGTACTTGAAGTCTGGAAGATCTGGGTTCATTTTCTGTCTCTGACACATATTGATTGTAGGACCCTGTGCAAGTCACTTAAATTCTCAATGCAGCACCAGATAATTCTCTAAGGCTTTAAATTTCAGAAGAGTCACACTTTTGCATAAATAGAGGGTGTTTTCTTCAAGAGTTTCCTATATCTATGAAACTATGGCTCCAGGTCCCATCCTCTAACACACACACACACACACACACACACACACACACACACACACACTTTTTTGAATGGTCACTTCCTACAAAATTTCCAGATATCTTTGGTCTGGAGAAACTTCAGGAACATTCCGGTTAAAATTAACCTTCCTTGATAGGCTTTCTTTTGTGGAAACATTATGGAAAAGAGGAGGGACCTAAAAAATGTCCAATTTTATTAATTTGCTATTGTTTTGGAGCTCCAAAAACATCACTGCCTGAAAGTTCAAACTTTTCATTTGAAGGTTAAAAAGCTCACTTTCACAACCTGAGAAGAAATGAAGACTGCATTGGCCAGTCCATCCTCAGAAAGCATACCTACAAAGAGTCTGGGAGAAATTTTAGATTTTCAGGTGGATAAATTCTCAAAAGTAATAAAATGACAGTTTAAACATTTCATCATAAAGACTAGACTATTAAAGACAGATATATGAGCTTTTCAGAGAAAAATGAAAACAAATGATAATTTCACTTTTTCAATATAATGCATATTACTGGTGAAAAAGAGACAAGTTTAAATGTGTTTAGATTTATAAAGAAAAAAAAAATTTGAAACTCATAACAAATAATGACCCCTAAACCAATCAGGTAGGAAATTGGGGGAACTGGTAATCCTCAAAGAAAAGTTTCTGTAATTTAAAAGAGGTTTTTCAACTCATAGAGTTAGAAATTTAAAATAAGAAAATTGGACTAGATTATTTCTTAATTCCTTTAATCATCTAATTTTACTTTCTCATATTTTCAGTCAAGGAGATTGAGGCTAAGGGAAGTTTATTGGCTTGTCAGATGTTTCATAAGTAATAAATAACAGATCAAAATGATTTAACCTCAGTTCACCTGATTTGCAACCCAGAAATCAAATAAATTTAGGAAAAGGCAAATTTAAAGATATATTTGGAATTTCCCCCAAAGTATCTTGTATCTGGGCATAAAGCAACTCTGAGAAAATTCAGAGGGAGATGTGATAAATATTTTATCATCATACCACATGGTAATGTAATTAAATATAAATAACCATAAGGTTATTTGGGATGATGGACACACCAGGCTTTTAGAAGCCAAGCAAGTGTATAAAAAGTTTCTCAAAATGCTGAAGACTCGGTTTACCTGGTAATCAATCAATCTGTGAGGCAAGTAAAAGAGTTCAGTGGGTCCTTTGAGGTGTTCCCTTTACAAAAACTTCCAGGTACATCTGGAATATGTTGCTCATGGAATCTGAGTGGCACAGTGGTTAGAATGCCAGCCCTGGGGTCAAGAAGACCTGAGTTTAAATCCAGCCTCAGACCCTTATTAGCTGTGTGACCCTGGGCAAGTTATTTAACCTCTGTTTGTTTCAGTTTCCTCCTCTGTAAAATGGGGATCATAATAGCACCTACCCGCTATGTTTGTTGTTAAGAGCAAATAAGATAATTGTAAAGTATTTAAATTAAAGTATTTAGCACCTGACTGGCACTTGGTAAATACTATATAAATGTTGTTGTTTCTCATAATCATCTTACTGACTCTCCAATTCAAATCTATTCTGCTTCCTGGAGGACTCAGAAGTCTGACGTAACAGCCACAAAGGTTCATAGGCTCTTAGGCTATATTAGGAACCTGGAAGCAGATATGACAGCTCTACCTGTCACATGACACTCTGAGCATGATGTTTAATTTAGGACACATGATAAGCTGGAAAACAACCAAGATATAGAATGCTTTAAGTTCATACCACATGAAGACAAGCTAAAGAAACTGGGAATGTTTAGTTTGTAGAAACTAAGATCACAGAATGTACAAGATATGTGTGTTTAAGTATGTCCAGCACTAATCTCTTCCCCAGTTTTATATTAACAACTCAGTTCTGGATGGCTCCAACTAGATGTCCTGTAACCATATAAAAATCAGCTGGTACAAAGAGAAATTTAATTACAACTTCTCTCCTAGCTCATGACTCTCCTAAACTTTCCTATTTCTGTTGATGCTACCACCATACTTCTAGTCATCAAGTTTTGCAACATAGGAATTATTTCTGACTTCACTACTTCAATTTCTACATCTAATCAGCTGCCAAGTCTTACCAAACCTACTTCCATAATATCTCTCCCATAAGCCTTTAGTCATAACCTCCGTCAGCATTCAAGTCTTTATCATCTCTTAATGATTACATTTGCTTCTTAATCTGTCTTCTTGTCTGTGGTGTCTTCCCTTTTCAATCCATCATTCAGGTAGATGTCAAATTGATTTTCTTAAAGCACATATTGGTCATTTCAACTCTCCCTTCCTCATTTATAAAACTTTAATGACTTTCTGATAAAATAGAAAATTTTCAGCCTGGCATTGAAGCCCTTCACAAATTGGCCTCCATTTGCCTTTGTAGTCATGTCATATCACTCCTCTACCTATTATTTTCTGTTTTAGTCAAACTAAATTATTTGCTTTTCCATGTACATTTAATAAAGGACATTCAATATCATGAATTTTTGCCTTTGTTCAAGGGGTTCTTGACATTAGGAATTCCGTCTCCTCACACTTACTTAGCAATACTTAGCTTCCTCCTGAGCACTGTTCAGATTTTACCTTGCAAAGGATTTTTCCTGAATTTCTCCCAGTAAGGTTACTGAAAATGTTATTGTTCCCTGTCTCTTGAAACTGTTTTGCATTATCTTGTATATACTTCACATCTACTTACATGTGAAAATAGCAGCTGTAAAATGGAGTGCAAACTCTTTTTAGACTAGTATTGCTTATTTTCTCAATGCTAAGTATAACACTTAAAAATTAGAAGGTCCTTGAACTGACTCAAATGAAAGCGTGTGTAAATTCCTTCAGCTTTGTCCCCAAGGGCAGAACTTCAAGTGATGGAAGCAGAAAGATATACTTAGGTTCACACTGAGGTAGGGTGAGGGTACTTCCTAACAACTAGTGCTATCAAAAAGTGAAATGGGATGCCTTGGGAATGAGTTTCCACTACCTGGAAGTTTTCAAGCAAAGAGTGAAGGATCACTTGTTGGGTGATGTAGAGAGAATTATTTGATTGAATTAGACAGAATCTGAGCTTCTCTGGTTATCCCATCTGCTAAGGAACTCTACCCACATTCTATATCCCAGGGTGAGGTAACATTTAAAGGCCTCCATCACTGATACCTTGGCATGAGTCACTTGGATCAGCATTAAAGATGAGAACATGAAGTCTGTGAGTATTATCCAATGAAGGGAAAGGTTACTGAAAGGGGTAAAGATATGGACCAATTTTACTTGCTTCACAGTGCTCTTTAGGTCTGGATCATGAGCTAGTCTTTTGCTGGAAAGAACAGAGTTCATTATTACATTAACACATGCCAGGTGTGGTGGAAAGCCTTGTCTCCCAGCCAAATCTGAGCAGGGTTTATAGCGAAGGAATGCTAACTTACTCATCTGAGGATACTCCACTGACAAGACTGATATATATATATATATATATATATATATATATATGTATATATATATATATATATGTATATATATATGTATATATATATGTATATATATGTATATATATATGTATATATATATGTATATATATATGTATATATACGTATATATATATATACACATATATACATATATATATGTACATATATATAGATATATGTACACACACATATATATATACATACATATATATATATATATATATATGTATCTACCCTTTAATATTCAAAACCTGTTCATCTCCACAGTACGTAGGGATGTACTCACTCACATGCCAAAGCACAATGAAAAACAATAGCAAAATACTTCCTGACTCACTCTAGTAATTTATAAAAATAATTCCACCGAATTACTACCTTCAGACTGTCAAAGAAGAGGGAGGGAAGAGTTGTTTTCTCTGTCCAGAAATTCACCTTGTTGCTGTTGAGTCACTCCTGACTCTTTGTAAGCCCATGTGGGGTTTTCTTGGCAAAGACACTGGAGTGGTTTGCTTTTTCCTTCTCCAGCTCATTATATAGATGAGGAAACTGAGATAAATAGGGTTAAGTGATTTGCCTAGGATCAAATGCCTAGTAAATGTCTCAGGCCAGATATGAACTCAAGTCTTTTTGACTCCAGGCCCAGTGCTCTCTCCACTGTGCCACCTAGCTGCCCAGAAACTCAACCACTATTTATGAAATTGTGAGAGTTGACTCATTTGCTTGGATTTTATTTGCTCCCTTTAAGTCTATTAATACTTCAGGCAACTAATATATAATTTTCTGGGTTAGTGTCTTTCCTTCTTCCCTTCCCTTCCCTTCCCTTCCCTTGCCTTTCCTTCCCTTCCCTTCCCTTCCCTTCCCTTCCCTTCCCTTCCCTTCTTTTCCTTTCCTTTTTTTTCCTTTCCCTATTATCTACTCACAAACTTTTAGCCAGTCATCCGTCTCTCAACCCCTAATTGTTCTTTTCACACAGTTAAACATGACCAATTTCTAGCCAGTCTGATTGTCCTCTTCATGCTCTCCAGCTTACTCATATTTTTCATTAACTATATCACCATCGGGCATGGCATTGCAGATGTGTTGTAAGCAGGGCAGAAGACAGCAAGACTCTGATGTTTTTATTCCAGAAGCTGCACCTCTTCCACTGTCTTCTAGGGTCACATTGACTTGACTGCCCCGTTTCTCTATTGATTCATATTATGCTTATAGGTCACTAAAACTCTGTGATCTTTTTCAAATGAATGACTTCTCTCTCCTACTTCTACTGTCTTATTCTTCTGAGGATTTTAAATACTCATATACGATTTTTACACTCAGTCTTATAAAATTTCATTGCATTCAATTTAACCCAATGTTCCTTCCTTTTAGAGCTTTTCATTCCTCATTGTCTTATAACTTCCTTGCTAACTTTGTCATCTGCAAATTAGATAAGTATGCTATGAGTTTATATAACTCATTGATTTTTTCAAACATCTAAGTAATACATTCATTGTCTTAATTGTCCCTCCAATGACATAGATAGCAGCCTACATATTTCTATCCATCACAAGTGGCACTTGTCCATGTCATCTCATGAGTTTTTCATGGGATACTCCCCATTCTTGGTACTTTCCTCTTTTTCTCTTGACACGGAAAGTATGACAATGAATTACAAAAGCCATTATCTGAGCAGTTATCTCTTACTTCCACCATCAGGTCATCCCATCTTTTTTCCACTCATGAATTTCTTTGGTAATAAATTTTAGTCTATTCCAACTCCATACTTATTTGTTCATAATGAATTGCAGCCAGCTTATACCTACTCTATCTCCATTTCCCTTAATGATATTTAATTTTTAATATTTAGAGATTCTATTCTTATTCTTTGACAGACACAAAATATTGGAAGTTTATGTGTATATACACGTGTTTCTATGTATATGTATGCAATATATACACATATATGTATATATGCACACACATATTCATAATGCATGGGTATATACATAACATATCATATATGTGTTTATGTGTATATAATGATGGGTAAGTTCTATAAGGTAGCTATTTAATTTCAGATTATAGTCTCTAGATAATAGAAATTGTTCATATACTTGTATTGTATTTTGTGAGTAGTTAAGCCACATCTTGAGATTGGAAGCTCTATAATACTCTAGTGTTTGATATAAGCAGCACAATTTCATCAACAAGTAGAAGATTCTGGAGGAAATCACCTTCAATAGGGGTTTGCATTTTCATTAAACAATAAGATAGGGGGATTTTTGTGTTCACTACCTTTTCTTGCCCTGATGTACTGTCATGTTTGGTGACCTACTTTACCTCACATTCCTCAGCCCTGATCATACCTCATTCCAACCCTTATGACATACGTCCTTCTAAAAATATATTTTATTCTCTTCCCAATTACTTGTTAAAACAGTTTTAACATTTGAAAAAAGTTTTAAGTTTCAAATTCTACCCCCTCCCTTCCTTCCCCCATCTCTTAGATGGTAAGCAGTCAGATAAAGGTTATGTATGTGTACTCATGTAATACATTCCTATATTAGTCATTTTGCACAAGAAGAATCAAATAAAAGAAAAAGAATGAAAGGAAGAAAGACAGTGAAAACAGCATTCTTCAATCTGTAATCGAATAATATCAGCTCTTTCTCTGGAGGTGGATAGAATGTTTCATCATTAGTCCTTTGGGACTGTTGTATTGACTGCATCGTTGTATTACTGAGAATAACTAAGTCATTCATATTTCTTCATCATGCAATATTGCTGTTACTATGTATGAAGTTCCCCTGGTTCTACTCACTTGTCTTTGCATCAGTTCATGTAAATTTTCCCATGTTTTCCTAAAATCATTTCACTTGTCATTTCTTATAGAAGAATAATGTTCCATCAAAATCATATATCGTATCCTGCTTAGTCATTTCCCATTTTATGGGCATCCTTTTTATTTCTCATTCTTAACCACCACAAAAAGAGCTACTATAGATATTTTTGTACAAATAAGTCATTTTCCCTTTTCTGATGTCTTTGGGATATAGACTTAGTGGTATTGCTGGATCAAAGGGTATGCACAGTTTTATATATTTTGGACATAGCTCCAGATTGTTCTGTAAAAGGGAGGCCATATACCCTTTACCTGATATTGTACCTTCCAAATTGTATCTCCAGGAACCACAGTACTAAACTCTTTAGTTTTGGATCCATACATGGTATTGTAGATGGGTGACTAGTCTTGAAATCAGGAAGACCTGGATCAAAATCCTGCATCAGAAACTTCCAAGCCATGTGATCCTGGGAAAGTCATTGAACCTCTCTGTAGCTCAGTTTCTTCACCTATGAAATGAGGAAGTTATCCTCCTCTCCATCTGTGGTCCTTTGCTCCAATGTAGATCCATGCTGTCCTGGCTAGAAAGAGCCTGCTACATCCAGCTGGACTTAGAGCTAACCACATTTATCCCAATCACTTTCTTTCTATGCATCCAGATTCTATTTGCATCCCTTTCTACCACTTATGTCTTGCAATGCAAAGAATAACCTGATGAATGCTGCTGTTGATTCTAAAAAGCAAAACAAAACATGTCCATGGACTCTCCTATGATGCATTTACCATTACTGTGACTTTCCAGAAAAAAAAATACCTCTCCCCACCACTACTGCTTTATTTATGTGCTCTTTAAAATGTAGATAGAATGAGAATAGAGATTGTCTTTACTTTTTTCTTTATATCCACAGTTCTTTGAGTCATGCATAGTACATGAAAAGTTTTTTCATTCATTCATCCATTAATTGATATATTGAATGATGTGCTAACAAATATGAAGTTTATATGGAATATTGTTTGAAAAATGTCTTTCATTTAGAAAATCAATGTTAGGAACCACAAAGTTATGAAAGACAAAAAAAGACAGAGACAAAATGAAAGCCAAATATACATACATACATGCAGCCTACATATACACTTTTGTTTTTGCCAACATTATAGTATTTTATTTTCCCTAGTTACACATAAAAACAACTATGAACATTCATTTTTAAAACTTAGAGTTCCAAATTTTCTCCCTTCCCCCCTCCCCAATGCCACCTGATTGAGAGGACAAGCAATTCTATATAGGTTACACATGTGAAGTCATGCAAAACATATCCATAATAGTCATGTTGTGAAAGAAAATAGACCAAAAAACTCTCAAGAAAAGGAAAGAAAGTTTGTTTTTAAAGTATGTTTCAATCTGATTCAGACACCATTACTTCTTTATGTTGAAATGGATAGCATTTTTCATCATCAACCCTTCAGAATTGTCTTGGATGCTTGTATTGCTGAAAATAGCTAAGCCATTCACAACTGATCACTACATATACATTTTCATTACATTGTGATCTCGTTGAGAGCAGGAATTGTCTTTTGCCTTTCTTTGCATCCCTAGCACTTGGCATGGTGCCTGACACCAAGTACTAACTTAATTCATTGACTAGTTGGCAAAAGCTCAGGTGGTTTACTAGAATGTATTCTGAATTTAGAATAATAAACTTGGGTTACAATCATGCCTCTATTTACTATTTATGTAATCTTAGGCATATCACTTACCCTTTGTAAGCCTCAGTTTCTTCATCTATAAAATGAGAGGTTTGGAGTCAACAATGTCAGAGGTTGTTTTCAGAGTTGGGTCTATGTTCCTATGAGATATAAAGTTCTCTGTTCTTTATAGAAAGGAGCAAGGGACAACATTCTCTCCAAGGATGGAATTCTTTCCCCATGCTAAATTTCTACTTTCATCTGCTCACTTTGCCATTTTCAACACCAACTGGTTCAGTATGCACACATGTGGAAAACACAGCTCCAACATACACATCTTTTTGTTACTAATCTACCAGATTTTCTGTTATTTGCAAAGTACTTTTCTTCTTCACATCAATTTACCTCAATTTGCATTCATTCCAATTTTGTATTCTGAAGCTCCAATTCTGTGTTTAGTAAAATTAATTTTTTGTCCCTATTTCAGTCCTAAACATAAATAGTTGGGGGTGGAGAGGATGATGGAAAAGTTTAGCATCATTGAAGCCTTTCTATCTTTCTATGCTGTTGTTAAAAGCTTTGCTTTGCAACACCTACAAGTATAGAACAGAAGGAAAATGGAAACCCATTAGTCTCTAACAATGCACCAAGCTGCCTGGTTAAAGAGTAAATAACACAGTGACAATTATATTGCAAAGGATAAAGGGGAAAAGGACTTTTCATCTTAAATTTTAATCTAAGTGAAGGTGGTTGGTTTTGTGTATATGCGCATACATGTATGTGTGCAAAAAATATTACTTAACATCCATTTACTTTGAATGTAGATAAGAAAATGCTGGTGATTAAAAGTACCTTTGCGGAAAGCCCAGGCAAGGTTTAGTACATCAATAAGCATGGCACATAATTAAAGTAATTGAAAATGCCCAGCATGTGTCCCTGATAGGTGGCAGTAAAAATCTTCGAGGAACTGAGGTTCTTGCAAAATACTGAGGATATTTTAACATCAATCTCTTTTATTTTTTAAACCTTTTATCCTAGTCCTTTATATCACCATAAAAAAATTTCTAATTGTCGCCTTCAGGTACATCTACTGGAATTAAGTAAGACAGAATTACTTTAACTTCCTCTTTTTTAGGTCCTAGAGAACAGCTGAGTGATCTGGACTTGGAGTTAGGAAACGGGTTCAAGGCTTGCTGCCAACACTTAACTGGGGCAACCTTGGGTGAGTTAATTACCCCCTCCCATCAGAGGATTTTGAACTAGATGAGAGATCATCAATTCCAATGCCTCCTCTTACAGTTGAGAAAATGGAATTCCTTTCCTACTTATTGATTCTCTTTTCTGTCACCTACAAACAAAGATAAACCTTCCCCAGTCTTAATAATCCCTTACTAGATTTCACCATTTTCTGGATATTATCATCCTCTAGATTTCCTCCCTTTCATCATGAAAAGAAAAATAAAAATCTTTCTCTATTCAATGTCTCTGTTTCCTCTCTGTTCAGTTGCTTAAAGCTCTACAATCTGGCTTTCAGCTTCATGACTTAACAGAAATTTCTCTGCGTCAACAATTCAAGTCATATTATTTGCTAGACATTGTGTTTAACGCTTGGTATTCAAACAAAGGTGAAACCAGTCCTTGCTCTCAATGAATTTACAATCTCATGGTGAGGAGATCACATGAAAATAACCAGGACAAATATGATACATCAGGATATACTGATACAATTTCAGAGAGAATGCAGAGGCATTTACAAAGGGAGATTGGCAAAGACTTCTTGCAGAAGAGAGAATATTATTTTTGGGGGGATTTTGTTTTTATTTTAAATAGTATTTTATTTTTCCTGATTATATGTCAAAAAGTTTTTTAGCACTCATTTTTAAAAGATTTTGAGTTTCAATTTTTTCTCCTGTCCTTCTCCCTAAAATGGTAAGCAATTTGATAAAGATAGTAGATGGACAATTATGTCAAATATATTCCCTCCCATATTAATCACAATTGTGAAAGAAGAAACTGACCAAAAAGAAAGAAAAAAAAACATGCCAAAATAAAATTTCAAAAGTATGCTTTGAACTGCATTCAGAGTCCAAAAGTTCTCTATCTGGATGTGGATAGCACTTTCCATCACAAGTCCTTTCAACTTCTCTTGGATAATTGTGTTGATGAGAGGAGCTAAGTCATTCATAGTTGATCATCACACAATGTTGGTAATACTGTGTACAATGTTTTCCTGGTTCTGTTTCATTTCACTTTGCATCAGTTCTATCTTTCCAGGTTATTCTGAAGTCTGCCTGCTCATCATTTCTTGAAGCACAATAGTATTCGATTGCATTAATATTCCAAAACTTGTTCAACCATTTCCCAATTGATGGGCATCTTCTCAATTTCCAATATTTTGCCACAACAAAAAGGGCTATTATAAATATTTTTGTAGATGTTAGCCCTTTCCCCTTTATTGTAGTCTTTTTGGGATACAGACCTAGTAGTGGTATTCTAGGATCAAAGGGTATGCAAAGAATTGCCCTCTAGGCATAGTTTGAAATTCCTCTCCTGAATGGTTGGATCAGTTCAGAACTCCACCAACAATGAATCACTGTCCCAATTTTCCCACACCCTCTCCAATATTTATCACTTTCTTTTTTTTTGGTTTTATTGGTCAATTTATTTTGTTTTATTAGTCAATCTTACAGATGTGGAGTGGCACCTCAGAATTGTTTTAATTTGCTTTTCTCTAATCACATAAAGTTTTTTTTCAAACTCTATGTTTGTCATCATTTCAGACTCAACATATATCCAATACAGAAATCATTATCTTCTTCCCAAACCCAACACCCCTCCCTAACTTTGCTGTTCCAACTGAGAATGCCAACATCCATTTAGTCACACAGGTTCATAACCTCAATGTCATCCTCAACTTGTTCACTCCCCAAATACATTCAATTGCCAAATCTTGTCATTTCTATCTCTACATCTTTTGAATGTTTCCCTCCTTTCCACTTAGAAAAACAATACACCAGTTCAGTCTCTCATTATCCCCCTTCTATATTTTCGAAGGAGCCTTCTTTTTGTCTTCTTTCTTAAATCTCTCCCAAATCTGATTCATACTGTACACAGGCAACCTAAGTGGTTTTTCTAAAGTAGAGTTCTGTCCATGTCTTTCCTCTGCTTTGTATTTTCCAGGGGTTTCCTATTGTCTCTATGATAAAATACTAACTCCCCAGTTTGACTTTCAAAGCTCTTCACAGCCTTCCATAGAACTTTCTCTTTATTCTTCTCATATATGGCTTATCTACTTACACTCTGCAATCCAGAACCACTGGGATCATGCTTTTCCTGACATTTTATCTCACACCTTTGCCTGGGCTTTCCCCCCATGACTGGAACCTGACCATTCCTCCTGCTCCCCTCTTTACTCACTGGTTTCCATGTAGACTCAGTTCAAGAAGCATCTTCTATATGAGGTCTTTCTTGATTCCTCCACCCCCTAGTGCCTTCTCTTTCAAATGACCTTATATTGATTTAGTGTGTATATATGTATATAGTTTATACACACACATATATACATATATGTAGGTGAATGTATACATGCTTATAAGCATTTATAGACCTCATTCCCTTTTTCTGTTTTCATTGTCACTCCACAATCTTCCTAATCCCTTGCTTTTTTGCTGCAGTGTTGCTCATAGTCTATGGGGTAAACCAACTAAATCTTATTTCATGGAGGAAGAGAATCAAAGTGATTCATGGGCATACACTGTAATTTTTTATATAACAAAGTATTAAATTACCAGAAAAGGAGGTAAGCAAGCTATATAATAACAATAGACATTAACACACATGTAATGCCAAGGAATCTAAATGGATGTACACAGCACATTATTGGGTGTATCCTTGTGAGGGATTGATAAATAAGAGTCTCACAGAAAGAGAAGTCATACATGCATTTCAGTCCACACTATTAGAGGGAGTGCCCAAATAAACACTTTCATGGATCCATCAATCAACTGAAATCTCCATTGCAAAGTACAGTCCAATGTGTCCTCAAGTTTGGAATGTGGTTTGAGTAGTGCATCCATCACTCTTTTAAAATTATGTGATACCCAAATAACCATATCAATTCTAGAAGGAATAGAAATTGTAATAAACTCTGTTTCAAAAAGTAGTTAAATGTCAACGAAAAGTATTCATAGCATTTGATGGAGTATCAAAGGCAAAAGGAGCATTAATGATGATCAAGTTTGACACCTTCATCTTTTAGATGATATTACTGTGGCACAGAGGACTTGTCCAAAGGACCAATGGAATGATAAACATGAAGGATTTATTATTTTATCAATGTAGTGAAATTTCAACCCATATTGAAACCTAGTTACAGCTTATTAATAAGCTCTAGAGAAATTCAGAGCCGCATAGCTAGTAAATGTCAGAAACAGGATTTGAATCAAGTTCTTCTTTAACTCTCAGCCCAGTTGCTATACTGCAATATATCTATTATGTTTCCATTTTTGTTTTGTTTTAAATGTTTCTGTATATCTTGCCCAGAAGTTGGCATAAAGAATCATTGCTTCATTAAATTGGTTGTCATTAATTTGAGAGGTAGTGTGGTATGGTGGAAAGAGCACTGCCAGTGAATCAGCAAATGTTTTGTAAGTGTCTACTCTGTGCCAAACACTGTGTTAAATGCAGGAATATAAAGGCCAAAATGAGATGTCTGCGCTCTCAAGGAGTTCTCAGTCTTCCAGTTCTAACATCAGACTAGGGCCCAAGTTCCAGTTCAAACATTTTCTAGCTCTGTGCCTATTTGCAAGCACCTTAATAAATTCTCTGAGATTTGGTTTCTATACTTTAGAAGGTCTGTAGAATGTACACATTCTCTTTATCACAGGGTGAAGGAGGTATTATATGAAGATGAGATATGGGAATGACTTCTTCAGTTAATGTTCCTGCAACAGTCACTATTCTGGAGAAGAAATGATTTGTATGTTGTTTGTGTAATCTTTCCAGTAATACTGGCCTGCACCCCAAGATTCATTATCAGTGCTTGCCTCACTCTTTTGTCCTATAGGTTACCAAGTCCTATTGACTCTACCTCCCTGACACCACAGACATTTGTCCCCTTCTTCCTGCTGCTATTACAACTACCATGGTTCAGATCCTTAATATTTCTTAGCTATACTATTTGCAATACCCTCTATATCAGGTTGGACCTTATATTAAATCATAGGCTTCCTATTGTTTATAGGATAAAATTTACACCCTTCTGCCTGATATTTACATTTCTTCACAATCTTTCTTTCCCCTAATTCCCATGGTAGTTTAGTGTTCTTAACAAACTCCATGTTTTTTGGGGGGCAGGGTGGAGCCAAGATGGGGGAGTAACAGCACAGACTTTCCATCATGCTCCTGACAAGCCCAGCCAAATACCTGTAAAAAATATCTCTAAACAAATTCTGGAACTGCAGAACCCACAGAATGATGGAGTAAAGCAAATCTCTGGAAGGTTGCAGGGAAGTGTCTATCACACCATAGTGGGAGCAGAGCACAGTCCAGTGTGGACTGTGAGTGCACAGAGGAGACCTGAGTAGGCCTTGAGGGCATTGAATCTCTCACATCTGTGGTGGATTCCAAACTTCGTGACCCAAAACACTGAGGATAAATTGGAAGGTATTGATTAGGAAAAGCTTATGGTACCAGTGCAGGAGAGTGGAGTGCTCTGGCCCCAGCTTCAGGGAAGCAGAGGGTGAAGGGGAAAAAGGAACCTGTGGCAGCCCCAGTAGTAGCAGGGGCAGCTGTAGTCACTATTTCTGGAGCTTTAGGCCCATAGATTATGGGGGGACTGACTGACTGACAGTATATCCCCCACGCCCGCTAGAAACAGAGATCTACCTTGACAAAGAGCTCAAAATTTGAATAAATGGCTGAAGAACAAGCAAAAACCAGATAAAGAATGAGACTGTAAAATCTTCCTTTGGTGACAAGGAAGACCAAAGCATGTAAACAGAAGAAAATAAAGTCAAAGTTCCTCCATCCAAAGTCTCCAAGAAAAATACAAAATTGGTCTCAGGTCATGGAAGAGCTTAAAAAAGATTTTAAAAATCAAATAAGAGAAGCAGAACAAAAACTGGGAAGTGAAATGAGAGTGACACAAGAAAATTATGAAAAACTACTCAACTGCTTGCTAAAGGAGACACAAAAAATATTGAAGAAAATAACACGTTAAAAAAATAGACTAACCCAAATGGCAAACAAGATCTAAAAAGCCAATGTCCTGAAAAGCAGAACTGGTCAGATGGAAAAGGAGATTCAAAACCTCATGAAAGAAAATAATTCCTGAGGCGGAGCCAAGATGGCAGACTAGAAAGACATACTTACGCAGGGCCTCCCCCCACAGCCCATAAAATACCTGTAGAGAGGGACTCTCAACAAAATTTGGAGCAGCAGAAGTGGAGAGCAAGAGTGGAGGAGATTTGCAGCCCACAATGACCTGAAAGGCCCACGGAAACGTCGGTTGCACCAGACGCAGAGCCCAGCCCAGAGCCCAGCCCAGCCCAGCATTAGCCAAGCAGCCCAGCGCGACGAGACTTTGGGAGCAGGACACCTCGGAGTGGAATCTCCAGTCGCAGTAGTGGGTCTTCAGATCCCTCTGCCCATAGGCACCAAAGATCAGAGACAGGGTTTAATCAGCAGGCCAGGAAGGAAGAAGGGCTTTCCCATAGCTCCAGCAGCAGGTAGCAGCCACAGAGCCTGCACAGCAGCCTGTAAGGGAAGCTCCATTGTTAGAGTGTAAAAACCCCTGGGGCCACTGAAGAGCTGAGTCTTGCCTCTGCCCTGTGTGGAGGCCCTGAGGGAGCTAGTCTTTGTCTCACACTGAATGGCAGCCCTGCCCATCCAGCTTATCTGAAAACCACCCCCCAGTGTTGACTTTGTGAAACTGGAGGCCAGGTGGCTGTGGACAGGTATCTGCTAAGATTCTGGGCACAAAAATCCCTCTCTGCATCCAGACCAGTACACGCTTCATTGTGCCACCTTGGAGGAACTGAGATCTCACAGATTCCCAGAGTATACCTTACTCTTGACAAAGGACCCAAAAGTCAAGTAACTGGTTGGGGAAATGCCCCCAAAAGGGGAAAAAAGTAAGACCATAGAAGGTTACTTTCTTGGTGAAGAGATATCGCCTCCCATCCTTTCAGATGAGGAAGAACAATGCCTACCATCAGGGAAAGACATAAAAGTCAAGGCTTCTGTATCCCAAACACCCAAAATAAATATTCAGTGGGCTCAGGCCATGGAAGAGCTCAAAAAGGATTTTGAAAATCAAGTTAGAGAGGTGGAGGAAAAACTGGGAAGAGAAATGAGAGAGATGCAAGGAAAGCATGAAAAGCAGATCAACACCTTGCTAAAGGAGAACCCCCCCAAAAAGCTGAAGAAAATAACACCTTGAAAAATAGGCTAACTCAATTGGCAAAAGAGGTTCAAAAAGACAATGAGGAAAAGAATGCTTTAAAAAGCAGAATTAGCCAAATGGAAAAGGAGGTTCAAATGCTCACTGAAGAAAATCATTCTTTCAAAATTAGAATGGGACAGATGGAAGCTAATGACTTGATGAGAAACCAAGAAATCACAAAACAAAACCAAAAGGATGAAAAAATGGAAGATAATGTGAAATATCTCATTGGAAAAACAACAAACCTGGAAAATAGATCCAAGAGAGACAATTTAAAAATTATGGGCCTACATGAAAGCCAGGATCAAAAAAAGAGCCTAGACATCATCTTTCATGAAATTATCAAGGAAAATTGCCCTGATATTCTAGAACCAGAGGGCAAAATAAATATTGAAAGAATCCACTGATCACCACCTGAAAGAGATCCAAAAAGAGAAACTCCTAGGAACATTGTGGCCAAATTCCAGAGTTCCCACGTCAAGGAGAAAATATTTCAAGCAGCTAGAAAGAAACAATTCAAGTATTGTGGAAATACAATCAGGATAACACAAGATCTAGCAGCTTTTACATTAAGAGATCAAAGGGTGTGGAATATGATATTCCAGAAGTCAAAGTAACTAGGACTAAAACCAAGAATCACCTACCCAGCAAACTGAGTATAGTACTTCAGGGGAAAAAATGGTCTTTCAATGAAATCAAGGACTTTTAAGCATTCTTGATGAAAAGACCAGAGTTGAGAAGAAAATTTGACTTTCAAACACAAGAATGAAGAGAAGCATGAAAAGGTAAATAGCAAAGAGAAGTCATAAGGGACTTAGTAAAGTTGAAGTGTTTACATTCCTACATGGAAAGACAATATTTGTAACTCTTGAAATCTTTCAGTATCTGGACAGTTGGTGGGATTACACACACACACACACACAGAGACACACACACACACAGAGCACAGAGTGAGATGAATAGGATGGGATCATATCTTAAAAAAATGAAATTAAGCAGTGAGAGAGAAATATATTGGGAGGAGAAAGGTAGAAATGGAATGGGGCAAATTATCTCTTATAAAAGAGGCAAGCAAAAGACTTTTCAGTGGAGGGAAAAAGAGGGGAGGTGAGAGAAAAACATGAAGCTTACTCTCATCACATTCGACTAAAGGAAGGAATAAAACGTACAATCATTTTGGTATGAAAACCTATCTTACAATACAGAAAAGTGGGGGATAAGGGGATAAGCAGGGTGGGGGAGATGATGGAGGGGAGGGCAATGGGAGGAGGGAGCAATTTGAGGTCAACACTCTTGGGGAGGGATAGGATCCAAAGAGAGAATAGAACAAACGGGGGGCAGGATGGGATGGAGGGAAATATAGTTAGTCTTACACAACATGACTATCATGGAAGCCATTTTCAAAACTACAGAGATATGGCCTGTATTGAATTGCTTGTTTCCCAAAAGGAATGGGTGAGCAGGGAGGGATGAAGAGAAGTTGAATGTCAAAGTTTTAGGAACAACTGTGGAGTATTGTTCTTACTACTAGGAAATAAAAAATACAGATAATGGGGTATAGAAAGATATCTGGCCCTACAGGACAAAAGAGAAGATGGGGACAAGGGAAGGGAGGGATGATGGAAGAGAGGGCAGATGGGTGATAGGGGCATTTAGAATGTTCACCATTTTGGGGTGGGGGGAGGGGAGAAATGGGGAGAAAATTTGGAACCCAAAATTTTGTGAAAATGAATGTTAAAAGTTAAATAAATTGAATTTAAAAAAAGAGGAAAAAAAATAATTCCTTAAAGATTAGGAGGGAGCAGGTGGAAGCTAATGACTTTATGAAAATCAAGGAATAATGAAACAAAACCAAAGGAATGAAAAAGTAGCACACAATTGTGAAATAAGTCATTTGGAAAAAACTACTAATCTGGAAAATAGATCCAGGAGAGACAATTTAAAAATTATGGGACCACCTGAAAGCCACGATCAAAAAAAGAGCCTAGACATCATCTTTCCTGAAATTATCAAGGAAAACTGCCCTGATATTCTAGAACTAGAAGGTAAAGTAAATATTGAAAGAATCCACCTTCTGCAAGTGATCCAAAAAGAAAAACTCCTAGGAATATTGCAGTAAAATTCCAGAGTTCCCAGGTCAAGGAGAAAATATTACAAGCAGCCAGAAAGAAACAATTCGAGTATTGCAGAAATCAGGAAATCAGGAGTATTGTGGAAATCAGCATAACATAAGGTCTAGCAACTTCTACATTAAGGGATCAAAAGGCTTGGAATGTGGAATATGATATTCCAGAAGTCAAAGGACCTAGGATTAAAAGCGGCAAAACTGAGTATAATACTTCTGGGGAAAAATAGCTATTCAATGAAATAGAAGACTTTAAAGCATTCTTGATGAAAGAACCTGAACTGAATAGAAAATTTGACTTTCAAACACAAGAATCAAGAGAAGAATGATAAGGTAAACATGAAAGAGAAATCCTAAAGGACTTACTAAAGTTGAACTGTTTACATTCCTTCATGGAAAGATCATATTTATAACTTTTGAAACTTTTCTCAGTATTTGGGTAGTTGGAGGGATTATATGTGTATATATATATATATATATATATATATATATATATATATATATATATATATATATATATATATATATATATATATATATATATATATATAGAGAGAGAGAGAGAGAGAGAGAGAGAGAGAGAGAGAGAGAGAGAGAGAGAGAGAGAGAGAGAGAGCACAGGGTGAGTTCAATAGGATGGGATGACATCTAAAAAAATAAAATTACTGGGTGAGAGAGGAATGCATTGGGAGGAGAAAGAGAGAAATGGAATGGGGCAAATTACCTCTCATAAAAGAGGCAAGAAAAAGCTTTTTCAATGGAGGGGAAAATGGGGGAGATGAGAGGCAAAAAGTGAAGCTTACTCTCATCACATTTGACTTAAAGAGAGAATAACATACACACTCAATTTGGTTTGAAAATCTATCTTACACTGCAGGAAAGTAGAAGAAAAGAGGATAAGTGGAGTGACAGGGATGAAAGAAGGGAAGGGAAATGGGAGGAAGGGGTAATTAGAAGTAAACTCTTGTGGGGAGGGACAAAGTCAAAAGAGAGCATAGAATAAATGGGGGACAAGATAGAATGGAGGGAAATATAGTTAATCTTTCACAACATGACTTTTATGGAAGTTTTTTGAATAACTGCACATGTACAACGTATATTGAGTTGCTTGCCTTCTCAGTGGGAATGTGTGGAGAGGAAGGGAGGGAGAGAAGTTGGAACTTAACATTTTAACAAATGAATGTTAAAAATTCTTTTTATATGCAACAGAGAAATAAGAAATACAGTTAATATGGTATAGAAATCTATTTTGCCCTACACAAAAATAAAGGAGATGGGAATAAGGTAAGGGAGAGGTGTGACAGAAGGGAGGGTGGGTGAAGGAGTAATCAGAATGCATTCTCTCTTGGGGTGGGGAAGAGGGGAGATGGAGAGAAAATCTGGAACTCAAAATCTGGTGCAAATGAATGTTGAAAACTAAAAATAAATAAATATGTTTTTTTTTAAAAAGGATTTTTTTCTTTCAAAGGTCTCTATGCCAATGAAATCAATATCCAAACCCTCCACATATATTTGTACCCTCAATACTCATTATGTCCAAAGACCTACCTAATTTGTCTACCATGACAGAAATCTCATTCTCCCTCCCTTTCTCTCTTTGTCTCTGTTTCTGTATCTCCCTTTGTGTTTCTGATTCTCTGTCTTTCTCCATCTTTATCTCTGTCTGTGCCTGTCTGTCTTTCTCTATCTCTATCACACACACACACACACACACACACACACACACAAAACCAGAAGTTAAGAAGAAAAAGGTGGAGATTGTGAGTAAATTGCACAATCCTCATTCAATCAGATTTCATCCAACAAGTCCTAGCTATTGCTCATGTTCTAGGCACTTTTTTTCATTTTCATGAGAATTTAGAGATGGAAAAAAAACTTTAAAGATCAATTAGTCTAACCCCCTCATTTTGCATCTAAGTGTACTGGGAAGCAGAGAACTCTCTCTACTCTGCATATCTGCCCACCCAGAGATCCACATTGTTGAAAATACTTGTGGTTATTGGCATTTGAGGACATCAGCAAGTAATGTTAAACTGGAAGCTTGAGACAAGCCCACTCTCAAATATCTGTGATTAATTAAGAAAGGAAAGATCTGTCTTAAAAAAACTTTTTAGTTCCTAAATTTTGTTTTCCAGATTTGTTGATTTATGTATCTCTCTCACAGGTTTTTTTTTTTTTTTTTTGTTCCTTGTACTGGGTCTGCAGTCTCTTCCAATGGACATATTTTTACAAAATTGCATGAGAACAACACATTTTCAATATCTAGCTGTGCTCATTATAATGGAATGCTAGTGGCTTGTGTACTGGATGAGGCAGCAGATCTTCTCTATGTCAAACAATGCATGCGAAAATGTGTGTGGTTTTCTCCACTCCAGCACTGAGTTTTTAAAGTTCCTTTTCAGCCCTATGCTTCTGTGATTCTGTAATTCTATCCATTTAAATCACAGCATCTTTTCCCTAGGGGTGCCATGGCAACCCTATTAAATAGTCCTCAAGGGGAAAAGAAAAAAAAAAGTTTTTTTTTCCTTCTGATTTAAACCAACACTGAAAAATATTTTAGAAACTTGAATTCCTTTTAAATATGAAAAAAATCATTGAATCTTAGAGCTGGAAAGATCTTCAGATGACATCAATTCCAATTTTTATAAGAATAGAGATAACTAAATAATAGATTGTTTAATTTAATTAATCAAACATTTATTAAACTCCTACTGTGAATCAGTAACTATGTTAACTAATAGTGTGCAAAGAATTACACCATTCAATGTTTCCTGGTCCCAAGGGGTTTCATTCCACTTAGAAACAGACTACATTACACAGATATAAAAATGTTAGATATATGTAGAATAATCAGGATGGAGCAATGTCTCTTAAAAGATTAGAGCATCATAGATCTAGGATGAACCATAGAGATCAAGTTGTCTAACTCTCTCTTTTTACAGGTAAGGAAAATATGATTCTGAGATGTCAAGTATGTCAATATCAGAAGTAGGACTTGAACCCTTGGCAATCTACTTCTGAGGAGTACTCTACTCTAAAGCGTATTCCAGTTACTCCAAAGAGCCAGGGGTCATTTGACTGTACAAAACTACCAACTAGCACTTCTAGAGAATGGAAAAGTCAAGTGTAAGAGGCAGTACTTGAGTTGAGTCTTGAAGGTAATTAGGAATTCTAAGAGATGGAAATGAAGAGGAAGATAGATTGGATTGGACAGAGAGACAGGAGTTATTCCAGAAGCCAGTGCAATGGCCCAGATGGCAGGAAATGAAGGATTAGAGTACAGTCATGACTGTGTAAGTGGAAGGAAGGTTCAGATTTAAGAGCTGGAAGCATAGCATTGAGAAGATTTGGCAATGAATTATGTCCATGGGGTAAGGCAGAAGGAAGTGCTAACACCATCCTGAGAGTAAAAGTCTCACTGATGGGAAGGATGGAGAAAGAAGAAGGGAAATTGAGAACGAAGAGATTTTGGAGAAAAGATAATAAATTCTAATTTGTACATGTTGAACCTGAGATGACTGTGGGATCTCCGGCTTGAAATGTCAAATAGGCAGAAAGGGGTGGCAAGCTTAGAGCTCAGGAGAACAACTAGAACTGTATATATATATAAATATGGGAGTCTTTTGCATTCAGATTGTGATTGAGCCCATGAGGACTGGGGACATTATAGAAGGGACGGAGAGAGAAAAGAGGAGGGCTCAGGGCATAGCCTGGAGGTACACCAATATGTAGAATATGGGGTATTGATTGAGAAGGAGGGATTAGTCACAGATGGAGATTCAAGAAGAGAGGGGTGCAAACTGAGAGGAGACCACATCCAGGAGAAAGGAATAACTGACAATAAATCTGTGGTATCTTTTTCTCCATTAACATATCATCAGCAAACTCAAAGAACATACCATCACAGGTAGAGAGGAGATGATTATGGGGGCAATCTAATGCAGAAGACCTGAATGAATGGGATCCAAGGTACAAGTAGTAGGAGGGACCTTAGTGAGGGGAAAGTTATTCATTCATCATAAGTGGGGATAAAACAGGGCTTACAAAGTGGGAGCTCATGGAGAGTGACCTCTACTTTTTCAGTAAATATAAGGAGACATTTTAGCCTCATAGGGAGGAAGCAGCATGGGAGATTTAGTCCATCTCAGCCTCTGTTTCCCAGTTTGCAAGATAGGGATCATAATAGCATCTACCTTACAGAGTTGTTATGAGGACTGAATTTAATAATAATAGCACAATTAACATTTCTGTAACTCCTTTATGTAGTAGGTACTATGCTAATTGCTTTACAATTATTATCTTATTTGACCTTCCCAATAACCCCAAGGAATAGGTGCTACTATCATCCCTAATTTATGGATTAGAAAACTGAGGCAAACAGAAGTTGAGTGACTTGCCCAGTGTCATACAGCTAGGAAGTGCCTGAGGCTGAATTTGAACTCAGGTCTTTCTGACTCCAGGTCTGGTACTCTCCACTGTGCCACCTACCTGCTCATTAAGATAATGCTAGCTAAAATTATCTGATTAATTATTGCCTAGAATATTGTCTAGAACTGGAAAGGAAATTGGACATTATCTACTCTACTTCTCATTCTGCAAGGGGAAAAAGAGACTAAGGAAGGATCATCAACTGTACCCATGTGATCATGATGTAACTTTTTATGAGTAGAAAGTAAAAAAAAAAAAAAAACAGAACAGAACAAGATTTGAGCCTAGATCTTCAGATTCAGAGTTCTCTTCCGTGCACCATTTCATTTTTTTTTTAAAGTATTATGCATAGATTGGCGTCTCCATGAAGTTATTTTCTCCTTGGCGACTCTTACGTAGTAGGGCAATATTTAACACTACTCTAACTTGCCAAGTACAGGGTGGTGCTATGGAAAAGATGTTGAATTTAGAGTTAGACAATGGGATTCAACAGATTATTATTTTTGTTGCTGTTACTGTAATTATTACTAATGGTAATGGTGATGAAGAGGATGAAGATGAGTATGATGATTGTTCAATCATGTCTGACCTTTCATGACCCCATTTGGGGTTTACTTGGCAAAGATACTCAAATGGTTTGCCGTTTCCTTCTCCAGCTCATTTTATACATGAGGAACTGAGTTAAACAGGGGCAAGCGACTTCTCCAGGGTCACATAGCTAAAAAGTGCCTGAGGATGGATTTGAACTCAGGTCTTCCTGACTCCAGGCTGGGTGCTCTATCCACTGTGCCACTAGCTGCCCAATACTAATAATAGCTTACTTTTACATAGGATTTCAAGGCTTGTGAAATGTTTTATATGAATTATCTCTTCTGAGCCTCACAACCCTGTGAGGTAGGTGTTGTTATTCTCCCCATTTTTTGGGTGAGAAAATTGATATGGAGAGGGGTTAGGTGATACATAGCTTGCACATGACACAGGAAGGCTTTATATTTACTTCTTCCTTACTGTCTCCACTATTTTAAATAGTTGTATGGGAAGAACTCATTCATTTAAGTCTGTTTGTCCAGCACCCAACATGGTTTCTAACGTATAACACACACTCAGGGAATGCTTATTGAATTGAATTGAATCTGATTTCAAATCCTGACTGCTTCTTAATCCTGTGTGTGGCCTTAGGTAAGACATTTCCTTTTGTGCCTCAGTTTCCTCATCTATCATGAGGGCAATGGTGGCGCAGAGGATTCTAAAACCTAGATCCTAACACTTTTTTGGGTCAGGAATATCTGAATCCAAATCAGGGTTTAAACAACTATTAGCTGTATGATCCTGGGCAAGTCATTAACCTCTGTCTGCCTCAGTTTAATTAACTGCTAAATGGACATTATCACAATACCTATTATTATTGTTGTGAGGATCAAATGAGATATTTGTAAAGGCTTAGCATGAGGCTTGGCACAGAGTAGGTTCTACATAAGTACTACTAATAATAACAGTCATTCATATCTAATATCCTTTCTAGTTTTAATTACTACCATACAGCTCTTGCTGAACATGAATTACACCCAAATTTTTCCCTCTCCAATGAGTTTTGTGTTTGTGAACTTGTATTTCTAAAACTAAGGAAAGAAAAGTGACAAAAGTAGATGTGGTTCTTAGTAAAATACGATAACCATGGTTGGTTTTCAGTATTCCTAGTGGACATTCCTCCCTTGTAGCCTTCTAATGCTCAGCTCCTCCATGCATTCCCTGATACAGAAGCCCAGCTCTGCAATCTGCCCTCCAGGGGCACAGGAGAGCCATTCAGGCTCTGGGCTTCAGGCTGAATCACAGATTGGGACCAACATCCAGAACTAACTTTCTGATGCTCTTTGCCAAACATGGGAAGAAATGGAGGGCTAATGAGGTGAAGGCAGCAGTTTCTGTACCTGATAGTTTTCTAGGATTTGCTCCAAGAGTATTCAAATGACCACCTGTAAATGGATCCAAAGCCACCTTGTGAGGATGGCAGGGACCAGCCCAGCCTGTCATGTTAACAAAAGGATATGAAGATGAAGCTTAGACAGATGGGGTAGGCATAGTGAGAACCCCCTGGAATTTCCCTAGGAGGTATTTTGGCTCATCTACAAGCTGATAGGGAAGCTAGGTGGCTCAGTGGATAGAGTGCTGGGCTTGGAGTCAGGAAGGTTCATCTTCTTGAATTTGAATCTGGCCTCAGACAGATGTGTGTGTGTGTGTGTGTGTGTGTGTGTGTGTCTGACCTTGGACAAGTCAGTTAACCTGTTTGCCTCAGTTTCCTCATCTCTAAAATGAATCAGAGAAGGAAATGGAAAACCCCTCCAGTACCTTTGTCAAGAAAGTCTTGAGTGGAGTTATGAAGTTATGAAGAATCAGACATGACTAAAAAACAATTGAACAACAAGAAGAAAGCTCATAAGTACAAAAGAGTTTTATATATTTTGTTTCTCTTGGAATGAGCAGACATATAGCCTAATGAATGGAAAACTCAACTTGGACTCAGGAAGCTTAGAATTTGCACCCTGCTTGTTAAACATACTGACTATGTCAGTATGACTAAATGTCATAACCTCTTTGTGTCTTTAAGAATATGTTACCCATGAGTTGCTTGTTTTCATCAAAGGAAGGAGTTTCCATACTGGCAGTTCAACCATGTTAATGAATCACAAATCCAGACCTCCTCTTCTCCCACTCCTTTCTACTTTTCCCCCCAAAAAAGAGGGAGAGCAATGGGCTAAGTGTCAGAAGAGCTTCTTGTGGGACCTAACTCTGCCACTCACTGCCTTTGTAATCATTGACCATTTAATTTCTCGGATTATCATGATAGGCAAATCACAGATCTGAGGTTTGAGATTATGAATCATGGATTAGTCACTAGACTGAGGACAATAATTGACTTTAGAGATTATCTGTTATAATTCTCTAATTTTACAGATGAGGAAGCTGAATCCTAAAGAGTTAAAGTAACTAGTACAAGGTCATATAAGGAGTAACTAACAAAAATAGACTTAAAGACTGGCTCCTTTTAACTCAAATTCTACTTAATCACTTAAGCTCACTTTTTATTTGTTTGTAATGAGTATTCTCATCTTATTCTAGACTTAGTAACATTTCCCTCTCAGAGTTTTAGTGATATCCAGCAAGTGTTGGGGGTTTATTTTTCTCCATCAGTCAGTATATTTTTTTTAGAACCTGCTATATGTTACGTATTGTACTAAGTGATTGAGATGCAAAAGCAAAAAATTCCTGCTATTAATGAGGTTTTAGTTTAATGTGGAACATGACATGAAAGACATTTGTACAAATAAGATTTATACAGGATAAGTAAGGAATGGTCCACAAAGGAAAGGTACCAGCATTAAGAAAAAATTGGGAAAGATTTTCTGTAGAAAGTGAGATTTCAACTGGAAACTGAAAGCATCTAAGCAAACTAAGAGGCCAAGATGAGGAGGGAGAAAATTCAAGGCATGGGGACAGCCAATGAAAATGTCCAGAGTTGGGAGACAGTGTATTATGGGAGACATCACTAAAGCATGAAAAAGGGAGATGGGGTGCCATATGCAGGTGTGATCAATAACAAAGAATAGTCACTGGGTTTAAACAGTAGATGGGAGATTTCTGAGATCACAATGCAGATTAATTAACTTTTCCTATTTTTTTTTCCTAAGTAAACCTTTTCTTTCCAGGGCTATCCATATTTAAAGTAAGTATCATGCATCCATATTACATCATATTTCTGGTTTAACATTCAGAACACATTTCTAGCCATTTTCTTAAATGGAATGGAAAGAGAAATGGATGACAAATCCTATACCCTTAGCAGAGTATTAACTTCTACTTTCTAATTCTGTTGGCAATTGTTTTTCATCTGAAAAATGCTGTATTCTTTACTGTATTTTCTAGCCTTTTAAGAAGAGCGATAAAGATAGCCATCATCATTTTCAAGTTTCAAAAGTTTTGTTACTATAGAATGTGTAAATCACAATATAACATTTCTTCATTAATTGAATTCTTCTATTCTTAACATAATGGGTGACTTTGAACCAAATTTCAATTTTATGAGAAAGCAGATGCTGACTTTTAGAATTGAATACTTATTTTAATCAAGTGTATAGTACTACGGAGAGTAATTCTGTAGTTCAGAGCTAGAGTTTTGTTTTTCTTTCCTGACTCTATTCCTCAATATTTCTCTTCCTTCTACCTAAAAGGATACATGTAGCTTTGTAGATTACGTAGTTATTTGAATGAAGATTAGCCAAATCAGTTACAATACTGTGAACTAGATGCCAATAACACTGATCCTTTGAAAAGCACTGTTAAATGATATCCTTCATCTTCATAGTAAGATAACTTAGTATTCATAGAATTTGAAATCTTTCTAATGAACTTAATAATGAAAATGCAAATGCATTGCAGGGATATGAGAAAGAATCAGTTGAGAGACTTTTGGCCAGTGTCCTATGACCCCTAACTATAACAGACTGCTGTGTAAGCTCACAAAAAGAAAACATGTCAAAGTTCTAGTTTAGTAAAAAAGTATAGAACTTCATAAGGTCTGATTGCTGAATAACATATGCTTTTAGAATATTTTGACATTTTTTACCAAAATACACTTTGAAAATGCGAAACATAGCTCCTCTTTTTTATTTTTAGCAGAAGAAAAATCTTAAACACAAATCATTTAAATCAATGATGTAATAAAAAGTGGCATTTATCTTAAAAAAATGTATGCATTAGTGTCATACCCCATTTAATGAATATATCTTTAGGTTCTTGTTTGCTAGACTGCAAATATTTCCTTATATGAAGCTGTCTCTTAATAAAGTGAACAGCAGTCACAATACATAGTGCATGAAGCATTTATTGGACTAGGTTTTTCCTATGAAGTCTAGACTAAACATTGGGGCAGCTAGGTGGTGCTGGAGTCAGGAGGACCTGAGTTCAAATCTCACCTCAGACACTTGACTATCACTAGCTGTGTGACCTTGGGCAAGTCACTTAACCCCAATTGCCTCATCCTGGGTCATCTCCAGTCATCCTGAGGAATATCTGGTCACTTGATTCAGATGGCTCTGGAGCAGAAGTGAGGCTGGTGACCTGCACAGCCTTCCCTCACTCAAAACAAAGTCAGTCAAGTGCAAGTCATGTCATCATTTCTCTGATGGCTTGATCTTCTTCAGCAACAAAAGATGAACACACACATCCACACTAAACATGAGGTATTATCTGCTTTCAGAGATTAGATAAATTATTGTTTTGACCTTAAAAGCATAAAGAGTTTAGTTCTCTTTTTAAACCATTAGAAGTTTTAAAAATCTAATAACAAACATTCGTTGACATTTTATTTTATGATGAATGTTTATTTAACTTATATCCAAAAGCTCCATTCTATGCATCTCATTTACCAACTACTACTGCTGTGACTACTTATAGTAAATACTGTGTGATGTGCTGCAAAACATTGTCAACTTGCTTCTTGAAGATAGTCTACATTGAACTAGACTTGTGTTATGATAGTACTTTTTTGATATGTTATGTGTAGTTATGATAGTACAAAGATATCTTTTGGAAATGTTTTACCTCTTCAGTCTTCAAAGTGATAACTGTTAGATATTGTTCCTAATGCTTTTGTGGTTTATCTCTATTATCACATTTCTTTCAGCTGCTTCATTTTAAACTGATTTTATATAAAATAAATAAAAATGGAAAGCAACTTTTAGGAAAGGGGGGGTAAATTTTAGACTGGAAAAGTAGAAGATAGCAGAGACATGAAGAGCTTCAATTGCCAAATACCTATGTCCCCTTCACTCCACTCACATAGCTAAAACCATAGCTCAAATTCTTCTCATCTTCAGCTGGACATTACCATCGATCTCCAAACTGGTCTGTTTGCCTCAGGCATTTGCCCACTCTAGTCTATCTTTCACTCTGCTGTCAAGGTGATTCCTTTAAAGTGTAGGTGTGACTATGTCATGTCCTATTAGTTCGATGTGCTCTGTTCTCTTCCTATTAATTCCATGATCAACAATAAACTCCCCTACCAGGCATTTAAATGCCTTTCAAAATCTCTCCTTCCCACCTTACAGTTTTCTTATGCTTTACTTTGCTCCATGCACTCATACTGTTCAGTTTCCAGGTCCTTAACATGACACTCCATCTACCATCTTCATGCTTGGTACTGGCTGTCTCCCATGCCTAGCATTCTTCAAGCCCAAGAGTTTGCAAGAGACATTTCATACTCCATCTGCTAGTGCCCCCATTTAACATCACCCTGCATCTAACCTGAGCTGATCTCATACATACTAGTGATTTAGCAAGCATCTCCCTAATTACAATGTATACTCCTTGAGAAGAGTGACTGATTTTCCCTCTTTCTATCCTCAGGAGTTAGCACAGAATCTGTCATAAAATAAATTATTAATAAATGCCTTTAACTGTCTTTTAATCAAGCATATGTACAGGTACATATTTATACATTGTGTCACATGTATTTTCCTTTAAAAATCACTGTACATGGAGGAACTTCAAAATTTACAGTATAATCATCTTTTGTGTTCTCTTGATGTCTGGAAGTTTTAATTGTTGATGATTGCTGAGTTAATAATAATTAAAAAAAACCCTGCAAAATCTTATGACTTCTGGTTTCCTATCTCACGTAAGAGGAAATATAACAAACAAAAAGGATGTTAGGAGGGAGTGGTGTGTGTGTTCGTTCTTCGTTGCTGAAGAAGATCATGCCATCAGAGAAATAATGACATGACTTACACTAGATTTTGTTTTGAGTGAGGGAGGGATGTGCAGGTCACCAGCCTCACTTCTCCTCCAGAGCCATCTGAATCCAGTGACCAGATATTCCTCAGGATGACTGGAGATGACCCAGAATGAGGCAGTTGGAGTTAAGTGACTTGCCCAAGGTCACACAGCTAGTGATAGTCAAGTGTCTGAGATGAAATTTGAACTCAGGTCCTCCTGACTCCTGCACTGGTGCTCTATCCACTGCACCACTTAGCTGCCCCAGTAGGGAGTGATAGATGAAAGTGGGATGACAGCTGGGGTAATGGCAGCTGAGAATTTAGCTTAGAGGGAAAACATTAAAAAGAATTTTTAAAAGATCACAATGTTACTACATGTGGGATTGGATACACTTGCAATGGTGACCTTCTTTCACTTTGAGTCACCAAGAAAAGAGAAAGTTAAGTGTGTAGAGGTGTAAGGTCCTTGAAGGACGAGGATTTCTCACATTTGGAACTTCAATTGTGATTATGGCTCTCATCTATGACAGTGTTTGGTGTTATGTAGCAGAACCTTGTTGATTGATGCATTCTATATCCTTCAGGTGAGGAGAAACAAAAATGAATAAATATTTAGAATATTATCATATTCAAACAGGAATAAATATTTCGAAATATAGACACACAAATGTTTTTAAACTTTCAGTGAATTTTAACACTTAAATAACAACCACAATAATAATGATTACACATAGTTGCCTGGAGCTTAACATTATTTCAAAATGTGCAGGGGGATTACAATTCCCCTGAATTGGTGGAAGGAAAATTCCTCCTGATGAAGACATAGATGGAAAGTCTAAAATTTAAAGAAATATTTTTCATACACACAGCACTGCAGATTAGTAGAGTTAGAAGTATCCTTGGATTCCATTGATACTAACCCACTCCTTTTCTTTTTATCTTATTTATGTGTTTCTTATGGATATCATCTCTTCTGATTCAACTCAACCTGTACTCTCTGTGTGTTTGTGTGTGTGTGTGTGTGTATGTGTGTGTGTAATCCCTACACCTGCTCAAATACTGAGAAAATTCTCAAGAATTCCAAATATTATCTTTCCATGTAGGAATATAAACAGTTCAGGTTTAGAAAGTTTTTTATGATTTCTCTTTCCTGTTTATTTTTTCATGCTTCTTTTGATTCTTGTGTTTGAAACTCAAATATTTTCAGTTCTGGTCTTTTCATCATGAATGCTTGAAAGTCCTCTACATCACTGAATGACCATTTGTTCCTTTGAGGTATTATACTCAGTTTTGCTGGGTAGGTGATTCTTGGTTTTAATCCCAGTTCCTTTGACTTCTGGAACATCCTATTCTAAACCCTTTGATTCCTTAATGTAGGATCTGCCAGATCCTGTGTTATCCTGATTGTACTTCCACAATACTCAAATTGTTTCTTTCTAGTTGCTTGCAATATTTTTTCCTTGACCTGGGAACTCTGGAATTTGACCACAATATTCATAGGAGTTTCTCTTTTCGGGTCTCTTTCAGGAGGTGATAGGTGGATTCTTTCAGTATTTATTTTGCCCTCTAGAACCTCCAGGTTCTAGAATGTCAGGGCAATTTTCCTTAATAATTTAATGGAAGATAATGTCTAGGCTCTTTTTTTTTTTGATCATGGCTTTCAGGTAGTCCCGTAATTTTTAAATTGTCTCTCTTGGATCTATTTTCCAGGTCAGTTGATTTTTCCAATGAGATGTTTCACATTTTCTTCTATTTTTCAAGCTTTTGTTTTTATTTTCTAGCTTCTTGGTTTATCTCATAGTCATTAGCTTCCCTGAACTGGATTCTCTCTTTCAAAGAACTATTTTGTTCAGTGAGCTTTTGAACCTTCTTTTTCATTTGGTTAATTCTCCTTTGTAAAGCCTCCTTCTCCTTATTGACTTTTTGGACCTCTTTTTTCCAACTGAGTTAGCCTCTTTTTAAAAGTGTTATTTTCTTTAGCATTTTTTTTTTTGATTCTCCTTTAGCAGGCTGCTGACATGCTTTTCAAACTTTTCTATGACCTGAGCCCATTTCATATTCATTTTGGAGGTACTGAAGACAGAAGTCTTGACTTCCTCTGATAATATGCCTTTTTCTTCCTCATTAGAAAGGATGGAAGGAGACACCTGTTCTCCAAGAAAGTAACCTTCTATGGTCTTATTTTTTTCCCTTTTTTGGGCATTTTCCCAGCCAGTTACTTGACTTTGGAATCCTTTGTCAAGAGGGTACCAGTGCTCCTCCTCTCTCCAGTACAGTGCTCAAGGCTGAGATTCAGATCAGCTGCTCAGCTCCCCCAGGGGCTTTGAGTGGGGGCGGGCCTTCACTCAGGTCTGAGGTTCAGATCAGCTGCTCAATTCACCAGAGGTTTTAAGCTGAGCTGCCCAGACAATGGACCCAGGCTGCTTCCTTGACCAATGCAGCTGCCCGCCTTCAGCTGCTGCTGCTGCCTAGGTCTAGTGCTGGGAGAACCCTGTTCCCCTCTCGCCCAGCTGGGAAAGCCCTCCTGCACTGACCTTTGGAGCTTTCTTTGTGCTTGTGGGTGGTGGGATCTGGGACCCTCCCTGCTGGGAATTCTTTCCCAGAGGTCTGTTCAGCTCCTGTTCCTCCCAGTGCCACATGGCCAGGGATAGGCTCTGCTCCACTCAGCCTCCCATGGGATAGACATTTCCTATCAGCCTTCCAAGTTACCTTTGGCTGGAAACCTCTTTCACTTTGTTGTTCTGTGGCTTCTGCTGCTCTAGAATTCGTTGAGAGTCATTTTTTACAGGTATTCTGTGGGCTGAGGGGGAAGCACTAGAGTATATGTGTCTTTCTACTCTGACATTGTGGCTTCACCCCTTGAGACTAAACCATTCCTGAACAAAAATCTTCTCTACACCATTTATGGCAAGTGATCATCAATCTTTCACTTGAAGATTGAGAGAGAAAGAGAACCCGTTGCCTCCTGAGACAGTCTAATCTACTTTGGGAGATCTTTAATTGGGGTGGTCTTTTTTTTCCTGCATAATGAGTGGACTTACCAATGGTACCCTTCTCATGATCATATGTCAAAGTTTGGGGAGTATCTTTCTGGAAACATGAAATGATATGTAGGAGAAAGAATGTGTTCTTCTATCCAGAGAATGCATAGATTTGCTTACTAGTTCTTGCATTCTTACCTCATGAAAAAGGGGATTTTTGGTTGACTATTAAAACATAAATGGGAGGCACACATAGGACACCCACATGAGGCAACTTAATCTTCTCTCTTGACTAGTTTGAGAAAAAAAAAGGCAAGCTAGAAGCATTTGAGTAGAGAGAAATTTTGGCCCCTCCTCATCTGGGCCAACATGTGCCCTCTGAATATAGACCTCAATTCTTTGCTCTGAATTTCATGCTTTAGTCTAAGGAAGGTTATTTTTGAGCTTTGAAAGGTTAGGGGAATGGGCTACCTGGAATCCAGGTGATGGATTTCCGACCAATTTTTGCAGACAGTGTGTCCTGATGAGGACAAAGAAATCCAGTGTAATATACCAGTCCTGGGATAGTAATGGGAAAGTCAAGTGGAAGCAATAATGACTTATTTAGCAGATGTATTTCTTGGAGATTGGAAGCTAGTAAAGGAATTGCTTTGTAGCAAATGGCTTAAGATTGTACCCCCTATCCCCAAGGAACCAAATGTTGGAGAGGAGAGTTTGACCCCAAGCATTTTGGGAGAAATACTTTGTAAAATAGGTTCTTGCTATATCTTCATAACAAATACTTCATAGTAAGACAGATTGATGTTAATATGCTGATTGAAACTGGAATGATAATCAGTAGAGGTTATCAATAGTGTAAAGTGGATATTAGCTGATTAGTGATTGACATTGGGAAGGACACACTAACATCGGAGATTGACTTAAAAAATTAGAGAAAACTCCAATGTCTCTCAAGAGCTCCTAGAGTGCAAAAAAGAAGCAGTAGCCAGCCTTGCTCTGGAAGACATCCCGTGTCAGTGTGTGTGAGTTCTTAAACTTCATTCATCTTAGACATCTTTGACTTCTCCAATTGTACTCATTTTTGATTTTTTAAAGAAATTCTCTATCATGGTCCTGTAGAAGGTACTTATCCCTTCTTCTTGATATTCTCTAGGTATTCAAGCACCGAAGTGTGGTGCTTAGGATTAAGCACAATATACCAGACAGTATATGGTCACATTTTAAAATCCTGTTAGGTAGTAAACAGAAATACTACTGTTATACTGTAGGTGGAGAACTAACCTTGATAGAGGTTCAAAGAGCTTCTTATAGTCACACATATAATGGAATCATAGATATTAAGCTAGTAAAACAATCTTAGAATTCATCAAGCCTACCTCTCAATTCCACCTCCTAGTCAGATCTGAGAGTGAGTGAGGTTAAATGACTTCCCTGAAGAACTACTAACATTACAGCAAAGACAGGATTCAAATTCAAATCTTCTAGTTCCAAATTTCAGACTTCCCACTGAGTCAAAAAACTGATACTTAAATACCAGCCTTTTACCTCTAATTTCATTGCTCAATTGACTACACCCCATTAATACGAGTTTCATTTAACTGAAAAATTTACTCCCTCACCACCACATTCTCAAATAAATGTAATGTTATAATCCTTAACAATTTTGTATACCATATGGTTTTGATATCAGTCTCTATTTGGAGATTTCATTTGCAAAATTCACTAATATTTTTCAGTGAATCATTAAAAAATGTTTTTTAATAGGGAGGTCATTTGTTAGATCCATGAAAAGAAAAGAGAAAAATGACTCTACAAATAAAAGGGAAAAAAAGTGAAAGGAATTTATATAACAAAAGTTTGGTTGGTCCCTTCCCCCTTCTCTAGAAGTCATGTGATAGATATCCATGAATGCTGAAGGAAATCTGGTGTCCAAATGCATTTGTTTCTTGTGGCTAAATGTAAAACTCCATTTGACAGCTGGTGAGAGCAAACAATTTCAGAAACAGATGATGGCAATGAGGCTGCCCAGCGAGGACATTTGCATGACAGCCAGCTACTGTAACATTTCCTATCAAACTCCATCACCCCCTGGGCTCCCAAACATGACAGAGCAACTTGCTTTCAGAAGGTTCATTCTTTACTGAATTCACAATGAATGTCACACCAACAAATACAGCATTACATTAAGAGTTGAGTCTTTGCTGTCGGAAGATTTTGCATTGAAAGTCAGCTACACGAAAATGAACAAACAAAAAAAAATGTTCCTCCCATTCAGAGTCATCTAGCTCTGTTGGGTCTCTTCTGTCTCAGATTTGCTGTGGCACTTTCTGGCTAGGTCCTATAATTCTGGATCAGATTATGAAATTTTGGATATAAAATGGATTTTATGTTATTTTGGGCTATTCTCCTAAGTGGGATATTAACTTTTTAAATACATAATATAAGCTCTTCAAGGGCAGGAACTATGTATTAATTATTTAAATTCAGTGCCTGGGACATGGTAAGTACTTAAGAAGTACTTGTTGATTGATTAATTACATGGACCTGGTGTCTACAATATTCCTATACATAGTGTAAGGACTTAACTAATGGTGGTTTGAATGAATAAATGAAAGGATATATAACAAATCAAACTGAAGTCAGGAACTAGCTATTCCCCAGACTCAGGAAGCCATGTGCTGTCTCCTTTCCTATACTGTAAATTTGGAGTCAGATGAATGGAGTTCAAATCATATCTTTGCCACTATCTATCCATCTCTCTCTCTCTCTCTCTCTCTCTCTCTCTCTCTCTCTCTCTCTCTCTCTCTCTCTCTCTCTCTCTCCCTACCTATCTATCTATCTATCTATCTATCTATCTATCTATCTATCTATCTATCTATCTATCATCTATCTGTCTGCCTGTCTCTATCTGTTATCTATCATCTATCTATTTATATGCCTCTCTATATCTATAAAACTATCTTTCTATATGGATCTATGCATTTAATGATTTTTACAAGATTCTTATTATGGCCTTCTGTTTCTTCATCTATAAAATGAGGGAGCATGGTTAATGTGAAAATGTGTTTTCCATAACCATATATGCATGTATGTGTGTGTGTGTGTGTGTGTGTGTGTATAATCAATATTGTAATTCTTGCCTTCTCAATGGATGGAGGAGGGAAGGTTGGGATGGAAAGAATTTGAAAACAAGACAAACCAAAATGAGGGAATCAGCCTATATGACTTTTAAAGTCTTTTCTTACTTTAAATCTATGATCACATAATGTTCTATGATGTCATCTTTCCTTACTTTTGTCCTTCAGGATGATTCTCTTCTTTGAATGTGCAACTTAGTTCTTGTCTTTTAGGGGAATCTTCTTTAAAAATTCCCCTACATTAGGCTAATGGTATTCTTTCCCTTCTTACATATTTCTACAATAGTTTGCCTAGGTCTCTCCTTTGCCCACATCATGGCCTACCTAGCATTAATCTTTCTTTCTTTCTTTTTCTCTTTCTTTCTCTCTTCCTTCCTTCCTTCCTTCCTTCCTTCCTTCCTTCCTTCCTTCCTTCCTTCCTTCCTTCCTTCCTTCCTTCCTTCCTTCCTTCCTTCCTTTCTTTCTTTCTTTCTTTCTTTCTTTCTTTCTTTCTTTCTTTCTTTCTTTCTTTCTTTCTTTCTTTCTTTCTTTCTTTCTTTCTTTATCATTACCACTCTGCTCATCCTTGTACTCTCCTCCCTCCAACCTTATACAATCAAATGTCCTTGAACCAAGGTAATTTTTAAAATCTTTGTACCTTTAGAACTAAGTACTTCTCATAACAAGCATTTAATACATGTTGTTAAATTGTTAAATGAAAAAGGGGACCAGGGCTTAATTTTTTTTCTCTCTTTTTCCAGTTTTGAATAAAATCCTAGTAGTACATGTTCAATAACTACCTTAAAGCTTGACTAATGCAGCACTTGGAGAAATGTTGATAAATATAGCTAGAGACAAATAATGGAAATACCTCAAATCTCCAGTCATATAATTCAGCATATATGTTAGGTTTGCTGTAGATACTATTTTTCACGACAAGAGGAAAAATAGTTCGGTGAGTAAAAACTACAGAGGTCTACATTTATCTTCTCTCTTACTCTAGCATCCTGTTTGAATTAGAATAAAGAAACATAATTCACTTTAGGTTAACCCATTTGCTCAAGGTCACAGAGATAGGAAACATCTAAATCCACAATTGAACTCTAGATCCCTTATTTAAAGTCCATTGAACCAGATGAGTGATGGCAGACAGCTTCTTGAACATGGACAATTGCAAGTAAGTTGTAAGATATTTAATGTCAAAGACCTTAACTCACATTTAATAGAAATAAAGGACCTTCACATAGTAGGTTCAATAATGATACTAAGCACTTATGAAGCACTTACTGTGTGGAAAGTATGTGCTAGGCTTAAGGGATTCGAAGACAAAAAAACAAATGATGCTTGGTGTCATAGAGATTATACTCTATTGGGGATGGAGGATAAAAGATAGACAGAGATAAAAATTAATAATCATCTTTATCATAGATGTCTACTAAATGTTACAGCAGAATCAAGGCAAATTTTCAGTGTGAATCAGCATCAGTTGAAAACCAGAGTACATGTGACCCCTATTGATATTTATCTTTTGCTAGTCAGCAAAAGCACTTAATATTTCAAAGCAAAATGCACATAATTAAACATTTTAGCAAGGTAAATAACAGGAAAGGTTTTCCCCATACATATATATATATATATATATATATATATATATATATATGTACTATGAATCATGGAGGGATATATACATGTACTTCTGTAATACCATTAGGTACTGTAGAACATTCATGGAGGAAGGCAAATGGAGGACAAACCTTGGTTCAGGTTCATGCAAATATGAGGTAACATATTTCTTAGGTGTTATAAAGTCACTGAAGTTTTCTGGGAATGACTGTCATAACTTCTGAATATATTGTTATAACTTTGTTATAACTGTTGTAACTTTCACTGTGATGGGACATTTTCTCAACTGTTGCTGCCCTTGTGGCACATGTGGGCCTCAGTTATCTTATAGCTTCTTTCAATATAATAGAGGAATGAATTTGACAGTTCTTTAACATGACAGTTCCAAGGCCATTTATGACTTTTTCTTGTGATTCAAAACCACTACCCGTTAGTAAACTACACCCATTCAGCTGTCTAGAGAAACTCAGCTTATTAAACAAAAGCAAGTTATTCTTATGTAATCCAACTTCCTCATTTTACAAGTGTGCAAATTTTTACAAATTTTATTCAGGAAAAAGTTGTGGATTAGTTACCTAAAACTCTACAGGCACTTAGTGGGAGAAGCAATGACTTACATGAAAAGATATAGAATGAACTAAGCAGAACTAGGAAAACAATTTACACAATGAATTAAATGAATTTAAATGGAAAGTTTAAGAAAAGATATAGAACTAAATGCCATAAAATTATAATTACATTTTGATTCAGAGAAGAGTTGAGAAAAGACTTATCACTTTTTTTCTTTACAGGAAGGAGAAAATATATGGGTCTGAAATATTTATACTGGTAGATTTCATTGGCCTATTTATTGATTTACTGAACTGCTTTCTTTTTTATTCTTTCTTTTTCTTCTTGATTACAGTAGCTCACTAACTAGGGTTGACCACTTTTCTGGCTCTTCATTTCCTTATCTAAACTCCTGTTAATGTTCATATCTGTGACAATCCAGGGAAGAAAGCCTTTGGTTTTGTTGATGGATTTCATAAGATGGGAATGAAAGAACAAAATGTTCAGAAATGAAGTTGATGTGAAAATGAATGTAATAAACAACAAAAGCTAAATTAAATGAAAAAAAATCCCATAGAAAAGGCATGAAAAATGTTCCATGCATGATCGAGAGGAAGACAGGACACTTTCAGATTCCATTTACACTTACTGCTGATGATCATTTGTGAAGGAATAAAATTAAAAGTAGTTATTTTGTCTATATGCATTAGGCATCCTGCTTTAAAAATAGCAACAGTGTATTGGAAGCCTCAGAACACCATGATGGAAGCTAGGCTAAGTATCATTTGGAATGAGGAATTTCTCAGCAAAGTGTAGAAATATCTATTTTTAATCTTTGCAGCTTTCTAACAGTGACAAAAACATATCTTTCCCATGATAATTTCCTTTTTGGGGTAACAAAATCTATGGATCCAAGAATGACTCTCTCTCTCTCTCTCTCTCTCTCTCTCTCACTGTCACACACACACATGCATTTGTACACATACATTCAGTCCTCAATATTTGCATGTGTAACTTGCATAAATTCAAGAATTTTTGTGATTTTATTAATAATCTTATTGTCACTTTTGCTTTGATATCTGCACACATTTTTGACTATGCACAGTAAAGCAAAAAAAAAAAATAAGCTGTAATGTGGAAAAGTTAGTGGAGCTGGTGGTATCTTGCCAGGTAGTAGCCCACCCTACCATCATAAAGCACTTCCCATGAATCGTTGCATATTTTATTGTTTACCTTTAATATCCAAGTTTTGTGTTGCAACTATGCCCCTAAAGAGCAGTGCAAGTCCTTTGGTCTTTACATCCAAGTGTGCGAGGTCAGCTATGTGGCTTAGTGAGAAAATAAAGGTATTAGATTTCAGGGGTGGTGAACCTGTGGCCTCAAGGCCACATGTGAACCTCCAGGTCCTCAAGTGTGAACATTTGACTAAATCCAAACTTCACAGAACAAATCCCTTTAATAAAAGAATTTGTTTTGTAGACTCATTCAAAACGCTGTACCCAAGGCCACATGTAGCCTCAAGGCTGTAGGTTCCCCACCTCTGGTATTCGACAAATTTCATGTTGGAACATCTGCAGCTACTGTGGGTAAGGAGAATTTTAAACATCTCAAACTGTGCAGGGAATAGGAATCGCTGACAGATTTTTTCAAGCTGGTGCATCCTTCACAATTTCCAATTCCATTCACCAGCCATGAAGGACAGGGTGTCAGAAGTGATGTCAAGACTTCTCCTGTCTCAGTGTCTTCAGACAGTAGCAATTAAAGTTCCAGCAACCTCTCATTTGGTTTTCAGAAGGAAGTCAAGATAGAGAGATTTACAGTGGTATAGTATAAAAAAGGCCCTCACACCACCATCAGAGACAGTGGAAGGTAAAATCCAGGTTAAAAAAATTAAGCTTTAAAAATTTTATCAGGTGTACAGTATTTATGGTACTGTAGGTTTTTTTGTGTTATAAAAGTGAGATGTTAGTACAAAAGAATTCTAAGGAATTATTAGCAAGAGAAAATGTTTTACATGTTACCAATTTTATCTTGTGTGTTTCATTTTATGGGTTATTTCATGGTTACTGTTTTAGGAAAACTTCATAATATCAGAAAGAATCTTTTGTTATAAAAATTGCATGCAAAAAGTATATTTGAAGCTATCTCTAGCAAAAGATTAGTGGTTTGGTGACCATGTGAAACTAATATCCTATTTTGCAAAGGTTTAATGTATCACCATTCATGTCTTTTTTTTTTTTAATTTTGTGTCATTTTCTAGAAACATTACCTTGCAAAAGTTGAGGATTGACTACATATAGCACTGGTCATTAGCTGCAGGGTTTGTGGAGAAGAAAAAATGCCATAACCTACCCCCCAATAATAGATCTCAAGAAAGAGATGTTGGTCTTTAGCTTCAGGCTGACTGGATTGATGCAGCAGGTCTCTGCATATAAATAAGGCATTGGATCATAGATTTAGAGGCAGAAGGGACCTTGGCATCCATATAGTCCAGCTTTTTAATTGCACATGTAAAGAAACTGAGACCCAGAAAGGTGAAAATGACTTGCCTGAAATCACTAAGACAGTAAGAAGAAGTATTAGTATTTGAATGCAGGTTATTTTACTCCAAATCTAGTACTTTATTCTTCCTAGTCAAAACAATGAAATTTAAAACTAACTTCTTTCTTGGAAAGTGATAGGGAGAATGACATACAGCAACATTCAGAACTGACAGATGGTTGCAATGTTGGAAATAAGATATTGTACCCAATCAAAGGAGGTAAGGAGACCAAAGAACAGGCAAGAAGGATCATACTTGGAGCACAAATGGAGGGGCTGGTGCTAATCCAAGATAAAGGCCTTCTCTCCTCTCCCCTCCCCTCCCTTCCACTCCCCTCCCCCCCCTTCCACTCCCTTCCCCTCCCTTCTGCTCCCCTCTCCTCCTTTCCTCTAAGTGTTCATGCATGTGTATGCATGTGAGTGTGTGTGTGTATACGTGTTGCCTGATGCTTTGAACAGTTCTGTTTTTATGTGGATAGCACACTCTGTTAGACAGGAAATTGTGAAATGTGTATGTTATTATGCAAGGTTGGAAAAAAGAAAGCAAAGCCCAAACTAGCTAAGAGTGTCTTAAGGTTTTCTGCCAGGCCTAGAATCTGGAATTTACTGTTCATTTCATGTGGCATGTACAACATAATTCATAAGTCCAAGTGTCCCAGTGGTTGGACATGTGCCTTATCAAACTGAGATTGTCAATGTCAGAGAGTTTACAGACTGAGAATTAAGAGACCCAGGAGGCCTTTTAGAGGACCTGTGGCAGATTTTCCTGTAGACTTGCCTTACAACTACTCAAAGACTGCTCTTTAAAAGGGAAGCATCCAGAGAGGAGAGGGGGCTGCTGAGGAACATAAAGAAAGCTCTTGTACATGGAATTTAAATCTTTTTCAAGTTCAGCGTGCTTCTCAGTGCCAATGAAGGGCTAGGCTCACTCAGCAGGATGGCATCTTCTTAGTGATTGCAACTGTTATCTTTTTGTCATGGCATTCATTGTCCCAGACCTCGGTGTGCTAGATGATACATAGTAAGTAGATACTTCATAACTGCTTGTATATTTACACTGAATTATATACTGGCTCTGGATTTTGTAACACAACAGGCCTATTGTAACAAATAGGTCATATGGGTGTATATATGTCAATAATAATAATAGTAATAGCACCTAACATTTGTAGAATACTTTTAGGTTTACAAAGTACAGTTGATCCTCACAATAATCTTGTAAGGTGGATGATTTTATTCTCCCCACTTTAAAGATTGTGCATGTGAGGCTAAGAAGGTTTTAGTGACTTGCCAAAGTCAAACAGTTAATAAGTGTTTGAGGTGGTATTTATTTCAAGGTCAGTACTTTGTCAACAAGGGACTCTGAATTTTAGCCAACGAAGTCCAGATGGAGACTGACTAGGAGAGACCCTGGGGCTTATAGCCCCCCAGTACTGTGGTACTAGACAAGCTCCCTAGAAGAGCGGCCCATTCATTTTATTTGGTCTTTATACTCTCATCAACTTGCATGCTCTCTGTTGTACAGTAGTCACTAAAGTCATGCTTACTAATTAGAGATTGAGTTATTGAATGTAAAGTCATGGAATGCAAATTGGGACCTTCCCCTTCCCAGTCCCTTGCTATTTTTAGCATATATTTGACCTCATTTCCAGTGCCTGGCATGTAATAGGCAATTAATGTTGACTGTGGTTAGGCATCTACAAAGGAAGGTTAGGTCAAATTATCTGGATAAAAATATATTTACTAAGCATCTGTTATCACTAACATAGGAAAATGATCTTTTCTGCACATTGAAAGCAGCCAGTTCAGTTTCTTTGCAGTGGAAAGAGCCCCAGATTTGGAGTTACAAGACTAATGTTTGAATATCAATTTTTTTTGTGCTTTTGAATAAGTTAATTAGTTTTTCTGGGTCTTAATTTCCTTTTCTGTAAAATGAGAAAATTGGGGTAAGTGAGTGTTAAGGTCTCTCTGTTTCTATGATCCAGAATTCTGATGGTGTGTAAACTTCACAACTTCAAGTTTAAGTTCAAGAATTTAGTATTTGGTGCATCAACTATATTCCTACAAGCACCAATTCCTTTCGAAAAAAACCAGTCAGGCAGATCTTGTCATCCCATCTATCATTTCTAGTTGTTAGATAATTCAAAGAAAAACTGAAAAAAAAATCAGGAGAATGTGGCTGTTAAAATAAGACTGAATTATTTACTTATTTTTTCCATTCAACAAGAATTCATTAATCACTTACTATATGCTCACCACTGTCTACAATTGGGGATAAAAAGGCAGAAAGAAGTTCTGCCTTCCAGAAGTTCACATTCTGCCTAAGTATAGATGATTATGAAGAAAATATGGAAAAGGGAGGGAATATATTTCAAATACCAGTCTTTCACCTTTGATGCAAATAGTCAAGAAATCTTCAGACTAATGAAGTCACTAAATTCCTTTGTTTCACTTTCAAGATATGTTCAAGTTGATGTATAGTAATAGTTCCCCGAAAAAGTTATAATTTGTATGAAAATTATATTGAATTAGAGATTTACTTCCTTAGCTGGGGATAGTAGTAGAAACAGATCCCTGTGGCTGTATTTTGACTTAGAAAACCACAAATTAATATTATCTATGTTGGATTTTATTAATTTATTCTAAAAATTCCCCAAATACATTTTAGTCTGGTTCAAGCTGCACTCTGTAAATTTTATGGTAAGCCATGAGTTCGACAAGTTTGATGTATTGCACCACTCCTCACTTTCCATTCTTGCCTCAGTTTGCCACAAACCTGTTCCAAGAGATCAGTATGGCATTGTGCTGTGGATAGGGCTAAGAGTTAAGAAAAATCTGAGTTTGTATTCTCATCTTGACACTTATCGACACATAACCCTTTTCACCAATGATTCTCAGTTTCATCACTGGTAAAATGCGTGATATAATAATCAAGTGTCCCTATAGTACCATTAAAACAATGTTCATGACCCCTATTTGTGTGATGACTAACACCAGCCAATCAGAGGCCACACCCACGAACATTTGCCTAGGGAATATATGTGAAAGTGTGCATCATAGGAAACTATATGGTCACGGTTGAAGGACACTGAATTGGGAAAATGTGTCACCAGCACTTATACATGGACAATTCACATTTCTAGTGCTGTGAGTGGTCACTGTCCACTAGTTATAATATTGTGTCACTATCTCTGCTAGCACTTTCTAGTGGTCAACCAGCTAAGGGCCAAACTCTGTTCTCTTTTACCTTCTGCTATGCCGTTGCATCTAGCATGCCTCTCCCTGGTTGAGAACACCTATTTTAGTGCTTATCAAAAGATAAGAAACACCATTACTTTGGGAGCAGTCAAAGAGCCAGTAGGATGTTTCCTGGCTAAGATGATTTTGATAGCATCTTCCTAGTGTCGAATCAAATCTGTTGGCCTCAGGTAAGCACTTAAATTAGAGTTAGAAAATTCCTTTTAACTCCTGCTAAATACCCAAGAGTGAGCCTGTATGCTCCAAACCCATTTTGGAGACTTCTCTCACCACTCCCAACCACATTCTGTGTGGAAACTAGGGAAATGAGACTCTTCAGTTTCTAAGAATCCCCACATTTTGTCAGCAAATAAAATTGGGACAAGAACAAAAAAGCTAAAAGAATCCAGCAATGTTATTGGCATCTGACCAGGTTTTAGCAACCTGACTTTATTCTGTATGCCTACTAGCAACAAAATCTCTGACTTTTGTGTCCTACTCTGGGTACCACAAATGTGCTGCTCTGTCTATATCCATATGAACCCATGCACCTGGCAGACAGCCTGTTGAATTAGTTACTTATCTGATTGGTTAAATTACTCAGATGGCCAGAGAAATGTATAGTACATTTCATTTGACGCTCGCTTATTTGACACTTCCTTAACTCCGAGTTAAGGAAGAGAAAGCAGAATTGTGATAGGAGTCATAAAAGCTCGCATTCATATAGTCATTTCTGGTTCATACTTTGCCTTCTTCAAAACAACCCCACTCCCCCACATACACACTCCTCTCCTAAATTAAACATAGTCCAGGGGAGAAATGTGCTGGCAAATGTATAACAACATGGGAGGGACATATGCAATACACTTTTAAATTCAATCTGCTTTGATAACACTTTATTAAGTCTAGAAAATCTACAAAACAATAAATCAAGCCCTGATTTGTAGATGATTGCTAATTTCTGAGGTTTAAATGCTCACACTAAAAACCAGCAATCACTAGAAAACAGGTTAGAGCTTAGCCTTCATCCATGGGTTCTTTTTGCATGTGGTTGGACCCTTTGCCAGTCTGATGAAGTCCATGGACTCCTCTTCAGAATAAGGTTTAAAAAAAAAAACAAAATAAAAGATACAGTATTAAAAAAGGAAGCATAGTATGTTGAAATATAGGTATCAGAAATGCTAATCAAAAGTAAGTTCACAATGAAGGATTAAGAATATCTTGTTTAGATAATGTTTAGATATCATTGTCTCCATTTGGCAAAGGAGGAAACATAGGCTCAAGGAGGTTTATGGGACATTTCCAAAGGTCACATAGATGAGCAGTGTTAGATTCAGGACTCACACCCCAGTCTTTTGCTTCTAAGCATAATGAACTTTCCCTGACACCTTGCTTCAAATATTATCATAGCCCACCAAGACTTCTAACAGTTTTTCAGGCAAGGAAAGTGATATAAACGAGTATTAATGCCTAACCCACGTTCCCATAGCTACAAAGTGCCAGAGGTATAATTGCTACCCATGTCTGGAAATTCCAAATTTAGCTTTCTTTTCCTATTAAGCTTGGCAAGTGCTCCTTTCCTTGTTCGGAGGAATAGCACTAGTCTCTCTAGTATAATGTCATTGTGATAAACTAAGACCTTATTATGGGGCCTAGACTACAGAAATTCTTGGTTTGAAAAGTGTTTTCTATTCACCTCCCATAATTCATCAGGATAAAGAATCCTTTAACTTAGGTTGTAAGACTAAAAACTGACGTGAAGAAGAAAGGATGGAAGCCTAGCTTTTGTAGCCCAGGAAATGTGGCTTAGGAAAAAGAGTTTCCTACTTAGCCAGAAAAAGAGTTTGAAAAGAACACTAATTCATGCACTCTCACAGATGGGCTTGAGTAGATATTCCCCTGACTAAAGCTTTTTTGCAAAGAATATTATCTGATTCTTGGTGAAAGAGGAAATTCTGTCTGTCATGGAATTAAAGGATGTCTAATAGCCTGTACTCTGTCTCTCCCCTCCTTCTTTCTGAATGATTGAATCTTCCTTTAAAGTGGGAGGCATTAAGTGTGTTTTTCCTCATTCCAACTGCAAAGGAAAGACATAAAAATTGGGGTTCCTGAAAGATCATGTTAATTGACTACAATTAAGCTGAGACTGAGATGTTTATCATCAAAGGACTCCAAAAGGACTTTAAATATTAACCAATAGATTTATCAGAAGCATCAATATGATATAATGAGTCATAGGATAAAATAATAATCATAAGAATCACAATAGAGTGGGATAGAACTCAGTTATGATTCCTTCTCTGATCTTTCTAGCTATACAACCACAGGCAAGACCCTTAGTCTTTCTGAGAATTAGAGATGTCTGAAATCATATATTTATTGTTGGATAGCTATGTGTTTCAGCTCATTCCAATGTTTTTCACATTAATAGAATCATAGAATTTTCACATAAGGACAATCTGTTGAATATAATGAGAGTGTGTTATATGCCAGACACTGTGCTAAGCAATGGGTTTAAAAAGAGATTAGATACATAGAGATAGATAGATAGATAGATAGATAGATAGATAGATAGATAGATAGATAGATAGATAGATAGATGCAATGAGTGAATGGATGGATGGATGAATAAAGAGATGCAAGAAAAATTTCTGCCCTCAAAGAGCTTTAATTCTAATGGGAAAAATTTCTCTCTCTCTCTCTCTCTCTCTCTCTCTCTCTCTCTCTCTCTCTAATATATGTATATATATATATATATATATATATATAAGATATATATATCTAATATATCTATATATATCTAATATATATCTAATATGTATATATATATTAGAGGGGGGGCACATGACACATACAAGATACTTGCAGAGTAGATGAAAGATAAACATAGAGGGTAAGGGAGTAGCAGCCTGGGGGACTTGAAAAAGCATTTTAAGTTGATATTTTGAAGATTTCCAGGGATTATAAGAAGTTGACATAAGGAAAAGAAGTAAAAAGACACAGAGATGGAAGATAGAGCACTCTGCATAAGAAGGGTGCCAAGTAGACCAGGTTAACTGGACTGTATAGTGGAGGTCAGCAATTTGTAAGAATACTAGAAAGATAGGAAGGGGTCAAGTCTTAAAGAGTTTTAACCGGCAATAATAGTTTTGTGTATGCGTGTACAGGCATGCCTAAATAATAAGATTTTGGGAATAGTCTATAAAATAGGTATACGCCAGATATACATATATGTATATATGCATATGCATATGTAAATACATATATATATATATACATACATACATACATACATACATATAGATACAGTAGATATGGATCTATGGATGGTTGATATACATAGATATATCTACAGATAGATAGACAGACAGATGGATAGATAGATACTTTAAGACTTTAAGATTTTGTGTATTTTGCATTTGATTGTACTAATGGATGTAATAGTACATGGAAAAGTATGACTGCTCTGAGAGTTTCCTAGATCATTCTCAAAGGAAGACAAGAAATGTAGTGATAGGCTGTGCCACAAAAAGAATCCCCTCTTCACTCTTCTTATTTTCCCAGCAAATTATCAGTACTTGGAAAACATTTCTAGATTTTAATTTCCACTCTGAAAAATGAATAATTTTTATTTTGAGCTCCAAATTTTAATTTAATATCAGGTAAAAAGGAACTACATTGATCTAAAACCTTTTAAAAGGCATGATTTTATGTCAATCTTTTTTTAGTTTTTAAATTTATCTTAAACTTAAATACAAAACAAGACAAAAAAAGGCATTTCCATGTACACAGCAGAACATGAAAGGATTCAATATAAAGAAATAAATTTCCATTTCAATAAAATCTATAAAACAAAATCTATAAACTATTTTAAAAATTGTCCACTTTTTTCTTTGTTTGTTTGTTTTCTTTTTTTTTCTCTGCTGTACCCAATCTTGAAATTATTTATAGTCTAGCGTGGAGTTGGTTGGTGGAAGGAGACCAGCATGGAGTTGTATTTCTGTAGTATTCAGGAATTCAGGTATATCAGAAGAATCCTGACAATTCTGGGACCAAGTAGAGGGAGATCTGGCTTTCTCAGGGACACTTTCAGAATCAAAAGACATTGAGCCTTACGTTTTCAGCTTTGAGACATGAGTTCCAAAGTGACAGTGTTCCTCTTCTGATATAGTGAGGCATTTCCTGGGGATAAAGTTAATATTTGGATAAGAACTCCTATAAACTTTAAGAGGGTCATACATCTTTGTATAGGGAGGTTAAAAAGCAAGCAAAATCAAATCAAAAGAAAACAAAGAACAACTTGGTGTTTGTTCTCTCTTGCTACTTGCATTGTGTTTGTCTTAATTAAATGCTTTTGCTATTGAATTTATTCCTAGCTTGATCTACAATCTGAGAATAGTGCATTGGTGGAAGCTTGTGCTGAGATTAATAAAATTAATACACTAAGCAGCCCACATTGAATCTGAGGAAACTCACAATGAATCTTAGAGTCAACATTCTCAGAATCATTTAGGGCCATGTGTTATGGAAGTAATCAAACCAACAGGAAATATAATGAGATCATATTCAAAGAACTTGGGCAATTCAGTTAAATGATCATTTCATAAGAACAGACTGTTATCAGAATTTTTTTTAATGTGATCTATGACTTTACCTTGAACAGAAAGATCATTACCATGGAAACAGAGAGCTAAAATTATCCCAATGATATAAGGCTGGGATTTGGAGTCAGTTCAAGTAGACTCTTGTGAACGATTGATTCTCTTTGATATTCCTTAGATAATAGGATTTTAGATTAAGAAGGGAACTTAGAGACTATCTAGCTCAACCTTGCTCCCTATTTTACAGATGAAGAAATGAAGCCTCAGGGGCTTCCAACATCATCAGAATAAGTAACAGAGGAAGGATTTCAACTAGAACTAAAAAATCTTACAGTTGGAAGATACCTTTGGCACCATCTTATCTAGTTTATGCCTGAAAAAGAATCGCTTCCATAGCATAACCAACACATGTCATTCCAGTCTTGATTGGAAGATCTCTAGTAAGGGCAATATCATTACCCCCAATACAAGCAATTCCACTTTGGACAACTTTCTTTGTCAGGCCATTTTTTCCCCTTGATGTCCAGTTGAAACTGGTCCTCTAACTACCTCCCCTTCCTCCTAGTTCTATCTATTGGAGTCAATTACAAATGTAATACTTGTTCAACATGATTGACCTTCAATATCATGTTACACCTAAGTCTTCTGCTATCCAAGTTAACAATTCCTTTAAATTCTATGCCTAGAGCAGGGTCTGGCACATAACAGTACTTAATCAGTGCTTGTTGATTGGTTGATTTTATGTGACTTCTTCATGGTATGGTATCAGTCTTATAATATTGGTAACCCTTCTCTATATTGGTACATCTTGTTGATACCCTTGACACCCTAAAATGTGTAATTTACAACTAAACCAAGGTCTTTTCCTCAAATTCTAAGTTTTTTCATAACTTGCGGTTATAGAATCACACATCTAGAATTAGAAATGACCTCACAAGCCAATTTGTCCAACCCCCTATTTTGTAGATGGGGAAACTAAGGAATAGTAACACGAAGTGATTTGTTCAAACTGTATAGTGTATCAGTTTCAGAGGCAAGATAAGAAAACAACACCTTGGACTCTCTGCAGTCACATTTTGACTTTGTGTTTCACTGTACCAGGCCCTTCAGATATAGACCTAATTCATTACTCTAATCATCTAGTCATAACTGATTAGTGTCTCATTGGTAGAGATTCTTCTAGGGAAGCAAGGTGGAATGAAAAGGGAGATGGCCTCAGTCAGGAAGGCCTGGGTTCAGGTCATGACTCTGACATATACTGGCTGTGGGACACTGGGGAAATCATTTAACTTCTCAGTGTCCGGAGACAACTCTCTAAGACTATGTATTACAGAGCTTATATCAATCTCCTTTCTTTTAATTACTGGGACTTACATAAACTGCTTAAATCTCCCCCTCCTAACCCTTGCCCTCCTTGTGTCTATGTCTTCATCCCTCAAGTTTCTGCTAAAATCCCTCTTTTCAGCAACATGACTTCACCAGTTCTCTTTAAATTTGATGACTTTCCTGTGAAATTATTCTTAATTTATCTTGTATTTATTTTGATTCACTAGATGTTTGTTTACTATCTCCCTCAACAGACTGTGAGCTCCTTGGAAACAGGGACTATCTTTTTCTTTTTCATCCCTTATGTCCCCTTAGCACTTAGCACAGGGCCAACCACATAGTAGGTGCTTAGTAAAAACTTAGTGACTGACTGATCTATCCTGATACCTAATGGAGGAAGCATTCACTGGCAGCATGATTTCTGCCACCTCCCCACAGCGGTAAGATAGAAAAGTTTATTGGATGGTTGGTGGGTTCAGTCATTTTTAGTTATGTTCAACACTTTGTTCCCCCATTTGGGGTTTTCTTGGTGAAGATACTGGAGTAGTTTGACATTTCCTTTTCCAACTCATTTTACAGGTTGAGGAAATTGAGGCAGAAAAATTAAGTGACCTGTCCAGATCACACAGCTAGTGAAAGTCTGAGGCCAGATTTGAATTCACAAAGAGGAGTCTTGACTCCAGGCCCAGCAATCTATCTACTTCACCACCTAGCTGCCCCTGAACAACTTCTACATAATGAAAAATAAACTACTTTGTTTACTATTCCACATGATAAGAATTGCATTGTTTTTGACAATATAGAAATTCAGAATCAGCAGAGCACTACCAAAGTGGAACTATTCAATCAACATGGCTTTTAAAATGATTCATCTTCATTTATTGTAAAGCTATTTAGGCGTGCATTTTTTGAAACAGGCCTGAAAAAAATAATTGAATTCTTGCTGTCTAGTGTTTTCCATTCTTGAATTCAATATTTCCTTATGTTAAAATTCTTTTTTTAATACATTTGAATCTCAGTTTTCAGTCCACAAATAACATAATACAGACAAGAGACTAATGACTAATTAGACTGTGATTTACTCAAATCTGATACATTTTTTCTTTTTAATACTATAAATTTCTCAAATCAGAATTGCCCAAAATTATATTTGTTTTAATGCAATAACATTACCATGTTTTGTTTTCTCAGTAAACAGTCTATGGCTTTTGCAAAGTGATGGTCCTGTAAGGGTAGGAAGAGAAAAAGAATGGGGATGTCATTTTTATAGTTAGAACTCAACCACCTGCTGCTGGTTTTCTAGGTATTTTGCAGACAGAATTGAGAAAATTGCATAATTCAGTCAAGCAATTGACTAGTTTGATAATTCCTTCAATAACCTTGGAGAGGTGGATTTGAAAACCAAATACAAGAAAGGGGAATTTAACAAAAGTAAAATGTTATGTTTCTTAGAAATATCCAACCGTAGCATCCCTATTATTCTACTTGATTTTATTTCCAGTAGTTAGCATTTGGTCCAGCAAGTACTTACAATGCACCTATTTTATGCCAGGCAGCAGGGAGGTTCTGGGACACGAAGACAACATAATGAAACTCACCTTGTCTTTAAGGGACTAGTGGGGTGTTCAGAGGTAACTAAATGGCACAGTGGATAGAGAGCTGGATCCAGATTCTTGATCAGGCCTGAGTTCAAATCTACTCTCAGACACTTACTAGCTCCCAGACCTTGGGCAAATCACTTAGCCTTTTTGTTCCTCAGTTTTCTCAAATGTAAGCTAGGAATCACAATAGCACCTATATCATAGCATTGTTGTGAGGATCAAGTGAGATAAAATTTATAAAAGTGCCTGGCACATAATGGTTGCTTATTTTCTTCCTTCTTTCCCTACTCCTGAGAGTGATTTCTTCCCTTCTTTTTAAAAAAAAAAAAATTGTCTACTCATGTAACATCATGTGCTACTCCTTTAACTTGTGGATGATCCTCAGCCTTATTCCCCTCCCCCCCATCTGTATTATATACCTCTCAACCATATGTCAGTTTTGGCTCAAGAATGTAGCCCTACAATTGTCTGTGGAAGATATTTCATACTTTAACAAAGAATGTCCTTGAGCCCTTGATGCTCCAAGATTCTAGATCTCTATTCAGAGGACATGGGTCTGAATTCCAACTTTGACAATTACTATCTGTTTGATCGGTCAGTCTCTTTATCATTCTGCTTCTTAAGCTTCCTCACCCATAAAATGAGGGAATTGGAAGGAGAGGTCTCTAAGTTCCTTTTAGTTCATAATCTCTCATATGATGGTTCCTTGATAAAGGAGACAGAAAAGTCCCATCTCTTTTATATCATCTCTTGGATTCACTCAATGAGGGAAGTCAATCAAGCATAATGCCATCAGGGTAGCATCATATATTATATTATTTTCTCTTTTTTTTACCCTTCCATGGAAATAGCTTTTATGAAAATATTTCAAGAGAGAAAGAAAAGATCTATGTTTGGCAGGTGAAGACAGACTGTCAGAGGAGATGCTTGATGCTGCTTCTGATGAGTCCTTATCATCAAAGTACATTGTTGGGCTTCTCCTTCGATGTTCCCTATAGGGAAAATGCTGGAGTAAGAAACATTTCTATTTAATAGCTATCCCTGGATTGCCAGACCAAAATCCTATGTTAAGAATTCATGGAAAGATAGCAAATAGAAAATTGGGGGGAATCGATTAGAGCTTGACATCTGCTCCCTATGTGACTTAGAAAAAAAAAACTGCTTGAACTTATCATTTACAGGATGGTAATACCTCTAACTCAGTAGGTCCTTTGAAATAATTCAATAGAAGTTCCTTATTGTACAGATGAGGAAATTGAAACCTATGGAAAGACAATATATTGTGAAGGTTATTTGGGTAATGAGCAATATAGCCAAGTTGGGAATTTAGCCTTATGACTCCTACTGGAGCTAGGATATTCTATCCACTGAATCACCCTATCTTAATGCGAAATTTTAATGGTAACTTCAGGTTAATGGTGGATAAGGAGAAGAGTTAAAGATCTCCCCCACTCATTTATAGGCCTCAAGCACCTTTTGTTAATTTTCTAATGGAGGTACTTGTTCTCAAGGGTTAGGATGCCCTCTGGCTCTGAAAAAAAATGTATAAGTACTCTGAGGTAAGGTTTTACTTTGGGGTTTGCTCATTGGAAATCCTTGTTTGGCTAGATAAGACTCTGGGAAGCTGCTAAGGAGCATTCCCCCCAGCTTTGAAAACCCAGACGTTGGTGCTTCTCTCTTTAGTAACTATGTAACGGTTGCATATATGTAATGGTCAGACAGTTGGATCTGTGTGTTGATCTATGGTGTATGTATTGCTTATTGCAGGCAGCTGGAAGCCCTGTCAGTTGATTTTGATTTCTTTGTATTTTCTCTGAAGTTCAGAGTGCTTATTTTTTCCCCTAAACTAAAGGAATCATGCATGTGCTTGATTAAAGTGATTGTTGAACCCTCAAAAGTTGATTTCCTTTTAGAAATGCAGATCTAATAACCCGTGATAGCAGGCCTTCCTGTGTGCTTGCTTTTACAGAAATGAAATCCAACAAGTATTTAAAGAGTGCTCACTCTGTGCCCAGAAATAAGATAACGACTGGGTGTGTCAAAAAAGAAATGGAAACAAGTCTTTGCCTTCAAGGGAGTTTAAATTCACTGAAAAAAAACAACAAATTTCCACAGTTAAGAAGATATAAAATCTATCCAAGTTAAGGGCGAGAGTCATTTCAGGGTGTATGGGGAATACCAATGGAAAAGGGGATTAGAAAATCTCTCAGTTAGGAAGTGGTGCTTGAATAAAGCTAAACTATAGCCAGAGAGTCTGAGAAGTGGAGGCGATGCAGGAGAGTCTTCGAAGAACAGGGTACCAGCTCTGCAAAGGCATAGCACAGGGAGAGAGGGTATCAAGTGCTCTGCCTCAAGAACGATAAATTAGTAAATTTAGCCAAACATAGGGTGTATTAGGGCAGTAACATGTAGTCAGTTTGGAAAGTAAGGTTTTGTACATGATAATTGTGTGTACATGATAAACAGCTTTATATTTTGTCCTAGAAGCAATGGAAGTCACTAAAAAATCTGGAGCAGTAGAATGCTATCATTAGAGCTGTGGTTTAGAGATAACATTTGAGTTGTGTGTTTATCCCTTACCAAATTAAGTGTTATGGAAGGTGCAAGGTGTAAACAAAACAAAACAAAACCCCTCTGTATTCCCATTTTTTTCTATGTGCTTTAGTCAATAACCAGGGGTCAGGGTCAGTTTCAGTCACTGAAAATTCATCAGAAATTTTCACTGTCTTAAGAATGCACGTTTATACTCTGAAGGAGGATGGAGAGGCACCAATTGATCAATCTCCTTGCAAAAGAAAAATATAACCTTAACATAATGAGATGTGTATAAAACATTTGACAAATTTTAAAGCCTTACGTAAACCTCAGATATAACTGCATGTAAGTTTGTGTAATTATAATCACTGAATGATTATAGATTTTAATGATAGCTTTACAACAGTTTATAATTGAGTCAGTTAGTGAGAAGCAAACAAACCTCACCTGATTGTTTTTTTTATGAAAGATTATACCAGAAAATACCGATATTCAAGACTTTAAAATGCATTGAAATGAAAGGAATTGGCATTGATAATTAAATAATTAAAGGACTTGCTGAGCAGTTTCAAAAATTCATCTAAACCCAAAGGTTTGTCCATCTTCAAAATGGAAAAAATTGTGCATATTTATGAAGATTTCAACTTGAAAACAACCTTAAAATCCATCTAATGCAAGACCATAAACTTAAGCTCAAAACTTTGCTGACAATATCAGTAATGGTCTGCTGTAGGAGAAAGCTATAAGAGGTGCTGTGAAAATAACAATGCCTCAAAAGTTGTTGTGTTTGTCCTTTATTACTGAAGAGGGCCATGATGTCAGGGAGACAATGATATGACTTGCAGTTGACTTTGATTTAAGTGAGGTAGGGCTGTGTAAGATCACCAGCCTCACTTTCTTCCCCAGAGCCATCTGAGTCTAGTGGTCAGATATCCATCAAAATGACTGGACATGGCCCAGGACTTAATGGAAGACCTGTTCAGATTCTCACTTTGAATGAGGTAATGCCCATTCAGTGAATAGGCCTCTTTGAGAAGTGAGTCAAGGAATGACCCCTTCAATAAAAAAAAAAAAAAGAAAAAAAAATCAGTGGGGTGGGGGGAGACACAACCCTCAGGGCTGCTCGTCCAAAAAGAAATAGTTACTATTGACCTTCACTCTGAGCCAGGAGGATCCAAAACATAGCAATCAAGAGGTGTTTGGGCAGGTACCTATTGTTATCCAATCTATGAGCTCCAGAGTGAATGTGGTTTAAGGCTTGGTCTTTGAGAAAGAGATGTAGCCAGTAAATCCCATTCTGGACCACCTCCAATCAGCTTGATGAATATCTGGCCACTAGACCCAGATGACTCTGGAGGAGAAAGTGAGATTGGTGACCTTTCACAGCCCTCCCTCACTCAAATCAAAGTTAACTGCAAGTCATGTCATCATCTCCCTGATGTCCTGGTCCTCTTCCATAACAAAGGACAAACACCACCAGTGAATAGTTGTCTGCCCTCCTCCCCTCCCCTCCCCTCCCCGCCCCTCCCCTCCTCTCTCATCTGTGGATGCTCTAACCAAAGGACGGCGCCTCGAGATGGAAACGAGGAAGGAAAGAATTCACCGGGTGAGCAGGGACTAACCTGGGTATGGATGTTGTTGATGCAATGTTATTTAAAGGGCAATAATATGCCAAATTATAGAGAATCTAAGCATAAACATTTATTCATTTGACCTACAGCTAATTTCAAGATTTTATTTTTCTCTCATAGGCACAGTAAAAATAATGTATATAAAAACTTCAAAATGCAAAAAAAAAAAAAGTACATTGTGATTCAGTGTATTTTGGGTTCAGACAATTTAAAAAGCTAATGATAATTAATGGTTTCTGGTGGGTGCACACTTTGTGTACAGTCTTTGATCTTCATGGACCTGATTTTGAACTTGTTAATTACCATAACACATGAAACGGTAGAGATGATGGCAAGACTTCATTTAAACAGGGATTTTCAAAGGTTAGTTAATTGTTATTTTTATAAAATGAGGCATTTTTTTTCTGAAGAATTATCTTCTTTCTTTGCAAAAGTCTGCCTGAAGCAAGCACCTTCAGCTGTGAATTTCAAAGGGAAAATTTGTTTCTGAAAGGATTTCATATGCTACTTTACATGTAGAATCATCAGGGCTGTGTGTTCACAATAGAAGGTCTCCTAAATTTGGCCAACAAAAAATGTGAACGCATCCTGAACTAGTTCACAGTGGGCTGTTGGACAGAGCTTTTCAATGTAGAAGTCTTGGCTTTTTCTTTCTTGTTATTTATGAACCATTATGTACTTATGATTTTGTTCTTTAAAGGCACAGGTTAATGACATTAACTAGGTTTGACCACAAATCTTGAGAATCAATATCCTTTCAATGTAGGGTGGAATGCTCTGTCCTACTCAATGAATGTTAATGAATTAATAGATAAATGGTAAATTCTAGTTTCTGACATTTGATTTTGGAAATGAGAATTTGAAAACAAACAAACATGCCAGATTATTTGTTCTTTGGGGGTCAGATGTCTGTATAATCATACAGGCAATGAGGCAAAGACATGATTTGAACTGACATCTTTTGGTTCCAAATTCAGTGCTCTTTGCACAGCCCTGTATTATTCTCTGGGTTTTTTACTCAGAAGTTGCTGTTTGGCAGATTAAAAAAAGGAGTAAGATGCAGTAATCTCCTGAGAAACTGTCTACCTGTAAGTAGATCCTTCTTACTATAAACTAATCCCATTACATGAGCTCTTGACACTATTTAAGACCTTTCTTTCCAGCAAATTCCACCATCCCTTCCTTCTCTCTGGGCTCTTCCCTACTGCCGTCAAACATGACCAAGTATCCTCCATCCTGAAACAAGCCACCACCACTACAAACAAGATCCCTTTACTGGACCTTCTATTGTCCAATAGATCACATCTCCCTTTCAGCAGGACTCACAGAGTGAAGCTTGGCTTAGCTTCCTCATTTCTTATTTGCCTCTGAAACCCTTGCAAGCTGACTTCATTGCATAATTAAAACAGAATTTTCCAAAGCTATAAGTAATTCTTTAATTGGTTATTTTCTTATTCCTCATTTTCCTTGTGCTTTCTTCAATATTTTACAAAGTTGTTCCCCTTTCCATAGACACTCTCCTCACTGGGTTTTTGTGGTACTGGTCTCATTTTTGATTTTCCTTCTACTTTTCTGACCGTGCCTTCTCTGTGTCCTTTGTTGAGTATCATCTACATCACTCTCCCTGTGTGTGTGTGTGTGTGTGTGTGTGTGTGTGTGTGTGTGTGTGTGTGTGTGTGTGTGTGTGTGTGAAAAGGTCATTTCCTCTGGTATTCTGATTTGGACGCGACTAACACTGGTTCACTAGTAGTTTTAGTTTTCTACCAGAACAAAGTGAGGCACTCTTGGTCATTAATAGTCAGCAAAACATTTATTAGCCTTAACTTAGGGGAAGGGTATTCAATAAAGACAGCTTAGTACATTCAGCTGAGCAAAGTTCCCATAACGATTCTTCTTTCAGACCTCTAAGAATGATAATCTCTAAATAACTTCTTCATACTCAGGCTATGAGTAAGTCAGATCAACCATCTGAGCCCTTAGTCCTCTGATTTAGCTAAGTCTCAAGGAATGTCTCTCTGCTAAAACTTTTGGAGTATACTGTATATACACACCTAGAAACATACAATAATGCGTATACATACAAACACAAACACGTACATACATACATTCACATACATGCATGCATAAATTCTCTATTATCTCACATATCTAATTGTGAAATTGTCATGCTTCTACATAACAGCATATGTCCTATAAAGCTTCTTCTCTCCTCAAACGTCTATCAAACTAATTTAGGTCTTTATCATCAGTCACCTGGAAAATTGTAAGGGTATATGAATATGTATCCCTACCTCAAATTTGTTCCCATTCTAGTCTGTTCTTCACATGCAGATAGGTAGATAGACAGACAGACAGACACATACACACACATACACACTCACACACTCAAGTTTTCCCTAGGAACTACTCTGCCCATTGTACTTTTCTACTCAATAAATTTCAGTAGTTCCCTCTTACCTCTAGAAATGCATGCATATGTAGAATTATATTAGTGTGTATATGTGCATATGTACTCTAAATATATATATATATATATATATATATATATATATATATATATATATATATATACACACATATATATATACACACACACAGAAGAACACATCTCTACTTTGCATATATTTCTAATGTATGTATACACATCCTTCTTGTCTGATTTTTAAAACCCTTCTCAATTTGGCCCTGAATCATCTTTCCATTCTCATATGTTACTCCCCTTCCTTTACTTTATGGTTCATCCAAACTGGATTTCTCTCTCTCTCTCTCTCTCTCTCTCTCTCTCTTTCTCCAATACATCACACTCATCTCTCATCTTCATTCATTTCCATTGGCTTTTTCTAATGACTGGCATGTATTTTTACATTCTTTGCTCATCCCTATTTCTCTTCAAGAACCACCTTTTACATAGTAATCTTTTACATTCTCCCTACTGCTAAGTGTACTCCCTCCCTAACTTAGGTTCAATTTACAGATTTATTTTGCATATAGACATATTTATATACATATGTATATGTTTATATATACCTTTGTTTATATTTCTACATGTATGTAGCATGTATATGTGTGCATTTACCCATGTATGCATGTATATACACATGTATATGTACAGCTCTTAAAAAGCCTACAATGTAATAGGAGGCTGCATCATCAAAAAAGGAACTGAAAAGTGAGAGGAGAAATCCATGAGTGCAGATAGTTGGGAAATGAACAAATGACTAGTCTGGGTACTTTCCCTAAATGGCTGTTGTGAGAGGAGCTATCCACCTTCCAGTAAGCTCTAGGAGAAACGGTATTTATGAGGTTTTGATTTCCAGGGCTGAAGTGGTATTGCAGGATGCTAAAAGTTCCAAGGGAATCATGGAGAAGTCCAGTGGACTAGAGCTGGATGGAAGACTCCTACACCTAAAAGTATCTTAAACATAGATATCTTAAACACATGTTGACTGACTGATTCCAAGCCATAGTCACAGTAGAAGGTCCCTAAAGGAATAGAACCTACTACAAAATTTTCTTAAAAGCTGCAGTACCAGGGAGCCCAAATCAATTCCAAACTCTTCTAGGAGTACACAATTCTGAAAGCTCTCCAAAGTCTTCCGAAGCCTGAAGAACTTTTCCTAAACACATCACAACTTCCTCTTTTCTTCAGAGTAACAACATGGGATGTAGGATAGAAGGAGTAGAAAGTTTCCTATTCATGATGGCTTTCTGAGAAAATTAGAACCAGATGCTTCAGATCATTTCACAATGAGACCAGAGAAGGAAGGATGAAAGGACACTGGCTAGAGAAATATTGGGGACAGACCAAAGAAGTGAGCATGGCCTCACCAACATGACTCATCCTTCTCTTCTCATCCTTCTTGATTCCTCTTTTTTTATCTCTCCTTCTTGTTATACGAGCTCTCAGATTCAGTTCACTGTATCTCCTAAAGGCAAGAACTGAGATCATCCACTGTGTCCTCAAAGGGTGGAGAAAGATAGGCTTGAAGACCAGGCAGAAAACCTTTTCAGAATGTATAAGCCCCTTGGCAGAATCTTCTTCTTTCTCAGCAATACTTTCAAAATGTCTTCTCAATTGATAAATTGTATTTGATTTGACATTTTTCTTCCATGATTAAAGTGGGAAGTAATAAATAATCAAGCCACTGATTAGAAAGCTTACCAGAGGACATGTATGGAGGGTCATGTCATCAATAGGTAGAAGGGGGATTGGAGAAAGGAAGCAAGCAGATGGCTCAAAAGCAACAAGAGAACAAGGGAGATCCAAAGGGGATGGGACCAGCAGCAAAGGATGCCTTGTCCATTAGCCACCACTCTGGAAAGCTCCCCTGATCACAGATCATGTGGCTCAAAGCCCAAGTGGAGTAGCTGTTTCTGAAGTTTCTTAATAAGGCCTAATCAAGCAATAGGGATGAAAAATCACCTTTGCAATGGCTGTCTGCAATGCCAATTCTGAGAGAGGGTAGCTACAACTCATCTGTTATGACATGTGGCAGAAAACCAGATGTTCAAGTCTGTGGATCAGGTGGGATATATTTCTCCCATGGAAAGGTACAGTACAAGTCCAACTCCAGTGACAGCTTAACCATCTTGCTGTACTTTGCACCTTAATTTATGGCTATAAAATCTGAATTTTATGCACAGTTCTGTCTATAAAGCACCCAGAGTTTTAATGTCATGTTATAAAGAAAATAATCTAAGCAATAATTTGTGATAAAGTTGAACACCACACCACAAATCAGTAGCATGGAAACAACTGGCTTCATAGGGTGCTGGTTAAGGACTCATAAAAGTAGGTGCCTCAGGTACTAGGTATGTGACCCTGGGCAAGTCATTTGACTTTTCCTGAACATCATCCTACTCATTTGCGCACAATAATAGCCCCTGATTCACAGGGTCCACTGGAGGCTCTAGTGTGTTGTTTGAAAAACCTGGAAAAACGTGATATAAAATACAAGCCATCATAACATTATTTTAAACACCAATGACCTTCATGATAGCAGCAACTCACATTTCAACAGCAATGCATCTTTTCCCTCTGAAGGCAGGGGATACAAGCATGACCATTTTGTAGGTATGAAAACAGGCTTACAGAGATTAGACAGCTCACCTTGGAGAACACTGTTAAAAAGAGTTTAAGCCAGTTCTTAAAGCTGTGTTCTTCTGATACCAAGTCTACCGCATTTCTCATTTTGATAGTGCTTGCAGGTTTGCAAAATGTGTGTATAATAATTGAAAGTTTGCAAATCAGTTTACATACATTGTCTCATTTAATCTTTCATAGTCCATTGACAAGAGTTCTACAGATATTATTATGCCCATTTTACAGATAAAAAATTTGAGGCTCAGGTGAAGAGACTTAGCAAGGATCAAACAGTTGGAAAGTGTCAGAGGGAGGATTTGAACCCAGGTTGCCAAAATTAAATCACAAATCTAGAACAGGAAGAGGGCCTTAGAACCACTTTCATCTTATAGAGGAGGACATCAAGACTCAGTAAAGGTTACTGACGTGCCCAAGGTCACAAAGCCTTTAAGGTAATGGGTTCTGCTCACTGAAGAAGCAGTTCAATTTCCCCTGTATGTCATTATGTCCCTGACTTCAAGGCCAGTAATTTATCCATTATGCTGTACAAAATCTCTCTAGTGGCCAATGCTGATTTAGGAAAACTAGAGTGTTCAGTATAATTGACCATTAAGGTCTCCATGTTACTGTGCTAATATGATGGGAAAAGAAGAAAGGAAGGACACAAAGAAGGAAGGAAGGAAGGAAGGAAGGAAGGAAGGAAGGAAGGAAGGAAGGAAGGAAGGAAGGAAGGAAGGAAGGAAGGAGCATTTATTGAATAACTACTAGATGACGAGCTCTGTGCTTATCACTTTACAACTATTATCTCATTTGATCCTCACTATAACCCTGGGGTGTAAGTACTATTATTATCCCAAATTTACACCACAGCTTTAGCAATTTGTCCAGAATCATGTAACTAACAAGTGTCTGAGGTTGGATTTGAACTCAGACCTTCCTGATTCTAGTTCCAACACTCTATTCACTAAGCCACCCTTGTTTTGTTTTGTTTTAATGATTTCTCACATTCGTTTTAACTCTTCTATGCAACATGACTTAACTGAAAATGTATTTAATAAGAATGTATATGTAGAACCTATATAAGATTGCATGCTGTCTTGGGGAGAGAGGGAGGAAGGACAGGGGAAGATGGGGGAGGGAGGGGAAAAATCTAAGATATATGGAAGTGATTGTAGAAAACGAAAACAAATTAATTAAAAAAAAAAAAGCTTGGTAGAAGGAAAGGTTCCCTTCTATTGGGAACCTGAGAGTAAGGTTGTCATGAATCTACTTAGGCTCTGCAATCATTTCCAGTTCTAAATCTATTATCTTGGGGCACCTAGGTGGTGCAGTGGATAGAGCACCAGTGCAGGGGTCAGGAGGACCTGAGTTCAGATCTCACCTCAGACACTTGACATTCACTAGCTGTGTGACCTTGGACAAGTCACTTAATTCCAATTGCCTCATCCTGGGTCATCTCCAGTCATCCTGAGGAATATCTGGTCACTGGATTCAGATGGCTCTGGAGCAGAAGTGAGGCTGGTGACCTGCACAGCCCTGCCTCACTCAAAACAAAGTCAAGTGCAAGGCATGTCATCATTTCTCTGACAGCATGGTCTTCTTCAGCAATGAAGAACACACACACAAATCTATTATCTTATGAACCTAGGAAATTTTCAGGGTAAAAGTCGTAAGCACCCAGCAGGTTTGATTATCTCTGTGTGTGTATGTATATAAGTATATGTATGTATACACTCATATGTATGTTTATGTGAATGTATATATATATATATACATGTACAGACACCTACTATGTGTATATATACACATATACATATACGCATATATACACATACATATATACACATGCATATGCACCTACATATGCATATGTGTGTATATGTGTACATATAAATGTGTGTATATATATGTATATATAAATCAATAAAACAAACAAGAAATTTAGGAGAAAATTAGCCAACTTTCTGGAAGTTACAAAAGCAAACAAGATATAGATCTAAAAATACCAACTCATATAGGAAAACATCAACCTAAAACAACATTATAACATTACAGTCTTGACTCATCAGCTTTATAGGGCTGTGAATATCAAAAAGTAGGTCTAGGGAAATAGCCCCCAAATGCTGGGAAATCAGAGAGCTGGTAGTGGCTTCTGTTGTTCCCTGGTTCTTTTCACTGGTCATTCATTTGTGCGTTGATGTGGGCACTTAACGTTTGCATATACTATCATTTTTCTGCATGTAAAAGCCTCAGCTTCCTCATCTGTAAAATGAAGGTGTTTGAAATGATGACCTTGAAGATCTTTTCTAGGATTAAATGTGTGATTCTATTCCCCAGAGCCAACAGTTTGGGCTTGAGTCCAGGGTAATCAAATCTCAAGAGTAGATACTTGGTATTGTCTATAAAGCACCCTGTTTTAATGCTATGTTATAAATAAAACAATCTAAGCATTAATTTTCACAATGCATACAAAATTTAGATGTCTGTCATTCACATTGTAGAATGATAGGATTTATACTTGTATGGGAGAACAGTGGTCCAATCTCCTCATTCTGCAGACAACTCAATCAACCAACATTTACTAAGTACTATGTGCGTGTCACACTGCTAAATTCTGGGGATATGAAGAAATCTGGTGGCATATCACGACTCTGCCCTCAAGAAGCTCACATATGAATGGAGGACTACATATGCACACCATACATGAAAAGAAGAAGAAAGGAATCCCGGAAGGAAAGCATCAGAAACTGCCATGACAAAGGTCCCCTATAGAAGGTGCATTGTGCAAGCAGTTTTGAAGGAAGCCAGGGAAACTGGTGAAACACCAAGAGGAAGACAATTCCTAATATGGGTGACAGACAGTGCAAAGGTAAAGAGATGGGTGGGAAAGGGTCTTGGGCAAGGAAGAGCAGACAAGGTTAGAGAAATCCAGAGAAGTCACATTGTTATTAATTAGTGACACTGGGAGTGTTATGCAGATTTTTTGTCTCCACTTTCATTGCTTATTCCAATACACCGAATAACAGAAATCTTTGGATCTCCTCCAACCTCCCTCCTCCCCTTCTTGCTAGTTCTCCATGTCTTTGTCCATCGACTCTTCCTGCCTTTTAATATTAAAGGGATTGCTGACCCTCTTTGCTAAAGCAGACCAAGCAACTATCTCCTCTTCAACCTGATCCCCTCCTGCTCTGTTATACATCTTCAAACTCCTTCTCCCAAGGAACTCTCTCTCTCTCTCTCTCTCTCTCTCTCTCTCTCTCTCTCTCTCTCTCTCTCTCTCTCTCTCTCTCTCTCGCTCTCTCTCTCTCTCTCTCTCTCCCTCTCCCCCCATTCCTCTCTCTCTCTCTGTCTCTCTGTCTCTGTCCCTCTGTCTCTCTCTGTCTCTCCCTACACACACACACACACACACACACACACACACACACACACACACACACACACACACACACACACACACACAGCTTTTGACAATATGAGTCCTCATGGAAGTGTTTTCCTCTCAACTTCATAGTTTGACTGGCACAACTATTATAGATCCTCTAATATAGACCATGAACCTAAAATGAGATTTCACTAAAAGCAAAGACAAACCAAACCAAATGTAGAGATACATACACATGCATACATAGATATATGTATCTACATATATGTAGATATATATGCGTATATAATGTATCATTTTGCTATATTACATTATGTCATTGCATAACTTCTCATGAATACGGTATTTATGTGTTACACATACATATGTATGTGTGTATGTATGTATTATATACATAGTCAACTTAGATCTTAAGTCTAATCACAGCATTGAGTGGTCATCTTTCACTCATTCATAAAAGTAAGGGTTTTCCTAAAGCACAAGCCTAACCATGTCACCAGTCCTTTACCTAATAAACTCTGATACTTCCCTATCTCCTCCAGGATCAAATACAAAATGCTCTGGCTTCCATTTAAAGTCCTACATAATTTAGTCCCCCTTCTGCCTCTCCAGTCTTCTCATCCCTCACTCTCTGGCACACACTCCTTAATCCAATGACATTGGCCCCTTTGCCATTCCATCGACAAGACCTTCGACCTCTCACCTCCAGGTATTTTCTCTGGAGGTCCCCCATCCCTGGAGAACCCTCCATCTTCTCTGCCTTCTGATCTCCTTGACCTCTTTTAAGTCTCAGTTAAAATTCCACCTGCTTCAGAAAGCCTTTTCCAATACCTCTTCATTCTTACTCCTTTCCTTTCTTCATTTTTTCCTTTTTATCCTGTATATTGATTGCTTTTTCCCCCATTAGACTGTGAGATTCTTGCTGACAGGGTCTGTCTTTTGCTTCTTTTTGTATCACCTGCACTTAGCAGAGAATGTCTGGCATATAATAGGCACTTAATAAATTCTTATTGATTGATGGACTGGTGGAAAGAGGGTGGATCCTGAAGCCAGGAAGACATGGATTCATATTCTGCCTCTGATAGGTACTGGGTATGGGATCCTGAGAAAATAATTGACTGACCACTTTATAACTCTCAAAATTGAAGAGAAAGTACAAACCTGCATTGGTGTAGGGAAATTCCTCATCCGTGAGTCCCTGTGATAATGAAATGAAACGTACCATTCCTAGTCTTCTAATAGTCATAGCTTATGCCTTTAAGTAAAATGCAGAGACAATAATAAAGAAACCAATAAACATTTATAAAGCACCTGCTATGTATTTGTCCAGGTGTTGCTCTAGGCACTGGGGATACAAAGGTGGAAAAGAAATAGTTCATGCCCTCTGAATGAGAAAAGAAGGAAAAAGTAGCAAATAAAAAAAATGAAGGAAGGAAGAAATGGAAGGGAGAGAAGTAGGAAAGGAAGGAAAGAGGAAGGAAGAAAAGAAAAGAAGAGAGGAAAGGAAAGAAGGAAGAAAGAAAAAGGAAGGAGGAAAGGAAGGAGGAGGGGAAGGAAGAAAAAGAAGGAAGAGAGAGCAGGATTTTTTTTTTAAATTTTGTAACTGCAGCACCTGGTAAAATTCTTAGAACATAGTAGGGACTTGGCAAATTCTTGTTGATTTACGCAATTTGAAGTATTACTATTTATCTGAAAGGGTAGAGGAATGAAAAAATGTAGAGAAAGAAAAAAACAAAGAATGAAGGGTAGCACAATGCAAGATTTTTTCCAGCATATGCTATTTTCCTGAATAATTGGCCCAGGAAGCCTGTCCATCTAATCTGGATGACTCACATCCCAATCAACCACATGTTGATCTGGATTGATTGCTAAGGTGACTACCAATGATTGCAGTGTTGCCTTTCTCCAGTCATTTTTGGGCCACATACAGCAATGGGCACAACCTCATTAAATCTTCCCCTCAGGATGATAGGGCACTATCTGCTTTTGGTTGATGAGAAACATAAGGATAGCTAATTAACTCACCCAAGGTTATCAAGACAGTTGGCATCGACTCTGGGAGAAGCAGCTAAGGATTCTTGTTCATGAAGCACTCTGCTCATCAGTTTGAGTATAATGCCATCTTACAATATTGAGGTACTAATAACTGTTGGAGACAAGCTTCATTTTTAATGAAATGGCAGAATAGAAATGATTTCTATCCAGCCTGTGAATGGAAGCAAAAATGGCCAGAAACTTCTTTCATCAAGAGAGAACCTATGCTATAAGTACTGCCTTGATAAATGACGTTATAACTTGCTGTGGCCCAAGAAACTCTTCCCCTCTTGGGCAACCTTTTGGTGAGGAGCCTCCTTACCTTATCCAGCCTGGTCATCCAGTCATAGCCATACAGAATCTCTTCCCCTGCTTTCAGGTTCCCCTCCCCCCATGGAAGAATTCTCCCTGGTAGGTAGGATCTTCAGGATATTGCACATCTATCAACCTCACTCTCGAGAACATAGGGTCACCTCCAGGGCAATCAAGTAATCAGCCAAGAATGTGAGGGAGTCCACCAGAAAACAGTAGAATGAATTAAAGGATATCTGCATATGGCACAGAACAGATTCAGCAGAGCAGAATCAATGTGGTGTGGAGGAGAGAGCACTGGATTTCAAGTCACAAAGACTATATGGGTTCAAATCCTGCTTTAAACACTTCTCAGTTCTGTGACCCTAGGCAAGTCCTCTCTGTTTCACTAACCTCACCAACTTTTCAATTTCCTCATCTGTAAAATGGGGGGATTGGACCTCTATAGGGTCCCTCCCAGTCTGACATCTATCACCCTGTGAGTTGTGGGATCTTAACCTTTTTTTTTTCAGTGTCCTAGACCCCTCTGACAGTCTTATGAAACCTATGGACCCTCATCACAGAATTTGTTTTAATAAATAAAATTTGTAAGTACAAAGGAAACTAGATCACATTGAAACACTATTATTAAAATGTTAAAAAGAAAAAGTACGTAGATTTTTATGTTAAGAAGTTTTGATATAAGTGAAGATTAGAGAGTTTGAAAGACATAATTTTAAAAAATAAAACCAAATTGATCAAGGGCTTATCTACTTATTGTAATGATGTGATAGGAAAATTCCATGGGGCTTATTTAATTCTTTTGATGAATTCAATGATGATGTCTGCCTTTTGTAACTGCATTAAGTGGGGTCCACATGGAAACTCCCAGCATTCTGTGTAAAACAATGGCAATTAATGAACCAACAAGATTCACTTGGCCTTAAGGATATTATACTCTAGCATGAAGATACTCACACAATCTGTGTCAAGGTAGTTATGAGAAGAGACCTTTGTAAACCCCAAATTCTAGAAAAATGGGAATTATTATGGGGGAAGCAATAAAAGATCAATTAAATAATTTCCTTTTAGCAGTAAAGGTCCAGTTTTGATTAGATAGCATTAATGAGAAATAGACAAATCAGCATGGTTTTATGACTTCTTTGGACACCACTCTGTCCCTTGAAGGTTAATAGCACAGGGACAGTCAGGGATAGCACTCACCAGGGTGCAAACACTCAATGATGGAGAAGGGTTCCATAAGACCTCTTCTTATAGATAAAATATTATGAAGATTCAAATAAGAAATAAATCTCATTTGAAGGCTCGGTCCCTCAACTGAATCTGACCAGTTCTGGATTTATCCTTCAGGACTTTGAGCATCACATGTTGCCATAAGGGAGAAGATAACTGAAAGAATTCTTCTTCCAAGAGAATGTACTAAATGACTACTTAAAAGAATAAGGATCCTATTTCCTCACAGCAACATGAAACTTGGGAAACTGCCAGGCAATGGATTGTAATGCAAGGAAAAGAAAAAAAAGAAATCCACAAAATATTGAAAACCAAAAGGTTACTGTGAAGTATAAATAAGTATAGATAATAGCACAAAATGTCATCTGGATCGTAAGACTGGCATAAAAGCCATCACGCAGCAGGGGGCCAGTATGCACTTACCATATGTACTAATGTTCTGATTAATTACATGCCATATAAAATGCTGTTTTTTTTTTTAATTTGGGAAGCAGTCAGCTGTTAACCTTCCACAAACCACTCTCCCCAAAGTAGATGCTGAGTATTTTTATCTTGCTCAAAGTCAATGGAGGATGAAATAATCTTCTTCCAGCACTCATATCAGCAAGGGTGAGTAATGGTCAGGTCTATGAAATGAGCTGAGATGGTGACAAATTAAGATATCTTTTATTAGGTCATCTCTGCAAAATCATGCACCCACTGCCTCCCAAAATAGCACAATTAGAATTTAGATAATTTATACAAAGTTTTTGGTGTTTTTTTTTTTGTTTGTTTACAAATTAGGTCTTTCTATTTCACCAAGCCTGGTGAAATACACATAAATTGGATCCCACTCTGATTAGCATAAGAGCATGGACCACCTCTGTGTCTGACTGGGGCCACTTTTTCCCTCCTTAGGTAATATTCCTAGTGGTTCACCATAGTGATAGTAGATAACATGAGTCCTTTGGAAATGTTTTAGGTCCTTGCTTTTCTGTGAAGGGCTAAATCTATCAAAAAAAGTCCTTGCACACTGTGGCTATTACTGTGTATAATATTCTCCTGACTCTGCTGACTTCACTCATCCTCAGTTCATATTGTCTTTCCAGGTTTTTGTTTTTTGAAGTCCTCCTGTTTTTCATCTCTTATAGCATACTGGTATTCCATTACATTCATACACCACAACTTGCTCACTCATTCCCCACTTGATGGGCATCCCCTTGAATTCTAGTTCTTAACCACCACAAAAAGAGTTGCTACAAATCTTTTTGTACATGTAGGACCTTTTCCCACTTTTATGATCTCTTTGGGATAAAGTCCTAGAAGTGATATTGCTGGGTCAAAGGGTATGCACATTTTTGTAGCCATTTAGGCATAGTTCCAAATTGCTCTCCAGAATGGCTGGATCAGCTCACAGCTCTACCAATAAAGAATTAGTGTTCCAACTCTCACACATCTTCTCCAACATTTATCATCTTCCTGTTTTGTCATGTTAGCCAATCTGATAGGTGTGATGTGGTACCTTAGAATTTTTTGATTTACATCTCTCTAATCAATAGTGTGAATCTTTTTAATCATATGCCACATGCTTTTTTAAAAAGCTAATTTTTCATTCTTGTTTATTACAAATTCTAATCTTAGCTCAGATAAATTAATGATCTGACTGTATGCAGATGATCAGTTCAAGTGGAGGTATTTTCTTGTCTGTTAGAATGTAATCAGATTTATTCATCCGTTATGATGGTGTTTGGTTCAAACAATGTCCAATATCTACCAATTCTGGTGTTTTTTAAAGAATATGTTCATTATATAGAGGCCTTCTCTATCTATGAATCTTCTGAATAATATACAAGTTTTTAGTCTAATCAGTGTTGAACCATATTTTCCCCTTTGTTTCTTCTCATCCTCACCTTCTGCAATCTTCACATTGAAGTCACTAAGAATCAATTAAGAATCTTATCAAGTTTCTGGTAGAATTTCTCTCCTCAGTCTACCATATATGCAAAAAATCTTTGAAAGGGTTATCTGTTCTTCAGTGAGAATATCAGTAATGAGACTTTCATAAGCATCACTCAATAACATAATTTACCATTGCACATCTTCCTGAAAGATAGAGCAAATATAAGATCCCATCGTTATTGTTGACTACAAAAACACATTTAATTTGGTAAAATACAAGTCCACCTTGCAAGCTCTTTTATAACTTGGAGTCTATCTCCCACCCACATATCAAGGTCATTCGGGGTTTCTTGGTAGACATAACAATAGTAATCACCGTGGTCAATAACCTTCTGACAGTAAACATCAGATAAGTTATGATACAGGACTTTTGGCTTGTCCATATGCACAGGAAAGACCAAATGAATATCTATGGCCCAGCTCTTAGTGGATCTCTTAATAGACACCTTACAAAGCTCATCCAATAGTAGGTATATCTGGGACAGAAAGTAGGGTGTTCAATAAGTTGTTCATAGAGCTGAAAAGCAAGGTGGATTGATTTTGGGAAAATTGATCACAAGTTTCCCCAAACAGCAAAGACCCATCTTTTCCATGGCCTGAGACCATTGCATATTTATTTTGGAGGTTTTGGATGCAGAAGCCTTGACTTTTATGTCTTCCTCTGATGGCATACTTTGTTCTTCCTCATCTGAAAGGATGGAAGAAAATACCTATTCATCAAGAAAGTGGCCTTCTATGGTCTTGTTTTTTGGACATTTTCCCTTTGTTAAGTGGAGGGTATGCTCTAGGGACCTGTAAATTCTCAGTGCCTCCAAGATGGCACAATCAAGGCAGAGGAGTTTATTCCTCTCCTGGCCTGCATTCTGGTCTGGGAGCAAGCACAAGCTTTTCTGCTCATTATCTGTGAGTAGAGTTCCATCTCCAGAACCTCTACCAGCTCCACCACTCCAGAGCTCCTCCTCACCCCAGGACCACCACTTAGGGCTGATATTCAGATCAGCTGCTCAATTCCCTCAGGGTATTTAGATTGAGGGCTCCCAAAATTGACACTACTGCCTCTTGGGACCAGGGCTAGGGGAGGACCCTCCCTTTTCACCCAGGTGAAAGGGCTTTCTCACTGACCTTTAAAGCTCTCTTTGGTGTTTGTGGGTTGAGGAATCTTGGAACCACAGCTGCCTGTGATTCCACTCCCTGAAGCCTGCTCAAGTCCAGTCCATGCCATACAGGATGGCTAAGGCTGGGCTGCGCTCCATAGGCTGCACTCTGCTCTGAACCTGGTGTGATAGACCTTTACTGTCAGCCTTCCAGGCTGCCTTGGGCTAGAAATCTCTTTCACTTTGTCGTTTTGTGACTTCTGCTGCCCTAGTCATTTTTACAGGTATTTTATGGGCTGGGGGGGGGGCAGGGGTAAAACTTCTACAGGTCCATCATTCTACTCCACGATCTTGGTTCTGTCCTCTCAAAGACCAATCTTTTCAATACAAACATTTTACTAATGTTACTAGATGGCCATGGGATCTTGAATATGACTGTCTTCAAAGAACTAAAGATGACTGTTGCACAATAGAGAGTGGATGTGGGCATGCTGCAATATAAGACCAAGGAGGAACTCAGAAGAAAATCTGGTGGGGAAAAACTGAAATAAGTGATGACATCAAAGAAATACATGGCAGAAAGAAAAAGGGCTGGCCGCTGGTCATGTGACTAGTTTGAAGTATAACAAGTAAAGAGTAAAAGCCTTTCACCGGTTGTTGGAGAAACAGTGAGATCTACCCTCATGCATGTTTGGTGGATCCACTGTGACCACTGTTTAGGAGGACTTGAAAAAATTGGCCTATAGGATGGGAAGATATGACTAGATTGTGGTCTGGTTCATTAGAGGAAATTTCTGGTGTCCAGAAAGACCTGGGCTCAAGTCCAGCCCCTGACACATGCAGACTAAACAATCAAAGGTAAGTTACTTAACCTCTAAGTGCTCTAAGAAAGTCTCTAAGACCATGCATTGTAGAGAAGGTGTTTACCTGCATTCATAGGGTGAGGTTTTGTTTGTTTTTACCTGGAAATTCCCTATACTCATGAAATCACAAGGGTGGATCCTATCTCCAATGAAGAAATATGCATGTCTATATGTGTGTATTGTCTGTCTGTCTTTCTATCTGTCTGTCTATCTATCTAATCTGTCTGTCTATCTGCACTTGTACATATATATATATATATATATGTATATATGGGCACCATTTATATATATGTGTGTGTGTATATTATATATATATATATGTTTTACATTACATATAAATTTTAGTGTACATTCACAAGTGTGTGAATTTATAATTTGCTCAGCCATAGTTGACTGTAGATGATACACAGAATCTGACTTCACAGATACATCACAGAACTTCTATTAATAACTTTGAATAGGCAAGTCATTTGTGATGAGTAAAATTATCACCAAATTCAATTACTTGCTACAATACCATTGTGGATGAAAATTAATCAGGGAATCCTTGTGTCATCCTCTGAATATGACACAAATGAAATGATTCAAACTCTTTATTTCTGGGCACAATCACTGTTATGAAACAATTCGTTTCTTTGCCTCATATCCTGCCCATTTCTCTCTCTTTTAATATTCCTTGGAGCTATGGTATTGTTAATGACCAGTCTCGTCTCCTGGTTCATCTGCTTCTATTATTATTATGTTACACAAACTCATTACCCACTTTACATGTGTTCAAAGACTTGATTATTTCTTTTTTCAGTGACTATAAATAAAGGATACTCCCTTCTAGCAGTGTTTCTGAAGTCAAAGCAGTTATTTTAACAAATATATATCTTTATTCAGTTTTCATTAGGATCCAGAATATGATGACAAAGTAGCCAACAATGTAATCATTCATCCCTAAAGTCTTTCCATTCCTAAGCTTCTGAATCGTTGAGAACTGAAGTTCTATTTTGCTAAAGTATACTGCAAGCACAGAGGGATAATACAACTTTTAAGAAACATGGATAAAAGTGACAGGCATAATGAAGAAAAGCCTACATTTCTAAAGTGCTTGGAAAAGAGTTGTCTCACAAAACGACCTTGTGAAGTAGACAGTACAAGGATTATTTTCTAAATTCTATTGGTGAGGAAACAGAGGCTCAGTGAAGTTGTCTGACTTGCACAATGTCATCTAACAAAACCTGAATACAAATCAAAGATTATCATCCTCATATTAATCACATCATCATATCTGACTCTTTGCTCTTTTCATAACCACATACTTCCTATTTCAAAATACTCTTTTCAGGTTCATCCAGAACCTGCTTTTGTCCCTTGCGTATTCATATACATAAGTTGGTGTCCCCATCATACTAGTCTCTGCTTGACTAAACCAGATGTCATGAATATAAAGCAAACAACATTACATGAAATGGAAGAGTAAATTACAGAATGAGGAATTTGAATCAGATATTAATAGTTCTTGGCCCTTATTCCCAAAAGGCTGTCACCCCTGCCTGTCTCTCTGTAGCGTTTGTTAGTTCATTATCAATCCCTGTCTGTACAAAACAGAGAGGGGCAGACCAGTTTATTCACAAAAGATTATTAATTAGGGTTATGGCTTTAGCATTACATCTCATTCATCTCTCCAGCTAGCCTTCAAAACTATCTCACTATCTGCCAGTTATTGCTGCTGACCTTCCTCTCTCTCTTTGTACCAGCATCCTGTAAGCTAGACCCAAGTTTTTTCTTCCTTACAGTCTCCCTGAACCCCTGTCCAAGTCCATGGGGCATGCAATCCTCTCATCTTTGAACATCTAGCTCTAGGGATTAAAGGATTTGATTGGTGACCATGCAAACAAGAGCATTCAGATGCCACTATGTACTAGTTGGCTCTAAACACCTGACCATGCTTGAGATTTACATTTCATCCAGTCCTAAGGTACTTCTTATCATCCATCTATACATTCATTCTCTACTCATCCCCACTTATCACCTCACTAAAACAAAATTATTTTTTCTAGATATCTTTTGTTTCGTGTCTGATCTTCCCATTTTAGAATTTGTGCTCATTTAAGGCAAGAGTCTGGGTCTCTTTAAAACTAAGTTTCCCAGTGCTTAGCATAGGGTCTTACACAAAGTGCCTAATAAAAATATTTATTTAATTCATATTTCATTTATTCATTCATTTATTTTTCTCAAGCAGTCTCAGGTTAGCCCTTTCCCTTTCCCTTCCCTTTCCTTCCCTTCCCTTCCCTTCCCTTCCCTTCCCTTCCCTTCCCTTCCCTTCCCTTCCCTTCCCTTCTTTTTCTTTCCCATAGCAGCAATAGTCTTGAGAACACCGACTTCCTGCAATGGCAAAAAGATGACCATTAGAACAATGGGCTGCATGTGACCATTGACCAATTTATTCCCTTGGACTCATTTCCCACCTATAAAATGAGAGTCTTTGACTAAAGAACCTCTAAGGGCCCTTTTTACTCTGATGCTATGATGCTGTGATTGTCATCAGAATTCACAGGGGATATCAGAGCATGTGATATGGATCCCACCTCTCAAATCTCTGCTGTCGGCCCCCATCTCCCCAACCTTGACCAGCATCTCTCAACAATATCATGACTGTATTTCTACACTTTCCCACCTTCTTCTTAAACTGGGTTTTCTCTACCAAATCACAGTGTATACTGGGAATATACTTGTGGGCTCATGAGTAATCTACAGGGAGATGCAGTCAATAGAGAATTCCCCCAGCCAGTGAGACTCACTCAGCTCAACACACAGGAATGTAATATACAGTGTTCTGCCTTCTACAAAATTTGAGGAAGGAGGTTGAGATCATAAACCAATGATTCAATGCAGTAGTTAGCTAAGAAAGGGGTAAATGCTCGTTGCTCTTTATTTTTTTTAAACAAGATGTTATAGTTTCCGATAATTTAGAGGACTACAAAATGCAGATTTTACGAATCAACCACTAATTCAAACAAATTTGTCTATCAAATGACATTAACACATCTAACCTTGTGCAAAACTATTATGTTAAATGCTGGAGTACTATAGCTCTAAGGTGTATGAGGATCCAAGGTCTCTCATTTGACAACCTATAGATTAATCTTAGGCTCATAAATTATTAACCACTTGAGGGTGAAGGGGTCTTAGAGAGTCTAGTCATCTCATTTTGTAGATGAGGAAACTGAGGCCCAGAGAGGGTGTGTGATATGTCCATTTCTGTCTCTAAATTTGGGAGAAGATACTTGCCTATTTTCTCTGTTATGCTTTATCTATTACAAACATTCATCATTCTGAGGGGAAAAATGCTCCTTGACAATTTATAGAGAGCAAACAAATAGCAAGGTATAAAAGCTAATACAGGCTCAGAATTATTTGATTCCCATCAGAAGTTTGAACTATTTTTCAGCTTTTTAAAATCTCCTTTCCTCTTCCCTTTTCCAATTCAGAAAGAGTTAAAATGTCCTTTTTAGTCTCATTAAATTTAAATTTTAATTAATGTACAATTGAAAATTTCCTTCTAGTCAGAACATTGATTGGCCATTTAAAATATCCATGAAAGCAGATGATAGATGAAGGATCATGGAATTTTAGAACAGGAAAGTTCTTTAAAGGTCATTTAATCCAATGCTATCATTTTGCAAATGAGGAAACTGAGGTTCAAAGATGTTATTTCACTTGTCCAGAATCAGAAGAAAGTTAGCAATGGACTCACACCTTGACTTTGGGGTTCTTGACAATCTGTCTAGTGATCTCCCAGCCCTCACCTTAGAAAACAGGCTCTTTGCTTCTGAGGGGATGAGACAAAGAATGAGCAAGTTTTGCTGGAAGTGAGAACATAAACCTGGGGAAGTTGCTGCAGTCAACATGGTGGGGGGACCCATTTTAATGAATAAGATGGTTTAAAAACAACAAACACTCCCCATACCCCTAATTTAATCAGGTGAATAAAACCTAAGTACAAAGAACTCAGAAATATCCATTTGCTGAGTCCTTTAGGAGAAAAATGAAGCCCTTCCTGAGCAAAGGTTTTGAAGCATCTGTAGGTGACTGCTTTATCATCTGCCTTATGTCCCCACAGCTTCTCCTTTGAGAAATAATAGTCCCTAAGTCAAAAAGGGTTCCAACTCAAAATTGCATCATGCCTCAATTAGGGACTCTGACTATGGGGTGAGCCAGGTTAAGGGCAGCGGGGGTTCGCTTTATTCTATATCTCTCTTTTTTTTGAACACAGATTTCTGCCAGCTGTTGTCCCCAGAATGATGATGAAAAGGTAATAAAATTCCAATACAGACTTGCACCAAATATTTGGTAATAAACAAATATAGCCCATCCAGGATAAAATATAGCAATGAGGATGGGATGGACAAAGTCCAAATCCTTAAAAAAGAAATTTTCCAATTCCATTAAACCACTTGTCTTCCTCCAATCTAGCCTATAGATCTCAGAATTGCTCAGTTTATCTGTCTGTACTCTACTCAGTTCTTAGCACCAGACAAGATGGGACAGAATGGGAAATTTATTTTTAATCCCCTGTGATTTCTCCCAACAACATTCTTCCCTGACTTCTTATTTTTTTTCCTGTCCTACTCAGTGAGGAAGTGTAGAAAATAGAACACTGGTCTTAGGTTAGAAGACCTGAGTTTAAATTCACCCTCAGTTATTACATGACCTTGGGCAAGTCATCGTTCTCTGCCTCAGTTTTCTCATCTGTAAAGTGGACATGATGATAATACCTACTTTCCAGGATTGTTATGAGGATGAAATAAGATAACTTATATAAAGTGTTTTGCAAACCTTAAAGAACCAAGTAAATACTAGCTATTATTAATGTTATCCCTATTCATAGCTCTCAGTGATGTTACCCTGAACCCTTACTTCTTTTAGATACTCAATTTGGTGTGATATCTAGTCTTGCTTTCCTAACCATTATTAATTCTAATCCGTCTCTCTGGTCTTGCTCCATTGTTGTTTGAATAACTGGACCACTCAGTCCCGCCTGAGTAACTGGGGAGTAATTTACTACCTAGGGTAGGAGATTGGGCAAGGGAGTTTCTAAAGTCCCTCCCAGCTCAATGGTTTCCATTCTTTCCTCATGTACTTATAGGTTTAAATAGTACGAAGAATCATTGAGATGAAATCATCTGGAGTTGGAGTCAAATGGGTTGGATACTTGACTGATGTTTATGAACTTCATGAACAAGGCAAGTCGCATCCTCATTATCTTCCTCATCAACAGCATTTATATAAGTGCTTTAAAGTTTGTAATATGCTTTACAAATATATCATTTTACTCTCAAAACATCTCTGGAAGGTTGATATTATTGTTATCCTTCTTTTACAGATGAGGAAACTGAGGGTGAGTAAAGTTATATGACTTACTCAAAGTCATATATCTAGTAAATATCTGGAATTGGATTTGACCTCAGGTCTTCCTGACTCTGGGTCCAACATACTATTCACTATAATAGTTATCCATTTCATAGTGTTATTAAGGAGAAATCACCCTGTAAGTCTTAAAGCATTCTGGAAATTGGAGTTATTATTTTTATTCATAATCAAATCCAAGAGGAGACTGTACAGATCAGTGGTCAGATGGCCAGTCTTGGACTCAGGAAAACCTCAGTTCCGGACTTGAATCTGACTGTATTTCGTTGTATAGCCCTGGGCAATTTTCTTAATTTCCCAGTGCTTCAGGTTACTTTCTAAGTGCCTCATTGAAATACTAGTTGTTGAACTACTTGGAACTCTGGACAAGGATGAAATAGCAGGCCATGACCAAAAATATAAGTGGAGCTCTTAAGTACCCTAAAAATATATTCCTTTTCTGACAGAAATGATTTCTGTTTTGACACAAGAAACAATTTATGCAACAAATCTCACTCACCAAAACCTTTGTTTTTCTCTTGAAAACTGGCTTCCCCAAGTTTTTCTTGATTCTTTTGATCTCACTGCCCAGTAATCATTTATTTCTCCTGTTTGTTTGTAACACAAGGAACATAATGGGGCAGCAAACAGGAAACAGCAAAACAAGGTATTCATCATGGCCTTGGGAACATTGTTGAATTTCTTCAGTCGTTCCAGTCATGTCCAACTCTTCTTGATTCCCCGTTGGGGTTTTCTTGACAAAGATACTGGAGTGCTTTACATTTCCTTCTTCAGGTCATTTTACAGATAAGAACGTGAGGCAAACAGGGTGAAATTACTTGCCCAGGGTCACTATAAGTGTCTGAGCAGGATTTAAGCTCAATGCTTTTTGATTCTAGACCTTCTGCTCTCCTGTACTGAGGTAACTGTCCTCTGGATGTCTTCCAGCTTATCAATATCTTTCTTAAATGATGGTACTCACAGCTGAACACATGTTCCAGATGAGGTCTGACAAGGGTACAGTAGACCTTTCATCTCCTTGTTTATGGAATAAGAGATGCATAATGTGCCTCAGCCTCACATGTGATTGTCTGGCTTCCAAATCATGATGCTGACTCATATTGAGCCTATACTCACTAAACACTCACATTTTGTTCTGAACAACTGGTCTGCCCATGCCTTCCCCACAGTATAACTGCACTGTTAAGTTGATGTCTCATGTGCAAGACTCATCATTTATTTGTATTATATTTAATCGTATTGATCCAGCCCAATATTCTTACTCATTGAGATCCTTTTGTGCTCTGGTTCTTCCCTCCACTGTGCTAGCTCTTTTGTCCATATTTGTTGTTATTAAAAAAAAGTGATGAGTGCGGCATTACAGACTTTGTACAAGTCATTGATAAAAATTTTAAAATAAAAAACAGGGGCAAGTATAGATCCCTGGGATCATACACTGAATACCTCCTACCTTTATTGATAATGAATTATTAATAAATACCCTCCCTATGAGTTTGATCATTTATTTCATTCTGAATTCATCTTATTGTTTTATTATCTAATCCAATACCTTCATCTTCATTATCAAAAACTTTACCAAAATGTAGGCATATTATAGTCACAGGATTACTCTCATGTGCAAGATAGTACTGTCAAACAAAGGGAATGAAATAAATCTGGTTAATTGGCCTCTAGTTGGAGTCACAGAGCTATGTTTGATGATTTTGGTGAAGGGAACTATGGGCTGATGGTCGGACTGGTGGCAACATGCTGTGGGAATGATCATGCAGTTCTTATGCTCCATGGAGCTTGTTCCAAGACAAGCTCTCATTAGATTATAACACTTTGTGTCTTGGTATTCCTCATAATACTTTGTGTACAATAAATACTTAAAATCTTCAGTTATAATGATTGTAAACCTCTTGAGAGCAAAGGCTGTATTGAATTGATCTTTTAATCTTCAAGGCCTAAAATTAAAGCTTAAGAATAAGAAACATTTAGGGAGAGGTACAGAGAGAAGACCTGTGATTTCACTGATATATGCAACGCCTGGGTAATGAACCTTCTTCTCCCAATGAAGGTCAGATCTTTCTCTGGAATTCCTACCCTTAGAAAATTGACTTGAACACTGAGAATTTCAATGACTTGTCCAAGGTCACACAACTAGTGCATATCAGAGGAGGGACTTAAATCTTAATCTTGGCTTAAAAGACAGCCCTATTCACTTTGCCATGCTCCCTCTCTAAGTAAATGTGAATCTAATTAAGTGTTTGTTGAATGAATATTTCATGAATGAATCTCAGCTTACTTTTCCTGCAGGCTACACTCAGAATCAGTCCCTTTGTGAAAGAAATATTTCTAGAACTTCAAGACAAAGTAATCAGGTCTTTAAAAACATCCCCAGCAACTCAATACTAGACAAAAAGAAGACAGTTAGTTCAGGGCTGTGTGCAGCATATGACGTGTTTCTTATTTAGCTTTGGATATCAGGGACATTAGAAATGGTGTGGAGGGTAAGGATCTTTTGATAGCTTTCTAAAGTGTCTCAGTCACATTGCAAGGCAATATGAAGAGACTCAATTCTCTTAGGCAAAAGACATTGAATACAATTCAACAAATCATGATAATGAGTCAGGCACACATAAAAAGGAAGGCAAAGCATGAGTGCTATCAGACATCATTTCTGCACTTTAGAAAGAGGTCAAAGGGACAACGTCAAAAGCATCAATGAGCTTTGTTCATAGTTAATAGCAAAAAAGTTAGTGAGACAAAGCCAATCCAGTTTACAATAACCCTTCAGCTCACTGGACTTTAGAAACTTGATTACCTTGACTGGCTGGCTGGGATCTAGGAGAGATTCAGCAAGAGAGACCCTTGAGGAGCCCACAAGAATGTCTATGCATTTAACTCTTAGGAGACATACATCAGCCATTGCAGAAGCATCATGATGTAGTGGAGCAAGGTGTCAGCTTGGAAGCTCTGAGTTTTTAATACAGTCTCTGCCTCTTCCTAATTGTCTAACTGTAGTAAAATTATTTCACACTTCTGAATTTCAGTTTTCTCATATGTAAAATGAGGGTCAGAAAAGTCTGCATACAACAGCTGGGCCATGAGCAGTTTTTTGAAGGAAATCATATATTTCAGGAGGAAAAAATGAGAAGGGAGATAATCAAAACCATGGGGGATAGCCAGGACAATGAAGAGGGAACCAAAAATCACCCACACTAGAAGACATGAATGAGCCATGATCTACAGCAGCAGAAAATCAGTAGATAATTAATTTCAAGATGAAAGAGACTTCAAGGAGCACCTATCCCAATATCTCATTGTATATAGGAGGAAAGCGAGCCCCAAATAAGTTTACATGACTTGCCTAAGGTACTATTGGTAGAAAGGAGCTGAGCTGATTTTTAAAACCAAGTTCTCTGACTCCAAATTCAGGATTCTTTGTATGGCACTATGTAGCATCCATATTGGGTGGACCATCCACTGAAGAAACTATTGATTCATTAAAATATAAAATGGTGCATATGTGTGTGTATGTATATGTATATATTGTGTATATATGTATGTATATATGTATGATGCTATCTCTCAACTAGATTACTAGCTCCTTGACAGTGCTGCCAACTCTCATCTCTGTAGTTCTTTAAGATATACAAGGTGTCCCTAAAATTTTAATGCATTTTTAATCTAGCAAAGTTTAAGAGCTATTAAAGCACTAAAAACTGCATTAGGACTTATGGGACACCTTGTATAAAGTGTCTTTCTGTAATAACCCTTGGAGGGAAGGAGGGAGGGAGGGAGGGACAGAGACGGAAAGAGAGAGAGAGAGAGAGAGAGAGAGAGAGAGAGAGAGAGAGAGAGAGAGAGAGAGAGAGAGAGAGAGAGAGAGAGAGAGTTTTAATTTGTTCCTTTATTATAAACAGAGCACTAACCTCTGGGTATACAAATACAAACAACCAAGATAGCCCCTACCCTCAAGAAGGTTATGTTCTAATAGGGAAGAAAGAATATAAAAAAGGAGCTAGGAAAGGAGTGGGAGAAGGATGTCGGATGTGGACATTGAGTGGAACGGGTTGGGGACTTGGTTCTGGACAAGATAAGAGGACAATTCACCTCTGAGAGCCAGAAATCACCAGGCTGTGTTACAAGATGTTAGTGAGGGAAAGAATGAACTGACAGCCAGAACAACAGTAGCCTGGTCTGAGTCTGGTCACATAGATCTTGAGCACCATGGAACTAGAAAGCCTTATTCTAAGTGTAGGTCTTATTAGATTATAACAGCCTACTTCATGGTATATTCCATAATGCTTTGCTATAAATGCTTAAAATTGCCAATAATCTGTAATTTCAATTAGGGGCCGCTATTGCAGACTGACCACATATAAACCAGTAAAGAATTGTTAGAGACTTGCTCAGATTCAGGGGGCTTACATAAATGCCTCAGATTGTATACCTCATAAATGTGAGAGCCTGGATTTAAATTGAGGCCTTCTTGTCTCCAAATCCCACATTTTGTCTGCGTGGAGTACTGTCTCATATATATACTGGATGATTAATTGATTACATTTGGCTTTGAAAGGGAGATTGCAAGATATTTTAGCTTGGCAAAAATTTCAGTAGGCATCTGGTGTTTTGAGAGCTACTGCCTAAGATTGTGTTAACCAGTTTGGTCTCATCATGGAATAGAAATGAACCACAGATAAATGCTGTTCCAGAAGTTACACAACTTTCAGTAACTGAATGTGTGGCATTTCCTTCACTGTGCATTGAACTCAATTTGGTAAACTTCTTTCAAGGCCCCTTTAGGTAAGTTTATTTTCTTAGAGAAAAGTAAACACCTGGGTCATTGATGTGTAAAAATATTACTTTTTAACCATTTTTTTTGTACTGTATTGTAAAAAAAAAAAAAATACATTTCCCCCATTCCCATTGTCAGTGTTGGCATGGCTACAATTATTCTGAGTCATGCATTCATAATGGAAGGACACAAATCTCATTTAAATAATGAAAAAAAAAAGAGAGGCTGAACTGATAAAACAATCCCAGGCCACAATTCAATTTACAATTAGATCCCATAGTTCTTCTGTGCTGATATTTCCAAGTTAAATTGCATGTACTGAATAATAATGGCTGTTTTTTCTTTTAGACTCCATCCAAAATTAATCGTAAGTGCTGTACAGCTGTTCTAGGTTAAGCAAAGGTTTAAAGCCCCTTAATAGCTTTGATACCTCGCCACCTGAGAACATGTCATTGGAACCCAAACAGTTTCCACCTCTGCACCTCAACCACAGGTTTCCTTCATGATCTATCATAAACTCTCTGCAATACACATACACACACACATACACACACATACACATAAACACACAAAGATGCATGTGTACATGTGTAACCTTCTACCAATGAGATATATACATTTGTGTGTGTATATATATATATGTATATATATATATATATATATAGTGTGTGTGTGTATATTGTATGTATATATACACACACATTACATATATATTGGATGTAATATATATACACACACATTTGTGTATATGTGTGTGTATAATCATTGGTAGGAAAAAATAGTCATATTATATGTACAAATTATATATAATATATAAACACACACATCTCAATAGGAAGAATTTTTATCATTAAATTAAGAATTATAGTCATAAAGATATGGTGTTTTTTTTAAGTTGCAGTACAGAAAGGATGACAGATGGAGGTTTGTAATTTAATTTATATAGAGAACTTCCAGTAATGAGATTCCCTCTACCAGTCTAGATCAGCATGTGTTCTGTAGTTTTATGTTTTAGAGCATTACATGGGTTATTGAAATTTTTAGTGACTGGCCTAGGGTCACACTGGCCCAGTATATGACAGTGGCTGGATTTTAGCCCAAATCATCCTGACTCTGAAGTGAGCTCTCTAAGCACCATGATACCCTGCTTCCCTATCAAAGTGCATTGACAGGAAACAACACATGACTAATATTAATACTGGGAGAATGGGAGAAGCAATCATTTCATTCATCTTCTTCATATCTCTCATGCCTTCATAATTGCCTGAAAAAAACCATCACTAAGTAGTCAGTCTTCTAATGACATTTGCTACAGTAGCTCTAGGGGAACAGACCTAGAATCCATCTCTGGACCTCTGGGCAGAGGCTTAACAGCTTGGAAAGATCTGTCCCCAACCCAAGTTTTGGTGACCCCCTAAGTATAGGAACACCTTAAAATTTCGGGAGGCCTTGAGTGGTGGAGAAGTTGACTTATAAGATGCTAATGATCTTGTTGTCACCAGTGTGCAATATGCAGAATGCAAAATTGTTCCTTCTGTATTCCCTGGAATAGATCATGGGCAGTTTCAGAAGCCATAGCCTATGTTAAGTGCATTAGGCTATCTTTCTTTGCAATGAAGATTTCTAAAGAGAAAATTACAAATGACAGTTTGCTAATACCAAAGGATGAAAGTTGGAAGGCATTTGGTTATGAGGACATCTTTCATGAGGAATTTCTGAGACCTTATGAAGCAAATGGAATCCTCACAAAAGACAAAGAGAACTAAGAACTGCAAATAGGGGGAATGAGATCCAGATGACTAAGCCAAGTACCTTTGATGTCAGAAAACTTCATTGCCTTGAAATCAGTGAAGTAAGCCAATGGCCCTTTAATGTTTGCCAAAATGGGACATTTCTAAGGCCTTCCAAGTTTGCCTCTATGAATCAATTTGTCACTAAGAAGTTTCATGTGACTCCTTACTAGTTAATGTTCTAGTCAATCTGGTCTTCTCTTTAGGTGACATTTCATCTGCCCAAGAGGAGACTTTGCATAGGACATCACTAATATGCCCATGTCTAGAAAGCTTTCCCTCTTCAACTTTGCTTTTGGAATCTTGAAGTATTCAAAGTCCTAGGCATCTAGTGGACATGGAGTGGAGAAGAATAGAGCCGAAATCTGGCGTAAGACACTGACAAGCTCTGTGACCCTGGGCAACTCCATTACTCTCTGCCTTAGCTTCCCCATCTGTAAAACAGGGATACCAATAGTATCAGCAACCTAATTAAGGATTTTTATTATATTTATTTATGCATACATATATGTATATACATTTTATACATATATTGGCTCTTTCGAAATTGAAGACAATGTACTAGGCAATTTTTTGCTTTTTAAAAGTAAAAACAAAAAAACAGACAATCCAAGGTATGAAGGGTCTTTCATCTTCCTGAATGAGAAAGAACAAATACATCATACAAATGTAACCAAGATTCTTAACCTGGAGTCCATGAATGTCTGAGTCTGTCTCTCTATGTCTCTGCGTTTGTGTCTGTGCCTCTGTCTCTGCCTGTCTCTCCCTCTCCCTTCCCCCATCTTTCTCATCATCTATGTCAATATCATCTATATCTCTATCACATGCCATAATCTGTAATTTGTGATATTTTAATAACTTCTTCCACATAATTGTTTTCATTTGTGATATGTGTTTTATTTTGTGCATTCAGAAGCATTATTCTGATTGGAGGGTGGACCATAATGCATAAAAATGTTGAGAAAGCCTTCAACAGAATGAAATAGGGACAAAAAGGAACAGATTCATTCAAGGTGGTCAAGAGAAATAATGAGATTGGAGAAATCACTTTCATTTGAGAGTACAACAAAGGTTTCAGCTAAGAGGTGACACCTGATTGGAGCCTTGAAGGAAGAAATAGGTTCCATGTAAGGGAGGAGTTCAGCTGAATAAGATGAGAAGACTGAGCATCAGTTCAGTGATGGCTAGATCAACAAATCATATATCTTGAGTCAGAAGTGATGTTAGAGTCACTTTGAGTCTTATTTTCTTATTTTACAGCTGGAGAAACTAAGTCCTGTGCAAGTTAAATGACTTGGTCAGGTTCCCACATAAGTTTATGAGACAAGGTTTATCCTCAGACTTTCTTGTCTCCATGTACAGGAATCCATCTGGAAATCCCAGAGTATCAGATCTTGCCCCAATTAATGAGACATTCCAGATAAGATCTATTTGATATTTAGACGTCTAATTTTGCCATGGTTGAATGGTTAATTTCTTTATAAATCCAAAGACAATACACTTCAGAGAGGAGATGATTTCTGTTAGGGCCTCTGTCTATGGCTCAGTGAATATTCTCAAAATTGCAATAGATATAGTTGTTCTCAAGATATTACATTATCCATTTTCCCTAATCTCTTCAAGTAAGGTGACCCAGTTCTATAAGGTTGTATTGGTAAGAGTGGGAATTATTGAATCAACGTTAGTGCCATAGATGTGAATTGCTCTTTTAAAGTTAGAAATTATTCTCCTTTATGGGCCTTTTCTAAAGTGCAGTCAATCCAATTCCCTACTTGCCCTTTCTTATGTTTTAATATAATTGAGTGAAAATTATGCTCTCTTGAATATGTTCTTTATGAAAGAAGTTTGAGAGTATATAAGACACTGGAGGGAAGAAACTATGTCCTCACATTCCTAACCCCACACCAAGGAGCAGTTTGTCCTCTACTGCTTCCCATTTGTTTTCTGAAATGGACTCCAGGAATCAGAGGCTGGGTGGAATGCTTTTCAATTCATTGTTGAACAGTTTTTCAAGTGGTCTGCATGCCTTGTTGCAAAAGGAGAGAATTAGAATATTTCCATAAATCCTCCCCTCCTACCTTGCACTACAAAGACAAACAAACATACAGAGACTTCCCTCTTTCACTTTGTGTGAAGGTTGAAAATTGATGATTGTGTTCAAAGACTTAGAGAACAGAGAATAACCAGATTAACAAAATGGTGGAAAGAGGAGCAATTCAATTAATAGTAGATGGTTAAATGACTGAAAATTGGAAAATAAATCAGAGGATCATAGATATAGAACTGCAAGGGCCCTGAGGCATCCTTGACTCCTCAGCTCTTGCTTTTAGATGAAGAAACTGAGGTCCAGAAATGCCAAATGACTTATATGAGATTAGAGAGATCACAAACCAATTAAACATAAACGAAGTTATGAGAGAGGTGCTAATATGAAGAAGGAAAAGGATAGAGAAGAAAAACAAAAGGAGGAAGAGGAATTGGAGGAAGAGTAGGACAATGACTCAATGAAAAGAAAGCAGTAGGTAACAGAAAGGAAGTAATAAAGGCAATGGAAACAAATTGGCTAAAAAAAAACGGTACCAAGTTAATGAGAGAAGGGAAAGGAGGCTGTATGTAGTTGTCAAGTTGATGCTTGAAAATCCACCTCCCTGATAAAAACAAAAAATGAAACAAGTATATCAGTGGAATATTTCTCAAATCATCAGACCACAGATTAGGAATAGAAGGAATTGTAAATCCCAACTCTCTAAGTGAAAATTCAAGATGCTTTTGAATACATAGAAAATAAAATATCTTGAAATAGTATTTTCAAATGCAGTGAGTCTGTTGCTCAGCAATAAGTAGTTATACCAGATCTAAACACACTGCTTAGTATATAGTAGGTCTTTAATTAATGCACATTGATTGATCACAAGAGTCACTACTCAGGCCCCACATCTCACATTTCTTTAGCACTAACATATTTTTCTTACATCGACCTTGTGACAGCATAATACAAGCATCCTTTGTGCAATCACCAATATCCCTTGAAACCTGACACTAATAGAATGAGTCTGATTCATCAAGACTTCCATGGTCACTTTACTATACATTCACTTGCCACTGGTGCGAATGACACTTCATCTATGCTTCTTATTGCAATTGTCTTCCAATCCTCTGCTAAATCACTCATTGAGTATCTCTGGAAAACATTGGAGGTTTGCCATGATTTTTAACATTTCAAGAGTTCCAGTAAAGCATGCATATATATCTACTATCCCTTCATCCTCTTTTAAGATCTTTCCGCCTTCATTTTAGATCCCACATCTATGTATTTGTATCTTTTGTGCATCACAACCTTGAGCCTAGAATTATTGCTTCATTTTCTTCTGGGTTACCTGTAATTCTGAGCTTTTGTAAATCAAAGGATTCTATAACCATAGCTATATTATACCATAATTATTATACTGGTATTTAGGAAGGTAAGAAGGTTTTGGTGCCAGAGGACTCCTTGAGAATGTTGAGGATGTTATACTTTCCAAAATTCACTCAGAAATGGTTTCCCTGTAGTGTAGTCAGATTTACAAAGAATGGAGAAATTTATGACCAAACAGATACAGAACATTGTGAAGGGCAAAACGGATAACTTTGATTACATTAAGTTTAAAAGTTTTGCCCAAACAAATCCAATGCAACCAAGATTAGAAGGGAAGCAGAAAACTGGGAAAGAATTTTTGCAACTAGTGTCTGTGATAAAGGCCTGATTTCTAAAATATACAGGGAACTGAGTCAAATGTACAAGAATACAAGTCATTCACCAATTGATAAATAGTCAAAGGATATGAACAGGCAGTTTTCAAAGGAAGAAATTAAAGATATCTATAGTCATATATTTTTTTTAATGTTTATTAATTTATTTTTAGTGTTCAATATTCATTTCCACAAAATTTTGAGTTCCAAATTTTCTCCCCATCTATCCCCTCTTCTTACCCCAAAACACCATGCATTCTGATTACCCCTTCCCCCAATCTACCCTCCCTTCTATCACACCCCTCCCTTCCCTTATCCCCATCTTCGCTCTTGTCTTGTAGGGCAAGATAAATTTCTATTCCCCAGTATCTGTATTTCTTATTTCCCAGTTGTATGAAAAAACAATTTTCAACATTCATTCCTAAAACTTTGAGTTCCAACTTCTCTCCCTTCCTCCCTCCTCACCCATCCCCATTGAGCAGGCAAGTAATTCACTATAGTCTATATATTTGTAGCTTTGCAAAAGCCTTCCATAATAGTCATGTTGTGTAAGACTAACTATATTTCCCTCCATCCTACCCTGCCTCCCATTTATTCTATTCTCTCTTTTCACCTTGTCCCTCCCCAAAAGTGTTTACTTCTAATTACTCCCTCCTCCCATTTGCCCTCCCTTCCATCATGCCCCCCCACCCCACTTATTCCCTTCTCTTCTAATTTCCTGTAGTGTAAGATAGATTTTCATACTAAATTGAGTGTGAATGTTATTCCTTCCTTAAACCAAATGTGATGAGAGTAAGCTTTATTTTTTCCCTCTCACTTCCCCTCTTTTCCTCTTCATTGAAATACTTTTTCTTGCCTCTTTTATGAAAGATAACTTGTCCCATTCCATTTCTCCCTTTCTTCTCCCAATATATTTCTCTCTCAACCCTTAATTTTATTTTTTTGGATATCATCCCTTCCTATTCAACTCACCCTTTGTTCTCTGTCTCTGTGTTTCTCTGTCTCTCTGTCTGTCTGTCTGTCTCTAGATATGTATATGTGTGTGTGTGTGTGTGTGTGTGTGTGTGTGTGACTTCAGAGAGGCCTGGAAGGACTTATATTTGATGAGTGAAATGAGCAGAACCAGGAGAACATTGTACACAGTAACAGCCACAGTATTTAAAGACTGTTTCTGATAGACTTAGCCCTTCACAGAAATGCAAGGACCCAAAATATTCCCAAAGGACTTGAAACAAAATGCCATCCACATCTAGAGAAAGAACTATGGAATTGGATCTCAAAATAAAGCAGACTGTTTTCTCTAGGGTTATGTTTTGTTTTGGTTTGATTTTTCTAATGGTTTCTCACATTTATTTGAATTCTTCTATGCAACATGACTGATGTGAAAATGTGGTTAATAAGAACGTATGTGTAGAACCCCCCCCCCCAAAAAAAGAAATGGTTTTCTTGGCAGTACATTTCCATCTATAGTTATTATGCTGATAGACCAAATACCAATTCAAATATGTGTAATCAGATGGATGAAAGACATTCCTCTTCCCCTTGGTTTTTCCTATGTCTTCTATTCTTAATCTGCATGTGAATAGTGTATTTATGTGGTATGTATGTGTAAGTATGTTTGTGCATGTTGTGTGCATGTGTGTGATCGACTGCTTATATGGACTTCATCTCAGAATACCTTAAAATGCATAAAAACAAAACAAGTTGCAAAAGAAATCAATGAAACTGAAAAAAGTTATTAAAAGATATATACCTATACATATATATGTATATATATATATATATACATACATACATATATATATATGTATATATATTTAAATTTAGTTAATGAGCCCCAGGTTAAGAATGCCTGTCCTGTGTCACTTAGTATTTTCTCCACTACTTTCAGTGAGAATGACTGCCTGCATCTTCAGTGAACTTTTGTCATTTTGCCACAGCTATAATTGTCAGGAGCTTTGATGACATTACACCTAAATTTGCTTCTTGGTGACTTCTACCCATAAATTCTTATTCTGTAGTTTGGGGACAAATAGAACCAAGTAGATATCCTGAAAACAGAATTCTCAATAGTATTAAGATCATCGATCTCATCTTTGGTAAGAAAATATTTACCAGAGTGTAACAGAAATCTCTTCTGCTTCATGAAAAGAAATGATGATGGTAGAGAGAGTGAGAGAAAAACATAGTAGGGAATTATATGTGTATAGGCTATCCCAATATTATATACACATGCATGCACCCATATATGTGCACAGATGTGTATATACATACACATGTATGTACATGCATGCATATTCCCACATAAATGTATGTATGTTCTGTTTTCACTTACCATGAATGAAATGTGGAGGACTATCTGATTTTTGCTAGTTAGCATCATGGTTTAAGAACAATCGAGCTTTTCTTTTCTTCTTGCCATATGGTCTGACATCTTTTGATTAATAACAGAGTAAACAATTTTCACATTAATTAAAAGTCAGAGTTTCTTGGTGGCCCCAGCCCATTAAATCATATGTTCCAGAAGGTTGGTTATTCAAGGCAGAAATGATGATGAAGAATTGTATGTCCTGGCTGAAGCAGCATTTGGAAGGGGCTTTTTTAGTTTCTTTTGTACTCTTGTGATAATTTAATCCTGTCCAATTCAACAAGCATTACTAAGTGCATTCCCTTTGCATAAAAATGACGGCTAGGTCCTGATTTGTGCAAGGAGTGAATCTCATGAAATGGTCACATGTATTTGCATTATAAAGTTATCATTACATAAAACATAATGATTTGTTCCTGCCCAATTTGGACATATATGTTGGAAATTCCAATAACACAACCATGTCATGGGATTCATTCTTTGCACTAATAGAGACTGAGACATAATTTCACAACTGCATTTTGATTTTGTATGTCTGGTTTATATAGAGAACACACCAGTAAACCTTATTTACATTACTTCAGGAAAGAAAAAAACTGAATTTCACAAAAGCTCAGGACAAATGTGAAGAAAAACCCAAAATATTTCATATACTATCAATATGTTCATCTCATATACACTTGAAATTTCTTCCTAGAACTGGAAATATTTGCTTAGGCCCTTCTACAAACTTCCATACACCAATGAAATAGATTCTTATCCCTGTCTTCCATAGTCTGTGTGGTTTGGTTTGAGTGGGAACGAGATCTAGGAAGGCCAGAAGTTTGGAGTATTTGGAGAGTGGAAGAAGAAACATGATCACCGGGTAAGTAGAACAAATGGTCTTTAATGGAGGGAGAAATAATGAGGTTCCTCATTGAGTGGCTAGCACTCCATCCTCTGCAGGTTGAGGATATTCCCGTACTAGGATTAGAGAAAGGACCAAGGTGGTAGGTGATTCTTCACCCTCCCTTGCAGAGCACAGTGCCTGAGTAGTGTCTTCTTTCTCATCCCCATCTTCTTCTATCCAACCCTTTAGGTTAAGTGGAGAAAACAATAACAATCCAGTCGTCTGTCACTATCCCTCCCTTTAAAAGATATCAGAAGTCTAACCAAAAGTAGTGGCAGACTATAAGTATCAAAGATTAATCATGAAAGATGTCTTGCCCTCCTTGGCAATGAAGAAGTGAACTGGACCTGCAGAATGAAGCATCCTTCGTTTATCACCATTATACTGATTTGTTTTGCTTAGTTTACAGGTTTATGTAGTTTATTTGTTAACAGATGGCATTCCTATAATGCTAAATATATACTTGATAATTAATTAGTTGGCAATACGAAAGGATCTGGGGGTTCAAGTTCTATTTCAATCTCTTCTTCTTGATAGGTGATGATGATTATAATTATGATGATGATATTCCTTTCAAGAAGATAACCTCATTTTTCTGTTTAGATTGAACTTAGACTTTTGGAACCCTTGTTCACAGTTTCAGAAGCACCATGTTCTGATGGCTCAGTCTTTCAAGGGTAATCTAAGAGAACCTTCAGTTTGTTTTAGAATCCTGCTTAGATGAGTGATAGGATCATTTATAAAACTAAAGTCCCCAGGTGCTTTATAAGCTTTAAATCCTTTTATAACCCTTTCTTAGGGTTTTAGGATGGTAGATAATATGTGGTAGGGCCTCAAGGATGTCCCTCCATACATACTCTGCTCTTGAGCAAACTTAACCCATCATAAATGTGAACAAACTAATTTATGAAAAGGGAGTCAGGATTACAGAATATCACTTCTGATATTTGGATGATATTTGCTTTACATCACTGGGACCACCACATAGGATTCTCTTTTGCCTTGACTTTCTCCCCTCTGAGGGAAATTAGATTTTGAACAAAACTATTTTGAATACATCTCAGACAGAAAATGACATGTATTTTGTATTTCTCACAGTTCCTTGCACAATAGGTACTCAGTGAATATATGATGGCAAAGAACTCTAGACCTAAAAACAGATAGCCTGTAGAAACTAATAAAGAAGACTTCAGCTGATGATGAATATGGCAACTCAGTACTTTGCCACTGAGATCAAGTATCTAAACCCATCATGCTATAATTTTAAGCCAGATTCAGGAGTGGAAGAAAACTAGCCACAGTGTCCACTAGGATTGGTCATATTTGGAAATGGGCATGTATGGGTAGCCTCATTCTGATGAAGATGCTTTAGAGAGAGATGTGAGAACCCTATAGCACAAATTAGAAAAGCCCCTAAACTCCTTTCTATGTAGTGACTTTTACATAAACAGAACAATCAATAGCAACATCTTTGTTTAGGAGTAATTCCCTGCCTGTAGTGTGGGGTAATTGTTTTTATAAGACAACATAGGTCTAACAGTGCTTGTTGAAGTCAATTCAGTCAAGTTGTGGCTGTGAGCAATATATGTTGTTTGGTCTATTGACGGTTCTCTTATGTCTTTTAGGTTGGCAAATTTCCTAGTTTCTTTATCCAATAATTCCAGGACATGTGTGAATATTAGTTCAGAGTGTCTTGATGTGATTGTTAGGAAAAGTTCCATTGTTCTCTCCTTATTTTCTTGCTTATGAAAAAAAAATTCTCCTGAGTTTAGACCTTTATGATAAATTGTCTCAAAGATTGAATGTTGCAGCTAAAGCTTGCTTAATGCAATTACTTATGTACATAAAATTAATAATAAAATAGATAAGATTGCAGACTAGGACAGAAAGGTAAATGGTACAGCTTTTTTCAAAGGACCCTGTCTTCAGATATATTTCATTTATGTAGGGCAGGTTGTAAACTAGATGCCAGATTTTCCCCATCTTTGTTTGGAAGTTGTAAAAATCCATGAATGAGATCAGGAGGGTTAACCCAGACACTGTTTTCAAACCTAATTTAATTTCTACCTGGGAGATGTGAATTGCAGAAATTTAGTTATTAAGAGTAGGAGTAAGGTAGAGCAGAGAGCATACTGACCTAAATCACTAGCTATATGACTTAGGGCAAATCATTTTGCCCTCTTTGACAAGATTTGCTTTTCTCTATATGAGGATAGAATCAAATGAGATAGGTCATAAGTTCCCTTCCTGACCTCATGTTCTTGGAAAATCAAGTTGGCCAAGAACACATACATTAAAGTTTTTCTTTCCCCAGATAAGAATTTAGGATCAAGTTTCAACTATTTGACATCTTGATTTACCACTCAATTTACACTCTACTAATATTAATGCCCAATCTGGTGACATATTGACTTTCTTTATATGGATAATCCATGGAGATGTCTTTGAAAAAGAAGATTGTCGCAAATTTTCCCCCATTCCTGTTTCAGCCAATCATCAGTTTTGTAACTAGAGCAGAGAAAGAAGAGCCTTTCTCAAGGTGATAGTACAACAGGCCAAGGTTCCAGATAACAGAAATTGGGGGAAAAGAGAGAAGGAGCAGACTATCTCTATGACCCCAGGAATATACCAGCAGCACTAAGCCCAATTCCTGACAAAAGCAAGCACTTATAAAGTGTTCAGTGACTGATTGAATGACCAGTAGTCAATAGTTTTTCAGAGGGCTGGAATTCCCCTATAAGTCCCCTGAATCTAAATCTAGTGTGCTCCACATATACTATAGCGCTTGTCATATATTCACAGACTCATATAATTACAAAACGATTTCCCCCACGACTCTGTCAGGTCAGAATTAATAGCGTTATCACCCCCTTTCAAAAAGATGGGGATTCTGTGGCTCAGATATTCAATGATATACCCAGGGACACAGTTGGGAATGTTTCAGTTAGTATTGAATTTCGAGCTCATTTTGACAGGATGGGTAGGTAACCTGCAGCCTTGAAGTCACATGTGACCCTCTAAGTCTTCAAGTCTGGTCCTTTGACTGAATCCAAATTTCCCAGACTTTGATTCCATCAAAAGATTGCACTTGAGGTCCTAGAAGGCTACATATCACCTCAAGGCTGCAGGTTCCCTATCTCTGCTCCACATCATCCTTGAGTGATCCTTTAGTACAGTGTGGAAGCGAAACATAATTCTTGACAGGGTAAGCCATGCAGCCTACCTTTCTGTCCCTGAATTTTTCTTCCATGTCTTATATGGTATTGTTTACATGTTTTACAGTTTATTTGAAGAAGATAGGTGGGATCTAGGTGTGTGAGAACTGAAAAAACTTCCTGTCCTAGCTTGACCTGTTTCTTTGAAAATAGGCCCAAGAGCCTTGTTTAAATATGAATTAGTGAAACTGGTCCCCTTGCTGTTCCTGGAACAAAACACTCAATCTGCCACCTCTGGGAGCTTTCTCTGGTTGGCCCCCATGCCTGCAGCACTCTTACTCCTCATTTCTGCTTCCTGACTTCCCTGGTTTCCCTCAAAGTCCCAGCTAGTTTCAACCATTCTTCTAAAAGTTGTATTGTCATTATTGTAATTGTTCTTAGTGTGAGTAGACATTTAAAATTCTTCCTCATGTCCTACCTGGTTACTCTAACTTGGTTCATCTGTGAGTTCTCCATGATGTTCTATGAGGCTCATTACTGGGGAAACCTCATCATCTTGCAAGATGCCATCAACTTTGGAATTCTACCTCTCTGAGTATAGGTGGATAGGTAGATATAGTTTGTACATAGTTGTTTAAATCTTTTCTCCTCCATTAGACTGTGTCATTCTTTGTTTTTATAATTAAATTTATTTATTTAACTTTTAACATTCATTTTCACGAAATTTTGGGTTACAAATTTTCTGCCCTTTTATCCCCTCCCCCCCAAACACCAAGCATTCTAATTGCCCCTATGACCAATCTGCTCTCTTTTCTATCATCCCTCTCTGCCCTTGTCTCCGTCTTCTCTTTTGTCCTGTAGGGCCAGATAGCTTTCTATACGCCTTTACCTGTATTTCTTATTTCCTAGTGGCAAGAACATTACAGTTGATCCTAACACTTTGAGTTCCAACTTCTTTACCTCCCTCCCTCTCCACCCCTTCCCTTTGGAAGGCAAGCAATTCAATATAGGCCAAATCTGTGTAGTTTTGCAAATGACTTCCATAATAGTTGTGTTGTATAGGACTAACTATATTTCCCTCCATCCTATCCTGTCCCCCATTACTTCTATTCTCTTTTGATCCTATCCCTCCCCATGAGTGTCGACCTCGAATTGCTCCCTCCTCCCCATGCCCTCCCTTCTATCATCCCCCCCACCCTGCTTGTCCCATTATCCCCCACTTTCCTGTATTGTGAGATAGGTTTTCCTACCAAAATGAGTGTGCATTTTATTCTTTCCTTTAGTGGAATGTGATGAGAGTAGACTTCATGTTTTTCTCTCACCTCCCCTCTTTATCCCTCCACTAATGAGTCTTTTGCTTGCCTCTTTTATGAGAGATAATTTGCCCCATTCAATTTCTCCCTTTCTCCTCCCAATATATTTCTCTCTCACTGGTTGATTTCATTTTTTTTTTTAAGATATGATCCCATCCTCTTCAATTCACTCTGTGCACTCTGTCTCTATGTATGTGTGCGTGTGTGCGAGTGTGTGTGTGTAATCTCACCCAGTACCCAGATACTGAAATGTTTCAAGAGTTACAAATATTGTCTTTCCATGTAGGAATGTAAACAGTTCAACTTTAGTAAGTCCCTTATGACTTCTCTTTGCTGTTCACCTTTTCATGCTTCTCTTCATTTTTGTGTTTGAAAGTCAAATTTTCTTTTCAGCTCTGGTCTTTTCATCAAGAATGCTTGAAAATCCTCTATTTCATTGAAAGACCATTTTTTCCCCTGAAGTATTACACTCAGTTTTGCTGGGTAGGTGATTCTTGGTTTTAGTCCTAGTTCCTTTGACTTCTGGAATATCCCATTCCATGCCCTTCGATCCCTTAGTGTAGAGGCTGCTAGATCTTGTGTTATCCTGATTGTATTTCCACAATACTTGAATTGTTTCTTTCTAGCTGCTTGCAATATTTTCTCCTTGACCTGGGAACTCCGGAATTTGGCCACAATGTTCCTAGGAGTTTCTCTTTTTGGATCTCTTTCAGGCAGTGTTCTGTGGATTCCTTGAATATTTATTTTGCCCTCTGGTTCTAGAATCTCAGGGCAGTTTTTCTTGATAATTTCATGAAAGATGATGTCTAGGCTCTTCTTTTGATCATGGCTTTCAGGTAGTCCCCAAATTTTTAAATTGTGTCTCCTGGATCTATTTTCCAGGTCAGTTGTTTTTCCAATGAGATATTTCACAATATCTTCCATTTTTCCATTCTTTTGGTTTTGTATTGTGATATCTTGCTTTCTCACAAAGTCCTTAGCCTCCATCTGTGCCATTCAAATTTTTAAAGAACTATTTTCTTCAGTGAGCTTTTGAATCTCCTTTTCCAATTGGCTAATTCTGCTTTTGAAAGCATTCTTCTCCTCGTTGGCTTTTTGAACCTCTTTTGCCAATTGAGTTAGGCTAGTTTTCAAGGTGATATTTTCTTCAACATTTTTTTGGGTCTCCTTTAGCAGGGAGCTGATCTGCTGTTTATGCTTTGACTTCAAGTCTCTCATTTCTCTTCCCAGCTTTTCCTCTACCTCTCTAACTTGATTTTCAAAATTCTTTTTGAGCTCTTCCATGGCCTGAGCCCATTGTGTGGGCTGGGACACAGAAGCCTTGCCTTCTGTGTCTTTGCCTGATGGTAAGCATTGTTCTTCCTCATCAGAAAGGCAGGGAGGAAATGCCTGTTCACCAAGAAAGTAACCTTCTATAGTCTTATTTCTTTTCCCTTTTCTGGGCATTTTCCCAGTCAGTGACTTGATCTATGAATATTCTCCTCACATCCACCTCACCTCCTGGTCCTCCCAGCCAGCATTTGGGGTCTGAGATTCAAATGCTGCTTCCAGCCTTAGGGCTTTTGGCGGGGGCAGGGCTGCTATTCAGTATGAGATTATGTTCAGGTGCTGAGGTCGGGGCAGGGCTGCCTCTCAGGCTCAGTTCCCTCAGGGGGTTTATGCACAGACCTTCCACAATGGATTCAGGCTCCCGCCTGCTTGGGGAGCTCCAGTCTGCAGCCGCCTCTCAGCTTCTACCTCCCGGGGGGGCCTGAATTATGGGGGCACCCCACTCCCCTCTCAACCCACCAAAGAGACTCTCTCACTGACCCCCATCACCTTTGGATGGAGGGACTTGTGCAGCTGCTGGAGATCCTGTCCCTGAAGCCTGCTTGGATCTGTTTCTCTTTGTGCCGCAGCCGTGGCTGCAGCAGATGTGGGCTGGGCTCCGTGTCTGCAGCGCGACGGACCTTTTGCGAGAAGTTTGCAGGTCCCTCTGTGGGTGGAAGGACCTGCGTGGCCACTGGAGATCCCATCCCTGAAGCCGGCTCAGATCTTTTCCTCTCGGTGCTGCGGGTGTGGCAGGGCTGCACTCAGCTCCCAGTCCCGGAGCCCAGTCCGCAGCGCGAAGGACCCCCGTGAGAGGTTTGCAGGTCTCTCTGGAACAGAAATCTCCCTCGCTCCAATGTTGCATGGCCTCTGGGTGCAGAATTTGCCGTGAGTTACTTCCCTGTAGCCGTTCTATGGGTTGTGGGTTCAGAGCTATGTGTATGTGCGTCTTTCTACTCCACCATCTAGACTGTGTCATTCTTGAGATAAGGGAGAGGTCTTTTACCTTTCTTTGTATCTCCAGCATTTAACACAATATCTATAACAGAATAGGTTCTTAATAATTGCTTATTAACTGACATGTCTATACTTTTTAATATGTCCAAATTAAGTTGGGATTGTTGGGTTTTTTTGAGGTAAGTATTTTGGATTATTTTTAAACTTTTGATGCCAATTTAAATTTATCTCTGAATCTAGTTTAATTGTTGGTATTTCTTAAGTAGCTATGTGAAAAGAAGTGTGCTTTTAAGGTTATATAACACTGGACTTGGAGTCCAGAAAATTTGGTTTTGAATCCTGCCCCAGACATTTACTATCTTATTGACCATGGGCAAGTCATTTACCTTCACTCAATCCCAATTTCCTCATCAGTAAAATGTACATAATAATGGCACCTACTTCCGTGGCAAAAGAACCCAGTAACCTTGTGCTAAGCACAGTAATAAGTGCTGTGAATATAAATGCAAACCAAACATAAGACACTTCCTACCTTCAAGAAACTTATATTCCAATGAGGAAAGACAGCATACCAAAAGGAACAGGAAAATAGGGGGTAGGAGAAGGTAAAGTAGGAGACTCAGAAACATAGTCAGGATTTGGATGAAGTGTGGTAGACCTGGACACAGTCCTAAAATGGAGGTCCTTAAAAGAAAATCAGCAGTGGAAGAAAGGAGTTGGTGCATTAGAGGAAAATTCCTGTTAGAGATGGCAAATATGGAACAATCATAAACATAGTGGATAGGGTTGCTAAAGGTCAAATGAAATAACTTTACAAATTTTATAGTGCCATATAAATGCTAGCTACTAAAATAGCTATAATAATTTGAGTGAGCTCAAAATTCTGAATTTGAAATCAGAGAATCTTGGTTCCAATCATGGTTCTGTGTGAATTTGGGAGTACCTTAACAACTCTCAACAATTTACACATCTACAAAAACACCTTGGGTTCAACTCATAGTACCAAGGTGATCATGGTAGGCAGATCACTTTACATCCCTCTGCCCTAGGAAACTCTCTTAACTATATAAGTTACAAAGAAGTAGCTGACCTGCATCTGTAGGAGGAGGTTCCATGACAAAAGTTGTCATACTGATAAAAATCAGTGGTCTAGATACTCATCTTACCAAAAAAATGTGGTTTTTGCAACCATGGGCCCAAATATAGTCCCATTCTGAGTCATCACATTTTTAATAATAGATACAGGGAGTGTTTGTTTTAAGGGAAAAATGTATTTGTTTTCTCAAAACAGGAACAGTTTTATTAGATTTATCTAAATAAAACATGGTTCTGTTTAGAAATAGATCCCCTGCTGTTTTAAATAGAACTCAGATCTAAATTTATTTCAATACTTGAAGAGTTGAAGAGATGGAAATTTTCCAAACAAAGAATATTGGGATTCACAGCATGAGAATGGATACATATTCAGTGCAACATCAGTCCTGGATTACTTACATTCATTTTCAAAGCTCTCTTCAGGTGAGGTCACCTATCTACATTAGATCTTTTCTGATTTCTGTCCCCCCATTTCACCCCGGTAGTTGGTGTCCTCCTTCTACCCCAATAACTTTGTATTTACTTTGTGTTTTGTATTTACTTCACTGTGTAGGTGATATTTCTTCCAAGTGAAATATATTGTCCCTGAGGATAAAGATGGTTTTTTAATTGTTCTATCTCCAGTGCTTAACACAGTGCGGAGCACATAATAGATGCACAACAAATGTTTGTCAAATTAAAATGAATTGAATCTTGCACACCTGATAAGCACATATTCTGATTTACTCCAGGATAAACCGGTTTAAATACACTCAAACAGTTTGGTTTCTTTGGTTTTAGACATCATTTAAATATAAGATATTGAAAACAAGATATTAACTTGGGCCCACTTTATGATGGATTACACTTCACATTAAAAGATACAATTATTTTTCTAAAGCATTTCAACAGAAGGTAAAGTCTTAGATTGAAATTGAACTCTGTGAAATAATAGAGTGATGAATGTTGAGTCAGCGAGATCTGAGTATAACACTTGACAATAATTCACAAAGTGAAGTACAGGATTAAAAGAGAGGAAGAAGAAACAGAAGAAAATGAGACCGAGGGAAATACACAGTAATCATAACTTCAAATGTGAATAGGATGAGTTTGCCCATAAAAAGGAAGTACATAGCAGAATGAATTAGAAACTGGAATTCAACAATATGTTGTTTATATGGGACGCACCTAAAACAGAAAGACACACGAAGTATAAGTAAAGGGCTAGAGCAGAATCTAATATTCTTCAGCTGAAGTAAAAAAGGCAAAGATAGCTATCATGATCTCAGACAAAGCAAAAGAAAAATAATACATCTAATTAAAAGTGATTATCAAGGTGATTGCATTTTTCTTAAAAAATAGACAATAAGGGAATATCAAAAATTTGCTGCAAGTTTCTCTGATTAAGACATCATTTCTCAAGTACAAACTGAGATTAGAACTAAGTCAAATTTATAAAAATGAGAGCAGTTCTCCAGTTGACAAATGGTCAAAAGATATAAACAGGCAGTTTTCAGAAGAAATCAAAGAAATCTATAGTCATAGAAGTTAAAACTATAGTCATATAAAAATGTCTAAATCACTATTGATTAGAGACAGGTACTACCTCACACCTTCAGAAATCACAAATGCTGGAGAGGATGGGGGGAAAATAGGTACAATAATGGTTGGTAGAGTAATGAACTAGTCCAACCATTCCAGAACACAATTTGGAGACTGGCCCAAAGGGTTATAAAATCATATATGCCCTTTGACTCACCTTCTGACTACTAGGTTTGTATCCAAAATATAGCAAACAAAGAGGAAAAGGATGTTTATGTACAAAAATATTCATAGTAGTTCTTTTTGTGGAGGCAAAAAAAATTGGAAATTGAAGGCACATTTGTCAATTAGGAGTGACTGAAGACGTTGTGGTGTATGAGTGCAATGGAATGTACTCATCCTTTGTTGCCGAAGAAGACCACGCCATCAGAGAAATGATGACATGACCTGCACTTGACTTTGTTTTGAGTGAGGGAGGGCTGTGCAGGTCACCAGCCTCACTTCTCCTCCAGAGCCATCTGAATCCAGTAACCAGATATTGCCCAAGGTCATACAACTAGTGAGTGTCAAGTGTCTGCAGTGAGATTTGAACTCAGGTCCTTCTGACTCCTGCACTGGTGCTCTATCCACTGCACCACCTAGTTGCCAGTGTAATGGAATACACTTGTGCTAGACGAAATGATGAAGGGGTAGCTTCAGAACAGCATGGCAAGAATGATATGAACTGATGATGCAAATTGAAGTACAAGGAAATGGGATATCATTGCATATAGTAATAGAATGTTATAATGAAAGACTTGGCTCCTTGATAAATGCAATGACCAAGACAGTTCCAGGGGACTCATGATGAAATATGCTATTCACTACCAGAGAGAGAACTAATGAACTCAGAGTGCAAAGTGAAGTGTAATTTTCCTGCTTTTTAAATTTTTTCTTGCTATTTTTGCAATATGGCTAATATGGAAATATATTTTCCATGATTTCACATATATAATTAATATCATTTTACCTGCCTTCTCAGTGGGTGAAGGAGAAGGTGGGAAAGAGGGAGATAATTTGGAAATCAAGATTAAAAAAATAAAAGAATGACAAAATAAATAATAATAATAAATTAAGTGATAAAATAAATAAATAACGAGCCCTCCTCCCACCCCCTCAAAAAACGAAGAAGAAAGAAAAGATGCAGAGATTTTTTACCCTCCTAGTCCTCTGGATGTAAAGAATTCTCTCTGATGAACCTAGAAGAAGAGTTTCCCAATAATTGTGCAAAGACTACCCACACTCATAATATCCTCTAAAGAACTAAGCTTGTCACCTCTGGGTGGTAGTCAAAGCAGGGAATAACTGTGTACTGGGGCATATGTCCTTGGGGCAGTATTCAAAGGGGATTTCTCTTTTTTCTCTCTTGTCTTCTCCCACCATTAGCAATAGTGGCTTGAAGACGGATTATTCTCTGAGTGAAGACAAATTAGAAGGCTATTGTAGTGATATAGGCATGGGCTAATGAGAGTCTTCTAAACCATATGATGCCAGTGAGAGTCTAAAAAGGTGTTGTATAGGAGAGATGTCATGAAGGTAGAATAAGAAGATTTGACAGCAGATTGAGGAGAAAGAAGGAAACTGAATCTCAAGGCAGTTTAGTGATTTTCCTAAGTGAATGGAGTTAACAAACATCAGAGGCAAAAATTGAACCCAGTTATTTTGACCCTGTAACTAACACTTCTAGCAGAAAAGTCAGAGTTAAATCAATTATTAAAAACTAGTGACTGTGAGAAAGTAGCAGTCATTATACATATAAGGTATATTATTGTTTACTAAAATGGTTTTACCAAACTCAGTGTGATGCATATATTATAATAGTCTTTCTATAGATAAAGGAAGTGAAGCTGATGGAGGTTGACTGACCAGCTTATGATCATATGCCTATGAGTTATCTGAGTAAGGATTTTATTTCCCTTCTCTTGATTAGAAATTCAGTGTCCTTTTGAATATCTCATACTTCTGGCCTCTTTCTTTCATATTATGGGGGTCAGCTGGAGGCAAGATTATTTGGCGATGGATGTGAGGACCAGAGTCCGTGATGAAAACCAGTGAGATTCAGTCAAAGTTTCAGGGAATATAGACCTTCAGGTGGTCTTCAATTTTATGGCCATTTTTTATGGCTCCTTCTACACTGGCAACATGCCCTTGCTAGTAGTGCATAGTAGGGGAAGGATCAAAGAACTGTTTATCCAAGTGACCTGAGATTTATCTGCCTTTGTCAAGACCATCAGGCAAAAGAACTGGCTTGGTCAAATGATAAGAGGAACTCTCTGTTCCCAACTATGGGACAACAGCTAGGGTACGGAATACCATAGACCAAAAGCATAAGTCACATACTAGAAGACTTAAATCTAAAAGTCCAATATGATGCCTCAAGTACTGGAACAGCAGGATGGATCATATCACAGCTTGGTCACATTTATAGAACAAGGAAGGCAGAACATGAACTCAGCAGACAAAGATGAGTAGTATGCACAGTAGCAGGAAAAGAAAATAGCTAGAGCTATTCACTGGAGATGAGTTTTGGGGAATCCATCTATACCACTGCTTGTGCACAACTGGCAAACTGGTTCTTCTTCTGAGACTTCTTTCCCAACTTTCTCTCTCTCTCTCTTCTCTCTCTCTCTCTCTCTCTCTCTCTCTCTCTCTCTCTCTCTCTCTCTCTCTCTCTCTCTCTCTCTTTCTCTCTCTCTCTCTGATGGAGTCAGGAATGTGTGATATATCCTTGCTTCTCAGGAATCTGTATTTAGTCCTCCGTTGGGTCCTAGGCAGCTCCAGAATCATAACAGAGAATCCACTGAAAAGGCAATCTAATCATTGTTGTTGTCTTGTACGTATGATTCTAAAGTCCATGCATCTGAGTCTGCACTATTGAGCTTAATTATTCAGCACCAGATAAGACCGCTCATCAGTGAGAAATAACTATGCCACTAAAGAGACAGAGACATAGATAGAGAAACACACACACACACACACACACACACACACACACACACACAAAGAAACACACAGATGTAGAGATCAGAGGAGAGAGAGAAACAGAGACAAACAGTAAGACAGAAAGAGAGAAGAAAAGAGACAGATATAGAGACAGAGAGAATGAGGCAGAGTTGCCTCCATCCTCACCCCCAGGAAATCCTGTGGAGAAAAATAACCTTTATCTTAAAATGAAATTACATATTTTTCATTGAAAAAGTCTCTTTTTCTCTGTCTCTTACTTTCTTTCCACCAATGGGGGGAAAAAGTAAAGAAAAACAAAATCCTTGCAACAAATATGCAATTAAGCAACACAAATGAGACTGCTCCACTGACAATGATTAAATAATATGTCTCATTCTGTAAGTTTATTGTTTCCCTTTCGGGTGGTGGGTAACCACTTTATCAATAGTCTTCGGAAATCATTGCACTGATCAGAGTTTTTAAGTCCTTCAAAGATTTTTTTTTTTTTTTTTTTACAGTATTGGTTATTTAAGTCAGCCAACTGGTCAACAAGCATATATTAAATGCTTACTGCATTCCAGCTGCTGTGCTAAGCACTAGAAGGAAAAGGGAGAGTCACTATTTGAAAGAAGCTTTTGTGGTTTTGAGGAACTTACCACATAAAAGGAAACTGATAAGAGGAGAAGAAAGAGAAGAAAAGTCCCCACTATAGGGGCCACAACAAAGTTCACAGTAGTGTAGCCTAGTAAGAAATGTTATAAATTCCATTCCATAGGTTTCATTCTTTCTACATCAGTTCGTACAAGCCATCCCAGATGCCATAAAACGATACTTTTTGCATTCTTCATGGCATATTTTCCATTGCATTCATATCCCATGATTTGTTCAGCTATTATAAAATTGATGGGCACCTCTTTAATTTTCAGGTCTTTGCCACCACACAGAAAGATCTGCTATAAATATTTAAATATCTTTGAGTATTTTCCTTTCTTCATTACTCTCTGTAGTGTACAGGTCTGCTAGTGGAATTACAGGGTTAATGAGTTTGCACAGTTCAATTGCTTTTGGACATAGTTTCAAAATATTCTTTAGATTGGTTGGATAAATTTACAACTGTACCCGTAATGCAGTAGTGTGCCTGTTTTCCTGCAACCCCTAGAATTTTCTTATTTTTTCTTTTTGTCAACTTTTCCAACCTAATGGATTTAAAGTGAAATCTCAGATTTATTGTTATTTGTATTTATTCAATTAGTTATTCAGAGAGTATCTTCTAATGGTTCTTAATAGGTTGGGTTTCTTTTTTTTGAAAACTGACAATTCATATCCTCTGCCATTTATCAGTTGGAAAGACTGCTACCATTTAATTGCCCATATTATAAGTATTGCCATATCCCTTGCAAGAACCTAAAGGATTAGTCCTTCTTTTGATGAAAGACTTGTCAGGTAAAAGGGATTTCGACTTGTAGCTACCTGCAAATTCTTCACAGTTCTCTCTTTTGGGTTTGGCTGATGCTGGCCCCTTTTACCAGGATCCATTCACACCTAGGAGTCATCTATAATTTTCACTACTACTCTATTGTTTCCTTCTCATGAGCAGTCAGTTCCAAATCTTGCTGCTTTCTACTCTTCAACAACTTTGAATCTGTGGCATCTCTCCCTGTTTTTTATTGAGGTGGCCATCACCCTTGGTAATACTTTCCTCATCTTTTACCCGGATTATTCTAAGAGACTCTTGCTTGGCCTCTCTGGATCATTTTCATTTACTCTCCAATTCATCCTCTACAATCTGTCAAAGTGATATTCCTGAAAACACAGGACCAACCATTGCACTTCTTTGAACTGAATTTTTTCCATAGCAGTAAGCAGGCTGAGGTTAGTTTTGTGTAGCAAGGCTAAAAAATGTGGTGAAAGGGTCACCCTTAGTGCAGAGGACATATTATATATACATCTTTTTATAAACTACTCAAACCTCTTTGGTCTTTGATATCTCAAGCATTTCTTCTCCCTTTCTATTGTCATTCTTCCAATCAAATCTCACCTTCCACACAACACTGCATCTCCGTTCTTCATGCCCTTGACATTCTCCTTGTCACCTCCACCTGTTAGAATGCCTATTTTCCTTTAAATTTAAGTCAACATCATATCCTACAGGATCAAATGAGATCACCTATACTATGTAGTTTGGAAACTTTAAATCATGTTATAAATTATAGCAGTTACCAACACTACCAGTAACATCATCATCATCAACATCACCATCCATCTTCTAGTAACTCTAAACCTCCAAATCCCCTTATATTTATTCTGTATAAATTTTGTATATCATAAGCAACATGAAAGAGTGGAATGGAATAGTATCCCATTAGCCAGGAAAATCAGAATTTAAGAATCAGAGAAATACTGACTATGACACTTGGCAAGATAATTGAAATCCTGGTGCCCCAGGCAATTCATGGACACTGTAAATTGCAGAGTGGAGGTAGGTATTATTAGAGAGGTTGTCTCACACTGGAAGTTGACCACACTAATCAATAATAATAACCAAATTTTCTGGGAGAATATTTCTCCATATAAAATGTAAGCTCTTTTAGGTGGGGTAATATATCATATCATATTTTTAAAAATTATTAAACACCTACTAGGTACCAGGTACTATGTTAAGCATTAGGGATACAAAAAGAGGAAAAATACAGGCCATGCCATTGAAATTACAGTCTAAACGGGAGACTAAAGGTAAACCAATATATACAAAGCCAGCCATAGATGGATAAATAAAAAAAAAAAAACAATTGAAATAAGTAAATCTCTGAAATTAAGAGAGGTTAGGAAAAGCTTCCTGTAGAAGGTGATTATTTCTATCTGTCTGTGTTCATCCTTCATTTTCAAAGAAGATTGTGCCATCAGAGAAATGATGACATGTCTTGCACTTGACTGTTTTAAGTGAAGGAGTGCTGTGCACGATCAGCAACCTCGCTTTCTCCTCCTGAGCCATCTGTGTCCAGTGACCAGACATTCATCAATGCATCAGAATGACTGGAGATGATCCAGGATGCAATGGGAGACCTTGGTCTTTTTTGGGCTGGCCTTTTCAGGTACTCATTTAGAGGGAGGCAATATCCATTAGGGAAGTAAATAGTTTGCCCATGGCTTAAAAGAAGCGACAGAGGTCAGTAGTCAAAGTGGAGGAAAGACAGCATTCCAGACATGGAAGATAGCTAGAGAAAATTCTCAGAACTGAGAGACTGTGAGTCTTGTTCATGGAACAGCCAGGATGTGAGTATCACCGGATCAAAGAGTATGAATTGGGGAGTAAAGTGTAAAAATACTGAAAAGGTAGGAGGGGATAAGATTATGATGGGCTTTGAAGACCAAAGGGAATATTTTGTATTTAATCCTAGAGGCAAAAGGGAGCACTGGAGTTTAATGAGTAGGGGAGTGACATGATCAGACCTGTATTTTAGGAAAATCTCTTTAGTGGCTAAATGGAGGTTGAATTGGAGTGGGAAGAGACTTGAGGCAGACAGACCCACCAACAGGCTATTGCAATAATCTAAGCTTGAGGTTATAAGGGCCTGCACTAGAGTTGTGGCAGTATCAGAGGACAGTAAAGGGCATTTTTGAGAGATGTTGCAAAGATGAAATCAACAGACCTGGAAAACAGCTTGGAGGTATGTGTATATGTGGGGGGACAATGAGAAATAGTCAGAAATTCAGAATGACTCCTAGGTGTTGAACCTGAGGGACTTGGAAGGATGGAGTTGTCCTCCATAGTAATTGGGATGGTAGAGGGAGGAGGGTTTGGGGCAAAAGATAATGGATATATTAGCTGCTCAAAAGACTTTTATTAATTACTTTTACAAGGAGGAAAAGGTCAACCTTTGCCATCAAGGCATTAGCAATCTAATGGAAAGGAAATGGGGCATCTAGGTTGCCCAGTGGATAGAGCTTCCCATCTGGAATCAAGAAGACCTGAGTTCAAATCTGATTTCAGACAATTACTAGCTATGTGACCCTGGGCAAGTCACTAAATGCTGTTTGCTTCAGTTTCCTGGAGCTGGAGAAGCAAGTAGCAAATTACTCCTGTATCACTGCCAAGAAAGCCCCAAATGGGATCACAGAGTCAGATGGACTGAACAAAAGGAAGGCAACATCCACCATGAAGTCTGCTAAAGTTGGGATCTTATTTCCTTTTCCTTTGAGCCAATTGGTCCTAAACCATTGTTACTTCTCCCAGCTGCTCTTTTATTCCCTGGAGGTTTCTTCTATTTTTCCATTATCACTCTACCCTTGATCTAGAACAGTCAGCCTTTATTTAGCTTCCATCTCCTCACTGAGCAAAAGGTTGCTTCTTTAGACAGTCACATCTAAAGGCATCACCTTCACCACCACCATCACAAGGGGTAACTTCCAGGAGGATGGTTTCCAGGATTTTTCAGAACCTTAGCACTCTCTGGTCACTATAGACCCACTGTGGGAAAAAAAAAAAAAACCAAACAAAAAACAAAAAACCTAGGGGAAAGAATTTGGAATAGGCTTTACACCTAGAGTGGACTTCCTTGTTCTACAAATAAGAAAACTGAAGCCTAGAGAGAATTATAAAGTCACTGAATTTGAAACCCGGCCTTTGTACCAAAGGAAGCAATGTACCCAATAGCTTAACATTCAGCTGAAGACAATCAAGGAAAGGGACTGTCCACTATTCAAGACACCCCATTTCACTTTTAAACAGCTTTACTCACCCCTGAACAACCTTTACATTAAGCTTATATCCTAGATATACCACAATACAGCAATACTGGACTTACTTTTGCTCTTCTCACATAGCGCTCCATCTCCAGGATCATAGAACCTGAACCCCATCATCCAGTACCAAGAACTTTCACTAGCTATCCCTCATGTCTGGGACTCTCTCCCTCTTCATCTCTTCCTTCTGATTTCCCTGGCTTCCTTCAAGATATAGCTCAAATCCCACTTTCTAAAGGAGAACTTTCCCCATTCTTCTCTAGTCCTTTATCCAAACCAATGCCTTCTCTCTCACAGACTTCCTACTTGCACTGTGTTTATTTGTAAATACTTATCTATCTGCATGTTGTCCTCCCCATTAGAATGTGAGCTCCTTGAGATCAAGGACTGTGTTTTTGTCTTTTTTTTGTATCCTAGCTTTTAATACATTGATGAAACATCATGGGAATTTAAATACTTACTGATGTCTTCTAGTTACTATTTTTGCTCTTGATGAAGGTAATGAAGTGACCTATGTAGGCCACAAAATTAGCAAGCAGGAGATGATGGATTGAATCCAGGTCCTTTCAATTCAGCTCCCATAAGCCATACTGAACTGGCTTAGATCTTAGATATGATCTGTTCCAAACTCCTAATTTCACAGATGAAGAAATGGAGTCCCAGAGTGACTTGTCCAAAATTCCACAACTAGATATCTTAGTCCTTAATCATCATACAGAATTCGGACTTGAATATGGGTCTCCTAGCTTCCAATTCAAGATGCTTTGCTTGTCCACTCTGCAGTTTTCTTATTCTATACTATTCCATTCATCTTCTTTTCCTATGTTCATCTATCTCCCATTTTAGCAGGCACCACAGTATGGTAAAAGTCTAAACTTAAATATCCTGCTTGCTTATCTGCAGTAGAACATTGCTGAATGAATGCCAATGCATCATGACAGGACTTTATAAATTTTACAGTAGAAGGTTCTTCAGCCATGAGCACCTTTACAAGGTAATTTACAACAACATAGCAGTTCCTTGGCTTTGAAACACATAAAAACTCTATCATCAAACCCCAACTAATCCTATCTTGGGACTCTTAAACCATTCCTTTCCTTCAGTTAACACTACATCTATAGAAATAGAAATCAGAATGACAATACTAATTATTTAATGTAATAACTTTAGGATATACAAAAATAAAAGCCATGCCAACAGAGAATAGTTTTACTCTGAATTGTCACATAAATTTTGTTGGGTGGAAAGAGCTGTCATATTTTTAGAGGATTCCTTTCTCTAGAGAGAGTTTTTTGGATGATTTCCCCACTGAACCTCTTTTCTTTGGCTCAGTATAATGTATAGATCCTAATGCTAGAGAATTCAATTGCTCCTCGTAGATGTCATTTAAAAAACAAAAAGTATCTCTTTTACCTATGTGGATGCAACACCTAAAAGAGGAATACTATATTTAGCTGCTTAACCTAGTAAGAATAAGAGAGGTTTTTTTTTTTGTTTTTTGTTTTTCATGACCATATATATTTGTAATGGATTTAAAGGATAGGAGAGGGGGAAGGGGAAGTGAAGAATTTAGAAATGATTCGATTAAATTAAAAATTTAAAAAATTAGTAAGAGGCAGATAATAGCTTCAAAGAAGAGCCAAGGGAGTGATTTTAATGAGAGGAATGGAAAACTGGAACAAAAATGTTTTCTTTTTGTTTTTTTTCTTTGAAACCATCAAAATGGTTTCTATTTTGTTGGCTATCTTGAGAAAATGGAAATGAGAGGCAAACTGGTTTGGAACTGTGATTCTCAACTTCTATGAGTGTGGGGCTTCTTGTTTCATACAAAACAATACCAATACAATATAATAGAGTCAAATAAAATAATCAGATGATGTAATTTTTTTCCTTTCATGTTTTTCCCCCTACATAGGGGGTACATGATGACAAAAAATTGCTAAGAAGTCAGTAAAACATAAATAAATAAACAAACAAATGAATAAATGTTGTATTAGTGCAAATATCACCCCCAAACAGTCAAAAATCAGTACATAAATTTGTAGGACATATAATTTATGTAGTCTATGAAAATTTATTCCCACTTTATATTGAATCATAGTATATTATGTTGGAGTCAAATGCCATTGAGTGGTGCATATGTATTTGATAATCTCTTGTAATACTTCTTTAGCCCATGGGGGGCTCCTGGTACCCCAGATTGAGACCCACAATCAACAAAGAGAAGTGACCTGGGGCTGATCACTCATGTTTGTCTGCAACATGAAAGATACATCCTATTGTCTGAAGTTGTTCAGGTTGCTGGGGAGTGATGGCTGTAGATAAGAACTTGTCTCATGGAAGGCAAACCAGACTTTCCTGTCAAAGCCTAGCTCTGATGAATCCCATTTCTACTCTTTAGGAACAATATTTTAAAAAGAAGACAATGCTATCTCATTAATACTAAGTAGTCTCTTCTGTACTATGAGTTTCCATGTTTGAATGTAGATAATGATTGCCACAACCCACATATTTCCATTGAAGGAATTTCAGAATGCTATCAGTAATTGTTTAATCTCTTGTTCCTCTATTTGCCTTACCTGTGTTTAACTATTAATATCTTCTTTCATCCTTGTGTGACATACCATCATGAGGTGTGGTGGTATGTAATATAAATATGTCAGTCTGAAATTTGCCTCCCACACCTCCCTGTGTTGGGAAGAAGACAGAATGTACTCTTCAATTAAAGAACCAGGTAAGTAACATAAATGAAAAGAGGATGCTTTTTTCTCTTCTTGTAAAAGCTCATTTGCATGTCAACAAATGAAAGAAGGTCTGGTGACTAGTAAGAGGACATTCCTCACCTTGCTTAGCTCCCCCATTCACCACTTTGTGTTGAAAACTCATTATAATTTATTAACGCTTTCATCGGATCTGAAAGGTAAGGGGCTAATGCCTAACTATCTTAATCACATTGAAAGTTGTGTTATAATGTAATTAAAATGGAGCCTGAAATAGTGCCTTCTGAAGGGGCACCATTATGTCCTTGGGAAAGTAGTCAGGTAAATATAACATTCACCCACTTAAAATAATGAATATATTGAAGAAAAATCCACTAATTATCAATAACCCCATAGCCTGACACTTAAAAATAATCACAATAGGCCAGAAGCGCAGGGAAGGGGAGTCGCTGCGGTTTTCTGCTTCAACAGTCCTTGAACGGAACCCGCTCTAGATTCCCGGCCGGAGCCGCCCTTAGCCACCTGTCCACCTTCACCTCCACTAACCAACACTTCGTCCGTCCTCCCGTTCGCGCAGCAGCCGCCCCCGGCCCCCGCTGCCCCAACCCAGCTTCCACCGCCGCCATGACCACCTCGTCCCCTTCTCAGGTGCGGCAGAACTACCACCAGGACTCGGAGGCCTCTATCAACCGCCAGATCAACCTGGAGCTCTATGCCTCCTACATCTACCTGTCCATGTCTTACTACTTTGACCGAGATGACGTAGCGCTGAAGAACTTCGCCAAGTACTTCCTCCACCAGTCCCACGAGGAGAGGGAGCACGCTGAGAAGCTGATGAAGCTCCAGAACCAGTGCGGCAGCCGCATATTCCTGCAGGACGTCAAGAAACCCGACCGAGATGACTGGGAGAGTGGGCTGAATGCAATGGAGTGCGCTCTGCACCTGGAAAAAAACGTCAGTCAGTGGTTACTGGAACTGCACAAGCTGGCAACTGACAAGAATGACCCCCATTTATGTGATTTCATCGAAACCCAATACCTAGACGAACAGGTAAAGTCCATCAAACAACTGGGTGATCACGTAACCAACCTGCGCAAAATGGGGGCCCCCGATTCTGGCATGGCGGAATATCTTTTTGACAAGCACACCCTTGGAGACAGTGACAACGAGAGCTAAGCCACACCTGGCTTCCCCCACACCTGGGAACTGTGGGTGTGACTCCTACTGTCTTTCAGTGCATGCATATTTTGGGTATCTGACCTTTTCATAATCTGTACCAAAAAACTACCACCATTTACATCCCAATAAAGTGACTTGGTACTGATGAAAAAAAAAATAATCACAATAACTCCATCTATGATTATATTATCAGTCAATATCTAGCATTAATTAAAAACCTACCAAAGTGCCAGACATTGTGCTAAGTGGCAAGTATGCAATGTATGCAAGTATACAGATGGAATGAGTGGATCAATCTCCCTGCCACAGTTTTGTTCAGGGCATGCTGCTATTATCCATATTTTGTGGATGAGAAAACTGAGACCAAGGGAGATGAAGTGATTTGTTCAGATTTGCATAGTGAGCTCACCCAGGATCTGAACACAGATCTTTCTGACGCCAAATACAGTATGTACCACCTAGCTGCTTAAATAAATACAGCTATAACAAATACTTTAAATAAATGACTGAATTGGATGTTTCTCTACAAGCATATTATACTCATTTTATAGGATTTTAAAACTTGCATGTCTCTAATAAAAATCCTCACCAATTATACTATTTCAGAATTACACCTTAGTTATGTTTAATGTTAGGTAAGTGATGTGGACTTCAAAATGTGGATTAGACTCATATATTCTTGAATCTTCAAATCACTTAATATTTTTAAATCAAATATCTTCTTTAAAAAGTTTACTTAACAAGATGGTGGAGTGAAAGCAATGACTCACCTAAGCTCCTGGAAAAACTCCTCTGGATATCTCTGGGGGGAGAGTCTGACCAGACTTTGGAGGTGTAAAATCCAGTGGGTGACGGACTTTGACGGATTCGGAGCCCAGGCTGGACCAGAGGGTCCACGGGAGGGATCTGGTCCGCGGGGGTAAGACCCCGGCGCACAGCGCAGTGCGGTCGGGGCGGCAGGGCGGAGGGGACCAGAGGAGCCCGAGAGTGGCGGGCGAGACCAGTGGAGCAGGAGATAAGCCAGGCCGAGCCAGTGAGAGCCGCTGAGTGCCAGACATCACCGCAGCAGCCCTTGAAATATTCAGCCTGAAGACGGACTTCGGTGGGTCACTACTTGAACTTCCAGGAACTAGGATGGCAGAGTGATCAGTAAGTGCTCTCTGCTCCCCCCTGATGACCGTGAGGGAACCATAAAATTCTTCCCCAGATTAATCCTGGATCAGCGGGAACAGCAGAAGGGGGCGGGTGGTCTCATAACACCAGAGGCTGGAAAAGGGGCAAAGGGGGATTCTTCCTACTGTGGTGGAGGCGATCTGGAGGGACAGACGACCCAGGGCAGAGAAAATTCGCACTGAGACCCAGGCAAGCCTCAGAGCCAGGAGACGAGCCCCAGGAGGGGCGGGAACACGCGTTAGCTTCTAGGCGTGCCCCAGCCCTCCAGGGGAAAAGGGAAGACAATAGGGAAGCTGGGATTACCATCCCCTGACCTTGCCTTTGCCTCAGGTCAGCTGAGGAGATCTCCTGAGACCAGACCACACCTCCCACACACCTAACAAGCTAACTCCAGGGTTGATCGGGGAAACAAAAAACAAAAGCCTGCTTTTAGCCCAGACACACATCAGCTCAACTTAAAGATCTGTACCTTCTGACTGAAAGAACCAAAAGCTACAACACTCAGCCAACATCATGAATCGGAAAAAGCAGACGAAAAGTGAAAAAACCATAGAATCTTTCTATGGGGATAAGGACCAAAACACAAACACCAAAGAGGTTAGGGCTGAGACTGTACTTCCATCTGAAACCTCAGATGGGACTATGAATTTCTCGCAAGCACAACTAGATTACCTGGAACGTATGAAGAAGGATATAAAAGAAAAACTGGCCAATGATTTTAAAACTATAAAAAAAGAATTCATTGATGAGAACATCACCCTGAAAAAGAAAATTGAAGAAATGGAAAAGGAAGTTCAAAAATTAACTGGAGAGAATAATTCCCTAAAAGGAAGAGCTAATCAAATGGAAAAGGAAACCCAAAACCTAATTGGGAAAATTGATCAGATGGAAAAGGAAACCCAAAACCTAACTGGGAAAATTGGTCGATTGGAAAAAGAAGTACAAAAATTAAATGGAGAAAATAGCTCCCTAAAGGGAAAAATTGGTCAGATGGAAAAGGAGATGGAAAAGCTAACTGAAGAAAACACTATGATGAAGATTAGAATTGGGCAAGTAGAAACGAATGACTCAATGAGGCAACAAGAATCAGTCAAACAAAATCTAAAGAATGTAAAGATAGAAGAAAATGTAAAATATTTAATTGGAAAAACAACTGACCTGGAAAATAGATCCAGGAGAGAAAATCTAAGAATTATTGGCCTGCCAGAAACCCATGATGAAGAAAAGAGTCTGGACAATATCTTCCAGGAAATCATCAAGGAAAACTGCCCAGAAGTACTAGACTCAGAGGGCAAAATAGTCATCGAAAGAATCCACCGTTCCCCTCCCGAAAGGGATCCCAAACTCAAAACCCCAAGAAATATAGTTGCCAAATTCCAGAGCTATCAAGTGAAGGAGAAAATACTACAAGCAGCCAGAAAGAAACAATTCAAATATCAAGGACACACAGTCAGGATCACACAGGACCTTGCAGCTTCTACATTAAAAGATCGAAAGAATTGGAACCCAATATTCCGTAAGGCAAAGGAGTTGGGACTTCAACCAAGGATCAACTACCCAGCAAAGTTCAGCATAACATTTCAGGCAAGGAGAAAGTCATTCAACGAAATAAGGGATTTCCAGAGCTTCCTGACCAAAACACCAGAACTCAATAGACAATTTGATCTTCAAATGCAGGTCTCCAGAGAATCATAAAAAGGTAAACAGAGGGGAAAAAACAAAAACAAAAACTTGCTACTCAATTAGGGCAAATTGTTTACCTCCCTATAAGGGAAGATGATACCTGTTAATCTTGAGAACTGTGCAGCTATTATGATAAAAGGGATATATGTAGAGGGAACGGGCATAAAGTAAATGATGTCATGTCAAAAATATGATTTAAGTATGAGAAGGGAATGTAATAGGAGGTGTGGAAAGGGGGAAGCAGAAAATGGCAAATTATATCACAGGAAGAAGTACAAAACTATAGTAGAGGGAAGGAGGGGAGGGAGATGAGCATTGTTTGAGAGGTACTCTCATCTGATTTGTTCAAAGGAGGGAACAATAATCTTAAGTAGATAAGCCTAACTAGCTCTATAGGTAGTAGGAGGGGAAGGGGGAAGAAAGGGGAGGGTGGCTAAAAGGGAGGAAAGAAGCAATAAGAGTAAAGGGAACTAAAAGGGAGGGGGGTCAAAAGAAGGAGGGTAAGGCTGCAGGAGGAGGGGGAGAAAAGTGAATACTATTGAGGAGGGGAAGGGAGACGGGAGAGCTAAAAGCACAAATGGTGGGAAAGAGGTTGGAGGGAAATACACAGATTGTAATCATAACTGTGAATGTGAATGGAATGAACTCTCCCATAAAACGGAGACGGATAGCAGAATGGATTAAAAGCCATAATCCAACAATATGCTGCTTACAAGAAACACATTTGAAACGGGGGGATACACATAGGATAAAGGTCAAAGGATGGAGCAGAATATATTGTGCTTCAGCTCATGTAAGAAAGGCAGGAGTAGCAATCCTAATCTCAGACAAAGCAAAAGCAGAAATAGATCTAATCAAAAGGGATAAGGATGGAAACTATATCCTGCTAAAAGGCACCATAGAAAATGAAGCAATATCATTACTAAACATGTATGCTCCAAGTGGTATAGCATCCAGATTCTTAGAGGAGAGGTTGGGGGAGTTGAAGGAAGAAATTGATAGCAAAACTATACTAGTGGGGGACCTCAACCTCCCCCTCTCTGAACTCGATAAATCCAACCTCAAAATAAACAAGAAAGAGTTTAAGGAGATAAATAAAACTCTGGATAAGGTAGATACGATAGATCTTTGGAGAAAATTAAATGCGAATAGAAAGGAATATACTTTTTTCTCAGCGGTACATGGAACATTTACAAAAATTGACCATGTACTAGGACATAAAAATCTCACAATCCAGTGCAGAAAGGTAGAGATAATCAATGCATCCTTTTCAGATCATAATGCATTAAAAATTACATGTAATAAAAGGCCATGGAAAGAGAAACCAAAAATCAATTGGAAACTAAATAATCTAATGCTAAAGAAGGGTTGGGTTAAAGAAGAAATCATAGAAACAATCAACAATTTCATTCGAGAGAATAACAATAGTGAGACAACATACCAAAACTTATGGGATACTGCAAAAGCAGTTATTAGGGGAAGTTTTGTATCTCTGAATGCTTACATAAATAAAATAGAGAAAGAGGAGATCAATGACTTAGGCTTGCAGCTGAAAAAAGCTAGAAAAAGAACAAATTGAAAATCCCCAAGTAAATACCAAATTAGAAATACTGAAAACCAAAGGAGAGATTAATAAAATTGAAATAAAGAAAACTATTGAATTAATAAATAAAACCAATAGTTGGTTTTATGAAAAAACTAATAAAATTGATAAACCTTTGGTCAATCAGATTAAAAAAAAGAAAGAAGAAAACCAAATTACTAATATTAAAAATGAAAGGGTGAACTCACCTCCAATGAGGAGGAAATTAAAACAATAATTAGAAACTACTTTGCCCAACTTTATGCCCACAAATTCGATAATCTAAATGAGATGGATGAATATTTTAAAAAATACAAGTTGCCCAGATTAACAGAAGAGGAAGTTGAATACTTAAACAACCCCATCTCAGAAAAAGAAATTGAACAAGCCATCAATGAACTCCCTAGGAAAAAATCTCCAGGGCCAGATGGATTCACAAGTGAATTCTATCAAACATTTAAAGAACAGTTAATTCCAATACTACATACACTATTCTTGAAAATTGGGGAAGAAGGAGTTCTCCCAAATTCTTTCTATGATACAGATATGGTTTTGATACCCAAACCAGGAAGAGACAAAACAGAGAAAGAAAATTATAGACCAATTTCCCTAATGAATATAGATGCAAAAATTTTAAATAAGATTCTAGCAAAACGAATACAGCATCTTATCACGAGATTAATACATTATGATCAGGTAGGATTCATACCAGGACTACAGGGCTGGTTCAATATTAGGAAAACTATTAGCATTATCGATCACATCAACAACAAAGCTAACAAAAACCACATGATTATCTCAATAGATGCAGAAAAAGCTTTTGACAAAATACAACATCCATTCCTACTAAAAACATTGGAGAATGTAGGAATAAAGGGAACTTTCCATAAAATAATAAGCAGTATCTATCTAAAACCTACAGGAAGCATTATATGCAATGGGGATAAGCTAGATGCATTCCCAATAAGATCAGGGGTGAAACAAGGTTGTCCATTATCACCACTATTATTTAATATGGTACTAGAAATGTTAGCTGTAGCAATTAGACAAGATAAAGATATCCAAGGAATTAAAATAGCCAAAGGAGAAACTAAGTTATCACTCTTTGCAGATGATATGATGATTTACCTAGAGAATCCCAGAGATTCAAGTAAAAAAATACTAGAATTAATAAACATCTTTGGCAAAGTTGCAGGGTACAAAATAAACCCACACAAATCTTCTGCATTCCTACATATTAGCAACAAAGTCCTACAGCAAGAGATAGAAAGAGAAATCCCATTTAAAGTTAGGGTAGACAGTATAAAATACTTAGGAGTCTACCTGCCAAAACAAACCCAGGGATTATATGAACACAATTACAAGACACTTTTTGCACAAATAAAGTCAGATTTAAGTAAATGGAAAAACATTAGTTGCTCATGGGTAGGCCGGGCTAATATAATAAAAATGACAATTCTACCCAAATTAATATACCTATTTAGTGCCATACCAATTGAACTATCAGACAATTACTTTCTAGAGCTGGACAAAATAATATCAAAATTCATTTGGAAAAACAAAAAGTCCAGAATATCAAAAGGACTAATGAAAAAAAATGCTTGGGAAGGTGGCCTAGCGCTACCAGACCTCAAACTGTACTATAAAGCAGCAATTATCAAAACCACTTGGTATTGGCTAAGAAACAGAGAGGTAAACAAGTGGAATAGACTTGGCACTCAAGATGCAGTAGGCAAGGAATATAGCAACCTTCTGTTTGATAAACCCAAGGACCCCAGCTTCTGGGATAAGAACTCATTGTTTGACAAAAATTGCTGGGAAAACTGGATAACAGTGTGGCGGAAATTAGGCATAGACCCATACCTGACACCGTACACAAGAATAAAGTCCAAATGGGTACATGATTTAGGTATAAACATTGGTACCATGAATAAACTGGAGAAGCAAGGAATAGTGTATTTATCAGATCTATGGAGAAGGGAAGAATTCTTTACTAAAGGAGAGATAGAATGCATTATGAAATGCAAAATGGATAACTTTGATTACATTAAACTGAGAAGTTTTTGCACAACCAAACCCAATGCAACCAAAATCCGGAGGGATGTAGTAAATTGGGAAAGAATTTTTACAGCTAAGCTCGGGGATAAAGGCCTCATTTCTAGAATATATAGAGAACTGATCCAAATGTATAATCATACAAGTCATTCCCCAATTGATAAATGGTCAAAGGATATGAACAGGCAATTTTCAGAGGAAGAAATTAAAGCTATCTATAATCATATGAAAAAATGCTCTAAATCACTATTGATTAGAGAGATGCAAATCAAAACAACTCTGAGGTACCACATCACACCTATAAGATTGGCAAACATGACAGAACAAGAAAATGATAAATGCTGGAGAGGATGTGGGAAAGTTGGAACACTAATTCATTGTTGGTGGAGCTGCGAGTGCATCCAACCATTCTGGAGAGCAATTTGGAACTATGCCCAAAGGGCTACAAAAATGTGCATACCCTTTGACCCAGCAATATCGCTACTAGGACTATATCCCCAAGAGATCATAAAAATGGGAAAGGGTCCCACATGAACAAAAATATTTATAGCAGCACTCTATGTAGTTGCCAAAAACTGGAAGTCAAGGGGATGTCCATCAATTGGGGAATGGCTGAATAAATTATGGTATATGAATGTAATGGAGTACTATTGTGCCATAAGAAATGATGAACAAGAAGACTTCAGAGAGTCCGGGAAGGACTTATATGACCTGATGCTGAGTGAAAGGAGCAGAACTAGGAGAACTTTATGCACAGCAACAACCACAGTGTGTGAGAGTTTTTTCTGGTAGACTTAGATTTTTGTAATAACACAAGAACTTCTTACCAAAAAAAAAAAAAAATCCCAATGGAGGATCTCAAGGCAAAATGCCTGCCACACTCAGAGAGAGAAATATGGAAGTCACTCACATATTGTAGCAGATCATGTTTGTGTATGTGTATGTGTTTGTGTATCATGTTCTGATTTGTTATACGATTCCTTTCATTTATCTTAGTCTGACTACATAGCATGACTATAGTGAAAATATACTCAATAGGAAAGTATATGTAGAATCTATACAGAATTGTATGCAGTGGTGGGGAGGGAGGGGGGGAGTGGGGGGTAGGTGGGGGGGATAAAATCACAATTGTATGGCAGTGATTGTTAAACATTACAAAATAAAAAAAATAATAATAAAAAAAAGTTTACTTAATATTTTATTTTCCCCAATTATATGTAAAAGCAATAACATTCATTAAAAACAAAAACTTTTTAGTTCCAAATTTTCTCCTTCCTTCCTTCTCCTCCCCACTTCCTGAGGTGGCAAGAAATTTGATATAGGGTATACATATGTAGTCATGCAAGACACATTTCAACATTAGTCACCTTGTGAAAGAAAACACAGACACCCCAACCCTTTCAAGAAAAGGAACACTAAAGAAAAATTTTAAAAGTATGGTTTGATATGCACTCAGGCTCCATCAGTTCTTTCTCTGGAGTTGAAACAGAATTTTTCATCATAAGTCCTTTGGGATTGTCTTGGATCGTTGCTGAGAACAGCTAAGTCATTCACAGTTGATCATTGTACAATATTGTTTTTATCATGTACAATGTTCTCCTTGTTCTTCTTTCACTTTTCACTCAGTTCATGTAAGTCTTTCCAGGTATTGCTAAAAGCATCCTGCTCATTATTTGTTATACTAGAATAGTTTTCCATCACATTCATACCCTATAACTTGTTCAGCCATTCTCTAATTGATGGGCAACTCCTTAATTTCCAATTTTTGCCACCACAGAAAGAGCTGCTATAAATATTTTTGTGTATATAGATTCTTCTCTTTTTTTAAATCATCTCTTTGAGATACAGAGCTAATAGTGATATTTCTGGATCAAAAGGTAGTTATGGTTTTATAGCCCTCCAGGCAGAGTTCCAAACTAGTCTCCAGAATGGTTTAATTACTTCATGAGTTCACCAACAGCACATTAATGTTTCAATTTTCCCACATCTTCTCCAACACTTACAATTTTCCTTTTCTGTCATATTAGTCAATATGATACATGTAAAGTGATACCTCAGAGCTATTTTCATTGGCACTTCTCTAATCAAAAGTGGTTCAGAAAATTTTTTATATGACTATACTGTTTTGCTTCTGACTGCCTCAATCCTCCCTCCCTTCAGTCAGTCCTTCCTCTTATCATGTTCCCCTTCCCTAGAGGTTTAGATAAATTTCTTTGCCTGAGTGTGTATGTTATTCCTACTTTGAGCCAATTATGAGGGTAAAGTTCAAGTACTCTCACCATTTCCCTCATCTTCCCCTTTATTTTAGAAACTCTTTCATGCCTCTTTTATGTGAGACAATTTACGGCCATTATTCTTCTACCTTTCTTCATCCTGTGAAATTTTATTCTCACACTTTACTTTTATTCTTTCATCATTTTATCATTCATTTATCCATGCCATCACATTCAACTCACACCTGTACTTTCTGTCGAGGCATACTCCTTCTAACTGGTCTAATAATGAGAAAAATATTCTGAGGAATTCTATGTAGGAATGTCAACATTTTAAACTTACTGCGTCCCTTATGATTGCTCTTTCCTGTTTACCTTTTAATGTTTTTCATGAGTCTTGTATTTCAGAATCAAATTTTCAATTCAGCTATAGTTTTTTTCATTAGGAATGTTTGAAAGCCCACTATTTAATTGAATAACAATCCCCACTCCCCAAAGGAGTTTTTCCTGGGAAGGTGATTCTTCCTTTTAACCTTATTTCCTTTGCCTTCCAGAATATCATATTCTAAGCCCTTAGTTTCTTTAATGTAGAAGTTGTTAAACCTTATGTTGCTTTGACTGTGGATCAACGACATGATTGGAATTGTTTCTTTCTGGCTGCTTGTAATACATTTTCCTTGACTTAGGAACTCTGAAATTTGACTCTAATATTCCAGAGAGTTTGCATTCTATATTCTCTTTCAAGAGGTCATCAGTAGATTCTTTCAATATCTATTTTACCTTCTGGTTCTAAAATATCAGAGCAGTTTTCCTTGACAATTTCTAGGGGAAAATGATTTCTTGTCTCGCCTTTTTTATCATTGCTTTCAGGTAAACCAATAACCCTTAAATTATCTCTCTTCAGTTTTTTGTCAGGTGAGTTCTTTTTCCAATGTGATATTTTATATTTCTTCTTTTTTCATTCTTTTAATTTTGTTTTATTGGTTTTTCATATCTCATGGAATCATTTTCTTTCCCTTGCCCAATTCTAATTATTAAGGGATTATTTTCATCAGCGAGCTTTCAAATCTTCTTTTCCATTTGGCAAATTCTATTTTTTGTGAAGTTGTGTTCTTTTTTCTCTTAGATTCACAAGCAAATCGTATTTCATTCAAATAATTAACCCAATTATTACATACGCTGTTGGCTGAAATAGTGAAAGAAGTGATACTACTAATTTACTTCTATGGCACAACTATGATTTTGATACCAGAAAGAGTTAAAACAGAGGTGGAGTTCATGCAGCACAGCTCAGGAAGCATGGAGCACACTTGCAGCCCCGGAAGTGTGCAGCACAGTCTGATGTGGCAGGGACAGGACCCTGAACAGACTTCAGGGAGTGACCAGCAGTAGCAATTCCCAGATTGCTCAACCCACAAACAGCTTCAGAGATTAGGAGGTGGGCTCCTTCACTCAGGAGAGGGAAGCCAGTCTGGAGTGGCAGCCCTGGGAGATCTCCACCTAATTGGAAGAATTGAGCAGCTGATCTGAACCTCAACCCTGAGTTCAGCCCTGACAAAGAACTCAAAAGTTGAGCAACTGACTGGGAAAATGCCTCCCAAAGGGAAAAAGAAAAAGACAATACAAGGTTACTTTCTTGGTGAGCAGCCATTTCCTTCCATACTTTCAAATGAGGAAGAACAATGCTTACCATCAGAGGCCTCCACAATAAATATGCAGTGGTCTCAGGCCATGAAAGACCTCAAAAAGTATATTAAAAATCAAGTAAGAGAAGTGGAGGAAAAATTGGGAAGAGAAATGAGAGAGATGCAAGAAAATCATGGAAAGCAAGTCAATAGTTTGCTAAAGGAGACCTAAAAAAATGCTAAAGAAATTAACACCTTAAAAAATAGACTAACTCAAATGGCAAAAGATGCCGAAAAATCCAATGAGGAGAAAAATGTTTTAAAAAGCAGAATTAACCAAATGGAAAAGGAAGTTCAAAAGCTCACTGAAGAAAATAGTTCTTTAAAAATTAGAATGGAGCAGATGGAAGCTAAGGACTTTATGAAAAAAAAAGAAATTACAAAACATAACCAAAAGAATGAAAAAATAGAAGACCATGGGAAACATCTCATTGGAAAAACAACTGACCTGAAAAATAGATACAGGAGAGACAATTTAAAAATTTTGGAACTACCTGAAAGCCATGATCAATAAAAGAGCCTAGACATTATCTTCCATGAAATTATCAATGACAACTGTCCTGATATTCTAGAACCAGAGGGCAAAATAAATATTGAAAGAATCCATTGATCACCTGCTGAAAGAGATCCAAAAAGAGAAACTCCTAGGAATATTGTAGCCAAATTCCAGAGTTCCCTGGTCAAGGAGAAAATAATACAAGCAGCTATAACTAAACAATATGAGTATTGTGGAAATATAATCAGGATAACACAGGACCTGCCAGCTTCTACATCAAGGAATCAAAGGGCTTGCAATAGGATATTCCAGAAGTCAAAGGAACTGGAATTAAAATCCAAGAGTCACCTACCCAGAAAAACGGAGTATAGTACTCCAGGGGAAAAAATGGTCATTCAATGACATAGAGGACTTTCAAGCATTTTTGGTGAAAAGACCAGAGCTGAGTAGAAAATTGGACTTTCAAACATAAGAATCAAGAGAAGCTTGAATAGGTAACAAGAAAGAGAAATCATAAAGGACTTTCTAAAGTTAAAATGTTTACATTCTTACATGAAAAGACAATATTTGTAACTCTTGAGACTTTACTCAGTATTTGGGTAGTTGGAGGGATTATACATGCACACACATGTATATATGTGCATGTGTATTTATATATATATGTGTGTGTGTATTTATATATGTATATATAAATATATATACACACATACATATATTTATATATATGTATATATACATATATATACACACATACATATATTTATATATATATGTATATATACATATGTATATACACACATAGACAGAGAGCACAGGGTGAGTTAAGAGATGATATCTAAAATAAAATACAAATTAAGGGGTGAGGGGAATATATTGGGAGGAGAAAGGGAGAAATGGAATGGGGCAAATTATGTCTCATAAAAGAGGCAAGGATAAGCTTATTCAATGGAGGATAAAAGGGAGGAGGTAAGAAGGAAAAAGTGAAGCTTACTTTCTTCACATATAGCTTAAGGAGGAAATAACACCCTTTCTCAATTTGGTATGAAAATCTATATTACACTACAGGAAAGTAGGGGAGAAGGGGACAAGTAGGGTGAGGGGGAAGATAGAAGGGAGGCAAATGGGAGAAGGGAGTAATTAGAAGTAGGCACTTATGGGGAGGGATAAGGTCAAAAGAGAGAATAGAATAAATGAAGGGCAGCATAGGATGGAGGGAAATACAGTTAGTCTTACACAACATGATTATCATGGAAGTCTTTTGCAAAACTACACATATATAACCTATATTGGTTTGCTTGCCTTCTCAGGGGGGATGGGTGGGGAGGGAGGAAGGGAGAGAAATTGGAGCTCAAAGAATTAGGAATGAATATTGAGAAATGTTTTTGCATACAACTGGGAAATAAGAAATACAAGCAATGTGGTATAGAAATCTATCTTGCCCTACAAGAAAAGAAAGAAAAGGGGGATAAGAGAAGGATTGGGTGTGATAGAAGGGAAGGCATATAGAGGGAAAGGGGAAATTAAAATGCAAGGCATTATGGGGTGGGGAAGGGGAGAGATGAGAAAATTTGGAACTCAAAATCTTGTGGAAATGAAAGTTCAAAACTAAAAATTAATAAATAAATATAAAATTTAAAAAAAGAGCTAAAAGAAAGAAATAAAATTATGGAATATTCCTAATGAAAATTGATGAAAAAATTGCAAAATTTTAGCAAAGATGCTCCCAAAACACATCACAAAGGTATCACTATGTCTAGATGAGATTTATGCTAAGAATATAAGGTTGGCCTAATATTGGAAAAACAATAAACTTAACCATACTAATTTCACAAACAAAAATCATATGATTAAGAAAGCTTAAAAAATACAACCAACACTTCTGTTAAAACACTAGAAATCATACCAATGAATGACTTTTTCCTTATCATGATAAAAATTATACATCTAAAACCAAGAGCATGCATTATTAAGAGGGATGAACTAGAATTCTTTCTAATAAGATTGGAGTTGAAACAAAAATCCCCACTGACATAGTGATAGAAATACTAGCTGTTGAAACAACAACAACAAAAAAAACTAAGGAATAAGAATAAGTAGAGAAGAAAAACATTATTGCTTTGCAAAGTAATATGATTATGTACTTAAAGAACCTTGTAGGGTCAGATAAAATTAACTGCAAAAATAAGTTAATTTAGGGTCAGAGCCAAGATGGCAAAAAAAAAACAAACAAAAAACAGGGAGTTGCCTGAGCTCTCCCATTTTCCCTCAGAAGCAATGTGAAATCAAGTCTCTAAAAGAATTCTGGAGCAACAATATCCACAAAAAGATGGAGTGAAACAATGTTCCAGCCCAAGACAATCTAGAAGGACTTCAGGAAAGGTCTATCTCACTTAGGTAAAAGGGTACTGGAGCCCAGCAGCAGGCTGTGTTTGGTCAAGTGGCAAGTGGGAGGCTCTCAGTCATGGCACAGATCAGCAAGTGAGACCCTGTAGTTCTGGCTCAGAAGACCAGCTATTGAGGCCTCCAGCCTCAGTGCAGCCAGCAAACTACAAGCCAAGGAACCCAGAACACAAGAGGTGTGACTAAGCCAGGTCACTCTAGCACAGTGGGCAAGTTGAGAGCACCAGAAGCCCTGGTGTGGACAGCCAGTGACCAGTTCCTTCATCTTCTCATGAAAGAAGTGCCCCCTATATCCAAGGACTAGAGATAAACTTTAAAAAATGAGCAAAAGAGAAAAAAAAGACTTGACCATAGAAAATTAATATGATGAGAGGGAAGACCAAAACACGAACTCAGATGAGGACAACACTCTCAAAAAGTCTATGTGTGAAGCCTCAAAATGGAATATGAATTCATCTCAAGACCAAAAGTTCTCTTGGAAGAGTTAAAAAAAATTCCCAAAATCAAATAATAGAGGTAGATGAAAAGTTGAGAAAATAAATCAAAGTCATACAAGAGAAATATGAAAAAAGAACCAACAACTTGGAAAAGGAAGCACAAAAACTGGCTGAAGAAAACAACTCCTTAAAAAAATTGAATTGGCCAAATTGGGGGGAAAATCCTCTGAAGAAAACATGGATGAAAAGATGAACATTGACAAAAAAATAATTTGCCCAGGTTAGCAGAAAGGGAAATAAAAAATTAAATAACCCCATTTAAAGAAATGAGCAATCTATCAATGAAATCCATAGGAAAAATTTTCAGGGCCTTATGGATTTTCAAGTGAATTCTACCAAACATTCAAAAAACAATCAATTCCAATACTAAATAAGTTACTTAGAAAAATAGACAAAGAAGAATTCTCACCAAATTCCTTTTAAGACACAAATATGGTTCTGATACCCAAACCAGGAAGAGCCAAAACCAAGAAAGAAAATAATAAGCCAATTTCCCTAATGAATATAGATGCAAAAATTTCAAATAAAATATTAGCAAAGAGATTATACCAATTTATCAACAGGATAATACATTATGACCAAATGGAATTTATAACAGAAAAACCACCAGCATAACTGACAACATCAGTAACTAAAGCAATGGAAATTATATGATTGTCTCAATAGATGCAGAAAAATTCTTGACTAAACATAATACTCATTACCCTGAAAATCATTAGAGAATACAGGAATAGATGGAGCCTTCTGAAAAATGAAAAGTAATATCTATGTAAAACCATCAGGAAGCACTATGTCTAATAGGGATAAGCTAGAAACCTTCCTGCTACAATCAAGGATGTCCATCATCAGCACTATTATTTAATATTGCATTAAAAATGCCAGCTTTAGCAATAAGAGAAGAAAAAGAAACCAAAGGAATCAAAGAGGCAATGAGGAAACAAAACTATCACTCTTTGGATACAATATGATGGTACACTCAGAGAATCCTAAGGAATCAACCAAAAAAATTGAAATAACAAACAACTTTTACAAAGTTGCAGAATATAAAATAAACTCACACAAATTATCAGCATTTCTATATACTACCAACAAAACCCATCAGTGAGAGACAGAAAGAGAAATTCCATCCAAAATAACCATAGACAATCTGGGAGTCTGGTTGGTTGGTTGCTGTCCTTCATTCTTGAAGAGGATCAAAATAACATAACTATGATGAAGTCAAGTTTCAGTGTATCCATCTGTGGCTGATCAGAGCAGTACAAACTTGAAATATTCTCCCACAGGTCAGACACAAATAGTTTGTGTGAAAATTTGAGGTGGTGCTCTAAATCTATGTACCCTATGTTTCTTTTGAGCTGTTTCAATTCTGCTTTGTTCATAGAGCACAGCACCTTCTCTGATGTGGGCATACCCTGGTGATTGGTCCTGTGGCAGTATCTCCCATGTCACACAATTAATTTCAAAGTTCTTGAGAGACTTTGAGAGTGCCCTTGTATTGCTTCATCTTTTTTTAAAATTATTTTTATTTTTTTATTTTTCATTTTTAACACAGTTCATATCACCTAAAACAATTCCAACTTTTGGTCAGGTGATTTAAAGCATTTACAATATAGACCACAAATGAATTTTTTAAAAAATATTAACTATCTGAGACACAAATAATTACTATGTATGCTAACTTCACAAACCCTTGACCTAATTGTCTCCACACTATTACTAAGAATTAAAGGACCCTAACTTATTGCTGTTGGTCTAAAGTCCTAATCCTAATAGCTTAATTTTAGACTTAACCTTGGATGCTCCCCTACCAAAACTCTATAATTTAATAGATCTGGTATTAAGCTTACAAACCTTTTGACTATAGGAAATTGCCACTAAGAGTAGGGACATTGCAGGGAAACAATATCTTCCCAACTTCATGTCAATTCCAGGCAGGGGTAGATTGTCAACCTCCATTCAGTTAGGTTTCAAGTCTGCCAGGTGTCAGTGGGAAAATTGAGTCAGGAGAATCCTACCTCAGCTCAGGTTAAACAGTCCTTCTCTCACCCTTCCCATGAGTTCACCTTTTGCAGTTCATACCAGCATTTCACAGGCTTACTGGCATCATGGATTGGAGGCTCAGACTGCCTTTCTTGCTGTCTATATCTGGAGTTAGACTCAGAAGAACAGTCACTTAACAGTCCACCATCTTGACTCTGCCCTCCTGGAGTTGTTTTCTTAAGTGAATTTTACTACCTCTTTTTCCACATGGTCAACTCAGCTTTTTAAGCAGTTCTTTTTAGGAGATTTTTGTGCCTATTCTGTTTCTAAAGGTGCTGTTTTATTAGTATTTTTTTGTGTATCTTTTACCAAGCTATTGACTATTTTTCATGATTTTCTTGCATCACTCTCATTTTTTTTTCTCTCTACAACTCTCATCTGATTTTTTACAATCCTTTTAGAGCACTTCCAGGAATTCCTTTTGGGTCTGAGAACATCTCGCATATTTCTTTGTGACTTTGGCTGTAGCCATTTTGACACTGACATCCTCTTCTGAGTTTGTGTTTTAATCTTCCCTGTCACTATAGTAACTTTCTGTAGTCAGGATCTTTTTTTAAGTTTTTTGTTGTTTCTTCATTTTTCTAGATTATTTTTTGACTCTGAACTTTATGCTAAAGATAGGTTCTACTGTCTGGGTGGAAGAGTCACTATTCCAAGCTTCAGGCCTTTTATGCAGATATTTTTAGAGCTACTTCTGCGGTCTGTGAGTTTTCACTTCTTCCAGGGTGGTATGATCTAAAGAGAGGTGTGACCACTCATTTGTTACCTGTGCTCTGGTCTGTGAGTGACCACAAGCACTCTTTTCCACTCTTGTACTGTGATCAGGGTCCTCACTTTCCTGCAGCTGCAAATTCTGGTGTATTAATACTCCTTCTCACCCTGGGACTGTGACCTACCCAAAACTCTGATGTGGATCCATGTATAGGTAATATAACAGAGTCCTGCACCCAGTGTTAGTAAAGGTACCCCTGTGATCTCCTTCTGTCCAGTTGTTCAACCCCTTACTGTGTGTGAACTGAGAACTGTGGAAGCCACATCTGTCACCACTGATTCAGTCACCCCCAACTTGTGCTGCTGGTTTGTTGAACTGTAACCTGCACTGGCATAGCTTGTGCTGGCCTATTCTCCTCTCTAACCCAGGTGCAACAGACATTTCCTTCAGACCTTCTAAGTTGTCTTGGGCTAGGACATTATTTCACCCTGTCCTTTTGTGGGTTCTGGCACTTTGAAATTTGTTTTCAGACTTTATTTAAGGTTATTTTGAGGGGAAATTGGGAGAGCTCTGTTGAGTCTCTGCCTTTCCTCACTATCTTGGCTTCAACTCCTGTACCAAATCAAGTTCTTTTTAAGGCCTCAAAAATATGATATTGCAAGGCATATCAAATCACCACAGAAGTTTTGAAATAACCCCCTGATTTTACAGCTGACAGAATATGAACCAAGATTCTCTGAATTAATACTCCATAGTTCCCTGTCTCTAGATCTTCACCATCTCTTGTTGCCCCTTGCAATTTCCCTAGTTGTGGAATGTGGCCACTGCATAGACATTCCTAGGTTACATTTATCTCAAATAACTTTGGCAAATTTTATATACATATACATGCATACATATGTGTGTGTGTATTCATAGCTGTGTATTCATATATATGTATGTGTGTATGTATATGTGTTTATGTGCATATTAGCTAAGTATATGCTTATGTATTTGTGTACATGTATACATGTATATATTTATATAGGTATATATATTTGTATGTGTGGGTATATAGATATGTACGTATCTACTAGAGAGATACTAAAGATACCAAAATGAAAAAGTAGTCACAATCCTTATATTTAAGGAGTTTACATTCTGCATGCAGAAAGGTTAGTTCCTAAAGTGTTTTTAAGGTAGGGAGACATTAGAAGAAGAGTCTTTCAGTCTTTTAAGACATTGAAAAAAACATTCCTTAGGTATGGGATGGGATAATATCAAAAGTTCCTAGAAAACTTTGTTTTGACCTTTCCTCTGATCCCCTCAATGTTTCATCTTGTGGGTTAGTTACTTGTTAGATTCCTCTGTCCCCAACAGAAATAAACTACTTCATAGAAAGAGTCATTTTGTTTTTACATTTCCTGTTCCTAGTAATAGTGGTGTTGCTTAATAAATATTTATTGAAGTTTATTGAAGAGAAAATTGGATTTGCCTGAAAAAGACTCATATTTGAAGAAAATAGAATTTGGGAAGGAATGTAAAGGGACATGGGAATTCATTCAGTGATGATCTTCAGTAGCTGAGAAAAGGAGGAGGTCTCCTAACACTCCATCAGGGTTCTCTTGAGAGATAGAAAAGGTGATCTTGGAGTAGTTGGAACAAATGTATTGAATCTGGTTTTTACAATTATTCAGATCATAGTCTAAAAATAGAGATCCTATAGATTAAAGAGTGGGGAAAGGCAATTAACTTTCACGATGAGACTGTCCTATAGTATACCAAATTGGATAAGACTGGATAGAAGGGAATTTTAGTTTGCTCCCAGGAGTCATAAAAAAGGATCTTCTCATACCTCTTTGACTTCATGTGTCAGCCAAGATGATGAAGAAAAAGAAGACAAAGGATTTATAATTACCACTGACCTTTCTTTGAGATTTGTGTGTTTCATATGCCAAGTTCTAGAAGGATAAAATCATAGTTCATCAGACTGAGAAGGATTTATAGATGGGAGAATTTGTTTTCTTTACTCTGGTTGATCTCAGAAGTGGAAAGATGGTCACAGGCTTTTATGAAAAAAGGAGGTAGTGAAGACATAATTCTACCAGATGAAAAAGGTTAGGAAGGCAGCTTCACTGAATTCGGATTGTATTTGTGAATCTAGGCCAGATGTAAGAATAGAAGACATTATCCTCAGAGGAAAGCCCTGTGTTTATTTTCTCCCCTCTAATAGATCTGAAAGTAACATTTCTTTCACCTGGTTTTCTCCTTCTACAAAGCAAAAGTAATCATGTGTATCCTATTACAGTGTCTTGGCATGTCTCAGATCATTATGATCAACTTTCTCTTACTACAATTACTGAATCCACATCACCCTTCTAGGTCTAGTCTAGAGGACTCAGGACCCCCAACTTAGTCCTACTTTCACTTTGATATCTGGTGTCTTGTCGTGGGAGCCACTATGATGACCTTAGTGTGTGACAAAAGCAGGTCTTGGGACCTGTAGGAGCTAGGGCTTAAGTGGCCAAGAAATGCATCTAAGTAGTCTTTGATAACAATTGATTTCATTTCTAAAGAAATGAAAAAGGAAGTTACAGTTCCTCTTATAATGTAGAGCTATATTTTAATCTAACTCAGGAAACTACAACTATGCAACAATTTCACTGATAAACAAAATTAATGGTGAAAAATCTGAGTGGAGACATCCAGACAGCTACATTTAATGATAGAACACACTAAAAACATTCTTAGACTTGTTTTGCTTATGAAAGGGAGATGACCTGAGCAGGCAGTCTCTACCCACTGGGTGAATAAGTCCCCAAAGATTTTACTAAGAAAGCTTAAACAGAATTAGCTTTCATTTTCCATATTCAGATCACAGATTTTAAAGTTCAAAGGATCTTTAGGAATATCCTATTGCCTCCTTCCCAATACTCCCTACCCCAAATTTGTTTTGTAGATGAAAAAATGAGACTCTGAAAGGTTTGATGACATCAAGTTCAGAAATCTAGTTTTCCTGCCATTATGCTAATCTGAATCACCTGACTGCAATACTTTTATTAGGTATTAGAAGGTGATCAGTCATGAGAGAAATAGTAGTGTCATGTATAGAGAATTCACTTGGGAAACCAATAAGAAATGAATTTGGTCCAGTCCTTTACCCTTGCAAGGCTACAGGCAACTCTTTTAGATCTTCATTAACAAAGGGATTTTTTTCACCTGGGAACTCTCTATACCAAAGAAATCACAGCTCTAATCCCTACCATTACAGCAAAGGAAAAAAAAAAGACTCTTATTGGATCCAGTGGGTCTGGCATAATGGACATTATATTTTTTATAGATAGCCCCATATAGCCCCATCCGACTGGGCCCATCTGTTTTCTCTCTGTCTTCCTCAGATGCTGCGAATTTCTCTATTCCAAGCTCAGCTGTTGGTCACTACAGTGGTGAGTCACTTGTCCAAGTACTATTCCCTGAGGCCTATTCTATTCACCACACCCTGGAGACAGCTGTGAAGGCTACTGGCCTGTTCAGTCCCTTTTTTATTCAGTTGTGCTAGGTCTGCGCAGACACATTCCTGGAAGACATCCAAAGAGTCTGCCTGCCTGCCTAGGGGAATTATTGTGAGACTGAGACAGAGACATAAGTCTTTCATTTCAGGACTGAAAGTAGTTTTAGCCTTGGTTTGCTCCTTCCCAGATTGTGAGAAGCCCACAATTTCCGTGGCATCTGTCTCTATCCCCCAAATGTTAGATGGGTAGTCTCAAAATTCTCCAGATGTATTAGATGCACATCTGGAGATACATCCCACAAAAATGCCCCTCCCTCTGTCCTGACTTACATTCTATTTTAACAAGACTCATACTCAGAACCTCTAAGCCTCTAGTTTTGCCATGATTTCTCTCTTCAATAGTAAAGTTAGAAGAAATGAGCTTATTATGTTTCTCCATCTGAAATAAAAAGAGAATAATGATTCAGTTCTGGCAGAAGTCAACTTTACAGCTTAAGGCATTTTATTTCTTTCTTCCCCTTCTGTATTTTCTCTGCTGTTCTGAGGAATCCTGGGATGCAGACTTAGCCAACTCAGGTGTTTTACTGTTTGATTTCTGCTTGTGAGGTGTTCAGGGAGATCTGATTCTCGAGATAAGAAACACCCCCAGGAGCAGAGGAATTCTTCTCTGGCCATACATCCCTACTTCCCTTCTGCTGTGAGGAATGGATTTTTGTTTGTTTAGGGGTCTACTTGTTTGTTTTGTTAGTCACCAGTTCCACTCGTAACATCTCCCAAGGAGGTTATTTTTCTTGTAGTAAATGACTGTAATTGCATTCTGGAAGAAACTCTTCTTATTTGTGTGTGTGAGGGAAAGTAGCATAACAAATTTCCCAGGCCAAATTTGTTTTTTACTCCACTAATCTCTCATTGAAACATATTTTGCAGGACTCAGGCTATTTCCTGGGTGCAAATTAGGCACTTTGGGCAATGTTTGGGCTCTTTTACTGTCTCAGGGGAGTGAAAACCTAGAGATGATTATTGGACACTAATGGCATGGTTGATAGTGTGTTGAGCCTGACGTCAGGAGGACTCCTCTTTCTCAGTTCAAATCAGGTCTCAGATGCTTATTAATTTTGTGATCCTAGACAAGTCCCTGTTTACCTTAGTTTCTTCATCTAAGTAAAGTGAACTGAAGAAGGAAATGGAAAACCACTTCAATGTCATTGCCAAGAAAATACCAAATGTGGTCACAGGGAATCAAACACAAAAAATGACTGAGTAACAAATCCAAAAGTATTATTCAATAAGGTTTTATGTGTGGCAAAGACTGGCATTCTATAAAAGAAAATAAATTACAGAAATGTTAAAGATATAGCATCTTGTTACAAGTATGTAGAATTTATGCCAATTAATCCAATGGATTTGGTTATGTGACACTGCCCCTTTCTCAGTCTTCTTTTCTTTATCTTTCTAAGGAAGAGTTTAGGACAAATGGATTAGTAGAGAGAACATTAAACTTTGACCTTAAAGACCTGGAATTGAGACCTAGCTCTTTGTATGACAATGGACAGTTCGTTTTGCCTCTCCCAGATTCAATTTGTTCATGTTATAAGCAAGCTATGGGCCTAGATTGTCTATAATTTTTCCAGATCTGATGTAGTTCTGTGACTCGTATGAGTCAATGAATACATGCATGAGTGAATGAGCAGTTATCAGACACTTAATATGTGCTAATCACTGAGCTCTGATAAAATGGAGACAGCTTCTGCTTTCAAGGAGTGTACACTGTAATTGGGGGGGGGGCAGCAATAACAGTTCAGTTGTGGGATAGGATCAAAATCCTGGAAGACTGAAGGAAGCAGTGGCAGGGCCAATGGCAAGGCCAAGGGTTCTTTAGGTTAACAAAGTAGGTCATAAGACAGAGCCAGGGACTATTGGATATAGAGGAAGAGGCAAAGGGGAAGCCCTGAAAGGAAATAGTGGTAATCCCATCTCCTGGAGGCTGTGTGAGCAGTTAAGTAGCAAAGGGGAAGAGAGAGCATGGTGGTGATAGGTCTTCAGGCTTATTGTTTCACAGATTCAGAGCAACAAGGGACCTTAGAGGCTATCTTGCCCTCCTCCCTCATTTTACTGAGGAGAAAACTGAGGTCAGAGTGGTTAAGTGATTTGGTGAAAGTGTCTGAAGTCTTAGGTCTCAGAGCCAGAACTTGAACCAAGGTTTCCTAACTCCTAGTTCTTTATTCTTTTCCTTTACAGCATGCTGTTTTTCTACTTGGCACATTTGATACCTAAGACAAGTGTCCCCAAGTTACAAAAACTTGACATGTGTCCTCAGGACATTCATTGTATGTACATGCATACACATAAATACATATATCAGTGTATACACATATACACATTATGTACATAATTGATATCGTGTTTTTTTTTTTAACAATACCATTTCAAAATAGAATTCTCTCTGTCTCCTACATTACAAGCTAGTCCTTGGAACAAAGGATAGGAAGAATAGAAGAACAAGAGAGAATGAAACATTTCAGCAAAACTAAGACACATTAAATGAGTCTAAAAGCAGTACATGCAATATTTCACACAGAGCCACACCGCCCCCCCCCCCATCTCTGTGAGGGAGGGAAGAGAAGCCCTATCTGGCAAGGGCTCAAGAAGAGTACAGCAAGGCAGGTACCCCAGGACTTCATAAAAATGGTGCTGGAGAGGTCAACTGGGGACAGAGAGAGGGGAAGCAAGTTGGGTTTAGCTAGGGAAGAGTGAAACTCAAGTATGCCCAATAAGAAAGAAGGAATACCATGTTCACAATTTTAACCAGTCTTCCTAATGAAAGGCAACAGCACATAATGAATAGGGAGCCAACCTCTAAGTCAGGAAGACCAGGGTTAAAGCCTTGCTCCTGACACATTACCCCTGGGTCAGTCACTTAACCATTCAGTTAGGGAGTTCCAAAACTGAAAAAAAATCGCAGGTTTTGTCCGTTTCCCTGCTAACTAATCACAAATCTCATTGCTTACTATGTTTCTGAAAGAGAATTAGGACTCAATTAAAATATCCTTTATTTTTAATTAAAATATCCTTTAAATTTGGTGCCTGAGGACAAAGCTAGATATGCCCTGCTGTCCTACTCACAGCAGTACTGCCCCCTCTTATCAAGAGGTATTCATGATAGTGACATACTTGTGATGTATCAATCAAGTGACTTTTCTAGCCAGTCTGAGGCAGCGAAGACCAGCCCAACACTGAAAGGCTTAGGTCCTTAAAATACTTAGGTCGTTGCCAGGAGTTCCAGAACAGAAACAAGAATCCACAGGTCATGCATATAATTCTACCCAGACCAAGGAGCTCACAAGGCTCTCTCCTTCCTAGTAAGTTATGTATATATGTGTGTACATATGTATTTATGTATGTATATATGTATGAATATATATACACATATGTGTATATACGTAAGTGTATAATAATACACACACATATGAAGAGAGAGAAAGAGACAGAGATAGAATGAGTTAGATAGACAGGAAAAACAGAGAGAAACAGAGAGTAAGAGACAGATAGAGAAACAGAGGCAGAGACAGATATACTGAAAGAGAACTGGTGGGATTGAGAAGTGTTTCCTGTTGAATGTAGAATGTTCTTAGCTTTGAGGAGCTCAGGCTTTCAAGAAGCATAGCTTAGGAAACAGAACATTTTGAAATACAAGGGCATGAAGGTTGGAAGAAATGGTTTATTTTCTTTGCATGGGGAAGAAGAAATGCTAAATCAAGTCCTTCATCTCTGAATTTGAATCTGAATCTCATGCTACTTCTGTAACTGCTTAACCAAATTTTACACACATACACACACATACGTATATACATATATATATACATACATATATTTATATGCATTTGTATGAAAATATATAAGAATATATGTTGATTAAGTTGCTTTGGCTAGGTGAGATATGAGATAGTTAACACAGTAATATGAATTCATTTTTTTTTTTTTTTGATTAACCATTCAAGGGAAGGTAGCATAGCATCATGTTCTTAGAGTGGGTCCTCAGTGTTAAGTCTTGCCTCTGATACCTACGTAACGTGATTTTAGGGCAAGTTCCTTAGCTTCTCAGCACTAAAGGCAAGTAACATAAGACTAAAAATTGCAGATATTGTTGATCTACATTGATGAAGAGACTTATTAAAGTTTTTTTTTTTTCTTTCAGGAAGTATTTTACATCAAAGAAATACCAAAATATCAAAGGACTAAATGAATGAGTGAAATAATTGAGAAACAGATGAACATCAGATAGTATAAACAGACAGACAGAAGATAGATACAAAGGTAACTGTTGCAATATAATTGGTTTTCTTTCTAATCCCATGTATTTTATCTTATGCATTTAGAACTGTTATTTGAAGAATGGGTCCATAGATTTCACTAGACAACCAAAGGGGTCCATAATACACACACTTACACATGCACACACACACGCACAAGCACACACACAGACAGAGTTGAGAATACTTCCCCTAGAGCTGCCAATGCAAAAGATGAAAGCCCTCAAATCCTTACCATTTTGTCTCTATTTTCATTTTGCATAGAATAGTATAGTAATTAATACCTATTGGTTGAACTTATGATCTTGAGAACTGGCAATACTCAAGGTCTGACCTTAAGATCCAGATGTCCAAAGGGAAGAACTATGGAGTCTGTCAAGAAGCTTATCAGAAAAAATAATGCCCTTTAGGCAAACTCATGCTTATTTGAATAAGAACAGTTTACTACATTCAAAGAATCAAGCTTCCCGTAGGCGTCTCAATAAAGGGCAATGGCTCCAGTAAATCTTTTTGCCAAACAACCCTTCCTGTTTTGTCCACCACCTTTTTTTAAAATATTTTATTCCAAACTTAAGAAATAAAATAAGCATTTCCATAACATATTAGAATAGGAAAAAAAAGAGATGATTGCACATGAAACTACAAGTCTTTTATATACTACTATTCTTTTTAAATATATATATTAAAGTTATCATCTAACTTTCTTGTTTTTCCTTTTTTTCTTCCTCTTCCCACACTCTAGAGATGACTGCCATTAGACACACACAGAGACACAGACATATATGTATGTAAAATATTCTATACATACTTCTATTCATCATTCATTTTCTGGATATAGTGTTTTTCTCCATAGGTCCTTTATAGTTAATTTGGATATTTATAATAGTCAATAGTTGCCTCTCCCCTTGCCTGGCACCTCGCCTTACCTCTTCTCTTAAAACTCCAATGGGTCCCTGCCTAAGGGTGCCTCTGGACCCTCCTACCTTTACAGTCATTATCAATAGTAACTGTTGCTGGTTTCCACCCAGCCTCATGTCTTCCTTTTTCTTGACCTCATTAAAGGGGCCATGTCCTGGTTACTTCTTAAACAGGTCTATTCAATGAATGGGCATTGCCTCACCCTAAGTGAGTACCTGCAAAGACCTTAACCTAAAGGGCCCAAGGCCTCCCACTGCATCCTGGATCATCTCCAGTCATCCTGAGGAATATCAAGTCACTGGATTCTGATGGCTCTGAAGGAGAAGTGAAGCTGGTGACCTGCACATCCCTCCCTCACTCAAAACAAAGGCAAGTGCCAGTCATGTCCTCATTTCTCTGATGGCCTGGTCTTCTTCAGCAATGAAGGATGAACACAATCCTGTGAGTTCTTTGCCACCACAAAGAGAACACTCTAAATATTTTTTAAACCTAGAGGTTCTTTACATTTTTCCCTAATCATTTTTGGAAATAGATCTAGTGTTGAGGTTAGAGTTGCTTGGGACCCCAAAATACCAACATGCTGAGTCCTGCTTGAATGAATTTGACTCAAACCTTCTTTCAGTCAAAGGAAAACAAAGTTTATTTAAGATACACCATATTAGATAGACTCTTAAGAAATCTCACTATTGGCTAGAGTCTTAAGGAATCTGAATATTTGTGAAGCTTATATTGACAAGCAGTTCAGATAGAATCTGAGCTAGATTGAATATGAGCACCTTAATGGAAGCTGGATGGGTCTTATACACAGAAAGACTGTGGGAAGCATTTAGGGGTGACCTACTAGTTTGAGATAACTATAAGAGGGGTTTAGGGAGGGTCTTGAAGGGGAATCTAAGGAAGATCTTGGAGGGGCCAGGGTGACTAGAGGTCAGAACAAAGAGAGAGGGATTTTAATGGGTTCAAGGGTGGGAAACAGGCAGAGGCAATTGGGCAAAGCATTAATGAAAGGATTATGGACTCAGGGAATGCCAGATCAAGTGGGAAGATTCAGGGAGAGTTCAAGAGGGTCCCCAGAGCCTGTGCCCCATCTCTAGCAGTGGTGTTGCTGGGTCAAAGGGTATAGGCAATTTAATAATTCTTTTGGCATAATTCCAGATTGCCCTCCATAATAGCTGGATCAGTTCACAGTTACAAATCCCCTCCAACATTTGCCATTTTCTCCTTCAATTCTTTGAACCAATCTAAGTACAAAATGATATCTCAAAGTTGTTTTAATTAGCATTTTTCTAATCAATAATGATTTAGAGCATTTTTCCTATGACTATAAATTATTTTGATTCCACCATTAGAAAACTGCCTGTTTAATATCCTTTGACCATTTATCAATTGAGTAGAGACTTGTATTCATGTGGATTTGATGAAGTTCTTTATATATATGAGATATGAGACCACCACCTAAGACACTATCTGTAATTTTTTCCCAAAATTTTCTGCTTTCCTTCTAATCTTGGCTACGTATTTTGTTCATACAAATCTTTTAAATTTAAGGTAATTAAAATAATCCATTTTACACCTCATACTGCTCTCTATCTTTTGTTCAATCAGAAATTTAATTTAGAAATTTAATTCAGAAATTTAAACAGTAAGTAATATGTTCAATTTTCTTCAATCATTCTTATAAAATCTCTCTTTATATCTAGGTCATATACCCATTTTAACTATATCTTGGTAAATGGTGTAAAATATTAATCTATGCCTGATTTCTGCCGCACTGTTTTCTAGCTTTCCCCACAATTTTTACCAAATAATGAATTCTTCTCCCAAAACTTAAGTCTTAACAATTATCAAACACAAGATCACTATAGTCATTTGCTGCTATAAATTCTACATCTCCTCTCTTCCATTGACCTACTATCACTATTAGCCAGTACCAGATAGTTTTGATAAATATTGTCTTATTATATAGTTTAAGGTCTGGTACTGGTAAACTTCCTTCCTTTACATTTTTTATCAGTTCCTTTTATATTCATGACCTTTTGTTCACTCCCTTCAGCTGTGGACCAGGCAAGCAGAGTGGAGGATGGAGTACCATCTAGGATAGTTTGAGATGCTACCAGAGTGAGAGACCTTCTTATTGAAAGGACACTGCTTTTAGCTTTGAGAAAATATTTGACAAAGGGTTAGAACTCTGCACCAAAAACAGAAGAGTTCAGGGACCAGCCATGTGGAATGTGAGGCCTCAGAGGGTAAAGGGCTTTACTTCTGTAATAGTAATTTAAATGGAAAAATCTTTCTCGTTAATTAATAGGTCCATATGATCTGCTTAAATCACCTGGAAACCTGGGTCACATGTGGGGGGAGCTTGGTGAATAGGCAGAACAGGAAGAGTGGAGCAGAAGCAGGAGGAAGTGAGTGAATGGAGTCAGGTTAGAGGGGATTGAAAACGCAGGCCAACTGACACAGCCCAGCTGACAAATTGTGACAGTTGATGGTGAGAAGGCCCTGGCTGAGGGAACGGGAGATTTGAGAATGGCTTTGCTCCCCTTCTGTGATAATGGTTATTAACTTCTTGGTCACCATGACAGATTTTGCTTTCTGGTTCTGGAATTTGGCTTTTTGGTGTTTAAATAAATGCTTCTCTTCTGCTTTCTATATGGAGAGTCTTCTTATATTTTGCGATTGAGAACTACACTGGCATATTCATAGTCACCACCAATGCTGTGAATATTGCTTTGGCGATAAAACTTCATCGAAAGCCAAGGTTGGATGAACCACTTCTTGGGAATAATAACAAGTGTGAAGTTATTTTTAAGGCAAGGATTAGATTAGCTACTCATGGGAACCCTCCCCATTAAGAAATGCTAGTAGTCTGTGAGGATCATGGAAACTGCACTTTGTTTGCTTCCGACATTCCCCGAGGGTTGGACTTGAAATTTGCCTATGATCTTTGGATCTTCGCTGACTTCAGCTCAATGTTTAGAACTGTATGAAAATGGGAACCTATTCCACAGGTCTCTCATTTTGTTCTTTTCTTTTTCAATTCTTTTTTCCACCAACAAGGATTTATTTTCTTATCTTGCCTCTTTTCCTTCCCTGAGGGTGGGAGGGAAGAAAATGAAAATCTTTCTAGCAAATATGTCTAGTTTTTTGGCCCAGTCCAAAATGGTATATTTCGCTCTGCTTATTTGGTGCATCACCCCTCTTGCAAGGAGTTGGGTAGCAATTCATTATTGGTTGTCCTGAATCATGACTGATCAGAGTTCTTGAGGGATAGGATAGCATTTGCTCAGTGAAATATTGTCTTTGTTCCTAACTGATCATGTATAGCTTAATTAGCAAAAGGTGCAGATTGAGTGTCTGTGACTGGCATTACTAGGCTGTAGACCCTACAGACACCTGGGAATTGCAAAGGATCAGCTCTGCTGCCCAGCTAAGCAATCAAAGACTCATTTATTTGTCAATCTACTGCAATCCTTAAAACTTTTCAAAATATAAAATGTACAGTTTGTGATCAAGCAGCATTGGGGGAGGTGATGTTTCATACATTACTTTAATGATACAGGCAATATGCCTGCTGCCTTTTAATGGAGTGGGGATGAGGGTGAACTTGTGATTTCACTGGTACAAGGGGAGAGGAGAAAGAACTACTGATGTGGAAAGTCCCTTCACAATTACTGTTTAACAATTCATAAGTGACTTAGATTAGCATTGTCATAATGTCAATGAACCTATATTAATAGAAGACTTCATGATATTATTCTTTTTATAGGCAATAAAAGTGAGAACCAGAGAGGTGGTAAGTAACCCAAGTCACACCAATACACAGGGTCAGAAGCAGAATTCAGACCTAAGTATTTTTACCTAAGAATCAGAAGTCTTAGTCTTAGAGATGTGCCTGGGTTTAAGAAGTATTTAATTTTCTTAGGCATGGTCCTGCAATTAGAATGTATCAGAGATAGGACTTAAAGCCTGGTCTTCCTAGGTCCAAGGTCAATCTATTAGACATTAATGTAGACTGCATCTCCTTATTGTAGTAGATGCTGCCTAAAGGTTTAAAAATAAAGATACAAATATGTACATATAGAATTTGAGTAATGTCAACATGTTAATATTTCTGGCTGCCTTGTAGTAAATATAATTTTGTATCTGGTTAAAAAATCTAATTAATTTATTGAACTGAGAAGCTTTATAACATATTTCACAGCTTAATAATTTTATTAGTATTCTAATCTTTGATAGATTCTCATTGATCTGTTTCATACCTTATCTTCCCTCAATAATAAAATTATATCAATATTTGATATTACTTCTAAATAAAACCATTCTCTACCATATGACGTTCTAAGCTAATTATAGATTTATATATTTTCAGTCTCCAAATACGTGGTATTTTGGAAAGGACAGCTATGGTACCAATATAAGCAAATGTGGCTATGGTATGGTGAAAATGGAGGATCACAGAATGACCCCAAATTTCTAGGTTGGAAGGGATCAAAAGGGTCCCTAATCCAATTCATTAATGGACAAAAATATCCTCTATGATATTAGACATTTTGCTTAATAAAATGAATGAGGGAGGAAGCCACTATTTCCTGAGGTATCATACTCCAGTTTTAGAAAGCTGTAAAAGGAGCTCGGTGGCACAGAGGATGGGTTGCTTGGCCTGGAGTCAGGAAAAACAACAAGAAGTTAGGAAGTTGTTTTCTTGGCCCCAGGCTTCAACTTCTCCTTTTTCACCTTTATGTTCCTCCTGGTTATGCTTTATGGAACCAGGCATAAAAAATTCTAAACACCTCACATAGTAACTACTCAAATAGTAAAACACAACTATTGAATTATCTCTGCTTCCCCTGCCCCCAGAAGCTGTTTTCTCTTCTAAATTCAAAAAATCCCATTCCTTTAATAAGTTCTTATGTGTCTTGAACTCAAGGCTCCCCATCATTGTGATTACTCCCCTCTATTCACCTACAACTTAGCAAAGTCATTTTTAGAACATGGTGTCTAGGACTGAACACAATACAAATAAGATATTGCTATGGCACAAGACAATGAGGCTTTCACCTTCTTATGTCTCGATATAACATTTTTAATGCAATCTGAGATTACATCAGTTTTCTCGGCTGCCATTCCGTATTAGGTGACCACACATATGATCTGATCTCTAGGGTTCCTTAGAGTTCTAAGTCCTTTCATCAGAGATGATCATTCTCTCCATTTTCTCTTCTTTCCTAGCCCTCCCAAAAGAGAAAATTTAGAGAGTCAAATTTTGGTTTCTATTCCTTTAAAAGCCAAATTGGTGGAAGAGCTGGGGAGTGTGGAAGAAATTCCAGACTGGAAGCAAATCCTACATCTAGCAACAGTTACTGCTTGGTTCCTATTTCCTCTATCCTAGTGTGTCTCAATGGATGAGTCGTTGGAATGTTCCCTATTTGATGTAAAGCAAAAGAACAATTTCTGTAAATTGTGTCTAGCAGCAAAAGGGGTTATGTTTGTTCTATTTGAGTGATCATAATTGGGCATGACTTTTATTCCACACGATGTTGGAATCATTCCATTACTTTCCCCTATACTTAGTGTTTATAGAGAAGAGTCTACCTAGGATATTAGAATTATAGGCACTATGGCCAGGGAAGGTGACCAGGGCCATTTTCTCCACCTGCCACAGATGTTTCCAGTCATTGATTTCTAGGTAGATTTTAAATATCTTTTTTGAAAGTGATTCTACTGCTACCTGAGGGAAAACTTTTGGGGAGATTTGTTCCTCCACCTTCTCTCATGTCTAATTCATCATTGTAAAATCAAATTTGTTTGTCTTTTCCTTTCAATTTAATTCTGTTATTTGGCCTTCCCTACTTTCCTAGGCTCAAGTGTACCTTTCTTGCTTTGCTGAATACCTAATTTAAATCAACCAAAATAAAGCCACTATTTATTCAGCAGATATTTCACAAGAGGCAATCATAATATAGTAGATAAAGGTCTAAAATTAGATGCAGGACATTTATGGGTTTGAGTCTTTCTTCTGGTATTTACCAGTGGTGCTATCCTGGGCAATTCTCTTACCTTCAACATCTTCATCTCTCACATGAATGTATGTGTGGGGGGTGATATCATGAATCTTGAGCTCCCTGTTTCTGAAAGTTATTTTAAGGAATGTATGTCTTAAACCTGAAAGCACTGTAGAATATAAGCAATTAGAAGTAATTTACTTGACTATTGGGAGATGTTTCTCTGTTATATAATTTTAAAGTGTTATTCTACAGTATAAAAAAACTTTCATTTTTGTCTCAAAAATTTTGACTCTTATTTTCAAGAGGGAAAGAACATTTTCTCATTCAAGGACAGCTGACTTTTATAAAGTTCCCTTGGTAAATATCTTCTATCTCTTCATACATCTTTATGTAGCACATAGTACTTTCTATCTCTTAGGTTATTTGTATTGGCTAATTATAATGCTTACCCTTCCCCCCCCTCATTTATGACACCGTTGGATGTTGCTGTCAAATACCATATAATTATAGCTGTGATGACCATGAGGGTAAGGATTGAACTTTATAGTTCTGTTCAATTGTATTTTGGTAGGATCCATTATAATTAGTTTATATGAAAAACACAAGATTAGCCATTTGGTTTGGGTAACATCATGTTTCGCAAAAAACATAGGAGGCATTCTTTTTTTTACCAAGGCAACTTTGTAGAAGCCACATGTCCCCATAGAAGAAAATATCTTTTCCATTTTGAAAAAAAAAAAGGAAAAATGTATTCAGTCACTGAACAAACATTTAATAATTTGGGCATGGTGCTAAGTGCTGTGGACATAAAGAAAGATAAAATCTTGAGAAATTTGAGGTGAAAAAAGCAATAATTACAATTTCTACCACTACCACCACCACCATCACCACCATCATCATCATCATCATCATCATCATCTTCATCAGAATTACAGATCTAAACTTAAGAAACTATGATAAATTAGCTGAAGATTGAGTCATAAATATATAAGAACAAAGTTTTTTTAAGAGATATATCCATATGAAATACACATAATCTCCAAGGAGAAAATGGAATTCTCAGATATCTCTATGAATTTAGAAATTCAGGAGTTTTGTCCAGTGAAATGGATCACAAGTCATCTGTGTTTATACATCTTGTGTGACTTTGGATATCTCACAAAAAACAAGGAAAATCCCTGCCACAGGGTGTCATTCAACATGCTTGTTATGATGAAGCCAACAGTGGACTCTTGCTGTCTACCATTCATGCCCCTTCTAGCCACGTGATCAGTCTGACTATTCCTAATAACGTGCAATGCCTTGATTATTAAAGACAGCGAAATGGAGCAAGGAATAGCAAATTGGGCCTGGAGTCAAGGAGATCTGAGTTCCAATCCAGTCACAGACATTTATAGTGTCTTAGTAACTGTATGACTCTGAGTAGGTCCCTTAACCTCTGTCTTTCTTAGTTTCCTCAGCTATAAAAATGAGGTTATAGTAACACCTATGTCCCAGCACTGTTATAAAGATCAAATGAGGTAATATTTATGAAGTGCTTAGCATAGTATCAGACACATAGTACATGTTTTATAAATTCCATTTTCTTCCCTCCTTGATTATTTCTTTTACTTCTGTTTTTCAGAGTCATTCTCTACTTATGTGCTATATGCTGCTCACATCTCCCCTGCCCTTCTCCATTGCCCTTTGTGTAATACTTATCTTTAATTCTTTGGAAGCAGTTATTTTCCATGTCTTATTCTCATATAGCAAAACTTGTTCAATACTATTTCTTAAGACATGGGACATTGTTTTTTTGTGAGGCTTAGGGTCAGTAAAGGAACCTTGCAATTTTCTAAACACAATTCAGTTCTCTCTGTTTTTCTGTTCAACCCTGAGCCCAACTTGTCCATCAGTACTTTTGGTCCCAAATATATCTACTTTTCAACACATTCTGTGGGATGTCTCTCCTAGAGCTTATTGAAATTTAGGGATATTTTTCATTCACTTGGCTTTTGTTTTATCAATAAATAAGTAAAACTTTTTTGAATGATTGCAGATCTCCTGCAGAAGGCTCTGCTGTGGGCTGGGAATTAATGCAATCAATATAATGTTATCTCTAAAAACAAATATCTGGAGGAATTCACCATCCTCACGGGTCTCTCTCTAACCTAGACTCTCTAACCTGGCCTTTATCACGTTAGTGAATCCTTTGACAGACACCTCCTCATTCTATTCCTCTCCTGTTATTTTTATCAGAGTTTCATTGATGATCTTTCCAAATTTTCTTGAGTGATTTTGATATGTGGCTGAGAGATGTCTTATTGTAAAAGTGTTTTGCTCTATTCAATTAGAAAAACAAAATATAAGACTATTCAATAAATATGATAACAGTGGGATCCTATATTTTCTTTATCACACAATTATTTGTGAAATGAAAACTGTATGTGGCACATTGTTGAATATCATTTGTGAAAGGCTTCCTATTCCATATTAATACCTTTATCAAGGATAATTCCAACTTGAGTATAGATGGCTTTCATGGTATTTTTATATAGATTAGAGAACAGGCATGTAAGTTCATATGGCAGCCTCCATAAAGTCCTAATAGAATGCCTCACATCCAAGTATATGTTATGTGTGTGTGTATACACACACGTCTGTGTATGTATTTGTGTGTGTGTATGTATATGTGTATATATGCATATATGTGTGTGTATATATATAAGTATATGTTATCTTGACATTCTTGACATCCATACTGACAGAGTATAACCTCTTACAGGTTCAATTATGCTAGAAAGCCTTTTAATGGAAGCCTAATAACAGATAAAGTCTGTTTCCTCAGCATCAGTTCAGTAAACAATGGAGAAGTATATCAATAGTACACTGATTATCTATCTATCTATCTTTTTTCTTTTTATATATCTGTGTACCTATCTATCCATTCATCTGTCTGTCTATTCATTTGTCTGTCCACCTATCTGATCGCCCATCCGTTGGCTCGCCCACCTGCCTGCATGTCTATCTTTCTTTCTTTCTTTCTTTCTTTCTTTCTTTCTTTCTTTCTTTCTTTCTTTCTTTCTTCTGTCTTTCTTTCTTTCTTTCTTTCTTTCTTTCTCTTTCTTTCTTTCTTTCTTTCTTTCTTTCTTTCTTTCTTTCTTTCTTTCTTTCTTTCTTTCTTTCTTTCTTCCTTCCTTCCTTCCTTCCTTCCTTCCTTCCTTCCTTCCTTCCTTCCTTCCTTCCTTCCTTCCTTTCTTTCTTTCTTTTTTTCTTTCTTTCTTTCTTTCTTTCTTTCTTTCTTTCTTTCTTTCTTTCTTTCTTTCTTTCTTTCTTTCTTTCTTTCTTTCTTTCTTTCCTTCTTTCTTTCTTTCTTTCTTTCTTCCTTTCTTTCTTTCCATCCATCCGTGTGCCTATCTTTCCATGTCCAATCCAAGAAACCATAAAAAAATTATCTATCCATTTTTAGTTTTCAACATTCATTTCCATGAGATTTTGAGTTCACAATTTTCTACCCATCTCTCCCCTTTCCCTCCCCCAAACACCGTGCATTCCAATTGCCCCTTCCCCCAATCTGCCCTCCCTTCTATCACACCCCTCTTTTCCCTTATCTCCATCTTCTCTCCTTTCTTGTGGGGCAAGGTAGATTTCTATACCCCATTACCTGTATTTTTTATTTCCCAGTTGCATGCAAAAATAATTCTCAGCATTCATTCCTTAAACTTTGAGTTCCAACTTCTTTCCCTTCCTCCCTCCACATCCATCCCCACTGAGAAGACAAACAATTCAATATAGGCTATATATATATGTGTAGTTTTGTTAAAGACTTCCATAATAGTCATGTTGTGGAAGATTAACTATATTTCCCTCCATCCTATCCTGCCCCCTATTTATTCTATTCTCTCTTCAGACCTTGTCCCTCCCCTAAAGTCTTTACTTCTAATTACTCCCTCCTCCCATTTGTCCTCCCTTCTATCATCCCCCATCCCACTTATCCCCTTCTGTCCTACTTTCCTGTGGTTTAAGATAGACTTTCATACCAAATTGAGTGTGCATGTTATTCCCTCCTTAAGTCAAATGTGATGAGAGTAAGTTTCACTTTTTCCCTCTCACCTCCCCTCTTTTCCCCTCCATTGAAAATGCTTTTTCTTGTCTCTTTTATGAGAGATAATTTGCCCTATTCCATTTCTCCCTTTCTTCTCCAAATATGTTACTCTCTCACCACTTAATTTTATTGCTTTTACATATCATCCCTTCCTATTCAATTCATCCTGTGCTCTCTGTCTATGTGTGTGTGTGTGTGTGTGTGTGTGTGTGTGTGTGTGTGTGTGTGTGTGTGTGTGTGTAATCTCTCCAACTACCCAAATACAGAGAAAAGTTTCAAGAGTTACAAATACTATCTTTCCATGTTGGAATGTAAATAGTTCAACTTTAGTAAGTCTGTTATGATTTCTCTTTCCTGTTCACCTTTTCGTGCTTCTCAATATTCTTGTGGTTGAAAGTCAAATTTTCTATTCAGTTCTGGTCTTTTCATCAAGAATATTTGAAAGTCCTCTACATCATTGAATGATCCTATTTCCCCTGAAACATTACACTCAGTTTTGTTGGGTAGCAATTTCTTGATTTTAATTCTAGTTCCTTTAACTTCTGGAATATCCTATTCCAAACCCTTTGATCTCTTAATGTAGAAGCTACTAGATCTTGTGTTATCCTGATTGTTTTTCCACAATACTCAAATTGTTTCTCTCTGGTTGCTTGCAATATTTTCTCCTTGACCTGGGAATTCTGGAATTTGGGTACAATATTCTCAGCAGTTGTTCTTCTCAGATCTCTTTCAGGAGGTGATTGGTGGATTGTTTTAATATTTATTTTACCCTCTGGTTCTAGAACATCAGGGCAGTTTTCCTTGATAATTTCATGAAAGATGATGTCTAGGCTCTTTTTTGATCATGTTGTTTTATGATCAGGTTGTTCTATAATTTTTAAATTGTCTCTCCTGGATCTATTTTCAAGGTCAGTTGTTTTTCCAATGAGATATTTCACATTGTCTTCTATTTTTTCATTCTTTTGGTTTTGTTTTGTAATTTCTTGATTTTTCATAAAGTCATTAGCTTCCATCTGCTCCATTCCAATTTTTAAAGAACTATTTTCTTCAGTGAGATTTTGAACCTCCTTTTCCATTTAGCTAATTCTGCTTTTTAAAGCATTCTTCTCTTCATTGGCTTTTTGGGTCTTTTTTGCCATTTGAGTTAGTTTATTTTTAAAGGTGTTATTTTCTTCAGTATTTTTTGAGTCTCCTTTAGCAAGATGTTGACATTCTTTTCATGATTTTCTTACCTTACTCTAATTTCTCTTCCCAATTTTTTCTGCACCTCTCTTGCTTGATTTTCAAAATCCATTTTGAGCTCTTCCATGGCCTGAGACCATTGCATATTTGTGTTGCAGGTTTTGGATGCAGAAGCTTTGACTTTTATCTCTTCCTCTTGTGGTATGTATTGTTTTTCCTCATCTGAATGAATGAAAGAAAATACCTATTCACCAATAAAGTAACCTTCAATAGTCTTATTTTTCCCCCTTTTTTGCCATTTTCCTAGCCAGTTATTTGACTTTTGAGTCATTAAGATTTACAGATATTCTCATAGTACATGATAAAGATCTATAAATCTATAGAAGTTTCTTTTTTTGGAACAGTCATCATGTGACCAAACAATAGAGAAATTGGATTTTCCAAATGTGAGCCAAATGATTTATTTCCTTATAGAATTTATGAAATAGCTAAAATTCAGGAATGGAATCCAAAGGTAGTCCGTGGGTGATATTCACATGAATGAAGATGACACTCTTATTAAAGAGCAGTGAACAAATCAATGCATCATGTTTTTAGAAATGGAAGGGTTTATGTCAGAAATTCAAGGTCAGATTATTGCCATCAGAAAATAGAGGAAAGTTACCATTAATGAATCCAGAATTAAAGACCAATGTAGTCATGAGAATTGGACAATGTATTTTGCATCTGTTGGATACCTAAAAATGCACTAAGTGTCTAGAACAGAAGGTTGCTATCCTTTATAAATGAACAGATGAAAAAATACCACATAGCCTTGAGACATTAGTGAAAAAGATGTCCTGAGACTGGAACATCATTACAATGAATTCTGTGGCCCATAACCACCTGATCTTTCCATTGATTCATAAATATTTAGTAATGATTCTTTAAGTAGAAGGATCATGAATACTCATCATCTCCAAACTACATGGAATAGAAATTTTCAAATTCAGAAATACCCCAGAATAAATTAAAACTAAATGGGAAGAAGACTAGCCATATGTCAATCACAGTAAAATGTCTACTGTTTGAGATGTCCTAGGTTAGCTTTCAGTTAGTCTGCAGAAGATGCACTCACATTCCAGTACTCTTGTTCAGTAAGAAGAAAAGGAGTATATCCACCTGGGCAACAGACCATGGAATATTAAGTATGTGGGAATAATGACAGGATAATGACACCTTCGGAATATTTTTATCTGGACCCATCAGAGGGATGAGAAGAATGCAATAACAGTGATAAAGATCCTTGGGGCCAAGCAGAAGTAGTCTGATGACCCTTTCTTATGGTAAACATAAAATCCTTGAATGGAGTTTCTGTATCCTCCTAAAGGTCTTTGTGTTGCTTTTTAAGGTTGTCAAAGTATACTATCTATACCATATCCCAAAAGCTATCATGCAGTTCTAAGTTTTAATCTACACTAATACTGTTGAAACACCTTGTACAATTATCTCATTTCAGCCTCACAACAATCCTGTGGGGTGAGTGCTACAAATACTAATTAATTAAAATTAAATTAAATAAATTAGTTAAAATTAATTAAAAATGATAAAATAGAGATGGTGAGATATTAAATGTACTTAACATAAGATTGTTAGCTTAATGTAAAATATTAAATACACTTAGTTGAAACAAGGCAGGATTCGAATCTAAGTGTGTATCTCTATAGGTCCAATTCTATCTGCCTTGTCACTTTGCCTTAAAATTAATTCACAGATATAACATATTTAGTGTTTTTATAGAATGTTAACTATCTTATACTGACTTCCTTTATAGACCACAAATACCAATTGATCTTTTTTTTGTTTCAGTTCAATTAATTCCATTAGTTGAAAGTCCCTTAGAATGTTTCTCTTTCTATTGAAAAAGAAATAAAAAGTGATTCTATCTTACCCCGGAATCCAATGATGGATATATTTCATAAGCTTGCTCCTCTAGCTATGGCTGCATTAATGTTTCCATTGAGCTATTTCTTTATCCTGTGCTCATTTTTGATGGAAAAGAGAAGTTATGATTAAAATGAACATTGATCAACCAAAATAAAATCAGGATCTATCTACCTGTAAGCTATTTTCCAAGATAAATATTAGGTCAACAATAGACAAATAAATAGACTCCAAGAGTATCTACTCTGCTTTGACACATTTGGGAATTTGGAGGAACTCTTAGAAGGAAGGTCTAAGTGTTAGCCTAGGTCTCCATTCCAGAATAGTCTCTCAAAGTCTATGGCCACTTTTGGAACTGAAAATTGATAGTCATTGCTTATCTGAGTTCTGACACAATTTCAGGAATACCTACTCTCTCCCCCTATGTGGATTATTTTCCTGGCCTGATGGGACTCCTTATGTTTGTTCAAAGTGAACAGGAGACAACTAGGCTCCTCACAGAAACCCTTAAGCCAATGGCAAGAGAAACATGGCATTGAAATGGCACCTCATTTAATTAGCATCTTAATGTTCTATTGCTAGCTTTCTTCTATTAGTAATAATGGAAAGTATATATGAAATCCAAAGTGAAAAAAAAGTAGCTAAGATGAAAGAATATAGTTCAATAGAGATACAGTTTGGCTAGCAGAAACCTGAAATCATCTGAAAAGCCATAATTACTGAAAATCATATTTAGCAGAAATGTTTGTCTATACAATTTATTTTCCCTGGCTTTAATCATAGCTGGGGGATGTTGCGGCTGCTGTTATTTCTTTGACGATGTCAGAGAATTTAAATTTACTAACCCCAAATTTGAGTTATTTTTCCTCTATAAATTATTGAAGATTTATAGGAAGCTATTTTGAGGCCCTGAAGCCAGGCCTAGTATGTCTAAAATGATTATGGTAATAATATCTTACATTTATATAGTGCCTTTCAACCACAAGAACCCCAAAGTGATTTATAAAGTCTACTTACAGGAATGATTTCACTTGCTTGGGAAATAAATTCACCTATAGGATTGACATAGCATCCATTTTAACTCTGCATTGGTTATTGGGATGAGGAGGTAAGGCTGAGAAAACTCCAGTTCCTACCTCAGACCTCCTTCATAAATCAGACCATGTGGCATTTCCTAACTTCTCCAGGTTACACTTACCTCTCCATTTTCAGAATTTTTATGACCCATTTGAATAGTCAATAATAATCTGTGTCATGAAGTAATACAGGCACACTTCAATGGTACCAGCATCTCTTTGGTGTGGGTGCTTCTTTTCCTCAGGCAGGGCATAACCTATCCATGCCTTCTCTTCTAGGGCAATTATTTACCATACCTTGCTATAAAATCTCCACAGATGACCTCCTCAAGAAATAGGAGATCTGTCTCTAGGGCTTTTTTCGTGCTTATAAATACAACAGCTTGACCATTCATCTGTCATCCTTCATTATCAGTACCTGAGCAGCCTACCTCCTTTTCTGATGCCATATGCCCTTAAGAATGTATTTCATTCCACTTCTTGTGTGGAGGCTTCTTGAGGTCACATTTCTCTTGCTTCTTCTTGTGCATTGATAATTTGTTGAAGCTTCTTTTTTGCTCACCATCCAGTGACCTGGACTCCCCTGACTTTAAAATGGTTTATGTGTCGATATGTATTTTCTTGTGTTTTCGTACTTTTTCATATCATTTAGCATTATATCTACTAAGATAGGCCAGAGACATATGTATGCAAAGTAGGTACATTCAACTTAATCTTCCTAATGAGAAGAAAGAGAATCAATGTTAATATCTGTCCCAGCATGTACTGAATTGCCTAGAATACATTCTGCTCGCATCTATAGTCAGGGAATATTTGCCCTGTGACCCTGAATGAGTCATTTAATGGGGCTGCTCCCCATGCACACTCTCTGAGACTTTAAATTGCAAAACAAGTGATTTGCCACATTTTCTTCACTGGTATCCACCAATGAAATCACAGATCCTATCCTAAAAAAGGACATTTTAAATAACCTCTGTAGTATAATTTCAGGTTTTCCAGGAAAGATTGTCAACATTCCCCTTTCCCACACTACCAAAAAGAAAAAAAAAACACACCAAAATGCTCAAGTTCTCCATTATTCAATGAAGCTACTAATATCTGAAATGACAAAGTTAATGTACAATTTGGCTTGCTTTTCCCCAGTATCCCTTTTAAAATTTGAAGATCCCTAGAAGGTATAAATCACATAAGCCAAAAAATTAGCCACCTAGGGTTTCGAGGAAATGGTGGGAGGGGAGTTTCCTATGTGAACCAGTGGGCCATAGAGACAACACGTCTGAAAGTTTTTCTAAGGTGTGAATGAATCTAATTTTAACTTTATGGGCTCTATTCACCACTGATAACAGTAGCTGACATTGTAAATGCACTTTAACATTTGCAAAGTACTTTGCATTCATCATAATCTCATTTGATCTTTACAACAATTCAATAAGGGTAAATACCAGAGGTGATACTTCTGTATTACAGATGAAGAAATTGTCAAAGTTGGGATTTGAACCCACGCCTTCCTGATTCTCAAGTTTGAACATCTTATCCAATAGACCTGTAGTTTCAGGGACATATGGAGTATTCAATAGGACTAGCACTCTAATGTGAGAGCTTGAAGAGGTCTTTTGAGAGCTGTTCATCCACTCATGGTGTCCACCTGATTTGTTCAACTCTCACCTGTGGCTTCAAGAAGCTGTAGCATATGCAGGAGTTATATCTTGGTAAACTATCTTGATAGATAGTATAAACCAGGTTGATGGCATCTGATAGACCTCAAACCTATTTGTGACTAAGGGAGACACTTACCTCAAGCAAGTGAAGACATTTCTTGGTGAAATGGGTAGATGAGAAAAATTTGCTGCAATGGCTATGAAGGCAACTGAAGTACAAGTTGTAGAGCACTTCTAGCTTGTCAGACATCAAGATGTCAAGGTCATCCATTGCTCTGTTACCAGTCATCTTACTTTTGTCCTGACACTGGACTTCAATGACTCAGGAAGAGACTGACACTGATGACTTTGTGCAAGTTGGCCTCACTTACATCCAATCATGCAAGTCAAGACATCATTGTGACATCATTGGTCCTCTTTGAAAATAAAAAGGCAAGGGGGGAGAAGCCAAGATGGTGGAGTAGAAAGATACACATATGCTAGCTCTTACCCCACAGCCCATAAAATACTTGTAAAGAAGAACTCTCAACAAACTCTAGAGCAGCAGAAGCCACAGAACAACAGAGTGGAGGAGATTTCTATCCCAGAGAGACTGGAAATACCAACAGGAAAGGTCTGTAGCACACTGGACGTGGAGCAGAGTACAGCCCTGCCTTGGCCACACAGTGCCAAAAGAAGTGGATCTGAGCAGGCTTTGGGGACAGAATCTCCAGTGACAGCACAGATCCCTCAACCCGCAGGCACCAAAGATCAGTGAGAGGGTTTTTTTAGCTGGCCAAGAGGGGAGTGGCCCACAACTCAGGCCCCCTCAGGAGACAGCAGTAGAGGCAGCAGTGGATGAGGGGCTCCCAAAGCAGGCAGTAGCCCGCAACCATTGTTGAAGGTCTCATTGTAAACCCTCTGAAGGAACTGAGCCCTGGGTGGTGGCCCTGCCCCCACCTGAGCAGCTGAGCTTAATCTCACACTGGATAGCAACCCTGCCCCTGCCTAAAACCCCTGAGGCTAGGGAGCAGCTCATCTGAATCTCAGCCCCCAGTGCTGGCTTGATGGAACTGGAGGTAAGGTGGTTGTGGAGAGGAAACTCAGAAGTCAAGTAACTGGCTGGGAAAATGCCCAAAAAAGGGAAGAAAAATAAGACCATAAAAGGTTACTTTCTTGGGGAACAGGTGTCTCCTCCCATCCTTTCAGATGAGGAAGAACAAGGCATACTGTCAGAGGAAGTCAAGGCTTCTGCCTCTAAAGGGAACTTAAACTGGGCTCAGACAATAGAAGACCTTAAAAAACAAGTTAGCAGCTTCCTAAAGGAGAATCAAAAAAATGATGAGGAAAATAACAGCTTTAAAAAGAAGCTGACTCAATTGGAAAAAGAGGTCCAAAAAGCCAATGAGGAGAAGGAGGTTTTAAAAAGCAGACTCAGCCAAATGGAGAAGGTTCAAAAGCTCACTGAACAAAATAATTCATTGAAAGAGAGAATTGAGTCCAGGGAAATGAATGATTTTAAGTTAAACCAAGCAGTTAGTGAACAAAATAAAAAATTTGAAAAAATAGAAGACAATTTGAAACATCTCATTGGAAAAATCAACTGACCTGGAAAATAGATCCAGGAGAAATAATTTAAAAATTAATGGACTACTTGAAAACGAGGATCAAAAAAAGAGCCTAGACATTATCTTCCATGAAATTATCAAGGAAAACTGCCCTGATGTTCTAGAATCAGAGGGCAAAATAAATATTGAAAGAATTCACCAATCACCTCCTGAAAGAGACCCGAACATAGAAACTCCTAGGAACATTGTGGCCAAATTTCAGAGTTCCCAGATCAAGGAGAAAATACTGCAAGGAGCTAGAAAGAAACAATTTGGGTACTGTGGAAATACAATCAGGATAACACAGGATCTGGCAGCTTCAACATTAAGGGATTGCAGGGCTTGGAATGGCATATTGCAGAGGTCAAAGGAACTGCAATTGAAACCAAGAATCACCTACCCGGCAAATCTGAGTATAGTACTTCAAGGAAAAAAATGGTCATTCAATGATATAGACGACTTTCAATCATACATGTTGAGGAAAAGACCAGATCTGTATTTAAAAATTTGTCTTCCCAAGACAAGAATCAAAAGAAGCATGAAAAGGTAAATAGGAAAGAAAAATCCTAAAAGACTCTCTAAAGCAGAACTGTTTACATTACTACATGGAAAGAAAATATTTTTAACTCTTGAATCTTTTCTGAACATTTGGGTAGATGGAGAGATTGTACATACATACACACAAATACACAAAGATAGATAGGGAGTACAGGGTGTGTTATATCAGAAGAGATGATATCCACACACAAAAATAAACATAAAATAAAATAAAATAAAAATAAAGGGGTGAAGGAGGAGAATTCTGGGAAGAGAAAGGGAGTAATGAAATAGGGAAGGCTATAACTCATAAAAGAGAGAAGAAAAATCTTATTCAATGGAGGAGATAAGGGAGAAGGGGAGAGGGGAAAAATAAAGCCACTCTCTTCAAATGTGGCTGAAGGAGAGAATAACATGCTCACTAAATTTGATGTGAAAATTTATATCACACCAAAGAAAAGTAGGAGAGGAGGCAACAAATAGGGTGAGGGGAATGATAGAAGAGAGGGTAAATGGGAGAAGGGAGTCACTAGAAATAAACACTTTCAAGAAGGGACAAGGTCAATTGCAGGGGGAAAAAATAAGGGGGCATAGAGTAGGACAGAGGGCAATATAATTAGTATTACACAACATGATTATTAAGGAAGTGTTTTGCAAAAGAACACATATTTAGTCTGTATTGAATTGCTTCCCTTCTCAGTGGGGCTGGGGAGGGAGGGAGAGGAAGGAGAGAAGTTGGAATTCAAAGTATTAGAAACTAATGTTGAGAATTTTTATTGCATATAATCGGGAAATAAGAACTACAGGGAATAGGGTATAGAAATTTATCTTGCCCTACAAGAAAAGAGAAAAGATGGGGACAAGGAAAGGATGGGGTGTGATAGAGGGGAGGGTATATTGAGGGAAGGAATAATCAGAATGCAAGGTATTAGGAAGCAGGGGGAGGGAAGTGATGAGGAAAAAAATTGACATGTTACAAAGTGAGGTAAAAGCAATTAGTATTAAAACAAATGACTGAATTAATTACTGAGAATAAATCAATGACATCTTTAGTTTGGGGAAAAGAATTTCAGTCTAAACTCCGTAGAGGAAGGTAACTTTGGGCAAAATTTGGCGTTAATGGAAAAGTTAAGGTTTTAATCATTAGTTTGATTTTATGATTACTATCTAATCAGGAACTAGAACATGTATGGAAAGGCATGTAAGCCACTTAAAAATTGCCTCAAAAGATGTTCCTTAGCCAAAGTGAAATTATAATCATATTTGAAGCCTGGTTATTGGAACTTGCCATTTTTATGTGCTATGGGACTATTAAGTGACTGTTCTTCTGAGTCTAATTCCAGGTATGGGTAGCAAGAAAGGTGATCTGAACGTCCAAGCCATGATGTCAGTAAGCTGGTGAGATGCTGGCATGTACTGCATAAGGTGATCTCACGGGAAGGGTGGGAGAGGGGCTATTCAGATTGGGCTGTGGTAGGATTCTCCTGACTCAATTACCCCACTGACACCTGGCAGACTTTAAGCCTGACTGAATGCAAGTGGATAATCTAATCCTGACTGGAACTGACATAAAGTCGGGGAGATATTGTATCCCTGCAATATCCCTACTCTTGGTGGCAATTTCCTATAGTCAAAGGTTTGTAGGCTTAATACCAGATCTATTCAATTATAGATTGTTGGTAGGGGAACATCCAAAGTTAAGTCTGAAATTAAGCTGTTAGGCATAGATAGGACTTTAGACCAACAACAATAAGTTAGGGTCCTTTAATTCTTAGTAATAGTGTGGAGACAATTAGGTCAAGGGCTTATGAAGTTAGCAACATAAATATTATTTGTGTATCAGTTAGGTAATGTATAAAAAAAGAGAAAATGAAAAGACAAATAGCAACATAGTCAGAGACCACGCATCCCCTTATCATGCCTTGCAGAATTCTTGCCTAAAACTCACTTGAAAAAGAATCAGTGGATAGATTGGAAGAAAGTAAGAGGGCAAAATCATCTTTTCTGCAAAGAATGCTCCATTCTGCAGTTAACCGGTGACCTAGTATTAATAGTAACTACAAATAGGGTAAAAAAAAGATGACATGTCCAACATACTTTAAATTTTATTCCCCATAACTTTCTCCTCTGCCTGCTCCTTGCAATATGTCTTGCATTCTTGAAGGTAATGGCAGTGCATGGAAAGCTCCAAAATTCCCATTATCCAAATCATGGGTGGTGGACAATACTCTTTATTTGGTTGTGTGTGGTATTTAAAAAAAAAAAAAACAATGATAAAAGGTCAAAAATGAAAAGGAAAGAGATTTGGATAAACTAGGCAATAAAGAGAGACCAATTCTTGTGGGACGTCCTTCTAAGCCATTTATAGACAATATTGCATTTCCCCCTTTCTATCTCTTCTCTGAACATGAAAATCCCATTTTCCTCTTTTCCTATGCTAATGTTATATTTGCACTGACTTTTTGTCATTTTCAGCTCCCTATATTCCTTTCTCCAGTACAGAGTGATATGGAATATTTCTTATAGCTAAAGGACATTGAAAAACTTTCAGAGGGAAGAGTAGATGAAAAGTAATCTGTAAAATGAATTATGAGGCAAAGCTGAAATAATATAAAACACAAAGTAAATTCATACATTGCTGTGTCACTTCATTTGTGTTGTTTACAGATTTTAAAGCAGTCAGTAAAAATGGAAAGATTTGGAAAGACTAAATGAGATAATGTACATAAAGTGCCTTGGCAAACCTTAAAGTATTTTATAAACGCAAGCAATCATTTTTGAGTAGTGTAACTACAAATTGTTTTTCTAACAACACATTTATTTAATACCTACTTAGTGATACTGTGAAATACAGAGTTGATGCATCAATCATCTATCTCTCTGTCACTTTTTAGAGATAATTGTTCATAAAAGATAGAGATAGATGGATAGATAGCTATCCAAATACACAGAAATCTAGGACATACAATATCAATGGACAATTAGACGGGCCAAGAATTAAAAAGGGAGACAATTTTGGTACAGATTGTCTTTAGTAATTTTACAATTCTTTTAATAGCCTCAAACTTCTTCTTTAAATAAAGGTCCATTTGAAAAAAAAACCAACCAAGTAATATCCATCCAGTGTTGTTCAGTTGTGAGTAATGGAATACCATGATCTCTGAAGAACTGAATTTCAGAATCACCCAAAATTTAATGGAGATGCCCATAGTGAGTACGAGAAGTTTGAAATCTATAAAAATAATAAATTCTGAAAAAATGATGGCAAATGATGTGATCAGAGAAATTCCTGAAGGTTAAAAAATAACAACAACAAACCCAAACCAGTCACCATAGTAAGAACAAGGGATCGCCAACAGATAGGCCATATTCCCTGTTGGCATCTAAATGGAAAGAATCCTCACATCATAGGTAGGGCTCAAGGATGGTCCTTTGTATAAATAATAGTGATAATTATATAAACAACAATAACAATCTTCTTTCTTTTCTTTCTCTTCCTCCTGCACTTAGCCAACTTGCCTCAATTCTCACTCTACATCACAAATGCCAGAGACGTGGGTTAAAATGGCAGAAAACTCTCAGTTTCAATATAAAATTCACCAGTCCTCACTTCATCTGAGCATTTAATTTTTCAAACTTGTAAATGGGTCTGGAAGATGATGATGATGTTGATGATGACGACGATGACGGCGATGACGATGATGGTGGTGGTGGTGGTGGTGGTGGTGATGGTGATAATGATGATGATGATAGTGGTGGTGGTGGTGGTGGTGATGATAATGATGTACTTTTACCTCTTCTGTGGGAGCTTGGGAAGATCTTTATACTACATTACTTTAGCATAAGATGCAGAGAATCACAGATTCTTGATCCCCTAAGTGCAAAACCTTCCCTCTCTCCTAGAAGTGTCTTAGCCCAGGAAATAAGACATATTATCCTAGGTGTATTTTGGTTATAGTTACTAAATTTCACAAAATGCTGTGCATTCATTATCTCATTTGAGTCTCACAGAGACTCCTCAGAGAGACTCACTGTGATGCTTTGAGGAAGTGGTAACAGACTGGAATTGTTATTTCCTTTGATAAATGAATTCTCTACGTGGAAATTTCTTCCACCCATGCAGATCTGTAATTCATCTCTATGTTACTATTATAAATAGTTGCCTGGGGCCACCAATAGCTTAAGTGAATTGCCCAAGGTCAAATAACTAGAATGTATTCAAATTCTTCCTGACTCCATGGCTAGGCATCTATATACTATATCTCAACCCAGAACATAAACAAATAACAACGATGTGGCTTTGTGTTTATTATTAATGTATTTTATACTAACATATAGGTGTGTGCATGGGTGTGCTATTTTCCCTCACTCTTAACAGAATATCATTTCTTTGAGGGCAGAAAATATTTCCCTTTTGTGTTTGTATCCTGAATGACACATGAATGACATGGTCTTTAAGAAACTTACCTACACTTTTTATGCCAATAACATTTACTATTAAGCATCTTCCATGTGTCAGACATTGTGCTAAACACTGACAGTCTTAGGCATCTATTATCAGAATTAGTTGAGGGAAGGAGATGTTTAGGTAGAAGAAGACAAAGCTCAGGGTGGGTATGAGTGGAAGAGACAAGTGTTGTCAAATCTTAATGGACTATCATGTAAAAAAGGATTAAATTTATTCATTTGAGCTTCAGAGAGCAGCACATGGAATTATGGGTAGAAATTGAAAGGAATCAAATTTAGGATATATAAATAAAACAACAAACAATATTATTGCTCTATTAGATCAATCTCAAAGTGGGATGAGTTGCCTCAGGAGGTAAGGGATTTTCTCACTGGAAGTTTTCAATCAGTCAATCACTAGTAATGTCTCAAACATATATGTGTCAGTCATATGATTATTCATTTGTAACAAGTGTGTGCTTCAGATGAGTTGATTTAAGGCACATATTGGACAAGATAATTTCTGACTAAGGTCTTTTACAATTTTATATTCAGCAATTCTGTTAATTAAAATCACGTTCTACTGTCCTATTGTTCTTACACAAACCCTTATCCCAACATAGGAAGTCAAGTTCTATATGAAAACTTAAAAATTCTAGATTTTAAATAAATAAGAAACAAAATTCCTTTACCTAAGTAAATTAAATAGTAAATTAAGATTCCTTAAATTGTTAGAGTATTGTTGATACATAAATGATAATATTTAATACTTAGACCATGATGAAATGACAAATTTTAACTTCATAATTCATTAATTGGATAATGGTGAAAATTTTTTGAACAAGAGCTATGTTTATATTAGATATGCTAAAATATTACCATAAGTCATCTTGAAAGCTCATTAACTCTTGTGGAATATTACATAAAACCCTGATATTCTTACCAAGGTGGTCATATTATTATGAACTACAAAGTTATCTCTTGGAGAATGTGATGTGTAACTTAGTTTAGTTCTTTTTTATTTTTTTAGTTCTTTTTAAACTCAGTATTGCCAACTGATTTTAGTGATCATTCAGAATGAGACAGTCAGGTGAAGAGGACACAGGATTTCAAAGCATAAGACACTGGATCACTTTCCACTTCTGTCACTTATTAGTTGCTATAAGGCAAAGTACTTCTCTTTGAGACTCTGTTTCCTTCTCTATAAAATGTGTTCAGTTATATGACTCTTACAATCCTTACCATAAGTTGTGAATGTCTCCAACCATTCTGGAGAGAAATTTGGAATTATGCCCAAATCAAACTGTGCAAACCCTTTAATTCAGCCAGCAATACCACTACTAGGTCTGTATGCCAAAGAGATCATTAAGAGAGAGAGAGACAGAGAGACAGAGAGACACACACACACACATACACACACACACACAGAGACAGAGAGACAGAGAGACAGAGACAGAGAGACAGAGACAGAGAGAGAGAGAGAGACAGAGAAATAAAAGGATGTGATAATAAAGAAATGGAAATTGAGGGAATGTCCATCAATTGAGAAATTGCTAAGCAATCTATGGTACATGAGTGTAATGGAATGCCATTGTGTTGCAAGACTTGATGAGTAGGTGGGTTTCATGAAAACCTGGGAAGACTTACATGAACTGAAGCTGAGTGAAATGAGTAGAACCGGGAGAACATTATGCATAGTAATAGCAACATTATGGAATGATAAAATATGATTGATTCAGCTCTTCTTAGCAATACAATGATCTAAGAGAATTCCAGATGACTCATGATAGAAAATTCTAACCACATCCAAAGAACAAACTATGGAGTCTGAATACAGGCTGAAACATACTGTTTTCACTTTTTTTTTTTTTTACCTATTTGTGGCTTTTCTTTTTTGTTCTGTTTCTTCTTTTACCACATGACTAATATGGTAAAATGTTCAACATGATAGCATGTATATAGCCTTTATTGTATTGCTTGCTATCTTGGGGAAGGAGGAGGAGAGGGAAGGAAGGAGAAAAACTTGGAACTCAAAATCTCATAAAAATGAATGTTTAAAACTATTTTATATGAAGTTGGAAAAATAAAATTCTATTTAAAAAAATTAAAAATCCTTACCATGTCCAAAACCTTATCATCTTAAGTTAGTAAAAGAGGGTGCTTGGAGTACCTACTTTTTAGTAGTATAGGATTCTGGGGAGTTTCTGTATGAGAGATGAAGATCTCCTGTTCTTTTTTAAAGTTTTATTGATGAATTCTTTTATGATTCAGTCACTTGTAACCCTCCCTTCCCATTAGCAAGCACAAGTCTTATACGAAGGGGGAGGATGGCAGATAGTTAATCAAACCCAATGTCCATAGCAATCAAACGTGAAAAAATGTCTTTGAAAATCTAAAATAACTATAGAACTGTCTGAAATGATTACAATTAACAATATGAGAGGCTTATAGATGAAGAAACTGGTGCACAGGTCCTACTGACTCCAAGGCCAGCACTATATCCATTGTACCCCACTGACTCTTCATGACTCTTTCTTTCTTCTTCATTTGTTGTTCTTACGAAGCAAGTTTGGCACCAGGGAAGATCAGTATTCAAAATTGCGCCTTTCTCTGGGAATATGATCAGTCTAGAGGGCAGTTAGGTGGTGCAGTGGATAGAGCACCAGTGCAGGAGTCAGGAGCACCTGAGTTCAAATCTCACTGCAAACACTTGACACTCACTAGCTGTGTGACCTTGGGCAAGTCACTTAAACCCAATTGCCTCATCTTGGGTCATCTCCAGTCATACTGATGAATATCTGGTCACTGGATTCAGATGTCTCTGGAGGAGAAGTGAGGCTGGTGATCTGCACAGATCTACCTCACTCCAAACAAAGTCAAGTGCAAGTCATGTCATTATTTCTCTGATGGCATGGTCTTCTTCAGCAATGAAGGATGACCACACAATCAGTCTAGAGCAAGACCCTGTTTATGTACTCTGTATTTCCCAGTGTGGAAGAAGATGATGATTTCTCTGTCATCCACATTATAATTTTGCCAGAAAAAAATTCTGGCTGGAATCGTTTCTCTAGAGTTGTAAGGTCTGCCAAGTACTTTACATACAGTATTACCCTATAGCATCATTATAGCACTCCTATGAGGTGAGCGCTATTATTGTTACTCCCAGGATCTTAGGATTCTAGATTGCTACTTGGAAGGGACCAAAGAACTCATCTGGCCTCAATCCTTCATTTTATAGATAAAGAAACTTAGATCCAGGGAGTGTAAGTGACTTTCGCAAGGGCATATTGGTATTTATCATCACAGGGAGGATTGAATACTGATCCTTTTGACCCCAGAGCTGGTGCTGATTCCGCTACAATACATTGCCTCCTCATTCACATTCTATAGATGGGAACACTAGAGCTCACAGGGGGCGGCATTGAACACCCCTGGTTGTGCTTACTTTACTGTTACGTACCATTGTCTAATACTCCCTTTCTCTTAAGCACTTATCATAATTTACTTTTCACAAAAGGATGTTTAATTAGAAAGTACAGCAATAATAACAACAAAACAAACAAATAATTCCCCTTGTGCCAAACACACACCTTCCTTATTCTCCCTTAGACTCTGGAAAGAGTAGGTTTAGACTTAACTCAGCTCCCTCATAGCCTTGTTACCATTAGCTTCATGTGGAAAGGCAACTTCAATGCTGGATGAATCCTTGTCTTAGCTACTTGTGACCAGGGTCCTGAAAGTCACTCTTTGCTCCTCAAGCATTGTTGCTGAACTGACTGTAAAACCTGGATGCCTGGATGCCCAGAGGCCCATTAGTCTGGACAGATCTGCTCACTCCCCTGACAAGGGGAAGTCACTGACATATTTATCAAAAATATATGAAAAAAAGACTAAGGAAGCCCATTTCCACAGATCAATTTCAATGGAGAGGTCATATGGCCTCTCATCTTACTTACAGCATGGTATCATATTGGCAAAGGAGTCATACTACTAGAGAATAGCTGAAGAGAAAAAAATGTCCAAGGCTCCAGTTGAAGGTCTGCTTTTTTAAGGAATCCTTTCTTCTGACTATGCTGCCCTTTAAGAAAGCTGCTTTTAAACATGTACTTAGTAGAGCAAAACCAGTTACAGAATATCTATTCGTGACCTAGTATCTCTTCAAGGAACTTCTATCTATTTATATGTCATCACAATTCTATTAAAAGTCAGCTCTCCAGACTCTCCATATCATGAGGCATCATCTGAAGAACCATATGCATGTGCCAGTTATCACTGTGTGATGGTTGAGGCTTACACAAGGCACTGGCAAAGGGGAGAGCATTTAAGAAATGAGCAGTCAGTTACATTGAGTGCAATTAGCAGAAGTGTAGTTTCATAAAATCACAGAAACATTGAAATAGAAAGGGATTAGGAGTCATCTGGGTCAACCTGTATCTGATACAAGATACAAGATCCTATCTCTAGAGGTAGAGTAAGGTTCTGGTATTGGAATAATTAGTCAGTTTTTTTCTAGAAGACTCTCATCAAGGAGGCATACATTGCTGTCCAAGATAGAGCATTCCACTTTAGGTTACCTCTAATGATGAGGAAGGATGTATTTGTGTTTTTTAAAAAAAATCATTTAAAATTTTTTTAAAATTAAAATATTATCCCTAACTTCTCCCTTCCCCAACCCTAATAAAAAGCAAGAAAAGCAAAGCTCATGCTACTAGCATATATCCTCAATCAAAACAAATTCCCTACTTAGGGCACATCAAAAACAAAACAGAAAAACAAAAAAACTCAATTTTCCATGTGAATCTACCACATCTTTCAGGTGATGGGTAACATGTCTCATTAAAAATATTTTAATTTTAGCTACATTGGTTTTCTTTATGCAAAAGCTTTTAATTTTAAATAATCAAAGCTGTTTATTTTATTTTCCATGATCTTCTCTTTCTCAGTTATGAATAGATCTGAGAATCTGAGAAGTTCTTTCTTCCTTGTTCTACTTTGTTTATGGTATCACACTTTATGACTAAATCGTATACTTGTTTGAGGATTATCTTAGTATTCTTTGGGAGATGTTAGTCTCTAGTTTTTAATTTTCTCTCAACTATTTAGCACCTTAATGAACAGGATAACTCATATAAAATTTTGTTATTTTTGTAGTTTGGGGGAAAGTGTTGAAAGAAAAATGATTTAATGATCTTTTTCAAGATCAACAATGGCAAATGTATGCCACACTTAAAAACCCCAATAATTTCACTGTAGGAAAGAGGAATGGGCTCTGGTAGTTAAAGATTTCCTTGTCATAGTGTCCCATAAACTGAATGTGAATTATTTATCTGTTACTATTACTCATTATAAAGCCAACATGACACTTGTATATAATAAAAATATGAAATAAGGAAAAGGCAATTATTTGCACACTTGCTCTATCACTACCATCTCCTTCTTGAAGTTGTGTGGTCTTGCATTTTTTAAAGAATGTGGACAGCATGGTCTGGGAATATCACTTTAAAGATGGAAAATACATTGTTGTTATTTGTCCTTAGATCTCAAGGAAGAACAGAAGACCAATGGCATCAGGAAGGTGATATCTTGATTTTCAAGTATATTGGATTTAAGTGAGGCATAACTGTGCAAAATAATCAGCCTCACTCTCTCCTCTAGAGTCACTGGAGTCCAGCACTAAGATGTAGGTCAGAACTTCTGGTGATGACCCCAGATGCAGTGAAAGACCTTGGTTATTTTAAGTTAAGGTATTTCCCAGGTCTTAGATTGTCTGAGGCAACACTCATTCAGTATTCAAAGGCTAGGTAAAGATTGAGGCAAAAGACAGCCCTTATATATGTGAGAAAAGGTGAAAAGAATTAGTAACTACTTAATTAGGAGAAGATGGTATCAATTTGCATCTGTCTTCAATATTTGGGTGTGCATGTTTTTAGACAGAAAGAAAAATAAAATCTTAAATGTTAGAATTAGTTAAGAGAATTTCTTCAGTGGAAGCTTGTATATTAGATAGATCTGTTTTGGTGATCTCCTTTTATGGTTATCGGAATTTAGCAGCCAATTCTAGAACTGATGTCCTTGTCAGAGTTTGTGAGAAGTTGCATCCAATGAGGAGAGAGGTCTTAAGCAACTTGCTTCAAACAGCCAGCCAATCAAAAAAACTCCTTCCTGGGGGGCGGAGCCAAGATGGCGGAGTAGAAAGACACACATACGCTACCTCCGAACCCACTGCCCATAAAATACCTGTTAAAGAAAAGAACCACCGGCGAATTTTGGAGCAGCAGAAGCCACAGAATGGAGCGGATGAGATTTCTGCTCCAGAGAGCCTGAAAACCTCTTGCAAAAGGTCCCTCGCACCCCGGACCAGGAGCAGAGCCCAACCCTGCCTTGGCGGTGCAGTACTGAAAGGAGCAGATCAGAGCAGGCTTCAGGGACAGAGTCTCTAGCAGCCGCGCGGGTCCCTCCACCCACAGGTGACAAGGGTCGGTGAGAGGGGCTCTTTGGCGGGTCGAGAGGGGAGTGGGGTGCCCCCATAACTCAGGCCACCTCTGGAGGCAGCAGCGGAGGCTGGAGCAGACCAGGGCTCCCCAAGCAGGCAGGAGCTCAGATCCATTGTTGAAGGTCTCTGCATAAACCCCCTGAGGGAACTGAGCCCCCTGTGGCAGCTCTGCCCCCACCTAAGCACCTGAACTTAATCTCACACTGAACAGCAGCCCTGCCCCCGTGCAAAGCCCTGAGGCTGGGAAGCAGCATTTGAATCTCAGACTCCAAGCACTGGCTGGGCAGATCTGGAGGCTAGGTGGAGGTGGAGAGGACACTCAGAAGTCAAGTCACTGGCTGGGAAAATGCCCAGAAAATGGAAAAAAAATAAGACTATAGAAGGTTACTTTCTTGGTGAACAGGTATTTCCTCCCTTCCTTTCTGATGAGGAAAAACAATGCTTACCATCAGAGAAAAACGCAAAACTCAAGGCTTCTGTATCCCAGCCCACCCAATGGGCTCAGGCCATGGAAGAGCTCAAAAAGGATTTTGAAAATCAAGTTAGAGAGGTGAAGGAAAAACTGGGAAGAGAATTGAGTGACATGCAAGCAAAGCATGAGAAACAAGTAAACACCCTGCTAAAGGAGACCCAAAAAAATGCTGAAGAAAATAACACCTTGAAAAATAGGCTAACTCAATTGGCAAAAGAGGTTCAAAAAGCCAATGAGGAGAAGAATGCTTTCAAAAGCAGAATTAGCCAAATGGAAAAGGAGATTCAAAAGCTCACTGAAGAAAATAGTTCTTTCAAAATTAGAATGGAACAGATGGAGGCTAATGACTTTATGAGAAACCAAGAAATCACAAAATAAAACCAAAAGAATGAAAAAATGAAGGATATTGTGAAATATCTCATTGGAAAAACAACTGACCTGGAGAATAGATCCAGGAGAGACAATTTAAAAATTATGGGACTATCTGAAAGCTATGATCAAAAGAAGAGCCTAGCCATCATCTTTCATGAAATTATCAAGGAGAACTGCCCTGAGATTCTAGAACCAGAGGGCAAAGTAAGTATTCAGGGAATCTACAGATCACCGCCTGAAAGAGATCCAAAAAGAGAAACTCCTAGGAACATTGTGGCCAAATTCCAGAGTTCCCAGGTCAAGGAGAAAATATTGCAAGCAGCTAGAAAGAAACAATTTAAGTATTGTGGAAATACAATCAGGATAACACAAGATCTAGCAGCTTCCACATTAAGGGATCGAAGGGCATGGAATAGGATATTCCAGAAGTCAAAGGAACTAGGACTAAAACCAAGAATCACCTACCCAGCAAAACTGAGTGTAATTCTTCAGGGGAAAAATTGCTCTTTCGATGAAATAGAGGACTTCCAAGCATTCTTGATGAAAAGACCAGAGCTGAAAAGAAAATTTGACTTTCAAACACAAGAATGAAGAGAAGCATGAAAAAGTAAATAGCAAAGAGAAGTCATAAGGGACTTTACTAAAGCTGAACTGTTTACATTCCTACATGGAAAGACAATATTTGTAACTCTTGAAACTATTCAGTATCTGGGTACTGGGTGGGGTTACACACACACACATAGAGACAGAGTGCACAGAGTGAATTGAAGAGGATGGAATCATATCTTAAAAAAATGAAATCAAGCAGTGAGAGAGAAATATACTGGGAGGAGAAAGGGAGAAATGGAATGGGGCAAATTATCTCTCATAAAAGAGGCAAGTAAAAGACTTTTTAGTGGAGGGATAAAGAGGGGAGGCGAGAGAAAAACATGAAGTTTACTCTCATCACATTCCACTAAAGAAAGGAATAAAATGCACACTCATTTTGGTATGAAAACCTATCTTACAATACAGGAAAGTGGGGGATAAGGGGATAAGCAAGGTGGGGGGGATGATGGAAGGGAGAGCATGGGGAGGAGGGAGAAATTTGAAGTCAACACTCATGGGGAGGGACAGGATCAAAACAGAGAACAGAAGTAATGGGGGACAGGATAGGATGGAGGGAAATATAATTAGTTCTTATACAACACTACTATTATGGAAGGCATTTGCAAAACTACACAGATTTGGCCTATATTGAATTGCTTGCCTTCCAAAGGGAAGGGGTGGTAAGGGAGGGAGGGCAGATTGGCAGACAGGGGCAATTAGAATGCTCGGTGTTTTGGGGTGGGGGGAAGGGACTAATAGGGAGAAAATTTGGAACCCAAAATTTTGTGAAAAGGAATGTTAAAAGTTAAATAAATAAATTAATTAATTAAAAAAAAAACAAAACTCCTTCCTGCGTAGGAAAACTATCAGCATAATTAACTATATCAATAATGAAAACAACAAAAGTTCATGTAATTATCTCAATAGATACCAAAAAAAGATTTTGACAAAATACAAAATTCATTCCCTTTAAAAACACTAGAAAGTCTAAGAATATATGGGGCTTTTCTTAAAAATGATAAGCATCCAACAAAAATCATCAGCAAGTATTATCTGTAAGAGGAATAGGCTAGAAGCCTTTCCAGGAAGATGAGAAAGGAAGCAATGATGCTCATTATCACCACTGCCATTCAATACTGTACTTGAAATGCTGGATCCAACAATAAAAAGAGAAAAAAAAAGTAATGAAAAGAATTAAAATGGGCAATGAAGAAACAAAACTAGTACTCTTTTGCAGATAATACAGTGATATACTTACAGAATCCTAGAGCACCAACTACAAAACTAGCTGAAACAATTAACAATTTCAGCCAAGTTGTACAACATAAAATAAACCCACATAAATCATATACATTTCTATATTGTCACTGACTGAATTTCAGTAGGAAGAGAAAGAAAAATTCCATTTAAAATGATCAATAAAAAATGTGAAGTAAGATGACTAGCAGTACCAGGTCTCAAACTCTATTAATTGATAATCATCAGATTAATCTGGTACTGGCTAGGAAATAGCATGGTGGATCAGAGGAATAGATTAGGTACATAATACATACCACTAAATGACCACAGTAATCTAGTGTTTGATAAACACACAGGTCCAAACTTTTAGACAAGTACTCACTATTTGATAAAACTGAAAGAAAAACTGGAAAGCAATTTGACCAAAATTAGGTATCCAATATCTCACACTTTATACCAAGACAAAATCAAAATGAGTAGATGATGTAGCCATAAAGGGTGATATCATAAATAAATCAGGGGAGCATGGAATATCTTACCTATCATACATATGGATAAGGAAAGAATATATGAACAAATAAGAGATAGAGAGAATTACAGGATATAAATGAATGATTTTGATTGCATTAAATTAAAAGGTTTTAACACAAACAAAACCAGTATAGCCAAGATTAATAGGAAAGCAGAATACTTGAGGGGGAGGAGGATATACAGTGTAAGCTACAAGGTGAAATTGAAAATTGATATCCCAATTTATTTTGTATTATTTTGATAGGGCTTAGTAAATTTATTTTATATTAATGATCAATCCACTCTGTATTCGTTGATCTCTTCATTCATTCATGTAAACTTGAACTCCCTTAAGCCTCAACTCAAATCTGTGAATCTAACCATGACAAAGGAGGAGTCAATCTGGTCATATGATGTTTACCAACCAATGAAGCTGAAAACAAAGTTCACTTCTTGAAAAAAGAATGTTAATTGTTTTACATGTAATTGAGAAATACATAATGAAATAAAATATATCCGAAAAAGGAAAAAAAAGTATTTGTCATTGGTTAAATGTGACTGAGTGAAGATCTATTTGATCAATGATAATATGGGGAAATTTATTTGCACTGGCACTGAAAAATGATATTTTAAGAGTAACTTTTGATTTACATTGGGGGAAAACAGTAATAGGGGTCAAGCTGTTATTTTTAGACATGCTTAAGCCCTCAGGGGAACCCTTATAACCTTGAGGATGAGGAAAATTAACATTGGATATTATTTATTATCAATACTTCTTTGTGAATCCGTTTCCTCAGATCCCTAGCCTTTGAAAGTCAGGCAGTTTTTGAAAGGTTAAACTGAATAACATAATCTTCTTCCAGCCCTAAGACTGAAACCCAACTCTTCCTCAGGGACACATATCCTTGTCCATGCTGTTACCATTATCAAGATTTGAAGATGACCTCCTCTACCCAGTGAAAGTCTTGTTGGTGTGGCTTATGTTTTTCTTACCAAAGACTGCTAGAGGGAGTTGGCTTTCATAAACCAGCTAACATTCTATTGCTTAAACACAAGAGTGGGGGTGGGTAAGCCACATTTGAAAGCCATTTTCCCCAGCTGCAGGGATTCACCTACCAGAGGAGTAGTTATCCCCTGAAGAATTGTAAACCCATAGCAAACCTCTTCATTAAATTGTCCATCAATTGGGATTCCTAAGGGTGTACCCAATGATGTGCATTTAGGTCAGTCAGAAGGAAGACAGTCCTAGGAATTTAAAAAAGAAAAACACTTTGGGCCAGCTCCCACTCCTGGTCTTTTGGCATAAAATGGAAGCAAGCTATAAGACCTCTCTATATCCCCTGCTAATAAAAGATATCTCACTTATATAATTGTTTCTGCTTGCCATTTTTTAAATTCTGGGCCCAATAAGGAGAAGATGTTATTGTTCTGTGAATCCAATTTGCTAATGAGAGTGGGATCTGAGGAACCTTGTATTTTATAAGGTCTGCAAGTACCCTGTATAACTTTTAGAATATACCAAGAGGTATATGCTGTACATATTATGCTAGCTATTGTTAAAGTATTTTTCATGTAACCAGACAAAACATACATACACATGATGGGGATGACAGCGGAACCTCTAAAAGGAAAAAAATCCTGTTTTTGAAATCTGGACCCTAAAAAGGAAAAGCCCCTGTACTTTCCCACTGTTACCCAGGTCCCTGGTATTTGCCTGGGGCACCTGACCTTTCCCAGTCAATCCTTTCATAGTGGTTTTCATTGTCTACACCTGGCCCCACCCTAGATTACCACTCCTTAATTCCATCTAGACCCCTTCTCTGTTCCCAACTACTTGGCCACTCTTAGATTTCATCCAAATCTTTCCACGATCTTTTTTGTTTATAAGTATACATCTTACCCTTTAGATCACTCTGATTCCTTAAGAGTCTGGCCAATGACTCGAATTCAATCTGACCTGCCTGTCAATACAAGCATCACAAAGGCTCAGATTGTTAAAATCTCACCCGTAAGAAGCAGAGGAAAGAATTCTGTTTCCACAGGTTAATCAGAGTTGTGACCTAGCATGGTCACAGTAAAAGGTGCAGGCTTTAAACTTGTGTGTATGCTTGGTGAGGTATTTGAGGGAAAGCCAATCAGAGAGGAGAAAAGTAAGTCATGTGGCAATGGATGGTGTGGTGGGAGATCCAAAATTCAGAACAGTATAAAAAGCTTCCATTGATCTGAACATATTGTAGTCTTCCTGTAGCCTTAGTTGAAAGCTACCCATTCATTCAAGGGAATGAATGTAAAAGGTACTCCCTCCTCCTGAAGAGAGGTGGAATCAATTTTGGCCAAAGTGTTCAATTCCTCTGAACTCTAATAAATCTTCCTTACCTTTTTGTGTGTCAAGTGAGTCTCTAGCATCACCCACCCCACCAGTGTTCTAATAAACCTTGTCTCTCTGAAAGAAAGCTCGGGTTGAATGCTTTCAAGGTAGGACCTGCATTGTCTGCCCTTGAATGTAGGGGTTCCTAGCACCCCTTGACCTCAATATACATACACATCTTACATGAGTTTTCTGTGAGAGACTCCTCAAACAAAGGGCCTAGATAGAGTACTGCCTATCAGTACTTTAAAAGGATTTTGTACGCAGAGAAAAATGAAATATGAGTCAACTTGGTTCAATGGGGGGAGGGGGAAATCTACCAAAGGAAAAAAAGCACATTGACTTTTGAGTCATAGAACTCCAAATAAATCCTACCCACCACTTAATATCTATGTGACCTCTGGTAAGTTATCTTATGTCCCTGGGCCTCAGTTTCCAGATATGTAAGGTAGGAAAGTCAGGTTGGGCTAGATAGTTTCTGAGATCCCTTCCACTTTTAGATCTAGTGATGTAAGAATCTAGCCCAGGATGAGGCAATCTAGACACAGGCAATCTAGAAATCTATGAGTCTAACTCAGGATGAAGAATAACATAGGCAAGACATAAGCAGGGATTTTTCAGAAGCTGAAGAAAAGTATTTTTAAATGCACTATATCCTTTCATCCTCACAACTGTCCTGGAAACATTTCCAGTGAGGAAACTGAGACTTAGAGAGTTTAAGCAACCTATCTGTGCTCATCTGGTTAACAAGTGTCAAAGTCTGGATTAAAAAATAAGTGCCTCCTCACTGGAAGACTGCTGTTCCTATCCTAACACATAGGCTTGAACCCATTCCACCATCTCACAATTATACACTATTGATTAGAAGAGATGGACAAAACAGTTCCATCCCAGTCATTTATTGAGTACCTACTATGTGTCAGGAATTGTGTCAAGTGCAAGGGATACAAAAGGGTAAAAAGTTGCTTCCTTCAAGGAGCTCACAGTCTATTGGAGGAGACAGGAAGTAAGCAAGGATGTATGGACAAGCTATTTACTGGACATAACCTCAGAAGGGCACTAGAATTAAGGGGGATCAGGAAGGGGAATAGTATGAAGGTAAGACTGTAGTCAGACTACTAAGAGCTTTAAATGACAACCCCAGTTTACATTTTACCCAATGGCATCAGGAGGCTATTGAAAATGTCCTTCAAGTACAGGGAAGGTAATCCAGGTTGAGAAATCTGAGGGAAACGGAGTCTGAAACTGTCCCTTGAAATGCTCGTAGTAGCCTGAAATTGACAAATATGTCCAAGAATGTCTCTTTCCTGATGAAACTGGAGTTTATTTCTTGGACTGTTCCCTACCTAAGCATAGAAGATCACTTTTTTCATCAGTTCTCTATTCAACGGAAAATGAGCAATATTCTGAAATAAATTCTTGAGATCAAATGTGACTGATACTGATTTCATATCATCCTCTTTAATTTTTTGTTTTTTAGTTCCTAAGATGTGTTAGTTTTAAAAAAGAAAATACCAGTCCTGAAAAGATGTTGTAGCTAAAATCTTGGAATATTTGTGAAATGAATCATAGTTTATAAGTCTGAACATCAAATTCAAAGGATTTTTCCAAACAAAGTGATTTGTTGAAGATTGAGATTCTACAATCATATGAAAGCCCATGTAAGTATGAGGAGCAACGATTTAAGATTCAGCATATTACTAGGGAACACAAGAGAAAATTCTGTTTCCATTATTACCCACCTGTCCCCATTATTACCTATACTTTTTTAGGTTTAGTATAAGAAGCAACTACAAGATAAATGACTGCATCTGCCTACAGTCTATGCATCTTATTTCAATAAAAGGAAAAAAAAAATATTTTTTAGATCTAGGCAGAGATTTGGCAATAGACAGAGTCCTGTACTTTGAGGTCTGGTTTGAAATCTCAGCTTTTCCACTACTTGCCAATGGCATAGAATTTACACACTTTGCCTCAGTTTTCAAACTGCGCAATTGGATAGTTGAGCTTAATGAACTCTGGATCCAGTATGTTCTAATTCTAGATTGAGCAGTCAAAAGAACATTAGGTTGAGAGTTAGGGCACCTGATCATAGGTCTCATCGTACCACTGTGTAGCTGGTTAATCTTGGGATTTGCTATGATCTAACATATTGATATTTATCAATAATTCCTGATGTTTATAAGGTGTCAATTTTTGCAAAGTATATTATAGGCCTTTTTCTAATTTGAGTCTTACAGCAACCTTTTTAGTTAAAATACTTCAGGGACTATTACTTCATTTTCCAAAAGAAGAAACTGAGGGGGCGGAGCCAAGATGGTGGAGTAGAAAGACGCACATATACATAGCTCCGAACCCACAACCCATAGAACATCTGTAAAAAGCAACTCACTGCGAATTCTGCAGGACCAGAGGCCACAGAACATTGGAGCAAAGGAGATTTCTGTTCCAGAGGGACCTGCAAACCTCTCGCAAAAGGTCCTTTGTGCGGTGGACTGGGAGCCAAGTACAGCTCTGCTGTGGCCACGGCATGAGAGGAGCACATCCGAGCAGGCTTCAGGGACGGAGTCTCCAGCAGCCGTCCCTCTACCCACAGGTGATGGGGGTCTGTGAGAGGGTCTCTTTGGCGGGTTGAGAGGGGAGTGGGGTGCCCCCATAACTCAGGCCCCCTCGGGAGGCTGAAGCAGAGGTGGGAGCAGACAGGGGCTCCCAAAGCAGGCAGGAGCCAGGATCCATTGTTGAAGGTCTCTGCATAAACCCCCTGAGGGAACTGAGCCTGTGAGGTGGCCCTGCCCTGACCTGAGCATCTGAACTTAATCTCACACTGAATAGCAGCCCTGCCCCCGCCAAAAGCCCTGAGGCTGGAAGCAGCATTTGAATCTCAGACCCCAAGCACTGGCTGGGAGGATCAGGAGGCGAGGTGGGTGTGAGGAGAATATTCAGAGGTCTAGTCACTGGCTGGGAAAATGCCCAGAAAAGGGAAAAGAAATAAGACTATAGAAGGTTACTTTCTTGGTGAACAAGCATTTCCTCCCTTCCTTTCTGATGAGGAAGAACAATGCTTACCATCAGGCAAAGACACAGAAGGCAAGGCTTCTGTGTCCCAGCCCACCCAATGGGCTCAGGCCATGGAAGAACTCAAAAAGAATTTTGAAAATCAAGTTAGAGAGGTGGAGGAAAAACTGGGAAGAAAAATGAGAGACACGCAGTCAAAGCATGAACAGCAGGTCAGCACGCTGCTAAAGGAGACCCCAAAAAATGCTGAAGAAAATAACACCTTGAAAAATAGGCTAACTCAATTGGCAAAAGAGGTTCAAAAAGACAATGAGGAGAAGAATGCTTTCAAAAGCAGAATTAGCGAAATGGAAAAGGAGATTTAAAAGCTCACTGAAGAAAATAGTTCTTTCAAAATTAGAATGGAACAGATGGAGGCTAATGACTTTTTGAGAAACCAAGAAATCACAAAACAAAAACAAAAGAATGAAAAAATGGAAGATGATGTGAAATATCTTATTGGAAAAACAACTGACCTGGAGAATAGATCCAGGAGAGACAATTTAAAAATTATGGGACTATCTGAAAGCCATGATCAAAAGAAGAGCCTAGCCATCATCTTTCATGAAATTATCAAGGAGAACTGCCCTGAGATTCTAGAACCAGAGGGCAAAGTAAGTATTCAGGGAATCTACAGATCACCGCCTGAAAGAGATCCAAAAAGAGAAACTCCTAGGAACATTGTGGCCAAATTCCAGAGTTCCCAGGTCAAGGAGAAAATATTGCAAGCAGCTAGAAAGAAACAATTCAAGTATTGTGGAAATACAATCAGGATAACACAAGTTCTAGCAGCCTCTACATTAAGGGATCGAAGGGCATGGAATAGGATATTCCAGAAGTCAAAGGAACTAGGACTAAAACCAAGAATCACCTACCCAGAAAAACTGAGTATAATACTTCAGGGGAAAAATTGGTCTTTCAATGAAATAGAGGACTTTCAAGCATTCTTGATGAAAAGACCAGAGCTGAAAAGAAAATTTGACTTTCAAACACAAGAATGAAGAGAAGCATGAAAAGGTAAACGATAAAGAGAAGTCATAAGGGACTTACTAAAGTTGAACTGTTTACATTCCTACATGGAAAGACAATATTTGTAACTCTTGAAACTTTTCAGTATCTGGGTAGTTGGTGGGATTACACACACACACATGCACACACACACACACACACACATAGAGACAGAGTGCACAGAGGGAACTGAAGAGGATGGGCTCATATCTTAAAAAAATTAAATCAAGCAGTGAGAGAGAAATATATTGGGAAGAGAAAGGGAGAAATGGAATGGGGTAAATTGTCTCTCATAAAAGAGGCAAGCAAACGACTTATTAGTGGAGGGATAAAGAGAGGAGGTGAGAGAAAAACATGAAGCTTACTCTCATCACATTCCACTAAAGGAAGGAATAAAATGCACACTCATTTTGGTATGAAAACCTATCTTACAATACCGGAAAGTGGAGGATAAGGGGATAAGCAGGGTGGGGGCGATGAGGGATGGGGGGACATGGGGAGGAGGGAGCAATTTGAGGTCGACACTCATGGGGGGGGATAGGATCAAAAGAGAATAGAAGTAATGGGGGACAGGATAGGATGGAGGGTAATATAGTTAGTCTTATACAACAGAACTATTATGGAAGTCATTTGCAAAACTACACAGATATGGCCTATATTGAATTGCTTGCCTTCTAAAGGGAAGGGGTGGGGAGGGAAGGAGGTAAAGAAGTTGGAACTCAAAGTGTTAGGAACAACTGTCGAGTAATGTTCTTGCCACTAGGAAATAAGAAATACAGGTCAAGGGGTAGAGAAAGTTATCTGACCCTACAGGACAAAAGAGAAGATGGAGACAAGGGCAGAGAGGGATGACAGAACATAGAGAAGATTAGTCATAGGGGCAATTAGAATGCTTGGTGTTTTGGGGGGGGAGCGGACAAAAGGGGAGAAAATTTGGAACCCAAAATTTTGTTAAACTTAATGTTAAAAGTTAAATAAATAAGTTAATAATAAGGAAAAAAAAAGAAGAAACTGAGACTCAAGTTGTTTTTCTATGGACCTTGATTTCCTCATTAAAGCAAATAAGGGAATTGGACTAGATGAGTTCTAGTTTCCATTCCACTTCTAAAATTCTCTTGTTTTGAAAACAGAGAGTGCCACATACTTCTAAAGATCACTTCTTTCTCTAAATTCAGTGAAACTCAGTGGCCTTTTTGGACAGAGAACTTATGAATGTGTCCTATAGGTCCTAGATTTTGAGCTGGAAAGGAATTAAGTGCTCATTTAATTCAGAGATATCAAACTCAATTGCAAATCTTTCCAGTGCAGCCCAAACCAGATTACAATGTGATTTGTGTTTAACAAAATAAATAAAAATATAATACAATATAGATGTGGTTAATTTGTAGTTTCCTGTGTCAATAACAGCTACAGCAATTCATTTCTTGAGTTTGACCCAACTTCTTTTTAAGAGATAGGAAAGCTGTGGCCCAGAAAATTGAAATGACTTGTCCACAGTCTCAAAGCTGGTTAGTGTTTAAGGGTTGGATTTAAGCTTCAATCTTCTTGTCTCCAAATCCAGGGCCATACCATCCATACTACAATGCCCCAGACCCACACTATAAAAATTCATGAGTCAAAGCAGAGGAGACACTAAAATCTTTGGGTTTTTGAAGTTCCTTACAGCCACTCCTCCATCCTCCACCACTTTCATATATACATAACCAGACTTGCAATATCTCTATCTTGTGGCCTTCTAGCCTGGTCACACATCTGATCATCAGTTACCACTGCACACCTCCCACTTCCACTCTATCTCCTCCTCTGAACCACATGCTTTATTAAAGACTAAATTTTTTAATGGACTGGAAATGTGGTCTAGCATAGTAAATTATGATCTGTACTTACAAAGTGCTCATTATCTAGTAAAATAAATTGCAGGTAGAAACTTTGGCAATGACAGACATAAAAAAGGGAGAGTATAAAACTGAATGTAAAATAATAAAATAAGGGTTTATTATTCCATTATGTTTCTCATTCATCTTGCTCAGTCCTAGGACTAGTTATAATAAACACCACAGCTTCAAATCAATCTACAACAGAGATAACAAAAAAAATGTTTTAATGCTTCTTTCCAGAAGTCCTTAACTTTCCATTAGAGAGTCTTTGTTAGTTTGAAGCTTCTCTGCTTCTTTATTAAAAGAAAGAAATCTATCCTGGTGGGCATTAGAGTCCATGTTATTAGTGTGGATGGGGCAAATTTTAAAAATGTATCAATGTAAGGAGGTGTATGACTATGGAAGGAGCACTAGCTCAAGAATCAGAGGATCTGAGTTTAAATCTCACCTGTGACATTTGCCATGTGCATAATCTTGGCAAGTCAATTCATGTCCCTAGGCCTTGGTTTTCTCATTTGTAAAATGAGAGTTTGGGACTACATGGCCTTTAATGTCATGTCTATCTCTAATTCTGTGAAGTTATAACCAGAATTCAAATCCTGACTCTGCCTCCTACTATGTATGATGTTGGCTAACTTTTAACATTTCATTGAGCCTCAGTCTTCTCATCTCTAAAATGAAGTTAGACTAGATGGACTTTGAGATCTTTTTAGCTCTAGATCAATGGCCCTATAACCTGGTCTTCAAATCTTGGATCTATCACTTACTACCCATGACTTTGGGCAAGGCACGACCTTTTTATGTGAGATTTTCTCATCTGCACAATCAGAGTATTAGACAAGATGCTCTCTGAGGCCCCTTTCAGCTTTAAATGATCCTGTGTTCTTGATCTGCTGCCTTTTAGCCATTCCAGTCATACCTGGAGGTTGCCTTGATCTCTCAGTCCCACATTTATTTCATAAAAACTCATGAATGTTGGTATTTAAAACTATCTATTTTCCATCCACTATAGGAAATGGGGGGGTGTTGGGGGAAAGTTAGATTCACTTTAAGAGGTAAGCTTTTGGAATTTCCTTTTGATCGTACTAGAAAAAAAAAGCATGTTTAGACTAGTAAGATTTATTAGAAGTCTTATTTAGACATTTTCACAATTCCCAGGTATCAGGCTGCTCATCTCTTGTTATGCATCCTCTCTAGAAGACTACCCAATGAGATTTCCTAGTGGAAATAACTTGACTCTGAAGTCAGATGACCTGAGTTCAAAGTGTCTGAGATATCCCAATTGTGTGATCTTGGACAGTTCATTGAATCTCCATAAACCACAATCTCTTTCCTGATAAAAGAAGAGGGCAGGAACTGATGGCTTCTAAAGTCTGTTTCAATTCTTGTCCTATGAACTTATAACTTTATTTGCTATCTATCATGCATGTCATAGATATGTCACTTCTTTTCTACATAGTTTTTGCATGTTGCCTCCCTACCAACACTATCCTGCCCTTAGATTGCAAACTCCTTGAGCTGGACTGTTTTTGCTTTTCCAGTGTTTAGTAGTGTTCTACTGTTTAACAAACTGTCTAGGACGTGTAGTACACATTAATAAATGTGTGCTGATCTAACTTATTTGACTTCTTTTGCAGTGGATTGGTGATCTCAAAGTGTCATCCAAGTCTATGGGGGATGGCAGAGACTGGACAGAAAATTAAGGCTTTGATGACTAAGGAAATGTTAGGGATAAAAAGGAAGGAATCAGACTTGGTAAGGGGCTAGGTTTATAGAATATTTATAAATTGAGAGTTAGGAGAAGTCTATGTAGCTGAGCAAACCAATGTTAGTGATTCCATTAAAGCAAGAAAGTGGGTACAAACTCAAGAAAATCATCAGGGTAGCAGAAATGATAATAACCACTATCTATGAATAACTTTAAGTTTCAAGGAAGTCCTTTGTCACAACAGCCTAGGAGCAAAGTTGTAAGAAGTCACTTTTCATTTTACAGATTGGAAAACTGAGACTCAGAGAAGTAAATCTCCAATTAATTTAACAGAAGCAGAAAATGTCAGAGCTTGGACTAGAAAACAAGTCTGCTGACTTCAGGACCAGTGTTCTTTCTACTCTGTCACAAGGAATAGACTCTGAAACAAAATATCTTTTTAGAACCAGGAAACTATCATAGTAAAGGATGACTTTCTTCTAGGATACTAGGCATTCCTGAGTTGTGATTGGCCAAGGACATGATAATGAAAGCAAAGAAGTTCTGCGTTAGGAAGGCAAGGAGATACCAAGACAAATCCAGTAACTATATGGACACAATTACAAAACACTTTTCACACAAATAAAGGTAGATCTAAACAATTGGAGAAATACTAATTGTTTGTGGGCAGGCTGATCCAACATAGCAAAATGATTTTATTTAAATTAATTAACTTATTCAGTGTCATACCAATAAAAACTACCAAAATTGTTTTTTAGAACTAGAAAAAAATAACAAAATTCATCTGGAGGAAAAACAGTCAAGCATGTCAAAGTAATCAATGAAAAAAAATTATGAAGGAAGATGACTTAGCAGTACCAGATCTCAAACTGTATTACAAAATAATAGTATTCAAAATAATTTGATATTGGCTAAAAATAGAGGAGTAGACCAGTGGAATAGATTAAGTACACAACACACAGGAGTAATTGATAATAGTGATATAGTGTTTGTTAACTTCCAATAACCAAGCATCCAAAAACTCACTATTTGACAAAAATTGCTAGGAAACAGGGCAACAGTATGGAAAAACCAGGCATACACCAACATCTCACACTATATAAGGTTCAAATGTGTGCATGATTTAGACATAAAGGGTAATATCATAAGCAAATTAGGGGAGCATGGAATATCTTAACTGTCAGATCATTTGATAAGGGAAGAATTTGTGACAAAACAAGAGGCAGAGAATATTATGGTTTATTAAGTGGATAGTTTTGATCATATTAAATTAAAGAGGTTTTGTAAAATGAATCTAATAGAGTCAAGATTAGAGGGAAAACAAAACTGGGGAAATTTTTTTTACACCAAGCTTCTTTGGTAAAGGCCTCATTCCTCAAATATGTAAAGAACTGAGTCAAATTTATAAAAAAAATGCCATTCTTCAATTGATAAATGATCAAAGGATGTGAACAGACAGGTTTTAAATGAAGAAATCAAAGCTATCTATAGACATGTGAAAAATGATCAAAATCACTATTGATTGGAGAAATAAAAATTGAAATCACTTTGAGATATTACTTCACACTTATAAGACTGGCTAATATGACAGAAAAGGGAAATGAAAAATGATGGAAAGGGAAATGGGGGAAAATTGAGACACTTGTTATTGGTGGAGTTGTGAACTGATCCAATCATTCTATAGAGCTGTTTGGAACTATTTCCAAAGGGCTATAAAAACTATGTGTATCATTTGACCCAGCAATATCATTACCAAATTTTACCAAAATGATTTAAAGAAAAGAAAAACGATTTTTATGTTTAAAATATTTATATGTTTCAAAATATTTATAATAGCTCTTTTCTTTTGTGGTAGTAAAGAACTGGAAATCAAAAGGTTGTCTGTTAATTGGGGAATGGCTGAACAAGTTGTAGTATGTGACTGTGATAGAATACTGCTGTTCTCTAAGACATGGCATGCAGAAGGATTTTAAGAAAAAAAAATCTGGAAAGAATCATATGAACTGTAAAGTAAAATGAGCAGAGGCAGGATAACATTGTACACTGTAACAGAAATGTTGTAAGGATAATTAACTGTGAATGACTTAGTTATTTTGATCAATGCAATCATACAAGAAATTCTGAAAGGCTTATGATAAAAATACTATCTTCCTGCAGATAAAGAACCAATGAAATTTGAATACTGATTTTTTGTTTTTTTGAGGATTTTAAGTTTGAAGATTAATTCTTTTTTTTTTTTTTGGTTTGTGTTTTTTTTCACAACATGATTAATATTAAATATATTTTGCAAGCCTGCACATGTATATTCTATATCAAATCACTTGCCTTATCAAGAAGGGGAGAGGGGAGTAGAGGAGGGAGAGAACTTTGAATATTAAATTTTAATAAACAGAAGTTAAAGTTATTTTTATACATAATGGAAAAAAATAAAATGTTTTAAAAAAGGAATATTAAGAGATTAGTCTTAACTGGAAAGGGGACTTCAGATTGAAGAATTAGTCAGGCCCTGGTGTACTTCATTGATACAAAAGGTACAGAATAAACAATGTAGAGATATGACCAAAAACACCTTTCGGTTATACAGGACCTTGACAAATCATTTTTCCAAGAGACAAGAACTATGTCTATGATTTCACTGGTCTAGGGGACTTTTAGGTGAGAAAAACTCCTATACCAATGCAGTTTAGCACATTTTTTGTCTTAGGAAATTGCCTAAAATACAGAGATTAAGCAATGTGCTCAGTGTCACAACTCCAGAATGTATACGATGTAGGATCTGAACCCAGGACTTTCTGTCTCTGAGACCTACTCTTGCACTAAGGACTTTCAACTTTAGATATTCAGTCTGCTGATTAGACAATAAACATTTATTAAGTAGCTTCTATATGCCAGGCATTATACTTTGCTCTGGAGATACAAATACAAAACCAACCAACCAAAGCATTCCTTGTTCTCAAGGAGCATCCAATCCCATGGGTAAGACAACAGATGAAAGGAAACACAAAAGTGGGATGAGGGTCATGGCTAAGAATGTTACCCATGGTGGACATATGGTAAATAAGTCACAGAAGTTACAAAGTCATGTTATCACATAAGAATTGAGGAGATGTTCTGAGCATAGCTTTCTCTTTAAATGGAGGCTTTGGAGTTCATGTTTCCACTCTTCAGTCAGAGGGACAGAAGGTGATATAAGTGGAGTACTAGGCTTGATGAGAACTTTCAGAGTGATGAGCTTCCTGGGGCATGGTGGTTCAGAAGTCAGAGGTATATCAGGGTACAGCAGACATCATTCCTTCAGACCAGACCTGTCCAACTTGGCAGTAGGTAGGGGCCAAAATTAAAATAGGCTAAAATTCTTAGGCCACAGATAAGTAAGACTAGAGACAGACTGATGATGGTTGCTTTCTGCAGGTCATGTAACAAACAGAAGAGTACACAGTGGCAACCTTACATTTTTCATGGGCGCTCTGAAATTCTTTGGTGAGCTGCAGGTGTTCCACAGGAGTTTTTGTGCAGGCCTGCATTAGACCCTTCCAATAATCCAGTGACAGATGCTTAAAGTTATCACTAACCCCATTTTACATATAAGGAAACTGGGACCCAGAGATGCAAAGTGACCTATTCATGGTCTCCTACTCATCCCAATAATGCATGAAAGAAGGACTTTGTTGGAAGTAAAATTTCATAAAATGAAATAAAACAAAAATTTTCTCTTCCTCCCCTGTATCCATTAGGGAATAGAGAATAGGGAGTTTCAAACCCATTCAGCAGAAGTGTTCTAGAGTTTTCATGAAAGAGCCATGGGGAGATGAGGCCCTCCCCTTAGGCTAAAGAGTTTTGTACCATTTACAATGATTAGCTCCACGCAGAACAAAGGAACGGATTACCTTAGCAACTCCCCCATGTTGTTGCTTAGCTGTTTTAACACTGTGTATTTAAAATGTGTTTTCTTAAGTGTAAAGATAGAGATTCTGTTGCCCTCTGTAATGGAAGTTAAAAATCTTCCCCACCCATTAATAGGCCTCACCTGAAGCTCACTAAGGGAAGCTTTAGTTGATTTCAATGAGGCACTGGGTCAGGAGGGTCATGATGCCCTCTGGCTCTGAAAAGTGTATATATACTCTGAGATGAGGTTTTGCTTTAGGGGCTTGGAAGAAGGTTTATGTGCCAGATGAGACTCTGGGTAGCCATTAAGCAGGTCCCCTACATCAACCCCCAGCTTTTTAAACCCAAATGTTGGTGTTTCTCTCTCTGATAACTACATATGTATGTAATAGTAAGATAGTTAGATCTGTCTGTTGATCTGTGATGTATATATTGCTTATGGTCAGACAGTTAGAAGCCCTGTTTGTTGGTCTTTATTTCTCCATTTGTATTTTCTCTGTTGGTGAATGTAATTAAGTAGATTGTTAACTCCTCAAATGTTGCCATCCTTTTAGAAAAGCAGATCTAAGAACCTGTACAGCAAGCCTTCCTGTATATGCCAGGGTGCTTGTTACTACACCTTCTCTTGTACTTTCCTCCCTCCAGCTAACTGCTTTAAAATGAAGCAGATAGAAAATCACACACACACACACACACACACACACATGCACACACACATGCACACACTCAACCAGTCTACAATGTGAACCAAGGTCTAGGGAAAATCCAGGGAGGAAATATCTAGATCAATTGCATGGCAATAGGATGGTTTAGTGGAAAGGGAAATGCATCTATAGTTATGAGAACCGGGATTCAAATTTCAGTTTGGAAATGAAGTGATCCTGGGCAAACCTGATGTGCAAAATGAAGTGAGGTAGAAGTGAAAACATATTTTACTTGAATATGTTAGGACAGTCCTGAGTTCAAATCCTGGATGTCAGCCATATAAACTGAGGGGCAAGTCACGTATCCTTTCAGAGCTATAGCTACCTCTTTGGAATGATGTGTGCAACACTCCTGATGGAGCTGTGGCTTACTGGTTAGAGAACTGGTCTCACTTAGTGACACCTGGTTTCCAGTCCCATCTCTGACAGTTGTATAATGCTGGGCAAGTAGGTTAACTTCTCATGAAGAGAGAAAACTCAAAAATTCTAAGTTTCAGTAGAGGTGCTCAGCTACATTAGTAAATAAACAAATTGAATGCTGTGCCAGGCCAAATTGAAAGACGTGTTCCAATGTTTCACAATTAATTTGCCAGTCACTGTCTTGGGCAGTGTCACCTCCCTTGGCGAAGTTTGGATGGAAAAGACAACTTGGGGTGTCCGTTTTTTCTCATTAAAAATCTGTCTCCAAAGTCATTAATGTATTTTTCATCCTTAATCTGTTATTTTTATCACTGATCATGTCCTCCAAGGAGATCTAAAATAGACAACTAAACCCTGTACCAAAATATCTATGGTAAAACTTTTTTTTGCGGTAGCAAAAAAAAATCCAAAAAAAGGGGATCTGCTGATTACACAATGTAGGTTTCAATTGTAGTGAATTTAGTGTAATGTAATACATTAATATTGTCATGGAATATAATCATGCCATGAAACATGATATAGAAATCCAGGAAGGCACTAGAAAATTTTTATGAACTGATTCAGAGTAATATAAACAGCATCAGTGTAACAATATTCACAAATACTGTAAAGAACTGTGCTGGCACTGGAGGATCACTGATGGAGACATTTCCATTCTCATACAAAATGTTGCATATGCTGTCATGCACAGTTACTGGTTCCATTGGATTTCTTTAATTATCTTTCTTTTTTTATAAGAGAGGCTTCAAAGGAGGTGGGTTATATCAAACAATTAGTTATACCGATAAAAAGATATTGTCAAAACTTTTAAAATGAAAAAATAGTGAATAAATACTTTTAAAAAAGGACATCTCTTCTTTTACTTCTGAGAATTTAATATCTCAGCAAGTTATTCGTTTCTATTGTGTTTCCCTGCTTTTAAGTATTTTCTTTGTAAATTTCATATGGGAAAACCATGCCCAATAGTTTCGGTGTGACCCATCTCCCACGCTAATTGCATTAAATACCTACTTGGGAAGAGGAGCTTCAGTTTCTGACCTGATCTTTAATTTCCATCACTTAATGGAGGGTACTCATGGATGGCTGATGTGTTTTACAATTAGGCTTTCTGAGTCTTGCATCTTAAAAAATTACAGAGCCCTAGAATGTGTTTCTAAATTATTCCATTTAAGCTATGGGTGGTTGACAGAAAGAAGGTTGAATGCACTGAGGATCATCCACAGTCAAAAGCCAAATGGTCCAGTTAAGAAAGTAAATACAGGAGGGAGGGGAAGCTTAAGTTAAAAAAAAAGAAATAAATACATTTTGCAAATGCTTTAATCAACTAATGTTAGTAAATGCCTAGGAAATACTGAATTTTTGTTTCATTTTATTTTTCCCGTGCAGTTTCCTCCCAGCTTTCTAGTCTGGAGTCACTCTGGCCATACCTTGGCTAGAGTCTTACTTGAAAATTTCTTTAAGATGGAAAAAAATGAAAGCATATTATGTAAATAATTCATTACCATGAAATTGTCCCAAAGCCTGGTTGGTTGAGGTTTAATAGCTTCAATGGATATTTGCCCTATTCCTCATTCTCTGAACCTATTCTAACAAGAGATGAGGAGCTGAGGCTTATTTTGGTTATTTCCCCCAGGATACAGACCTAGGTGAAACCTATTTTCAAAGGAAGGAAAAAGTGAGACAAGACATGAGCAAAAAAATGATGTTGACAAAGATCACCTTGGAACTTCTCACATGGTACAGCAGAAAGATAGCTGGAGTCAGAGGACCTGAGTTCAAATCCTAACTCTTCCATATACTGTATACATCACCTTGGGTAAATCACTTAACCTCTCTGTTGCCTCATCTATCAAGTGAAAAGGCTGATAACGTTCCTGAATTCATTTAAGAACTCAATAAAGCTGTACAGAGATTCCAACATAGGTCACTCATAGCCCCACATTTCTTTATGTTCTTAAAAATTTAGCAACATGGAATCATAGATGAAGAGCTAAAAGGGACCTTAAAGGCTGTATGGTCCAGTCTCTCCAGCATATTGATGAGGAAAGTGGGGCCCACAGAAGGTTAATTACTGGTAAATTACTAGTATAGAGGATCACACAAATAGTAAACATGAGAAGTGGAATCTGATCTTACGTATTCCGGCTAAGAATCAGTGATTTTTTTCCCCCACTGTATTACACAATTTCTTTTGGGTTTAGCCCCTAGTAAGGTACAACTTAGAAGTATTAATTCTGTGAAGAAGAATTTCTTCTGTCTGAAAATTGTTTTCTAGATGGTCTTGTCCATCTCTCTCAGTATACACACACACACACACATATACATACATATTTATGTATACATGTGTATATATATTCACACACACATAAATGTACACATTCATGTATTCACATACCATGCATACACACATACATATATACATATATGTATATACACAATACACACATTAATGCATGCATATATGGATGTATGTGTACGTATACAAACATATATTTCTTTGTTCTCATGAAATTAGCTTGGTGGTTTTTCCTTGCTCATGACTCACCTCTTCTCACTACCTCAGGTTGTGCCACATGCCTGGAATATTCTCCTTCTTTAGCTCCACTTCCTGAAATCCCTAGCTAATATAAAGATTCAGGTGAGAGACCATCATTTCCCCAGTCTTTTCTGCCTTCCCTAATGGTTAGTTCTCAATTCCTCCTTCTGCCTTACTTAAAGTGACTTTCTTTTTACTTTACATACCTTCCTTCTCTGTTTATGTTTTGTATCTCATTGATGCTTAACTATTTTCCCTTTGGTCTTTTTATTCCCAGAAGATAGCAGAGTTCCTGACACATATTAGGCACTGAAGAAATGTTTGTTGGTTGGATGAAAGACTCAAATTATTGCATCAAGCTTTAATTGAATACTTACTGTATGAAAATATAGGCCGTGATCCTTGCAATGGAGGAGTTAAGAGTAAGACCTGAGATACAAAGGGAACTAACAATACATGTTGTAGATAACAACCATAAGAAGAGAACAGAGACAATAAGGGTAGTAGTCAGTCAGTCAATAAACATTTATTAAGCATTTACTATGTGGTCAGGCACTGTGCCAGGTCTGTGGAATTAAAATAAAGATAAAATCATTGATTTTGCTCTCAAGGATCTTACATTCTAATGAGAAATGGCATTCAAGTAATTTATAATGACATTTCATAAACATGTGTTTTTGTGTATATATCCATATTATTTATATATATTCATATGTGAAATATATTTATATGAGTGATGATGGAAAAATAATCCTAAAGAGAAGTCATTAGCAGTGGGTAGGTACCTGAAAAGTCTCTTGTAGAAGAATTTTGATGAAAGATAGGAGTATTGCATTAAGCAGTGACCAAAGTTCCTCTTAAGTCCAACCTACTCTGCTTCTATGGTTCTAAATCACTGTAACTAAAAATTGATCAGAGTTGACCTTGTGGAGTAGATGGGACTTGAAGGGTAAGTGAGATCAAGACAGATTATAAGTGGAAGAAGGTATGTGTCATATTCCAACCACCAATATTTAGTACAATGAATGACACATAGCAAGCCTTTAAAAAATATTGATTAGTTGAGTAGAACGCAGTGTTGTGAGCAAAGATGGGGACGTGGCAATACATCATACCTTTTTTGAGTGCTAGTGAATAAAAATATGTTGCTGACATGGAGGTTTTAAATTATATTATTGAATCACAAAAGGAGGGCTGGAAGTATCCTCTGTATAGGAACTATTATTATAATTCCCTCCTTTTACAAAGGAGTAAAGTCAAGATCAAGATATGGGAAGAGATTTCTTCAAAGCCCCTAAGTTTGCAATTATCAGAGCCAAGACTCAGATCTGGGTCCTTCAACTCCAAATCTCATGGGCTTTCCCTTGTATCAGATGAAAAAAAAATGATGGAAAGTACTTCATGTAGGTTTTCTCATTATCAGCAACAAAAGTGGCAGCAGCAGCACCTCAGAATGTAAAAATTTAGCACATATGAAATTCATATGATCAAATAACCAAAATTATATACCAGAACCTGCTCATCTTCAGAAACAGATGACAAAGGTTCTTATCAAAATTCCAAAATGTTCTTGAGCATTCAACAAATCATAAAACTTTTGAAATAATCATTTATAATTGACCTTAATGTGATCTATTAAAATGTAGAAATAATAGCTACCTAGCATTTATATTATATTTTAAAGTTGTCAACTGAATCAAATGGAACCAGTCTCTAACCAATGGGTGGCAGAGCCAAACAGAGCAAGCTGGAGACAAGAGAGTCAGGGATCAAACAGAAGTTTAATTTCAAAGCGAGGGCAATGGCTTGCATGGAAGGACACGTGCCAGAGTCCCATTCCTAGTGTGTGTGTGGGGACACTTCTTCAGTGTGGGGAAATCTTAATTCTTATACCTATGGCCATGCAGTGATCTGTAGTCTTAACAAAGAGGAGTAACAGCAACAATGGGACAAGTTTGATTCATAGTATGCTTCAAGACCAGAAACAATTCTGGGATTTTCTTGTGCTGAGATAATGCAGGGGTGAGCTCAAAGGATTGTGGTTATGCCAAGCTCAAGACACAACTTGCTTGCTGGACCTTAACTCTAATGTCTTCACAAAGTTTACATAGCTTGACTCATCTGATCTTTAGAACAATACTGGAAGCTAGATACTATCATCATTCCTGTTTTATAGTTGTTAAAATTGAGTAACAGAGAAGTTAAGTGAAACTTTCTTAAGGCCACATTGCTAGTAACAATCTGAAGCAAGAACTCAGATCTTCCTGAATTTTACATTCTATGCACTATGATTTATTTGGATATACCATACCAAATTCTCAAAAAGTCTAAACTACTGAGAATAAAACAAGATTGAAGATTTAAAGATATTATGGTAGAAAACAAACTATGTGGACATCTCATCCATGTTGTGCCATCTGATTTTTTATTATTGTGAAGATTCTCTAAGCGCTTCTGCAGAGGATGAATTTAAATCCCAATACTTATACTTTTAGCAAGAAGTCAGTATTCATTATTAATCATATGCCTGACATTAAACTTGAAAGAACAGATGATAACAACTTTTACTCAAGACTATTTTAAGCAAATAATAATAATTTTATATCAGATACATTTGTCAATACATCCCTCTCTTCCTTCCCATAGAGCCATTTATAAAAACAAAGAATTAAAACAATTCAACAAAATTAATAAAATGTTTTAAAAAGTTTAGTGTTATCTTCCATATTATCTATCAATCAGTCTATCTATCTATCTATCTATCTATCTATCTATCTATCTATCTATCTATCTGTCTATCTATCTATCTATCTATCTATTTATCTATCTATGTATCTATCTATGTCTATCTTAATCTATCTATCTACCTCTATCTATCTATCTGTCTGTCTATCTATATATCTGTCTATCACATCTCACCTCCAGTAAAGCTGGAGAGTAGTGCCATCCCATATATCTTTTGGGGGTCAAATTGTTCCTTAATTTTTTATGCCATTTGGCTTTGATTATTACGCTATTGTTTTTATGTTGTTGTTTTCCTGATTCTTTTCACCTGAAATCAGTTTACATGCCCTTCTCATTCACCTCACAGTTTGTTATGTGGATAAAATGTGGTAAGGTGTAGAATGTCTTCTATGAACCTTGAGACACTATATTGAATGCTATTTATCTTCATCATCACCTATGATGATGATGATGAAGATAATGTCTTCCCATGCCTCTCTGTGTTTATCATATTTATCATTTCTACAACTACTTCTCTCTGAATTTTGTTGAAAATGAGAAACAATAGCAATAACAACCATTGTGCTAATTATACTAATCATAGTTTTGGAGCACTTGAAGTCATCATTTTTCTATGTATTCCTTCATCATCTTAAAGACAATGTGCAGAAAGTACTAGAGTTACTTGTTGCTCCCATTTTATAGATGAGAAAAACTGAGGCCCTTCCCAATGGTCAGATAGATAGCTTGTTGAGGTGAGGTTTGAATGTAGGCCACTTTACTCTAAGACGAGAATTCATTCAAACTCCACCTCAGTGCCTGATGCTCTCAACTTCTTCTGCCACATAAATCTAGCAGGATCTCATCTTGTCTGGTTGCAAAACTTTAACCTCCACAATCTTTTCCTTTTCCTCTGTGATCAGGATGAAAAGTACAACCACAGTCTGAAGCATTTTTCTAGAAATCTTGACATGCACCACCAACCTATACATTACGCCTTGGTACAACATAAACTTTCTTAGAGAATTTCATCCTCTGTATAATTATTATCTCTGTGCTATCTGGACTTTTTAATTATTCCTCCAATTTTCAGCATCATTTCATTCTCCTCTATTGTTTTCTTTACCAAGCACAACGAAGAATCTCTGATTTATCGGTACCCAGCTGCTGTGGGTATACCAAAACCTGGTCATCAACTTAATAGTTTAAAAAGGGTTTCTTTTTTCCCTTATGTTTTAATGCAGAGGAGCAAGAAATGCAAGGAGACTAGAGCTACAGTTCAGTGAAGAGGAATTACTCTTAAATGAATAAAAGAGATGAATTCATAAAATCTTCTACTCCAGAAAATGATAAAATGTAATGGAAGTTTCCAGAGTTAAATAAAACATCTGAACAGCTACCATTCACCCAAAGGGGGGTGGGTGGGGAACATCCCTGGCAAACAGCAAAGGCTCTGTGAAAGAAAGTCATTGCATGATTTGATGCTTCAAACAACATCATTGTTTTTTGTTATCCTTTAATTTCCTGAACTGAACAGTGTCTTCACTGTTCCATGAAAGAGTTTCCAGTTTGAGGCAAGGTGATTTATGAAGTGTGACTTCTTCCATAGCTCCGGTAGTTTTTCCCTCTTTATTTGATTGTTGATCTTTCGCTCACGGCTTGGGTAGTTTCCTCACTTTTCTAATGGAGATATCATTTGGTAGCCTCTATCATTAGCTTACTCTGCACCATCTTCCCTGTCCTTCTTCCTAACCAACAACCATTCTTCAGTGCAGCATGGACTTTCTAAGTGTGTTAGAGAAAATATGTGGAGACAGAGACAGAGTTTAAATGGCTATTGGAGGTAATATAGCCCAAGCCCCTCAGTTTGTAGATGATGAAAGTGGGAAAAGAAAGGTTAGTGGTTTACTCACAGGCACCCAGAGTAGGGATTCAAACCCAAATCCTCTGAAAAAGTCAGCAATCTTTCCATGTCTCAATGCCTATGTGGATATTTGCTGGCAGAAGGCGTAAGGGAGAAAGATGCCAATGTCCCCCAATATTTCTCATTGTACCTCTGAGTTGAGAAACTCTCTCTCTCTCTCTCTCTCTCTCTCTGTGTCTGCCTGTCTGTCTCTGGGTGGGTAGGTTTGGGTGCACAGGTATACACACGGATATCTATGGTGAAAAGTGGGGATGGGAGATGACAGGAATCAAAGTTTAAAGTCTAATCCTCTTGCTTATACAGGTTATAGGGGTCCTCACCACCACCAGCTTCTGACCAGGAACAGATATCCTTTGAATATGTATTTTCAACCTTGAGTTTTAAGAACAACCCACTGAGCTCGGGGGGGGGGGGGGGGGGGGCGGGGTCTGGAGTATGAGAATAGGGCATCGTTATTCCTATCAAGCTGAAAACCAGGAGCCCATGTCCTACCAGGCAAACACATTTCTGGGATAGGGCTGCCTCCATTTATGTCTTTTTTCTTTTGGGGAAAGCCCATAAATGACTTAAGAGGTGATTGGTATATATCCCCCTCTTATCACTGTAGCAGTGGAATAAAGGATTCATGAGCAGTTGCAGCATGAAACTGAGACAGTGTCAATATATGAGAGGTAAAGAGTCTTTCATTAAAAAAGATACACTTGGGTAAGAGACTACCTGGCATTGATCCATTGACCAGGCTGTATTCAGTCGAGACGAAATATGAAACGATTCTTGAGTAATTTTGTCGCAAATGACTCAGATACATACTAGCCTCTTAACTGATGGTAATCATTATATAATTCTTTATTGCTTATCACTCCCTCTTCTGGGTGTGGGAATGAAACTCCCTGACCTTTACCTGATTCATGTGTATATTTTCAGTAGCGTTTTTTTCTTCCCTCCCTTCAGCTGGGCAAGATCTGTAAGACTAGAAGCAATAATCAGATGATTTCTCAGTAATCTGAAATGAGTGTGGAATTGGAGCACTAGGAATCTAATTTTAGCACCCTCACCCCCGTGAGAAGACAAACAATTCCAAAATACTGAACCTAAGACAAACTGTAAAATAGAGAATATTTGGTGAGAATCTCAGGTCCTTATCATTTCAGTCTATTGGTGCCTAAACAGCCACTATACCACAATAGAATCATAGATTGAAAATTGCAAGGAGACTCAGAGGTCTTCTAGTCCAGAGGTTCTTAATCTGGGAACAATGAACCCCAAAGGTATTGGTGACCTCGAATGGGGAAAATGCTTCTATATTTTCATTAATCTCTAACTGAAATTAAGTTAACTGCTGGAAGCAGAGTAAATAAAATGTAGACCCTCTTCCCCTTTTACACATTTCTGTATCAATGTAATCTGATCACCATGAACAATGAAGAGAAGCTTGATTGAGTCAAGAATCTACAAAATAACAGAGTTTAATTCGATGTCCTTTCCATAGGACTGGACCTACAGGACATTGAAATAGAAGCAGAAAGTCAGCAGCCACTCAATAGGCCCATGGAAGTCAAGGAGGAATCATCTATCTCAGTCATGTAATGGAACTCCACTCAACAACAATTATGTGCACCTGTTATTTTGAAATCCATGCACTAGACTTTGGGGAGAAAATAACAAGAAAACAGCAAGAAAACAATCTGTCCTTGAGGGGCTCACATTCTGTTGGAGGTAAACACAGAAATCTATATGAAGACGAAATATGTAGAGAATAATTTCTGAGGGAAGGGCACAGGTTCAATATGAAGGACAGCTTGCTAAAAATAGGACATAAATTCCAAAGGATGTGAAGGAGATACTGAGGCTGAAAACATTGGGTCTAAAGGAACAGGGAGGAGTGATCCAGGATGCTTCTGCCCAGGCACCAAAAGATGCAGAATCACCTACAGTCTAGCCATAGACATGATTATTAAGCTCTTCACAGCAGCTCATAACATTCCCTTCTCCATGTTCCTCTATTTCCATTGGATCTGCCTCCACCTACTAAACCATGTGTAATCATAGGGAAAGTAACGAACATTGATTTAAAACTTATTTCCAAGAAAATAATCAACATTTAAAAAAAGTTGCAGGCAGGCTCATCACCGAATTCCCAAACTACCAACTCTCACACCTCTGAGAGGGGTAAGTTGTAAGCACCTTGTCTCAACTCCCATGACTGTTTTTCCTCAGGGCACTTGGGGCTTGACAGTAGGAGAGGGGTATTAATGTCCCATTTTTTTTTTAACTTATTTTTTATTTAATTTTTAACATTCATTTTCACAAAATTTTGGGTTCCAAATTTTCTCCCCTTTTGTCCCCTCCCGCCACCCCAAAACACCGAGCATTCTAATTGCCCCTATCACCAATCTGCCCTCTTTTCTATCATCCCTCTCTGCCCTTGTCTCCATCCTCTCCTCTGTCCTGTAGGGCCAAATAACTTTCTATACCCCTTTACCTGTATTTCTTATTTCCTAGTGGCAAGAACAGTACTCGATAGTTGTTCCTAAAACTTTGAGTTCCAACTTCTCTTCCTCCCTCCCTCCCCACCCCTTCCCTTTGGAAGGAAAGCAATTCAATATAGGCCATATCTGTGTAGTTTTGCAAATGACTTCCATAATAGTTGTGTTGTATAAGATTAACTATATTTCCCTCTATACTATCCTGTCCCCCATTACTTTTATTCTCTCTTTTGATCCTGTCCCTCCCCATGAGTGTTGACCTCAAAGTGCTCCCTCCTCCCCATGCCCTCCCTTCCATCATCCCCCCCACCCTGCTTATCCCCTTATCCCCCACTTTCCTGTATTGTAAGATAGGTTTTCATACCAAAATGAGTGTGCACTTTATTCCTTTCTTTAGTGGAATGTGATGAGAGTAAACTTCATGTTTTTCTCTCACCTCCCCTCCTTTTTCCCTCCACTAAAAAGTCTTTTGCTTGCCTCCTTTATGGGAGATAATTTGCCCCATTCCATTTCTCCCTTTCTCCTCCCAACATATTTCTCTCTTACTGTTTGATATAATATTTTTAAGATATGATCCCATCCTCTTCAATTTACTGTGTGCACTCTGTCTCTATGTGTGTGTGTGTGTGCATGTGTGTGTCTGTAATCCCACCCAGTACCCAGATACTGAGAAGTTTCAAGAGTTACAAATATTGTCTTTCCATGTAGGAATGTAAACAGTTCAACTTTAGTAAAGTCCCTTATGACTTCTCTTTGCTGTTTACCTTTTCATGCTTCTCTTCATTCTTGTGTTTGAAAGTCAAATTTTCTTTTCAGCTCTGGTCTTTTCATCAAGAATGCTTGAAAGTCCTCTATTTCATTGAAAGAATAATTTTCCCCCTGAAGTATTATACTCAGTTTTGCTGGGTAGGTGATTCTTGATTTTAGTCCTAGTTCCTTTGACTTCTGGAATATCCTATTCCACGCCCTTTGATCCCTTAATGTAGAAGCTGCTAGGTCTTGTGTTATCCTGATTGTATTTCCACAATACTTGAATTGTTTCTTTCTAGCTGCTTGCAATATTTTCTCCTTGACCTAGGACCTCTGGAATTTGGCCACAATGTTCCTAGGAGTTTCTCTTTTTGGATCTCTTTCAGGCAGTGATCTGTGGATTCCTTGAATACTTATTTTGCCCTCTGGTTCTAGAATCTCAGGGCAGTTCTCCTTGATAATTTCATGAAAGATGATGTCTAGGCTCTGTTTTTGATCATGGCTTTCAGGTAGTACCATAATTTTTAAATTGTCTCTCCTGGATCTATTTTCCAGGTCAGCTGTTTTTCCAATGAGATATTTCACATTATCTTCCATTTTTTCATCCTTTTGGTTTTGTTTTGTGATTTCTTGGTTTCTCATAAAGTCATTAGTCTCCATCTGTTCCATTCTAATTTTGAAAGAACTGTTTTCTTCAGTGAGCTTTTGAACCTCCTTTTCCATTTGGCTAATTCTGCTTTTGAAAGCATTCTTCTCCTCATTGGCTTTTTGACCCTCTTTTGCCAATTGAGTTAGCCTATTTTTCAAGGTGTTATTTTCTTCAGCATTTTTTGGGGTCTCCTTTAGCAGGGTGCAGACCTGCTTTTCATGCTTTTCTTGCATGTCTCTCATTTCTCCTCCCAGTTTTTCCTCCACCTCTCTAACTTGATTTTCAAAATCCTTTTTGAGCTCTTCCATGGCCTGAGCCCATTGGGTGGGCTGGGATACAGAAGCCTTGACTGCTGTGTCTTTCCCTGATAGTGATCACTGTTCTTCCTCATTAGAAAGGAAGGGAGGAAGTACCTGTTCACCAAGAAAGTAACCTTCTATAGTCTTATTTTTTTTCCCCTTTTCTGGGCATTTTCCCAGCCAGTGACTTGACTTCTGAGTATTCTCTTCACACCCACTTTGCCTCCAGATCCACCCAGCCAGTGCTTGGGGTCTGAGATTCAAATGCTGCTTCCCAGCTTCAGGGCTTTTGGTGGGGGCAGGGCTGCTATTCAGTGTGAAATTAAGTTCAGGTGCTTAGGTGGGGGCAGGGCTGCCACAGGGGGCTCAGTTCCCTCAGGGGGTTTATGCAGAGACCTTCAACAATGGATCTGAGCTCCTGCCTGCTTGGGGAGCCCTGGTCTGCTTCTGCCTCTGTTGCTGCCTCCCAAGGAGGCCTGAGTTATGGGGGGACGCCACTCTCCTCTCGGCAAGCTGAAAAGACCCTCTCACCAACCTTTGGGACCCTTGGGTGGAGGGACCTGCGTGTCTGCTGGAGATTCTGTCCCTGAAGCCTGCTGGGATCCGATCCTCTCTGTGCCGTGCAGCCAAGGCAGGGCTGGGCTGGGCTCTGGGTCCGGGGTGGGATGGACCTTTTGTGAGATGTTTTCAGGGCTCTCTGGAACAGAAATCTCCTCCACTCCATTGTTCCGTGGCTTCTGCTGCTCCAGAATTTGTCGGGAGTTCTTCTTTACAGATATTTTATGGGCTGTGGTTTCCCGAGCTAGCCTATGTGTGTCTTTCTACTCCGCCATCTTGGCTCTGCTCCCCAGTGTCCCATTTTTTAAACAAATATAGAAGCCTTAATTCTTGGAAGGGCTGCATCTTGGCCACACTCCTGCAGAAACATTTTTAAAAGAGCTTTGTTGATTTCTCTTGGTACCCAGCTGATCAAGAAAGCTCTTGTTTTTCTTTCCATGACAGAGAATGCTGGCAACACAGATTTCATTAAGCTGCTGAATTATGGGAGTATGTCCTGCAGCGTATCTACCTGGAGTACTGACATGGCCTAAGCTACGTCTCTGTCTTTGTCTCTCTCCCTCTTCTCTCTCCATTTATCTCTGTCTTTGTCTCTTCCTGTCCCTGAGTGTCTCTTTCTGTCTCTATCTGTCTCAGTCTCTTGGTTTCTGTCTCTACATACATCTCTCTGTCTCAGTCTCTATTCCAGTCTCTGTCTCTTTTTTCCTTTATCTGTATCCTTCCCTTTTTCCTTCTCCTTCTCTATCCCTCTCTTTCTACTTTTCTGTCTCTCTCTGTTTCTGCTTGCCTCTATCTCCCCCTCTTTGTCTATCTCTTTGTCTCTGTCTCCTTATCTCTGTCTGTCTCTCCTCCTCTTTCTTTCTCTCCCTCATTTCTCTCTCTATCTTTCTCCCCCCATCTTTTTCTCACCCTTCCCATTCCATTCTCTCTCTTCCTCCAATCTCGTTCTGTCTCTTCCCCATGACATAAAAAATCCAGTCTGCTCTCTCTGAATTATTGACCTGTTTCTTCCTAAAGTTTTTTTATTTAATTTTTTTTAAACATTGTAGGATAGCTACCATTTCAATGAAGCTTTCTGTAATCTTCTATACTCAATAAACACATACTCATAACTCTAATATAGTGGTAGCGGGAGATTCAAGGAGTGAGTGGTTGGGGCAGCAGCTGCAGGAGAAAGAGCAGTAGCAGCATCAGGAGCAGCCACAGTAGCAGCTGCTGGCATCCTCTTCGCAGAAGTGGAAAAAGCAGCTGCTGTAGCAAAGATGGTGGTCAACATAACAATTCACATTTGTTTGGTAGTCAAAGGCTTACTTATACTTTTCTCAGTAACACCCTTTGACCAAAGACCTGATTAGTGGAAACTATGAATTTGCTTGAAGCTTTTGCTTGCATTTTAGTTCACATTATTTGATGTTTTAATTATGTAAAATATGGTCATTGCTTCTAGTCTAAAGGAAATTTACCATGGGAATGAGAGCACATCTTTAGGGGATTTGTTATTTGAACTAATCAGGACCTAGCATAATTACCTCCGCATCACAGAAAACTGGAAAGATGCATTGACTTAGCATTTGATAAATATGCTCAACTCAAATTTTATCCTCAAACATCTTGTTTTTTGCATTATATCTGATGTGATATGATTTCAAAGGGCCATGTGTGTTACTCTACTAGAATTATCAAAGGAGACTGAATAGCTATGAAACCACTCCATTTTATGAGCGTATGTTGTCTCTCCTTTTTCACTGACCAGTGCTCTCCAGGTCTTCTGGTAATACCTGAATTATATGATATACTCTTCACCATTCTTTTTACTACTTCATAAAATTTATAGCTTTTCACCTAATCCTTTTGGAAAATTTTAAAAGTAAATGTTCAATCAAAACCAAAGATGTCCAAGACTTGGCAGAGGGTGGCTTAACCAGATTAAAATGTCATTGGGAAATATTTAACAAAAAAAAATGCAATAGAGCATAGATAATGCTGACAAGTTGTTGTCTAAGTCAATATTCTGCCTTCCTGGATTTTCATGAACAGTTTAATAGCCCCTATTCCTATTTGAGTTTGATACTGCTACTCTAAAACAATGAAATCCTTACCAATATCTCTGAAAATCACTCATGTTGACTGAGACAGCTTCTGGACTTTTTATGCTCCTTATATCAACATTAAAAAAAAAAACAACAACAACAACAACAACAACTGACTACCCTTCAGAATAATTCCTGGTAGAATAAGTGTCTTTACTTTTTTTATTCCCTTTTTTTTGTGAAGATGGGAGTAAGAGCTAGTATTTTTAAAAGTAGTTGGTTAGAGACTTCATGCTTATGTTCTGTGTCTTTTTCTCATTTCTTTGTCTTCAGTTTGGTAGTGTTTACTTTAACAAGTCACTGATTTGACAACAATCACCAACTTGTCTGATGCAATAGCAACCAGTCTTTTCCTGTCTGATAAGATAAAGAATTATCAATTTAGATAATCAAGGGATCTTGGAGGTTATGTAATACAAAGGCTTCCATTTATAGACTAGGAAACTGAGATTCCTACAACTAAAGAGACATCTCCAAGACTGCATAGGTAGAAGTCACAGAAACTATTCATTTGAAGCTAAATTATCTGACCCCAAAGTTGACACTCTTACCACCATACCTCATTGGTTCTTATATGATATTTTATTGTTTTGTGTATTCTATAAGTGTTATGTGCACAAAGTCCGGCATATAACAAGTGCTTGATAAATATTTGTTGATTGTTTTTAAAGAAAGCATTCATAATATCCAGTTTAACATTGTCTTTCTCAGTAGTCTATAAATCTATGGGATTTTCTTGATCTCAAAGTCTACATTTTGTCACATTTTCAAATGATCCTCATCTGTGCTGACTTCCCCTCTAAAACTCAACATATTTGATAATGATAGGGGCTGGGTCTCTGATTTCACTAATGTAAAGAACTCTCAGGTGAGATAATTACTTGACAATATGGGGCTCAGAGTCTTAGAGGGCTTCCTAGAGCTTTGAAAATGTAAATGGCTTGCCAAGGGTCAAACAACCAGTGTTAGAGCACATGTTAGACCTGAAGCCAGATCTTTCTGCCTTTGACTTCATCTCTCTATTCACCAGGTTACACTGTTTCTCACAGAGTATTTGTCAAGTTCTTCACAGAAACCCTGTACTTCTTAATTCTTTTTGCAAGATGCCAGCTAGTGCATAGGTACCAGCTCTTTTAATTCTGTCAGTATTTATGTTCATGGTGTGCCTAGAGCAAACTGATCAGACGTCCCATGAAATGATGGTTCTTGTTGATTGGAGGCCAGATCAAACCATCACTTGTCCACTGCTTTATTTCTTTCTCAGAGGAGAAACTGTGAGAATTATCTTTCTATTTAATGGTATATACTTCAGGGTCTACTTTAATTTTTGTGTGTGAGAATGTTAGTAGGAAAGTCTCCAGGTTTCTCCAGGACTGTTGATTTGTTGCTTTTTGAGCAAAGATCTTCTACTAAAAATGCATACACAGTCAAACAACTAGTTATTTTTTTTTTCTTCAGGAATCACAGAATCTCAGAGTTGAAAGAGACCTTAGAGTACATTGACTTTATATACACAAAGCTGATCAAGAACCATTTGTACCCAGCACCTGGTCATCCGGTTTTTATTTAAAGAGTCCTAAGGAGAACTTTCCACTACTGGATAATTGTAATTGTTGGGTAGTATCTCCTTGGAACAAGACTGCATTTGCTCCTTTTAAGTTTGGCATACAAGTGACTACATGTGTGTGCATGTGTGTGTGTTTGTATATGTGTGTATACATACATACATACATATATATATATATATATATATATGTATGTATATATATATATATATATATATATATATACACATACATATATATGTGTATAATTTATATTCCTTTTAAAAGGATTTTACCTTATTGGATAGACAGCTGACTTTGACATAAGAAGAAACTGGCTTCAAGTCCTGTCTCCAATAAATACTAGCTGTGTGAGATTCATGATTTTTCTGTGTTGTAAGCAACTCTTTAACTTTTAAATAGCACATAAGGTGCTAAATTACTTCAGTAAAAGGAGTTTTCTTACCCGGAGTTCTCTGTAACAGTGAAGTCAGAGGAACAATCCATCTATATTTCCATTATCTTTTCATTGAGATTCCATCCATTGCTTCTCATTGTTCCTTAGAGACTAAAGCAATCTAATCTCAACTCTCAGAACCTTTCAGATTCTGACAACAGCTACTAGGCTCTGACCTTCCTTTTCCTAAGTTTTCTGTTCTCCAGGATAAACACCTCCAGTTCCTACAGTCCTTCACCAGAAATGATCTCTAGACTTTTCACTATTCTGATCGCCATCCTCTGGATTTTCTCCATATTGTCAATGGTGTTCTTAACAGTCAATACCCAGAATTGAACATAATTTCCAGATTTGGTCCAGTCAACCGATGGCTAAAGAGAACTGTTGCATTCCAAGTTTTAGTCTTAGAGGAATTCTCTCACCAACTTTGTGCCAGTAGAAAAGGTTCTCAAAAAGCTAAGGTCCATTTTTATAATTTGTGTCTATGTCATGAGTCAGCATAGAAAACATATTAGTCATATGCTGTTGGGCTTTCTGTGAGCTGGTATTTGGCCAGAAGGCACATATTCTATCACCTTGCCCATAATCAAAGCCTTGCCCTCTTGGCAGGACCCATCAGGATGCATGCTTTGCTGCCAATGTTTTGTCAAATCCCAGGCTAACTTTATGCCACGTCAAAACACTGAAAGTTGATGTTTGAGATAGTACTCAACGGCATGGATGATGAATTATTTAATTAGCAAAAAAATGAGTTGTGAATTGTGAATGATTTCCAGAGAAAATGTTACCCTTTCCATATGATATTCAATTAATTTAATTTCTACAATTATTTTTAAATACTCTTCTTTTTATTCAACCTCCATCTGGGATAAAATTTGCCTAGAATTTCCAACTGAGAAAATACCTTCCACAATGTAGTTCAAAAATTGTTGTGCAGTTTTTAGTGTTAGCAAGTTGTCTGGGAGGCACAGAGAGATTAAATGATTTCTCTCAGGTCACATAGGTAGTATGTGTCAAAGTCAGGTTGGGAACTAAAGCTTGAGTCCAAGGCCAGTGCTTCATTCATCATGTGACACTGAATTTTCTGACTTTACATAAAAAAGCAGGTCATCTAGGTGAATCCAAAAAGTCCAAATGTTGTCTTTGTCTAGAAATATCCTAGGTATCAGTGTGAGATTATCTAAGAAAGTACAAAGCACTTTCAGCATAGGCAAGTACCAGAATAATAATTTGGCTCCATCCGTTCATTTTTCATTTGTCTAAGTTATAGTCATGTAATCCATTGTAGAGCTAAGAATATAGTTTTGGGACTACAATTGCCCACTGCAGAGAGCTAATAAACTTTCTGAGGAGTAAGAGAAATTCCTTTTAGCTATATGCCTCATCAGCACATTTTTAGAAAAAGTTATTATGAATTTTTGTGAGTGTGTGGCGTAAAGCAGAAAGAATTGAATTTAATTTTGAACTCCCATGTTGACTTCTCAGTGCTTGTATAATGGCGTTGGTTTTTAAAAATAATAAAAAAAAACTATTTCTAAGAAGAAAATCTTTCATATTGGAAACTCAAGGAGGGGGGAATCCCAGGAAATAGAGGATGTATTTTTAAAGATATTAACATTTAAGTCATTTTTAAAACATCAGCATGGGGAGAGGATGTAATCTGATTGACAATAAGAATAGACTTTTTATAAGTTTTTATTCCCAAAGAGTAATTAAGGTCAATCCAATCACCCCTTTCATTTCTCAGTTCCCTCCATTTTTCAATATGGCCATGGAATTTGTAAAGACAAGGCAAATTCTGATTGTGTTTTTCACTCTATAGGGTCTTACTCTGTGGGGTCAAGCTGGTAAGTTTTCATTTCATCCCAAAGACAACAGGAAATCTTTGAAGGTTCTGGAGGAGAATGGGACAATTGAGTCTATACTTTGGGAATACGAGTTTTACTTTTGTGAGGGGAATGGATTGGACATGAAAGAGAATGGAGGGCAGGATTCAAATTCTGAGACTTTCAGAATGGAATATGCAAAGGAGGATGAGAACTTGAAATATGTTGTGTCCTTGTGAGTGGAGACAATGAGATAGATACAAGTTTTGTTGTGAAGCTAGTATAACATATGCACACCCTAGATGGAGGTGAATGAGAACAAGACATGTAAAATTATGCTTAAGTTATGAAATTATGGCAGTAGAAGAATTGTGACATCCATAACAAAAAGAGAGGAATTGTCTAAGGAACAAAGATAATTAATTAAATTTGGGGCATGTTGAATTTGATACATGAAAAAGATGTATATTTGGAGTTATTCAACCAATAATTGATTATTTGGAACTGGTAATCAATTCTCAGGAAAGGGATTAGGACAGGGTATATGGACCAATGAGAGTGACACCTGAATAGAGATTATGATTGAACCCATGGGAGTTAGTGAAAGGTCAAAGAAAGAGTACATAAAAAAAGACCCAGAATAGAGAATTGAGCAATGTCCACAGTTACAGGATAGTATATGGATAATAATCCATTAAAAGAAGACTGAGTGCTAAAATAGATTGGTGGACAAATTGGAGAGAGCAACTTCAGAAAACCTCAAGCTAAAACTGTTAACAAGTGGAGGAATCCTCAATAGTGTAAAATGTTACAGAGATGTCAGGAAATTTGAGAACTAAGGAGGAGTGTGGGGTGAGGAATCATCATTAGATATAATATTTGATGATGTCTTAGGCAAGCCATACAAGGCCTTTCTCCATTCTTGAGGAAAAAATGTGCTGAAACATAGGCTTCTAGAGGCAATAGTCCCACATTTTTTCCAAGTAATTGCTTAAAAAATAAAGAAACATGTTTTGTTTTGTTTATTTAGGATTGGAAATTCCTGGCTAGGAAGACACTTTATCAGTGCTGGTCAAGTCTACTCTCTGGTGTCAACTCTTAGGCAGTTACCCGAAGTGCTGAGGGATTAAGGGTCTTGCCTACTTAGTCACAGAGACACATACAGCTCTATATAGGAGAGGAGGGACACAAATCCTGCTCCTTCTTCGGATCCCAGCTCTTTTTTCATCATGTCATGCTGCATATTACACTATGTTGTCCTACTTGGAAAAATATATGAAAACCCATCATGAGTGCTAGCTGTGTGATTCTAGACAAGGCATTAAGCCTCTTTCTGCCTCAGTTTCTTCATCTCTAAAATGGGGATAATGATATTCACTTTTTCCCAGGGCTATCATCGGGATCAAATGGAGATACTATTTACAAAGTGATTTGCACACCTTAATGTCCTTTACAGTAGTGATAGTAATAATAGTTTTGTGAGGCTTATAAAATGTATTTTTATTTTATCCTACATAACGTCCATAATCACTTGGACAAAACCCATGTGTATATATATGTATACATATATATATATATATATATATACACATATATATGATGTTATTAAATCTATAGAAGTTGTAATTTCATGATTCATGGGATACACAATTTCATCAAGCACTACCTCCTTCTTTACAAAATATGACTTTTCTATATCTCCTCTTTCTGTGTGCCTCTTGTCCATGTCTTGACACAAAATATTTACAGAGTAGCTAGAGAAAACATGCTTCCATAATTTTATGCCAAATGTTGGTGCACATTAATTCACTGAGCCTAAAAAAACTCATAGTGACAAGCCTTGCATCTGACAATCCCATACAGTAACTCCTTGGTTTCCCCCAGCAGTACCAAGGCCACAAGTTGAAAACTATTGTCTTAGAGGTGGAGGGATTTTTTTGCAAACATTTCTTAAAAAATATTAAGCAAAATTGTGCTAGAGAAATAATTATCTTTCACTACACATACAGACCATTCAACTGTGAGATTGGAATCATGCTCATCATCATTAAAAGTATGTGTAAAAGTTTGAATCTGCATATACAACTTGGCCCTATGGTCAAGCTTTATGCTCTAATAACATGAGTCTAGTAGCAGTATGCATCCTATAATTATTATCTGGTACACTGAATCAAGTCCATCTCACCTATGAAAATAATCATGTCAAAAAAGGGCTTTTAAAACATTATATTTATTACACAGTATTTTGAACAAATTTTCTTAGCTCATTGAAATTTGCCAAAGCATTTTTAAATGAAGTTTGCACTTTGGTAGGCCTAAATAACAAATGATATATATTCTTCCCAGGGATGTTAAGTTATTTCTAATAGATAGAAATGGTGAATTCATATCACACACACACACACACATATATATATATATATACATATCTCATGCCAAGTGAAAATTAGATAATGTGTTCAAGTCTTTACCTAATTCTCAATTTGAAGGAAAATAAAGGAATGAGAAGGCCCCACTAAGTCTGCTTCGAGAGACTTCAGTTGATTCATAATATTATAGACAATGGTATTTATTTTATTTTCTCATCAATTTTGCACAATAATCTTTGTTTTCCATGGACATTAAGAACAGGTTGCTGAAACTAAATCCTAACAGATTGTCATATACCTACAGCAAATTCAGTAACCTGAACTTAGTTTCATTTCATGAGACCATATGTTTCGGCCATGGGTCCAGGTAGAATACAGTGCTTCAAATAATGAAAAGAAGGTAGAGGGGGTATCATGGGGAAGGGAGAGGAAGATAGCTAAAGAACAGTGGAGAGAGGGAAAAAATTTTTTTTCTCCCTCATCAGAAGAGAAGAAATAGCTAGGACAGAGCCTCTACTTTCCTCAATCAGCTGGAATAAGAAGTCTAAGCTTATGGTAAATGAATGCAATGGAATATTGCTGTGAAGGAAGAAGTAACAAATATGAGGAATAGAGAGAAGCATGAAAAGACTTGCATGAACTGATGCAGAGTGAAGTAAGCAGAGCCAAGAAAACAGGTACACAATGAATGCAACAATGTAAATAGAAAAATCCACAAAGCAAACAAAAGGGAATGTTGTAAAATTACAAAGAAAAATAATGACTCCCCCCCCAAAACAAGAAGACTTTTCTACCCCTAATTCCTTCGTAAAGGTGAAAGGTCCATGGATATGAAACATTCGCATACATGTTTATTAATTTTTCATATATTGATTAAATTTGCTATCCCCCTTCTTCCTTTTAACTTTTCTTAAGAAAAAATAGGATGACTCACTGGGAGAAGAAGGGAGAGAAATAATAGGAAAAGCAAAAAGATAACAATTTATTATAAAAAATACTTTCTAATTCTTATAGTTTACTTACTTCTTCATGTCAATTCTGATTATTTGTTATGGTATTTTGGTGTTCCTTTGGTCCATTGTTTCTTATCTTTAGCTCTTTTCCTCTTTCCTCCCTTTAAGAAATAGAAACAATGTTCTACATTCTGCACTGCAAATGCTACAAGATTTGAAGTACAGGGGGCATACCACACCCCCTAATATGTATACACAAATACACACACTTAAGTTAGTTTTGAATCCAGATGTTCCTACCCCTTTAATAATAGAAAGAATCTTCTTCAATCAAATTGACATATTTCTTTCCATTGCCCTTTTGCTAGTTGGATCTGAGTGTAGAAAGTTTGAGTTATTCTTCCCCTGTCCATTACAAATAGCTATCAAATAACTGCGTGTCCACTACTAAGTAGAACATTGACAAAGATTCCTTGTTACACTAACTTCCATTAATAGGAAATGTATATTTAATTGAACTGAAGTAAATAAATTGAATTGGAGTGACCAAAATTTCTACCAGAGCACTTATTAGTTAGCTATACTCTAGAACACTTTTAAGATATTTAGTTTAACAAAGGTAGGAGTTTTACACAGTGCCTTTCACATACTTACTACTAGATATATATATATATATATATATATATATATATATATATATATATATTTGAATTATATCAATATTATGACAAGCTGCATATATTGTCTTGTTAAAGAATAGCCATAGTCTGCTACCTATTGATTTCATTTCTAGTCCAATATTAAAATTTCTGATACAATAAGGCATTTTCTTCACGTCCTATAATGGACTCCTTAATATCATGGTACAAAAAAAAATCAATGGGAGAAAAAATGTAATAATGTAGATGGAATATTATCAAACTCAAGAATCATGCATAAATATCATGCAGTGTTATTATCATCACTATTATTATTTTCATTGAAGAAAGACATCAACAACTCTCTACCGAGTGCTCATTGCCTAACCTTAAATGCATTCATTATCTGCCTCTCTCACCCAAACTGTCATCTAGAACAATAAATTCCATTATTTAGGAAGTTCCTCTCAGATACTGAATTTGCAGGAATTTGCATTAGATCCAAAGAAAAACAAGTAATATTATCTTTAGCTCAACGAAAATATTGTGGTATTATATTTTAGGAAAAGAGTATTTAGCATCTAAAATAGGAGACAAAATGTATGCTCCTAGCCCCAACCTAGAGATCAAGAACCCTTCAGCTGTATGAACTAGAAATTTTGAGCAGAGTTGGCCAGATCAGGTGACCTTGATCTATTTTTTTTAGACACTTGATTGTCAAAAAATCTTACCTATGAGATAAGCACGTTGATAACCTTGGTTTACTAACCCTGGTACATAGCAGATTAAGTCTCTTTGATAAAGAGATGTGTTGTTTCATTCATATACATATTTCAGCAACCAGACTAAGATGCTAATACAAATGGAATAATTTTATGTAAATTGTTACCCAAAAGAAATCCTTTTTAATAGAAATTATTTAAAAATAAGTCCTTGCCTATAATTTCCATGACTGAACAGAAGATGTGAGAGAAAAAGTTTAAAAGCCAGAAAGAAGGTTCAAATTTCTTTTGTGTTTGGGGTTTTGAAATGTCACATCAGAACAACACAGAGAATGAAAACAGGGAGCATAATACAAAGACAAAGAACAAATTCTGAGGTAGGGCTCACAAAGCACAGGGAAAAAAAGGGTAAATAATGCCAAAGTGAGTTCTTAGATGTCTATCCTTTGCCTTAGAAAATACTCCCTAGACTGAGCACCTCATTATTGACAGTATGCATATTAATGGACTCAGCAAAGAGGCTTACTCTCTGACTAATGATAGCAACCTTTGTACAGCACCTACTACGTGCACTGTTTAAAGTGCTCCACAAGTGTTATCTCATTTGAACTTTCCAATAAACCTGGGAGGTAGATGCTATTATTATCTCTTTTTTATAGATGATGAAACTGAGGCAAACAAAAGCTAAATGATTTGCCAGTATTACACAGCTAAGATGTGTCAGAGGTCACATTTGAACTCAGGTCTTCCTGATTCTAGGCCCAGCAGTGTAGCCACTATGCCACCTAACTGCTCATTTGGAAGGCTGTGTGCACCTCAGCAGGACGCAATAGTGCACGTAAATTAGTTTTTTTTTTTTTTTTTAATCCTGGAACTGATGCAGATGAACTCTATATGTGAACTTGAAAACTTCACATCTCCTTGCTAGAGTTCCATTTTCTCAACTGCATTTGGACTAGGATCACTAGTCTACAATACTACTAGAGTAAGGAGACTTTCAGAGGACTCTATCCAATCCCTTCCATTTCAGCTAATGGAAAGTAGAGTCTCAAGGGGGTTACATGGCTTACTTAGGGTCACACAGGTAGGGAAAGTAGCAGGGCTTGAATTTGGACCTATCCTATAACAACACTTGCAGGCAACTTCCATAATTCCTTCTGATAATTTTTTTCTCTTTATTTTATTTTCAGTGTTCTACAATCACTACTATGTAACTTAGATATTTTTCCTCCCTCCCCTTTGTTCCCCCCTAGCTCCTCCCTCCCTCCCCAAGACAGCATACAGTTTTATATAGGTTCTATACATACATTCCTATTAAATACATTTTCACTATAGACATGTTGCATAGAAGAATTAAAATGAATGGGAGAAATCATGTAACAAATCAAAACATAATACAAAAGATAATGTTCTGCTATATTCTGTGATTGAATTCCATAGTTCATTCTTTGAACGTGGAAAGCATTTTGCCTTAAAAGACCACTGGGAAATTTTTAAGCCCTTGTGTTGCAATGAAGTGTTAAGTCTACTGGAAAAAATCCTTGCAAATTGTGGTTGTGGCTTTGTACAAAGTTCTCCTGGTTAGGCTCCTTTTCCTCAACATCAGATCATATCAGTCTTTCAAGCCTCTCTGAAGACTTCCTGTTCATCATTTCTTAGCTCAATAATATTCCATTATATTCACACACCATAATTTATTCAGCCATTCCCCAATTATTGGGTATCCCCTTGATTTCCAGTTATTGGTCACCACAGTGCTGCCATAAATATCTTTGTGCATATGGGACCCTTTCCCATTTTTATGATCTCTTGGGAATACAGTCCTAGAAGTGGTATTCCTGGGCCAAAGGGTATGCATACTTTGGTAGCCCTTTGAGCATAGTTCCAAATTGCTCTCCAGAATGGATGGATCAGTTCACAGCTCCACCAACAATGAATTAGTGTGCCAACTCTCCTACATCTTCTCCAACATTATCTTCCTGTTTTGTCATGTTAGACAATCTGATAGGTGTGATGTGGTATCTCAGAGTTGTTTTCATTTGCATCTCTCTAATTGATAGCAATTTAGAGCATTTTTTCTCATGACTAGATATCTTTAATTTCTTCCTCTGAAAACTACCTGCTCTTATCCTTTGACCATTTATCAGTTGGGGAGCGAATTGTATACTTGTACATTTGACTCAGAATGAGGCCTTCAGCACAGACACTAGTTGCAAAAATTCTTTCCCAAGTTTCTGTTTCCCCTCAATCTTGGTTAAATTGGGTTTTATTGTTCAAAACCTTTTCTGTTTAAGGTAATCAAAATTATCCACGCTGCACTTCATAATGCTTTCTGTATCTTCTTTAGTCAAAAATTCTTCCCTTCTCCATAAGTCTGATAAATACACTGTTCCTTGCTCCATTAATTGGATTACAGTATCATTCTTTATACCTAGACCATATACCCATTTGGACTTTATTCTTGTGTACAGTGTAAGGCACTGGTCTATGCCTAGTTTCTGGCTACACTTTTATCCAGTTTTCAGTTATCCAGCAATTTTTGTCAAACAATGAGTCCTTATCCGAAAACCCGGAGTCTTTGGGTTTATCAAACAGTAGAGTGCTATATTCATTGAGTACTTTGTCTTGAGTACCTACCGTATTCCACTTGTCTACCCTTCTGTTTCTTAGTCAGTACCAAGAGGTTTTGATAATTGCTGCTTTATAATACAATTTGAGATCTGATAGAGCTAGGCAATCTTCCCTAGTATTTCTTTTCATTAGTTCCCTTGATATTCTGGATCTTTTATTCTTCCAGATGAATTCTATACTTTTTTCCAGCTCTAAAAATAATTATCTAATAATTTTATTGGTATGGCACTAAATAAGTAAATTAAATTTAGGTAAAATTGCCATTTTTTTTACATTGGTTCAGCCCACTCATGACCAGTTGATGTTTTTCCACTTACTTAGATCTGACTCTATTTGTGCACAAAGTGCCTTGTAATTGTGTTCATATAGTTCTTGGGTTTGTTTTGACAAGTAAACTCCCAAATATTTTATAGTGTCTACACTAGCATTAAATGGGATTTCATTCTATCTCTTTCTTCTGGATTTTGTTATTAATATATAGGAATGCAGAAGATTTGTGCGGGTTAATTTTGTAACCTGCAACTTTGCCAAAGTTGTTTATTATTTCAAGTAGTTTTTTACTTGAATCTCTGGGATTCTCTAAGTATATCATCATGTCATCTGCAAAGAGTGATAACTTAGTTTCTTCTTTGCCTATTCTTATTCCTTCAATTTCTTTTTCTTGTCTAATTGCTACAGCTAACATTTCTAGTACCATATTGAATAATAGTGGTCATAATGGACATCCTTGTTTCACCCCTGATCTTTTTGGAAATGCATCTAGCTTATCTTCATTACATATAATGCTTGCTGATGGTTTTAGATAGATACTACTTATTATTTTATGGAAAGTTCCCTTTATTCCTATGTTCTCCAGTGTTTTTAATAGGAATGAGTGTTGTATTTTTTCAAAAGCTTTTTCTGCATCTATATAGATAATCACGTGGTTTTGTTAGTTTTGTTGTTGATATGATCGATAATGCTAATAATTTTCCTGATATTGAACCAGCCCTGCATTCCTGGTATGAATCCTACCTGATTGTAATGTATTATTCATATGATAAGATGCTGTATTCATTTTGCTAAAATCTTATTTAAAAGTTTTGCATCTGTATTCATTAGAGAAATTGGTCTATAATTTTCTTTCTCTGCTTTGTCTCTTCCTGGTTTAGGTACCAAAACCATATTTGTATCATAGAAAGAATTTGGGAGGACTCCTTCTTCCCTAATTTTCAAAAATAGCCTATATAGTATTGGAATTAACTGTTCTTTAAATGTTTGATAGAATTCACTTGTGAATCCATCTGTCCCTGGAGATTTTTTCCTAGGGAGTTCATTGATGGCTTGTTCAATTTCTTTTTCTGAGATGGGATTATTTAAGTATTGAACTTCTTCTGTTAATCTGGACAATTTGTATTTTTTAAAATACTCATCCATCTCCTTTAGATTGTCGAATTTGTGGGCATAAAGTTGGGTGAAGTAATTTCTAATTATTGTTTTAATTTCCTCCTCATTGGAGGTGAGTTCACCCCTTTCCTTTTTAATATTAGTAATTTGATTTTCTTCTTTATTTTTTTGATCAAATTGACCAAAGATTTATCAATTTTATTAGTTTTTTTATAAAACCAACCATTGGTTTTATTTATTAATTCAATAGTTTTCTTCATTTCAATTTTATTAATCTCTCCTTTGGTTTTCAGTATTTCTAATTTCGTATTTACTTGGGGATTTTCAATTTGTTCTTTTCTAGCTTTTTCAGCTGCATTCCCAATTCACTGATCTCCTATTTCTCTATTTTATTTATGTAGGCATTCAAAGATATAAAACTTCCCCTAAGAACTGCTTTTGCAGTATCCCATAAGGTTTGGTAGTTTGTCTCATTATTGTCATTCTTTTGAGTGAAGTTGCTAATTGTTTCTATGATTTCTTCTTTAACCCAATCCTTCTTTAGGATTAGATTATTTAGTTTCCAATTGATTTTTGGTTTATCTTTCCATGGCCTTTTATTACATATAATTTTTATTGCGTTATGATCTGAGAAGGAGGGATTGATTATTTCTGCCTTTCTGCACTGGATTTTGAGGTTTGTATATCCTAGTATATGGTCAACTTTTGTATATGTGCCATGTACTGGTGAGAAAAAGGTGTATTCCTTTCCATTCCCATTAAGTTTTCTCCAGAGATCTATCACATCTACCTTATCCAGAGTTTTATTTACCTCCTTAACCTCTTTCTTGTTTATTTTGAGGTTAGATTTATCAAGTTCAGGGAGGGGGAGGTTTAGGTCCTCCACTAGTATAGTTTTGCTGTCAATTTCTTCCTTCAACTCCCCAACTTATGCTCTAAAAATCTGGATGCTATTCTACTTGGAGCATACTTGTTTAGTAATGATATTGCTTCATTGTCTGTGGTGCCTTTTAGCAGGATATAGTTTCCTTCCTTATTTCTTTTGATTAGATCTATTTCTGCTGTTCCTTTGTCTCAGATTAAGATTGCTACTCTTGCTTTTCTTACATTAGCTGAAACACAATGTATTTTGCTCCAACCTTTGACTTTTACCCCGTGTGTGTCTCCTCTTTTCAAATGTGTTTCTTGGTAACAACATGTTGTTGGATTGTGGCTTTTAATCCATTCTGCTATCCATCTCTGTTTTATGGGAGAGTTCATTTCATTCACATTCACAGTTATGATTATAATCTGTGTATTACCCTCCATCCTCTTTCCCACTGTTTGTGCTTTTAGCTCTCCTGTCTCCCCTCCCCTCCTCAATAATTTTCACTTTTCACCACCACCTCCTGCAGCCTTCCCTTTCTTCTTTTAGCCCCCCTCCCTTTTACTCCCCTTTACCCTTACTGCTTCTTCCCTCCCTTTTAGCTTCCCCTCCCCTTTCTTCCCCCTTCCCCTCCTACTGCCTATAGGGCTAGCTAGAATTATATACTTAAGTTTATTGTAACCTCCTTGAACCAAATCAGATGAGAGTACCTCTCAAAACAATGCTCATCTCCCTCCCCTCTTTCCCTCTACTATAATTTTGTCCCTCTTCCTGTGATGTAATTTACCATTTTCTGCTTCTCCTTTTAACACCTCCTGTTATAATCCCTTTGCATGTTTAAATCGTGTTTTTAACAAGACATCATTTACTTTATACCTGTTCCCTCTATGTGTATCCCTTTTATATTTCATAATGGGTGTACAATTCTCAAGATTAACAAATATCATCTTTCCTTATAGGGAGATAAATAGTTTGCCCAAATTGAATAACAAGTGGTTTTTTTTGCCCCCCTCCTTCCCCCCTGTTTACTTTTTTATATCTCTCTTGAGACCTGCATTTGAAGATCAAATTTTCTATTAAGTTCTGACGTTTTTGTAAGGAAGGTCTGGAAATCCCTTAATTCGTTGAATGACCATCTCCTTGCCTGAAATGTTATGCTGAACTGTGCTGGGTTGTTGACCCTTGGTTGTAGTCCCATCTCCTTTGCCTTATGGAATATCAGATTCCAATTCCTTCGATCTATTAATGTAGAAGCTGCAAGGTCCTGTGTGATCCTGACTGTAGCTCATCAATATTTGAATGATTTCTTTCTGGCTGTCTGTAGTATTTTCTCCTTCACTTGATAGTTCTGGAATTTGGCAATGATATTTCCTGGGATTTTGAGTTTGGGATCCCTTTCGGGAGGTCAGGAGGTGAATGGTGGATTCTTTTGATGACTTTTGCTCTCTGGATCTAGCACTTCTGGGAAGTTTTCCTTGATGATTTCCTGGAAGGTATTGTCCACTCTTTTTTTCATCGTGGCTTTCTGGCAGGCCAATAATTCTTAAATTTCTCTCCTGGATCTATTTTCCAAGTCCATTGTTTTTCCAATTAGATATTTTAACTTTTTCTTCTATCTTTTCATTCTTTAGATTTTATTTGACTGATTCTTGATATCTCATAGAGTCATTAGCTCCTACACGACCAATTCTAATTTTTATCAAATTGTTTTTTTCACTTAAATTTTGCACTTCCTTTTCCACCTGTCCAGTTATTCCTTTTAAGAAATTATTTTCTCTATCTAGTTTTTGAACTTCCTTTTCCATTTGTCCAATTTTCCCAGTTAGGCTTTGCTCTTCCTTTTCCTTTTGTTCAATTTTCCTTTTTAAAGAGTTGTTCTCTTCAGAGAATACTTTTTTCATACTTGTAAAATCATTGGCCAGTTTTTCTTCTATTTCCTTCTTCAGCTCTTTCAAGAGTGTTCTTTGTGCATTCGACCCGTTTGTAGTCTCTTTTCAAGTTTCAGATGGGAGGACAGTCTCAATACTGCTGACCTCTTTGGTATTCGTGTTTTGGTCCTTGTCTCCATAGAAAAATTCTGTGGTCTTTTCCTTCCTACTTTTCTTCTTACTCATGATGTTGAGGTATTGCTTGTTGTGGCCTCTGTTTATTTCAGCTAGAAGTCAAAGAACCTGGTGCTAAGCTGGCTGGTATGATAAAGCAAAGACCAGGTGAATTGTATTTGTTTTTCCTGGAATTATCCCTGGAGCTAGCTTGTTAAGTGTAGGGGAGGGGTGGTTTGTTCACAGCAGATCTCCTTGGCTGAGCCAGAGCAAAGGAAAACTCAAAGCTTGGTGATCCCAGTCTGCCTTACTGTCTTTCCATTTTCCCTGGAGCGCTGAGGCACACCTGGGGACATATTGTTGGTGATTGTGAGGCTCCACCCCCCTGGAGCTCTGGATCTCTTCCAAGTTTCCTGAGGTGGGGTTGTCTGGGAAAGTTCAAATACTCTCCCTTAGCTATTTTCCTAACCGCATGTGCTATGAGACTGTTTGCCCCTTCTGCTGATTGCACTGATCCTGGATTTTTCTGGGGAAATATTTTGTTTATTTCCACCCCTGTGGAAAACATCCTTCCTGTTGACACTCCAGTCTGCCCTCCTCTGTGAATCTGCCATAGTCTGTCTGCTATTGGATTCTGCACCTTCAAAATTTGGTTAGATCCTCTTTTTAGAGGTATCTGAAGGAGTTTGTCTAAGAGCTTAGGTGAGTAGTTGCTTTCTCTCTGCTATCTTGGCTTGGCCTCCTGATAATTTTTCAGTTCTCTCCTAGCTCCAGTTCCAATGAGCAATCATTTTTTCTTATTCATTTGGCATCATTCCACTTTTTTCACTTAAAACTTCTTACTTTATTAACTAGTAGACCACTCTCCTCCCTGATAGCAAAGAAATGAAGTAAAAATAGGCAATGATCTGACTATCTCTAACATCACATATCTTGTTTAGTGTGTTTGTTCCATCACCTCTCCTCAACGAAGACAGATATAGTCCTCTGGAATCAGGAGAGGTCATAGCATTGGAGTCCTGCTATCTTTCAAGGCAGTTTTCTTTTAATGTTACTGTAGCTGAATTTTTCTTGGTTCTGTTTGCTTCACTTGGAATTGATTCATATACATTCCCAAGTTACTCTGAACTTTTCACGTTTGTCTTTTTTTACAATTCAATTATATTTCCTTATATTAAGGGAACACTATTTTTTCAGTCCTTGTAAAACTGATGGACACCCACTTTGCTTCCATTTTATTTTCTTCAACAAGTCATATGTTAAGAAATATATATCCAACTCAGACCTTTCGTTGTGCCTTTGAACTTGTTGAGATTTATGATGAATTTGTAAGAATAAAATTACAAAGAAAAAAAGAAAACAAATAAAGGAAATGAATAGAAATGGAGTTAATGCAAGAGACTGATGTGGATGCAAAAGGAAAACATTAACATACTTAGTTTCAAAGAAAAAATTCAGAAGATGCTCTAAAGTTCAGGAAAGAGAATATGATTACACCTGTCAGACCTGATCTTACAAGCATATTGAAAATGTAGTCTTTATTTTTATTGTTTTTCTGATTCGGCTTACTTTGTTCTAAGGCTTCCTGTGATTCTCTGAATTCACTTCTCAGTAATATTACAGTCTATTCATGTACAAAATTTTACTTTAGCTACCCCCTCTCAACAATGAGGTTTGGTTTCCAGTTCCTGCTTATCACAAACGGTAGTGCTGAATTGTTTTATTTTGTTTTACTTTGGTTTTGTATATATGGAACCCTTTTCCTTTCTTTGACTTTCCTGTGGTATATTACAATAATTTCTTATGGATGACAAGAAGAAACAAAGAGAAATGTTTCAATGAGGACATAAGGAGTTATTTTAAAAGTCATGTATGTATTATGTATATTCACACACACACACATACACACAAATATTCAGTAATTTTCAGTCATGTCTAACTCTTCATGACCCCATTTGGGATTTTCTTGGCAGAGTCACCAGAGCACACCAGAGTGTGCCATTTCCTTTTCTAACATTTTACAGATGAGAAGACTGAGGCAAACAAGGTTAATTGCCTTGCTTGGGTCACACAGCTGGTAAGTGTCTGGGGTCAGATTTCAACTAATAAAGATGTATCCTGACACCAGACCTGGCACTTTATCTGTTGTGCCACTTAGATGCTTATAATCACGTATCTACCCTCCATCGCTTTTGTACACCTTCAATCCTTCTGATTTTCAGAAACTGAATTACACAATATCATATTTCAATTTTTTTTAGAAGATACATGCTAATTGTTTAACATACCAGGAAATAAAATATGGAGTACAACTTTCTTTTTTCCATTTTCCAGAGAACAAAGATTTTTTTTGAGGCCTTGAAGAATCAGAAAAAGCAAGATATGTCTGTTCTCACATGATAGCCTTCACAACACTCCACCATCCTAAAAATCAGCATGTATTTATAACTTGTTTTAATTTTTTTTAGAAAGAGAGCTACAGGAGTAAGAAAGGATAGAGAGAAAAAACCCAACAAGTTCTAATGAGAGTAATTTTTTTATTTGCAAGAAGGGTAATAAACCATTACTTTATAAATCCTTTGAGGGCAGGGACTATATTTGTTTTCATTTATATTTATAACCCCAGGACACAATGCCCAGCAGAATTATCACCTTTAGGACCTCAAAGGAGATAGAAATCAAAACGTTTTCAAGTCAGCAATATTATGAGGGTATTCGTGAATTACCACATGCTACCAATCTCCTTGGGTCCTCATGCAGACTTCTGGCTTCTTCAACCACTTTCTCCTTGTACAAGCTGAAGAGCTTTGAAACAATCTCATTTTGATTTGGTAGTTATGTTCCTTGGAAGCAATCTGGCTCATGATACCTAGACTGTGTCATCTGTTCACAAACATAAATACAAGATAAAGACCTTCACATTGTCACTTCATCCTTCTTTGAATGATGAGTAGCACCACACTGTTTTGGCATTTTCTGTGGGGACCTGTGATTTCAGTTTTTTTTTTCCTGGGAGCTGTTTTTAACTCTTTTATTCAGTGAGATTTTGAAAGGCATAGTTCACTGGGGTATAGTGAATGCAAGAAATTGTGAAATTTGATCCCTTTAGCAATCAATGAGAATACCAGTCATCATCATAGAATGATAGATTTTGAACTAGAAAACTTGGACATGATCTAGATCAACCCCTTCCTCCCAGTGCTAGACATAATTCCTGACCTCGTAGGTTCTGAATGCATGCTGGTTGGTTAGTTTGAAGATGAAGAAATTGAAGCCAGAGAAGAAGGAAAAAAAAAACAAACCTTTGAAATCCCTCACCTGAATACTCTATTTTCTCACTTCTGGGTCCTAGAGTCTTTGAGGTTGAGTTTAGTGACTGCTCTGAGATTGCCAGAATTACTGATGATCTCCTATAAAATGATTTTACACTTGTCTTTGTGGAGATTTTGCATTTGCATGTCGACTTGTCATATTCCTCTAAGACTGCAAGCTTCTTGAAGGGAAAGGCTGTTTCATTTTTGGCACTGGAGCCCAAACGTTTGTACAGAGTATGTTTGCAGAATTAAATTGAGGATAACATCCATAGTTATACAGTTAACAAAGAACAGATCTGAGATTGCCATCCAGGCTTTTGAACTCCAACTCCAGGGCTCTATAATATTCCATAAGAAAAAACAGCATTCCCCTCATCCCCAACACTTTTTACCTAATTCTAAGAAAGTTCTCACTCACTGGACTTTCTCCAATTAATTGGCCACAGGGAAAAAAGCCCCACACAAATTTTGTACAAAATGTAGATCTCCTCTGGAGGGTTTATAGAAAGATATAAGTAAGAATCCAATGGGATGAATGTCAGTACCTATGGTGAGCACATGAATATTGACAAGTTCTTGGATTTATCAAAGAATCTGAAATATAACTGACATATTGCCACTTACATCTCCTTTTTTTTCCTTGTCTGTTTTTTGGCTTATGACTGTAAGTCTTCATCTCTCAGCTAAAGGCTAACTAAGGGACTACCATTCCTGATATTTGTACTTATGGAGATAATATACTTAGAGCTACAAGAGGTCTTAGGGGTCATCTAATCCAAACCCTTTACTTTGAAGATGAGAAAAATTGAAATCAGAAAGGCTGAGTGTCTTGCCTAAAGTCACAGAGATAGTCATTGGCAGATGGAAAAGTCCAACACAGATCTTCAGACTTCAAATTCATCATTTCACCCTCTATGTTAACTTGCCTCTCAAATCCCAAGGCTGAAAATTCTCCAAGATTCAAATGAGTGATGATACCTTTAATATTAGAATTCCAGTCTCTTTGATAGGAAATGGTGTATATAGTTTCTGGTCTTATATTAGATCAAACAGGTTGACTCTTATCCTACAATAAGGCCTTTTTGCCCTGACACAAGATATAGGATTATGCAATCATTTATTTTCACATAGGTTGTTATCCTTTTGATCTGAATTATGAGGTATGAAAGAGAGGGAGACAAATTCATACATCAAATAGACACAAATGTAAACTCCCAATCTGGCATATTATATTGGATAAATTTTTGACTCTTTCATGTATCCATGCAAACCATTAGACAATGAACAAAATTTCACTCAATAATATTTATTGTATAGGCAGTAATATGTGTTTCCACCTCTACCAACAAAAGCCACCTCATTCCAGATTCTTCCACTCTCTCAAGTTTAAAACCTAAGAATCACTTCTGACTCTTTCCCCTCAAATATATATTTCACTGATTTCTTTAAATACTTACCAATTATATGTAATAAAATTTTTAACATACCTTTTTAAAATTTTGAGTTCCAACTTTGCTCCCTTCAAGGTGGAGCCAAGATAGCAGGATAGAAAGAGGGACCTGCTATTAGCTCTACCCTCTGCCCATTAAATCCCTGCAAAAAAATGACTCTAAGCAAATTCTAGAGCAGCAGAAGTCACAAAACGACAGAATGAAAGAGATTTGAAACCCAAGACAGCCTGGAAGGCCAACAGGAAAGGTATATTGCATCAGGCTCAGAGCAGAGCACTGCCCAGGTGTGGCCATGCAGGGCGCTGCAGGATAAGAACTGGATCAGGTTTCAGGGCATAGAATCACAGGCAGCAGCTGTGGTTCCCATATTTCTCAACCCACAAATGTGAAAGACAGCTTCAAAGGTCAGTGAGAAAGCTCTTTCACCTGGGTAAGAAGGTAGCAGAGTCCAGACCTAGCCCCAGGCTCAGGCAGCAGAAGTCATTGCAGGAGAGCATCCATTTTGAAGCTTTGGCCTAAAGACCCTGAGGGAATTGAGCAGTTGATGTGTATCTCAGCCTTGAGTGGCAGCTCTGGGGTGAAGAAGAGTATTGGCTTGGTGGAGCTGGTGGGAGGCTGTGGAGAGGGAATCCTACTCGCAGATCCTGGACAGAAAAGCTTGTGGTTGCTCCCAGACCAGAGTGCAGAATAAGAGAGGAGTAAACTCCTCTCCCTTGATTGTGCAACCTTGGAGGAATTGAGAAATTACAGGTTCCTAAAGTATGCCTCACACTTGACAAAGGACTCTAAAGGCAAGTAACTGGCTATGAAAATTCCTCAAAAAAGGGAAAAAAAGACTATAGAAAGTTACTTTCTTGGTAAACAGACACTTTCTTCCACACTTTCAGATGAGCAAGAACAAAATTTATCATCAAAGGAAGACATATAAGTCAAGGCTTCTGCATCCAAAACCTCCAAAATAAATTTACAATGGAAGAGCTCAATAAAGATTTTGAAAATCAAGTAAGAGAAGTGGAAGAAAAAATGGAAAGAGAAATGAGAGTGATGCAAGAAAATCATGAACAGCGTGCTAAAGGAGACCCAAAAAAGGTTTAAGAAAATCAGTCCTTTAAAAGCAGAGTAACCCAAATGGCAAAAGAAGTCCAAAAAGCCAATGAGGAGATGAATGCTTTGAAAAACAGAATTAGCCAAATGGAAAAGGAGGTTCAAAAATTCACTGACAAAAATAGTTCTTTAAAAAGTAGAATAAAGCAGATAGAAGCTAATGACTCTATAAGAAAACAAAACTAAACTCAAAGAGTAAAAAAATAGAAGACAACACAAAATATCTCATTGGAAAACAACTGACAGAGGCAGAGCAAAGATGTCAGAGTAGAAAGACACACACACTCTAGGTCTTCCCCCACTGCCCATAAAATACCTGTAAAAAATACTCTCAACAATTTCTAGAGCAACAGAAGCCACAGAATGATGGAGTGGAGGAGATTTCCAGCCCAAGGTGACCTGAAAGGCTGACAGGAAAGATCTATCTCACCAGACACAGAGCAGACCACAGTCTTGCCTTGCCCATGCCACTTCAGGAGGAACAGATCCAGAGCAGACCTCAGGCCCTGCTCCCAGACAACCCAAATTACAAATGACAGAGGCAGCACCAAAGGTCAGTAAGAGGACTTTTTCACCTTTGTGACAAGGAAGCAGGGCCCTCCCAGGACCTAGGCAGCAGTGAGGTTGTGGTGACCAGGGCAGGCATTGTTGGAGCCTCAGAATAAGGACCCTGGGGGAATTGAGCAGCTGATCTTAATCTCAGCTGTGAGCCCGGACAGGGAGTAAATTCCTCTCCCTGGACTAGGCCACCTTGAAGGAACTGAGAACTTACAGGTACCCAGAGTATACCCTACTCTTGATAAAGGACCCAAAAGTCAAGTAACTAGTTGGAAAAATGCCCCAAAAGGGTAAAAAGAATTAGGCTATAGAAGGTTACTTTCTTGGTGAACAAGTATTCTCTCCCATCATTTCTGATGAGGAAGAACAATGTTTACCATTAGGGTAAGACATAAAAGTCAAGGCTTCTGGATCTAAAACCTCAAAAATAAACATGCAATAGTCCCAGGCTATGGAAGAGCTCAAAAAGGACTTTGAAAATCAAGTAAGAGAGGTAGAGGAAAAACTGGGAAGAGAAATGAGATCGATGGAAGGAAATCATGAAAAGCGAGTCAATACCTTGCTAAAGGAGACCCAAAAATGCTGAAGAAAATAACACCTTTTAAAAATAGGCTATCTCAATTGGCAAAAGAGGTCCAAAAAGCCAATGAGAAGAAGAATGCTTCAAAAATCAAAGTTAGCCAAATGGAAAAGGAGGTTCAAAAGCTCATTGAAGAAAAGAGTTATTTAAAAACTAGAATGGAACAGATGGAAGCTAATGACTTTATGAGAAAGCCAGAATTTACAAAACAAAACCAAAAGAATGGAAAAGTGGAAGACAATGTGAAATATCTCACTGGAAAAAAGAACTGACTTGGAGAATAGATCCAGGGGAGACAATTTAAAAATTATGGGGCTACCTGAAAGCCATGATGAAAAAAAATTGCCTAGCCATCTTCTTTCGTGAAATTATCAAGGAAAATTGTCCTGGTATTCTTGAACCAGAGGGTAAAATAAATATTGAAGGAATCCACTGATCACCTCCTGAAGGAGATCCCAAAAGAAAAACTAGGAAAATTGTAGCCAGATTCCAGAGTTCCCAGGTCAAGGAGAAAATATTGCAAGCAGCCAGAAAGAAACAATTCAAGTATCGTAGAAATACAATCAGGATAATCTAAGATCTAGTAGCTTCTACATTACGGGATTGAAGGTCTTAGAATATCATATCCCAGAAGTCACAAGTACTAGAATTAAAACCAAGAATCACTTACCCAGTAAAACTGAGCCTAATACTTTAAGGGAAAAAATGACCATTCAATGAAACAAGACTTTCAAGCATTTCTAATGAAAATACCAGAGTTGAACAGAAAATTTGACTTTCAACCACAAGAATCATGAGAAGCATGAAAAGGTAAACAGGAAAGATATCATAAGGGACTTACTATAGTACAACTGTTTACATTCTTACACGGAAAGATAATATTTGTAATTCTTGCAACTTTTCTAAGTATTTGAATAGTTGTATGGATTATATACATATAGACAGAGGGCACAGGGTGAGCTGAATAGGAAGGGATGATATCTAAAAAATAAAATTCAATGGTGAAAGAGGAATACATTGGGAGGAGAAAGGAAGAAATGGAATGGGACAAATTGTCTCTCATAAAAGAAGCAAGTAAAATCTTTTTCAATGGAGGGTATAAGGTAGAAGGGAGAGAGAAAAGGTGAAGCTTACTCATCACATTTGACTTAAGGAGGGAATAACATGGACACTCAATTTGTTATGAAAATCTATCTTACACTACAGGAAAGTAGGAGAGAAGGGGAGAAGTGGGATGTAGGCTGCATGATAGAAGGCAGGGCAAATGGGAGAAAAGAGTAATTAGAAGTAAACACTTTTTGGTGAGCGACAACATCAATGGAGAGAAGAGAATAAATGGGGGAGGGGACAGGACAGGACAGGATGGAGGGAAATATAGTTAGTCTTTCACAATATGACTATTATGGAAATCTTTTGCAGAATTATACATGTATAGTCTATTGAATTGCTTGCCTTCACTGGGGATGTGTGAGTAGGGAAAGAAGTTGGAATTCAAAGTTTTAATAACAAATGTTGAGAATTGTTTTTGCATGCAACTGGGAAATAAGAAATACACGTTATAGGGTTCTTGCCCTACAAGAAAAGAGAGAAGATGGGGATAGGGAAGGAAGGGGTGTGATATAAGGGAGGGTAGATTGGGGAAGGAGATTCAAAATGCATGGCGTCTTGGGGTAGAGAGAGGGTAGGGATGCGGAGAAAATTTGGAACTCAAAATCTTGTGGAAATAAATGTTGAAAAGTAAAATAAATAAATTTTAAAAATTTTGTTCCCTTCTCACACCCTTCTCCCTGAGAAGTAAAGCAATTTGATGTCATGGAAAACATACTTCCATATTAGTCAAGTTACAAAAGAAGATGCCGAAAAAAAAAAAAACAAATCAAAAACAAAAACAAAAACAAACCTCAAGAGAAAATAAAGTTGTAAAAACGTTTACTTTGGCCTTCCTCGGCCTGTGGCTCTGTCAGCATCGCCAGTGGTAAGATGGCGGCTCCAGGGACCCTCACAGCATTGCGAGTGGAGAGGTTCCTGGGACTGGTGCTGAGCACCTGCTGCTTGCTGCGTGTCAGGGTGGCCAGAAATGAAGCTGCGGTGATTTCTGGAAAGAAGCTGGTCTAGCAGATCAAGCAGGAGTGTAGGCAGAAAGTGAAGCAGTAGGTTGCCTTAGGTAGCAAAAGGCCCCACCTGAATGTAGTCCTGGTGGGAGAAAACCCGGCAAGTCACTCCTATGTCTTGAACAAGACCAAGGCTGCTGCAGATGTGGGAATCAGCAGTGAAACAATTTTGAAACCTTCCTCCATTTCAGAGGAAGAGCTGCTGGATTTAACCAGCAAACTCAATGATGATAACGATGCAAATGGCCTCCCAGTTCAGCTCCCTCTTCCTGAGAACATGGATGAGAGAAAGGTCGGCAATTCTGTGGCTCCAGATAAGGATGTGTATGGCTTTCATGTGATCAACGCGGGGCGCATCTGCCTGAACCAGTACTCCATGCTCCCCGCAGGCATTCCCACATTGGGGAAGAACCTGGTGGTGGCCGGCAGTTCCAAGAATGTGGGCATGCCCATTGTAATGTTGCTACATAAGGATGACAGACATGAACTGCCCAGAGAGGATGCCACTGTGACAGTCTCTCACCATTACATTCCCAAAGAGCAGCTGAAGAACCCCACAATTCTTGCAGATATTGTGGTGTCTTCTGCAGTTATCCCTAATCTGATCACAGCAGACATGATCAAGGAAGAGACTGCTGCCATTGATTTGGGGATAAATCAGGTTCATGATCTTATCACAGCCAAGCCCAAACTAGTTGGAGACATGAATTTTGAAGAAGTCAAGAAGAAAGCCAGACACTGGTCCCTGGGTGTGTGGATTCCATGACAGTTGCCATGCTGATGAAGAATACCATCATTGCCGCAAAGAAGCTGTTGGAGTCTGAGAAGAGAAGTGAAGGCCAAACAGTTTTCAGCAGCCACCTCTTAATGGAAGTCTATTAAAAAAAGAAAAACACAAAAAACATTCCAAATAATTAAAAAAAGAAGCAAAACAGGCCAATATAAATGCAATATTTTGATTTATTCTACTGAGATAACTTTCTGATCTTTGTTTGCAGTCAGGCTATTTATTGAAAGTGTTAGTGTAGACAGCTGTGTGTGCTCAGAGACCCTTGTCACCACTGCTGAGATGGCTGCTGGGTGGTCCTGGCTTTTGCAGCCCTGCCCAGAGAAAACTGAACTGAGGCCATTGATGTTAAAATACGTGAAACATAGGCCCCCATATCGCATAGAACCACAAGAGACTCAGTGAGCCAGTGAGTCAGAGGAACTGCATTGTTGTGGTGACTTGATACAATCAGGTTGGTTTATGATATTATCCTCTGGAACCTCCTCTGTGATCCCCTGAAGTAAGCCTAGAGGTTACAGTCTCAACTTCCTAGACTCAGTAGTTCAGAGGAAGGAGAAAGTGAGTCCACCATGTAATCTGGAACACTTTACCCGGGCCCTCCACATATCAAGAAATAGTAGTCTGCTTGTTCCCATAAGTACACACCCACAGCTGTTGAAGGCTGTAGCAAAGGTGGGTACTCTTTTAGACCAGAGCTCCTTTGTGGAGTGGGGGTGGTGGGGCAGGATGAGCCTCAGAAGCATCCCTGGGGCTGGTAAACAGGAAATGACTATTGTGAAAACAGGCCCTACTCATCCTCTTCCATGTGGGGTGTGGGGAGTTTGTGTCCTGAAATTTACTACAAAGGAAATTCATGTTTGACTTCAAGGTTCAAATCCTACACATTGACTGTAACAGAAAGAACCCTGACCTCAAAGCAGCTTTGACTGGGGGACATTCTGTGCTCTGGGGTCTGCTAGGAGTTTGTTTTGGTTACATCCCCCCTCAGACATAGCCTGTACTTCCCAGAGCATCTAGCACTCTCCTAATAACCAAAGAGTTTGCAGTGGCTGCTGCTTCTTTCCACTTAGGTCCCCGTTGCCTTTCCTGAAAATCTTTGAAAGCTTGAAGTGCTTACTGATTTACCTAACCAGATTTTTGATTAAAGCAGTTTTTTTAAGAAATTAAAAAAGGTTTTGCTTTGGTCTGGATTCAGAATTCATCAACTCTCACTCTCTCTCTCTCTGAAGATGGATAGCGTATTTCATCATAGATCCTTTGCACCTGTTTTTGGTCATTGTCTTAATTAGAGTAGCTAAGTCATTCCAAGTTGGTTGTCTTTACAATACTTTTGTTACAGTGTGCCATATTCTCCTGATTCTACTCACTTCACTTTCCATTGGTTCATATGAATCTTCCCAGGTTTTTTTTTTATCTGAAATTATCCTTCTCATTAATTCTTATAACATAATATTATTCCGTCACAAGTATATACTTGTTCAGCTATTATCAGATTTATGGGCATTCCTTCAACTTCTAATTCTTTGCCCCCTCAGAAAGAGCTATTATAAATATTTTTGAACAAACAGATTTTTACCCCTTTTCTTTCATCTTTTTGGGAAAGATATGTAATAGTGGTATTACTGGATCAAAAAGTATGCACTGTTTGATAACCCTTTGGACACAATTCCAAATTGTTCTCCAAAGTAGTTAGACTAGTTCACATGTCCACCAATACTAGATTAATGTCCACATTTGTCCACATCAGCTCCACTTTTTGTCATTTTCCTTTTCTGTTATGTTACCCAATCTTGTAAGTGAAACATGATATCTCCAAGTGATTTTAATTTGCATTTTTCCACTCATTAATGATTTAGAACATTTTATATGGCTATTAATAGCTTTGGTTTCTTCTTCTGTAAATGGTTTATTCTTTTTTTTTTTTTTTGATGATGTGTGGCCAGTTGAGGAATGGCTCTTATTTATTTCAGGTTTTTTATTTATATATTACGTTTATACATTATATTTTATATATTATTATATTTTATATTTATTTCATATATTATTTTGATTTCTTATAGAAATGGGAAATGATGGTTTTATCAAAGGAATGCTGTAAAAATATATCCTTAGTTTTCTGTTTTACTTCTAATTTTGACTGTGTTGCTTTTGTTTGTGTGAAAGCTTTTTAATTTCATGTAATCAAACTTTTCCATTTTACTTTTCATGATCCTCTCCATCTTTTGTATGATCATAAACTCTTTTGTCCATATATCTGGCAGATACATTTTTCCATGTTCCCCTAACTTACTTATGATATTTCCCTTTATGTCTAAGCTCTTATCCAATATGACATTATCTTGGTATATATTATGAAAAGATGTTCTATATCTAGTGTCTTTTTTAAAATTTTATTTTTAATTTATTGAATAAAGCAAATATTTCCATAACAGTACAATGAAAAGATAATTGCATATGAAACTGTAAGTCTACTATGTAAAATTTGCTATTTCTTCCAAGTATATAATAAAGTGATCATGTAAATATTTTTTCTCCCCCCACCCTAGAGATGGCTATTATTAGATAAAAATAAGTGTGTGATTGTGCGTGTGCATAAAATTATTGTGTAAACACTTCTATTTATAAGTTCTTTCTCTGGATATAGATAACATAGTTCTTCATATGTCCTTTATAGTTAATTAGGGTATTTATAATGGTGGAAATGACTTATTCACAAAAGATCATTCTTAAAAAGCCATTTGACAAATAATTAAGTGTAGAAGATGAAGAAGAATAAAGAGTCACACTTTAAGGCCAGTAATAATCTAGTGTTTGATGAACTCCAAGATTCATTTGGGGCAATATCCAAAGCTTTTGGGATAAGAATTCACCATTTGCTCTTACAATATGCAACATTCTCTCTGTTCTGCTCCTTTTGCTTCCTTATTTGATGCAAGTTTTTCCATTTTTTTTCTAAAATCAGCCAGCTCATTTTTTCTTATAGCACAGCAGTATTCCATCACAATCATACACCACAACTTACTCACCCATTCCCCAATTGATGAGCATCCCTGAAATTTCCACTTCTTTGTCACCACAAACACAGCTACTACAATCATTTAGACCATAGAGGTTTTTCCCCTTTTTTTCCTAATTATTTTTGGAAATAAACCAAGTAGTAGTATTTGCTGGGTCAAAGGGTATGGATAGTTTAATAATTTGGGGGCATAATTCCAGGTTGCTCTCCAAAATGGTTTACAATCCCACTAACAATGAATTAGTGTCCCAATTTTTCCACATCCCTTCCAACATTCACCACTTTCCTCTTCCATAATTTTAGCCAATCTGATAGGCATAAAATGGTATCTCAATTTTTTTTAAATTTGCATTTCTCTAATCAGTAATGATTTAGAGCATTTTCACATGACTGTAGATTGTTTTGATCTGTTCTTTGGAAGATTGCCTGTTCATACCCTTTGTCCATTTATCAATTGGGGAATGACTCATATTCATATATTTTAAATATGACTACTTTATCTGATAAAATGTTTATAAAATTATCCCCCCCACCAATTTTCTGCTTTTTGTTTGATAATTGCTACATTTGTTTTATTTGTACAAGATATTTTTAACTTAATATAATCAAAATGATCTACTTTACACCTACCTTTCTTCTCTATCTCTTTTTGTTTATGAATTGTTTGCCTATCCTTAAATCCGATAAGTAATATGCTCTTTTTGTTTTGTTTTGTTTTGTTTTTTGGTATTTTTTTGGTATATTTGGGTCATATGTTCATTTTGACTTTATATATAGATATCTATAGATAGTTGTCTATACCCAGTTTTTACACTTCTGCTTCCCAGTACTCCCAACAATTTTTAAAAGCAAATAATCCTTATTCCAAAATCTTAAATCTTTACTCTTGTCAAAAACAAGATTATTAGGTTTATTTGTTGATATAAATTGTATATCTACCCTATTCCACTGATGGATCTTAGCCAGTACCACATACTTTGGTAACTACTGTCCTATAATATAATTTAAGTTCTAACACTGCTAAACTTACTTCATTTACATATTTTTCATTATTTCCTTTGATATTTTTCAGTTTTTTCAAATGAAATTTTATTACTATTTTTTCTAATTCAGTGAAAATGGTAATTTAATTGGGATAGCATTGAATATATAGATTAGTTTGGGTAAAATTCTAGTTTTATTGTATTGGTCCTACCTGGCCATGAACAATTAAGACTTACCCAATTAATGGAATCTTATTTTATTTGTATAGTAAAAAGTTGTTTGGTTTCTTGAATTCCTTACCTACTTAATTTTTTTAACTTATTCTTAAAATTTGTTTATTTATTTATTTTTAGATTCTGTCATTCATTTCCACAGAATGTTGAATTCCAATTTTTCTCCCTATCTCTTCCCTCCCACTGCCCCATAATGCTTTGCATTCTGATTACCCTTTCCCTCAATGTACCCTCCCTTCTATCACATCCCACCCTTCCCTTATCCCCATCTTCTCTCTTTTTTTGTGGGGAAAGATAAATTTTTATACCCCATTATCTGTGTTTTTTATTTCCTAATTGTATGCAATAATAATTCTCAACATTTGTTTCTAATATTATGAATTCCAACTTCTCTCTCTCCCTCTCTCCCTCCCAATCTTCACTGAGAAGGCAAGCAATTCAGTACAGGCTATATATGTGTCGTTTTGCAAAAGACTTCCAGAATAATCATGTTGTGTAATACTAACTATATTTCCCTCTATCCTACCCTGACCCCGCCCCTTTTTCTTTTATTGTCTCATTTGACCTTGTCTCTTCTCAAAAGTATTTACTTCTAGTTACTCTCTTCTCCCATTTGCCCTCCCTTCTATCATCCCCCTTACCCCACTTGTCCCCCTCCTCCCCTACTTTCCTGTTGTGTAAGATAGATTTTCATACCAAATTTGGTGACCATGTTATTCCCTCCTTCAGCCACATGTGAAGAGAGTAAGCTTCACTTTTCCCCTCTCATCTTCTCTCTTTTCTCCTCCATTGAACAGGATTTTTCTTTTCTCTTTTACAAGTTATATCCTTCCCTATTCCATTTTTCCCTTTCTCCTCCCAGTATTTTCCTCCCTCATTCCCTAATATTTATTTTAATATTTTTTATGGATATCACCTCTGCTGATTCAAATCAACCTGTACTCCCTGTCTCTCTCTCTCTCTCTCTCTCTCTCTCTCTCTCTCTCTCTCTCTCTCTCTCTCTCTCCATATATATATGTGTGTGTGTGTGTGTGTGTGTGTGTGTATGCAATCCCTCAACCTACCCAAATACTGAGAAAAGTGTCAAGAGTTACAAATTTTGTTTTTTCATGTAGGAATGTAAACAGTTTTTCTTTAGAACGTGTTTTATGATCTCTCTTTCCTGTTTTCCTTTTCATGCTTCTCTTGATTCTTGTGTTTGAAAGTTAAATTTTCTCTTCAGTTCTGGTTTTTTCATCATGAATGCTTGAAAGTCCTCTATATCACTGAATGACCATTTATTCTCTTGAAGTATTATACTCACTTTTGCTGGGTAGGTGATTCTTGGTTCTGGAATATCCTATTCCAAGCCCTTTGATCCCTTAATGTAGAAGCTGCCAGATCCTGTGTTATCCTGATTGTATTTCCACAATACTCAAATTGTTTCTTTCTAGCTGCTTGCAACATTTTCTCCTTGACCTGGAAACTCTGAAATTTGGCCACAATATTCCTAGGAGTTCCTCTTTTCTGGTCTCTTTCAGGAAGTGATCAGTGAGTTCTTTCAATGTTTATTTTGCCCTCTGGTTCTAGAATATCAGGGCAATTTTCCTTGAAAATTTCATGGAAGATTATATCTAGGCCCTTTTTTTGATCATGGCTTTCAGGTAGTTCTATAATTTTTAAATTGTCTCTCCTGCATCTATTTTCTAGGTCGGTTGGTTTTCCTATGAGATGTTTCACATTATCTTCTATTTTTTCAAACTTTTGGTTTTGTTTCCAAGTGCCTAGTTTATCTCATAGTCACTAATTTCCATGAACTTGATTATTTCTTTTATAGAACTATTTTGTTCAGTGAGCTTTTGAACCTTGTTTTCCATTTGGCTAATTCTGCTTTTTAAAGCCTCTTTCTCCTCATTGGCTTTTGGGACCTTTTCCCAATTGAGTTAATATGTTTTTAAAGGTGTTATTTTCCTCAGCATTTTTTTTTGATTCTCCTTTAGCAGGCTGCTGACATGCTTTTCAACCTCTTCTGCGGTCTGAGTCCAATACATATTCATTTTGGCGGTACTACAGGCAGAGGCTTTGGCTTCCTCTGACAGTATGCCTTGTTCTTCCTCATCTGAAAGGATGGAAGGAGACCCCTGTTCACCAAGAAAGTAACCTTCTATGGTCTTATTTTTTTCCCTTTTTTGGGCATTTTCCCAACCAGTTACTTGACATCTGAATCCTTTGTCAAGAGGAGAGTCCTAGTGCTTCTCTTCTCCCCAGTACAAGGCTGAGATTCAAATGAGCAGCTCAATTCCTCTGGGGTTTTGGGTGGTGGTGGAGCTGTGGCTGAGGACTGAGATTCAGATCAGCTACCCCATTTCCCCAGGGGCTTTGGGTGGGAGGGCACCACTGAGGGCTGAGGCTCAAATCACTTACTCAATTCCCCTAGAGACTTTAAGCTAATATGCCTGGACAATGGGCCCAGTCTGCTTCCTTAGCCACTGTATCTGCCTGCCTCCACCTACAGCCTCCATGTGGAGCTAGTGCTGTGGGAACCCTTTTAGCCTCTCACCCAGCTGGGAAAGCCCTCCCATACTGACCTTTAGAGCTTGCTTTTTGCTTGTGGGTTGAGGGATCTGGGATCCTCCCTGCAGGGAATTCTGCCCCAGAGGTCTGTTCAGGTCCTGTTCCTCCCACTTCTGGGAAGCCAGGGCTGGGCTCTGCTCTTCTCAGCATCCCGTGAGATAGACCTTTCCTGTTGGCCTTCCGGGTTGCCCTTGGCTGGAAACCTCTTTTACTCTGTTGTTTTGTGACTTCTGGTGCTCTAGAATTTGTTGAGAGTCTTTTTTTACGTGTATTTTGTGGGTTGTGTGGGAAGCGCTAGAGTATATGTGTCTTTCTACTCTGTCATCTTGACTCCACCCTAAAAAGTTTTTTTTAAATCATTTTGTTTATATAGTTTCGGGCTTTCTTTTGGCCTGTGTTGTCCCAGGTATTTGATACTATCTAAAGTCATTGTTTTTTTTTTTTTTTTTTTTTACTCTCTCTTCTTGCAGAGTTTTGTTCGTGACATATAGGAATGCTGATGATTTATGTGAATTTACTTTATATCCTGCTACTTTGCTAAAATTATTAGCTGACATAATATATAATTATATAACTTTTTAGTTGAGTCTTTGGGATTTTCCAAGTTTTTCATCATATTGTCTATAAAAAGTGATATTTTTTATTACCTCATTACCTATTCTGACTCCTTCTACTTCTTTTTATTCTCTTATTACTATTGCTAGGATTTCCTGTACAATACTGAATAATATTGATGAAAGTGGGCATACTTGTTTCACAGCTGATCTTACTGGGAAGACTTCTATTTTATCCCCATTATAAATAGCACTTGCTGATGGTTTTAGATAAATGTTTTTTTCTGTCATTTTAAGTGAGATCCCATATATATCAATATTTTCCAGTGCCTTTAATAACACTGAGTTTCGAACTTCATCAAAAGCCTTTTCTTCAACTATTCACATAATCATCATTTTTAATTTTTTCATTATTCATATAATAATTTATGCTAGTAGTTTTCCTAATGTTAAATTATCTCTTCACTGCTGTTGTACATCCCACTTGAACATAATGTATAATCTTTGCAATATATTGGTGTAATCTTTTAGCTAGAATTTTATTTAGAATTATTGTATTCATATTCATTAAGGAAATCAGTCTATAATTTTCTTCTTCTATTTATACTCTTCTGGATTTAGGTATCAGTATCATGTTTGTTTAATAGAAGAAATTTGGTAGGATTTCTTCTGTACCTATTATAACAAATAATTTATTTAATGTTGGAAATAACTGATCTTTAAATGTTTGATAGAATTCACTAATAAATGTATTTGGTCTTGTTGCTTGTCTCTTAGGAAGCTCATTTACGACCAGTTCCATTTCTTTTTTCTAAAATGGGTCTATTTAGATATCCTATTTCCTCTTCTGATAATTTAAGCAATTTATATTTTTATAACTACTCTTTCATTTCACTTCAGTTGTTAAATTTATTGGTATGTAATTGACCAAAATAACTTCTTGTAATTGTTTAAAATTCACCTTTGCTAGTGGTATATTTACACTTCATTTTGGTATGAGTGATTTGGTTTTATATATCTAGTTTCTTTCAAACTGCTTTCAAGTTTTCCCAGGAATTTTTCTCAAATGGTGAATTCGTATTCCAAATGCTTTGGATATTGCCCCAAATGGATCTCGGAGTTCATCAAACACTAGATTACTATTGGTATTCACCTTTGACTCTTTATTCTCCTTCATCTTCTACATTTAATTATTTGTCAAATACTACACATCTTCCCTCCAATAAACTTTTAATGCTGACCCTCTCCTGTTCACAACTACTGGAATCCCCAAAAATTTCAGGTTTTTACCATTTCATGGAATATCAGAACTTGAGATTTAGAAATCTAGTCCAACCCATATACAGAAGAGTTCCCACAAAAATTTGCCCAAATTTTCCTCCATCCTCTGCTTGAAGACAGAAAAAATGAGGAATACATGCACCATTATAGACATCATGTATCAATTACAAAATGTAGTTGAGTTTTAGTTACTTTTAGACACGAACCATAAACTTGCCTCTTTTTAGTGTCTATTTATTGCTCACCATCTTACTTCTTGAGATCCAGGAGAAGACTAATACTTCTTGCACATGACAGTCCTTCAACTCTCTCTGTCACAGATAGCTAGAGATTTCTCTTCTCCAGTTCAAATATTTCTTGTTCCTTCCATTCATTTTCATAAGGCATGACTCAAGGCCATTCACAATCCTGATCACCATTTTCTGGATGCCATCTGTCCTCTAAATACTCATCTTAACCTATGGCACTCAGAGTAGAAGACAAACCTCCAGATATATCAGAGAAGGGAAGAGTACAGAAGGACGCTCACTTCCATATTCCTGAAAACTGTCCTTGTATTAATGCATCTTAACCTAGTGATTCAGGAAGGGAGAAGAGTATTGATATTTGATTTCTGTAAGCGATTTTTGAACAAATAGGTCTTTTTCCCTTTTCTTTGATCTCTTTAGGATACAGATCTTGCAGGTGTATTATTGGGTCAAAGAGTATACACTGCTTTATACACCTTTTGGATCTAGTTTCATACTTTTTTTCTATTTATTTTAATAAAAGTGAAAATATATGAAATGCAGATAAAAAGGGAGAATCATATTTTGTACTCATATTTATATTTCCTCTATTCTTTAAATATAAAAACACAGAATAAATAGCAACACCAAAACAGTTGAATCTTATTTTGAAATTGTCATAACTGACTTTGACATCAAAGAAGAGGTACATGAAGAATAGCTCACCACCAAACTTAAACTAGATATATGATCGAAATTTATAAGTCACACCATTAAAAACAGGGAAAAGGGGAGACTGTATCAGATATATGTATATATATATGTATATATCTGATATATATATATCAGATATATGTATATATATATGTACATATCTGATATATATATATATATACATATATATATATATATATATCAGATATGTATGTATATATATGAACAGGAACCTATTACCATGACTACCATGACTTACAAGAAATTTTAAATAATAGAATAATTACTTCTTAAAAAAGGGAAAAACAATTTTCCATAACTAAAAACAATGCATCTGTAATGAATATGTAAAAATAAAACTGAAGAAAATATTTGCATAAGTAATTTTTGAGAAAAGACACTCCAAATCTGTAAGAAGTTTACAGAAATCAAAAATCAAATACTATTCTTCCTTCCTGAATCTCTGAATTTCAGATATGGAAAGATACTTAAAGGCCATCTAGTCTAAAGACTAAATGAACAAAATTACCCTTTACAAACTGCTGCAGAAACAAAATATTGACTTTCTAGTTGTTCATTACAGACTTATAATGATACATATCATTACAAATTATAAACAGAAGGCAGCTTTCAAGAAAAGAATTACAAATGAACAGTGATGACTTCCTGGGCTCGGGGGCATGTGCCCATTATCCCAGTTACCAGGGAGCCCAAGCTGATGCATCTACCACCTTGAGAGTTCTGAGCTTGAGTGAGCTATGAAATGGGGTCCTCATTAATTCCAGCATCAGTATGGTGATTCCTCTCTGAGCTCTGACTTTATATATTTCTACATCATGACCTAGTTTTCTTCTCATCTGGAAACTTCTATACCACCTGGCATCTTCTCCCCTTGCAACATATCTCATCCATTTCAGTGCACTTATCTCACTGGCAAGGTCCTTCTATATGGTGCCAGGGAAGCCATACTTCACTCTTCTTTCAGCACCACTTTTGACTTCAAATTCTCCCACCATGCACCATGTGGGTACATTTTCTCCTCTCCCCTTTATAGCTTATTTTAATTTATTGTCCTTCTTCATTAGAATGTAAGCTTCTTGAAGACAGAGACTTTCTTACTTTTTTTATTGTATGAGTATTCCCAGTACTAAGCACAATGTCTGTCATAGTAATTGCTTAATAAACACTTGTTATGGGAGGGAGAGTCAAGATGGCAGAGTAGAAGCAGAGACTTGCTAGCACTCTTCCCCAAAGTCCAGTCAAATACCTGTAAAAATGACTAAACAAATTCTGGAGTTGCAGAACTCACAGAATGACAGAGTGATGAAAATCTCCAGCCCAACCCGTGAAGTCAGAAAGTATCTTTCCTGCTACTCTGGGAGCAGAGCATGATCTAGCATGGGCCACACCAGCACAAATGTGATCTGAGCAGGTTTTGAGGGGACTGAATCTCAGGCAACTGTGGCAATTTCCAGAGTTAATAATCCCAAAATGCTAAGCACAAATTGGAAGGTCAATGGGAAAAAAAAATCTGTTGGATCTGTTGGAGAGAGTAGAATGATCCAGCTCCAGCCCCAACCCCAGGGTTGCAGAAAGAGGGGAGGATCCCACAGCAGCCACAGCAGAAGCAGAGGCAGCAGCTATTTCTGGAGTGCTAGGCCTACAGGTTGTGTGGGGATCCAGCAGCTGAGAGTAACCCCCACCTCCACTAGAAGCAGAAAAATACCTTGAAGAAGAGCTCAAAAGTCAGTAAAGTGCCTGGGGAAATGAACGAAGACCAGAAAAAGAATTAGAATATAGAATCTTACTTTGGTGACAAGGAAATCATGAAAATCAAGTCATCTGATTGCTAAAGGGGACCCAGGAATGCTGAAGAAAATAAAATACCTTAAAAATAAAATAATCCAAATGGCAAAAGGGATCCAAAAATGCAATGAGGAGAAGAATGCCTTAAAAAACAGAAACAGCCAGATGGGAAAGGAGGTCCAAAAGCTTATTGAGTAAAATAATTCCTTAAAGATCAGAATGTACTAGACAGAAGCTAATGATTATGAAAAATAGAGAAATGTGAAACAAACAAAAGGAATGGAAAAAATAGCGGACAATGTGAAATATCTCATTGGAAAGCAACTGACCTGGAAAATAAATCCAAGAGAGACCGTTTAAAAATTATTAATCTACCTGAAAGCCATGATCAAAAAAAGAGCCTAGACATCATTTTTCAAGAAATTATCAAGGAAAATTGCCCTGCTTTTCTAGAACCAGAGAGTAAAATAGATATTGAAAGCATCTTGTGAAAGAGATCCCAAAAGGAAAACTCCTAGGAATATTGTAGCCAAATTTCAGAGCTTCCAGGTCAAGAAGAAAATATTGCAAGTAACCAGAAAGAAACAATTCAAGTATTATGGAAACCCAATCAGGATAACACAAGCTCTAGCAGCTTCTTCATTAAGGTATTGAAGGGCTTGGAATATGATATTCCAGATTTCAAAGGAGCTAGGACTAAAACCAAAAATCACCAGGAAAGAGACATCATAAGTCACTTACTAAATTTGAATTGTTTACATTTCTACTTTGAAAGATAATATTTGTAACTCTTGAGATTTCTCAGTATTAGGGCAGTTGGAGGGATTATATACATATAGACAGAGGGTACAAGGTGAGTTAAATATGAAGGGATGATATATAAAAACACAAAATTAAGGGATAAGAGAGGAATATATTGGGAGGAGAAAGGGAGAAATAGAATGGATTAAATTACCTCTCACATTAAAGAACAAAGAAAAAGCTTTTTCAATGAAGGGGAGATGAGAGGGAAAGAGTGAACCTTACTCTTATGGGTTTGGCTTAAGGAGGGAATAACATGCACACTCAATTTAGTATGAAAATTTATCTTACACTACAGGAAAGTAGGGGAAATGAGAAAATGGAGGTGTGGGTGTGATAGAAGGGAGGGAAAATGGGAGGAAGGGGCAATTAGAAGTAAACACTTTTGAGGAGGGACAGGGTCAAAAGAGAAAATAAAATAAAGAGGAGGCAGGATAGAAGAAAGGAAAATGTAGTTAGTCTTTCACATCATGACTGTTATGGAAGTGTTTTGCATCATGACACATGTATAATCAATATCAAATTGCTCAACTTCTCAGTGGGGATTTGTGGGTTGAGAGGAAGGGAGAAAAGCTGGAACTCAAAGTTTTGAAAAATGAATGTTGAAAATTATTTTTGCATGTAATTCAGAAATAAGATATATAGGCAATGGGATATAGAAATCTATCTTGCCCTATAAGAAAAGAGAGGGGAAGTGGATGAAAGAAGGGAGAGGTGTGATAGAAAGGAGGCCAGATTGGGAAGGGGTAATCAAACTGCACAATACCTTGGAGTGGGTGGAGGGGAGAGATGGGCAGAAAATTTAGAACTCAAATTCTTATAGAAATGAATGTTGAAAATAAGATTAGGGGCGGGGACAAGATGGCGGAGTGAAAGCAATGACTCACCTAAGCTCCTGGAAAAACTCCTCTGGATATCTCTGGGGGTAGAGTCTGACCAGACTTTGAAGGTGTAAAATCCAGTGGGTGACTGACTTTGACGGATTCGGAGCCCAGGCTGGACCAGAGGGTCCACGGGAGGGATCTGTTCCGCGGGGGTAAGACCCCGGCGCACAGCGCAGCGTGGTCTGCGTGGCAGGGTGGAGGGGACCAGAGGAGCCCGAGAGTGGCGGGCGAGACCAGCGGAGCAGGAGATAAGCCAGGCCAAGCCGGTGAGAGCCGCTGAGTGCCAGACATCACCGCAGCAGCCCTTGAAATATTCAGCCTGAAGATGGACTTCGGTGGGTCACTACTTGAACTTCCAGGAACTGGGATGGCAGAGTGATCAGTAAGTGCTCTCTCCTCCCCCCTGATGACCGTGAGGGAACCATAAAATTCTTCCCCAGATTAATCCTGGATCAGCGGGAACAGCAGAAGGGGGCAAATAGTCTCATAACACCAGAGGCTAGGAAAATAGCAAAGGGGGATTCTTCCTACTGTGGTGGAGGCGATCTGGAGGGACAGACGACCCAGGGCAGAGAAAATTCGCACTGAGACCCAGGCAAGCCTCAGAGCCAGGAGACGAGCCCCAGGAGGGGCGGGAACACGCGTTAGCTTCTAGGCGTGCCCCAGCCCTCCAGGGGAAAAGGGAAGACAATAGGGAAGCTGGGATTACCATCCCTTGACCTTGCCTTTGCCTCAAGTCAGCTGAGGAGATAGCCTGAGACCAGACCACACCTCCCACACACCTAACAAGCTAACCCCAGGGTTGATCTGGGAAACAAAAAACAAAAGCCTGCTTTTAGCCCAGACACACATCAGCTCAACTTAAAGATCTGTACCTTCTGACTGAAAGAACCAAAAGCTACAACACTCAGCCAACATCATGAATCGGAAAAAGCAGACGAAAAGTGAAAAAACCATAGAATCTTTCTATGGGGATAAGGACCAAAACACAAACACCAAAGAGGTTAGGGCTGAGACTGTACTTCCATCTGAAACCTCAGATGGGACTATGAATTTCTCGCAAGCACAACTAGATTACCTGGAACGTCTGAAGAAGGATATAAAAGAAAAACTGGCCAATGATTTTAAAACTATAAAAAAAGAATTCACTGATGAGAACATCACCCTGAAAAAAGAAAATTGAAGAAATGGAAAAGGAAGTTCAAAAATTAACTGGAGAGAATAATTCCCTAAAAGGAAGAGCTAATCAAATGGAAAAGGAAACCCAAAACCTAAATGGGAAAATTGATCAGATGGAAAAGGAAACCCAAAACCTAACTGGGAAAATTGGTCGATTGGAAAAAGAAGTACAAAAATTAAATGGAGAAAATAGCTCCCTAAAGGGAAAAATTGGTCAGATGGAAAAGGAGATGGAAAAGCTAACTGAAGAAAACACTACGATGAAGATTAGAATTGGGCAAGTAGAAACTAATGACTCAATGAGGCAACAAGAATCAGTCAAACAAAATCTAAAGAATGAAAAGATAGAAGAAAATGTAAAATATTTAATTGGAAAAACAACTGACCTGGAAAATAGATCCAGGAGAGAAAATCTAAGAATTATTGGCCTGCCAGAAACCCATGATGAAGAAAAGAGTCTGGACAATATCTTCCAGGAAAACATCAAGGAAAACTGTCCAGAAGTACTAGACTCAGAGGGCAAAATAGTCATCGAAAGAATCCACCGTTCCCCTCCCGAAAGGGATGCCAAATTCAAAACCCCAAGAAATATAGTTGCCAAATTCCAGAGCTATCAAGTGAAGGAGAAAATACTACAAGCAGCCAGAAAGAAACAATTCAAATATCAAGGACACACAGTCAGGATCACATAGGACCTTGCAGCTTCTACATTAAAAGATCGAAAGAATTGGAACCCAATATTCTGTAAGGCAAAGGAGTTGGAACTTCAACCAAGGATCAACTACCCAGCAAAGTTCAGCATAACATTTCAGGCAAGGAGAAAGTCATTCAACGAAATAAGGGATTTCCAGAGCTTCCTGACCAAAACACCAGAACTCAATAGACAATTTGATCTTCAAATGCAGGTCTCCAGAGAATCATAAAAAGGTAAACAGGGGGGAAAACACAAAAACAAAAACTTGTTACTCAATTAGGGCAAACTGTTTACCTCCCTATAAGGGAAGATGATACCTGTTAATCTTGAGAACTGTGCAGCTATTATGATAAAAGGGATATATGTAGAGGGAACGGGCATAAAGTAAATGATGTCATGTCAAAAATATGATTTAAGTATGAGAAGGGAATGCAATAGGAGGTGTGGAAAGGGGGAAGCAGAAAATGGCAAATTATATCACAGGAAGAAGTACAAAACTATAGTAGAGGGAAGGAGGGGAGGGAGATGAGCATTGTTTGAGAGGTACTCTCATCTGATTTGTTCAAAGGAAGGAACAATAATCTTAAGTAGATAAGCCTAACTAGCTCTATAGGTAGTAGGAGGGGAAGGGGGAAGAAAGGGGAGGGTGGCTAAAAGGGAGGAAAGAAGCAATAAGAGTAAAGGGAACTAAAAGGGAGGGGGGTCAAAAGAAGGAGGGGAAGGCTGCAGGAGGAGGGGGAGAAAAGTGAATACTTTTGAGGAGGGGAAGGGAGACGGGAGAGCTAAAAGCACAAATGGTGGGAAAGAGGTTGGAGGGAAATACACAGATTGTAATCATAACTGTGAATGTGAATGGAATGAACTCTCCCATAAAACGGAGACGGATAGCAGAATGGATTAAAAGCCATAATCCAACAATATGCTGCTTACAAGAAACACATTTGAAACGGGGGGATACACATAGGATAAAGGTCAAAGGATGGAGCAGAATATATTGTGCTTCAGCTCATGTAAGAAAGGCAGGAGTAGCAATCCTAATCTCAGACAAAGCAAAAGCAGAAATAGATCTAATCAAAAGGGATAAGGATGGAAACTATATCCTGCTAAAAGGCACCATAGACAATGAAGCAATATCATTACTAAACATGTATGCTCCAAGTGGTATAGCATCCAGATTCTTAGAGGAGAGGTTGGGGGAGTTGAAGGAAGAAATTGATAGCAAAACTATACTAGTGGGGGACCTTAACCTCCCCCTCTCTGAACTAGATAAATCCAACCTCAAAATAAACAAGAAAGAGGTTAAGGAGGTAAATAAAACTCTGGATAAGGTAGATATGATAGATCTTTGGAGAAAATTAAATGGGAATAGAAAGGAATATACTTTTTTCTCAGCGGTACATGGAACATTTACAAAAATTGACCATGTACTAGGACATAAAAATCTCACAATCCAGTGCAGAAAGGTAGAGATAATCAGTGCATCCTTTTCAGATCATAATGCATTAAAAATTACAAGTAATAAAAGGCCATGGAAAGAGAAACCAAAAATCAATTGGAAACTACATAATCTAATTCTAAAGAAGGGTTGGGTTAAAGAAGAAATCATAGAAACAATCAACAATTTCATTCGAGAGAATGACAATAGTGAGACAACATACCAAAACTTATGGGATACTGCAAAAACAGTTCTTAGGGGAAGTTTTATATCTCTGAATGCTTACATAAATAAAATAGAGAAAGACGAGATCAATGACTTAGGCTTGCAGTTGAAAAAGCTAGAAAAAGAACAAATTGAAAATCCTCAAGTAAATACCAAATTAGAAATACTGAAAACCAAAGGAGAGATTAATAAAATTGAAATTAAGAAAACTATTGAATTAATAAATAAAACCAATAGTTGGTTTTATGAAAAAACTAATAAAATTGATAAACCTTTGGTCAATCTGATTAAAAAAAAGAAAGAAGAAAACCAAATTACTAATATTAAAAATGAAAGGGGTGAACTCACCTCCAATGAGGAGGAAATTAAAACAATAATTAGAAACTACTTTGCCCAACTTTATGCCCACAAATTCGATAATCTAAATGAGATGGATGAATATTTTAAAAAATACAAATTGCCCAGATTAACAGAAGTGGAAGTTGAATACTTAAACAACCCCATCTCAGAAAAAGAAATTGAACAAACCATCAATGAACTCCCTAGGAAAAAATCTCCAGGGCCAGATGGATTCACAAGTGAATTCTATCAAACATTTAAAGAACAGTTAATTCCAATGTTACATACACTATTCTTGAAAATTGGGGAAGAAGGAGTCCTCCCAAATTCTTTCTATGATACAAATATGGTTTTGATACCCAAACCAGGAAGAGACAAAACAGAGAAAGAAAATTATAGACCAATTTCCCTAATGAATATAGATGCAAAAATTTTAAATAAGATTCTAGCCAAACGAATACAGCATCTTATCACGAGATTAATACATTATGATCATGTAGGATTCATACCAGGACTACAGGGCTGGTTCAATATTAGGAAAACTATTAGCATTATCGATCACATCAACAACAAAGCTAACAAAAACCACATGATTATCTCAACAGATGCAGAAAAAGCTTTTGACAAAATACAACATCCATTCCTACTAAAAACATTGGAGAATGTAGGAATAAAGGGAACTTTCCATAAAATAATAAGCAGTATCTATCTAAAACCTTCAGTAAGCATTATATGCAATGGGGATAAGCTAGATGCATTCCCAATAAGATCAGGGGTGAAACAAGGTTGTCCATTATCACCACTATTATTTAATATGGTACTAGAAATGTTAGCCGTAGCAATTAGACAAGATAAAGATATCCAAGGAATTAAAATAGCCAAAGAAGAAACTAAGTTATCACTCTTTGCAGATGATATGATGATTTACCTAGAGAATCCCAGAGATTCAAGTAAAAAATTACTAGAATTAATAAACAACTTTGGCAAAGTTGCAGGGTACAAAATAAACCCACACAAATCTTCTGCATTCCTATATATTAGCAACAAAGTCCAACAGCAAGAGATAGAAAGAGAAATCCCATTTAAAGTTAGGGTAGACAGTATAAAATACTTAGGAGTCTACCTGCCAAAACAAACCCAGGGATTATATGAACACAATTACAAGACACTTTTTGCACAAATAAAGTCAGATTTAAGTAAATGGAAAAACATTAGTTGCTCATGGGTAGGCCGGGCTAATATAATGAAAATGACAATTCTACCCAAATTAATATACCTATTTAGTGCCATACCAATTAAACTATCAGACAATTACTTTCTAGAGCTGGACAAAATAATATCAAAATTCATTTGGAAAAACAAAAGGTCCAGAATATCAAAGGGACTAATGAAAAGAAATGCTTGGGAAGGTGGCCTAGCACTACCAGACCTCAAACTGTACTATAAAGCAGCAATTATCAAAACCACTTGGTATTGGCTAAGAAACAGAGAGGTAGACAAGTGGAATACACTTGGCACTCAAGATGCAGTAGGCAAGGAATATAGCAACCTTCTGTTTGATAAACCCAAGGACCCCAGCTTCTGGGATAAGAACTCATTGTTTGACAAAAATTGCTGGGAAAACTGGATAACAGTGTGGCGGAAATTAAGCATAGACCCATACCTGACACTGTACACAAGAATAAAGTCCAAATGGGTACATGATTTAGGTATAAAGATTGATACCATGAATAAACTGGAGAAGCAAGGAATAGTGTATTTATCAGATCTATGGAGAAGGGAAGAATTCTTTACTAAAGGAGAGATAGAATGCATTATGAAATGCAAAATGGATAACTTTGATTACATTAAACTGAGAAGTTTTTGCACAACCAAACCCAATGCAACCAAAATCCGGAGGGATGTAGTAAATTGGGAAAGAATTTTTACAGCTAAGCTCGGGGATAAAGGCTTCATTTCTAGAATATATAGAGAACTGATCCAAATGTATAATCATACAAGTCATTCCCCAATTGATAAATGGTCAAAGAATATGAACAGGCAATTTTCAGAGGAAGAAATTAAAGCTATCTATAATCATATGAAAAAATGCTCTAAATCACTATTGATTAGAGAGATGCAAATCAAAACAACTCTGAGGTACCACATCACACCTATAAGATTTGCAAACATGACAGAACAAGAAAATGATAAATGCTGGAGAGGATGTGAGAGAGTTGGAACACTAATTCATTGTTGGTGGAGCTGCGAGCACATCCAACCATTCTGGAGAGCAATTTGGAACTATGCCCAAAGGGCTACAAAAATGTGCATACCCTTTGACCCAGCAATATCGCTACTAGGACTATATCCCCAAGAGATCATAAAAATGGGAAAGGGTCCCACATGTACAAAAATATTTATAGCAGCACTCTATGTAGTTGCCAAAAACTGGAAGTCAAGGGGATGTCCATCAATTGGGGAATGGCTGAATAAATTATGGTATATTAATGTAATGGAGTACTATTGTGCCATAAGAAATGATGAACAAGAAGACTTCAGAGAGGCCTGGAAGGACTTATATGACCTGATGCTGAGTGAAAGGAGCAGAACCAGGAGAACTTTATGCACAGCAACAACCACAGTGTGTGAGAGTTTTTTCTGGTAGACTTAGATTTGTGTAATAACACAAGAACTTCTTACCAAAAAAAAAAAAATCCCAATGGAGGATCTCAAGGCAAAATGCCTGCCACACTCAGAGAGAGAAATATGGAAGTCACTCACATATTGTAGCAGATCATGTTTGTGTATGTGTATGTGTTTGTGTATCATGATCTGATTTGTTATACGATTTCTTTCATTTATCTTAGTCTGACTACATAGCATGACTATAGTGAAAATATACTCAATAGGAAAGTATATGTAGAATCTATACAGAATTGTATGCAGTCGTGGGGAGGGAGGGGGGGAGTGGGGGGTAGGTGGGGGGGATAAAATCACAATTGTATGGCAGTGATTGTTAAACATTACAAAATAAAAAAAAAAAAAGAAAATAAGATTAATTAATTAATTAAAAAATAGACACTTGTTGCCTGACTGCTTATCTGGGACTCAGAAAAGTCAAGGGCCTTATCCAACACTGCCTAATGTAACTTCTGGAATTTGGACCTAATGTCAATCAATTGATAGCTGTTATTACCATTATTATTAATAACTTTCATAAAAGGAAAAAATAACAAAAGATTGACAAGCTAAAAATCAGCCTGACAACTGTATCTCCTGATTTTTCAGGCTGTCAATCACGATTTCTCTTTTTGACTTCACAAAGGATATTATCTCTAATAGTCATAAAAGAAGCACATGACTGCTTTCACATATTTTGCATAGATCTCTGAGGTGCTTTAGATACTTAACTTATTTATTTAAATGAATTTAATCCCCGTAACCTCCCTGTGAGGTAAAACAGGATAAGAAGCCTAAGATTTATGACAGGGCTGAGGGCAATTAAGAATTAATTTGAAAATTAAAAAAAAATTCCAATACTCCACAGATGTGGGGCTATTTCTCAAGTCATGAATCTAACTGTTAGATGTCTGAGGTGTGAGGGTGGAGTTCAGATCACTTTGAATATTGGGAAACTTCTGATAGCAGTTGAACAGTTATTTTCTTCCTCTATTTGCAAAAGTGCTTATGTAAATCCTTCCACACCGAGAATAGAACTGTTTACTTCCCTCCTGGGAGGAAGCTGATTTCACAGGATCTGAGAGTACTAAATACATTATAGATTCAGTATCCAAATGGCACCCTAAGGTCTAGAAGGAGTCAATGTGCTCATATTCTGGAGTGCCCTCTCAAATTGGTTCACAGAGGAGTAAACTCACTGGTCAGGACTCCATTGAAACTCAGGCTACATTTGGATAGATCTAATGTGAGAGGCTATGGAGGTGATAATTCCAATGTACTCTGTTTTGCTCAAAACAAAGCTAGAATGTTGAGGAGATTTTTGACAGTCACACTTCAGTGATGATTTTGGCTAGCTGTATGTGGTCTAGAGGAAAGCAATGAGATTTGTGATAGATTTTGACCTTAAAATTAATGAACTTTAGATGAAAAAATTTGGTGCATTTACCCTAGAACAGAGAAGACAAAGGTGTTGGGACATATGATAGTTGTTTTAAAAATATCTAACAGGTTATTATTAGAAAGATTAGGAGTGTTCTACTTGACCCTTGGAAAAACAATGTTAATTTAAACAAAATTAATTTAAGAATTAATGTAAGGTTTAATAAATGCTAGAGTAAGAAAAATGCTCCTAACAATGGCAGCCCTTCTGAAATAGGATTGAGACTTCCCTTCCCTAACAGAATTTTAACAAAATACAACCTAGAGAGATAGCTGCTCAGGTATAAGTTGGACTAGAGGGACCTTCCAACACTTGAATTTTTGTGATCCTGGAATTATTTTTAACCCTGTGGTAGAACTAGCTAGAATTCTAACATCTTTCAAGTTCTATGTCTAATTTAGAGACTTATATGTTGCTCTTTCATTGAACTCAAGAAATTTCTTTTTTAATCTGCCATTTCAACCTTGATAAAGATAGGGTTGACTGGACAGTGTTAATGAGAACTGGTTTCTTTTGCAGCTACATAGCTTTCAGAGTAGCGTGATAAGAAGAGGGTAGGGTACTGATGTCATTGCTTGTATAAACTAAATGCTTAGCCAGTACAAGAGAACATAGTGGTTTGGCATGGCATGGGTGGGGGAGAAGGGGCTGTAATTACTTGCAGGTACTCTAAGAACTGTTATGTGGAGGAAGGATTGACCTTTTTCTGTTTAGCCCTGGAGAGTATGCCAAGCAGCAGTGAAGGGATGGAAATTTTGTAGAGAGGTAGATTTAAGATTAACTAAAGGAAATCTTTCCTAAATATTAGCAGAATTGGATAATGGATTGGCTAATTTTAATACTTAACATTAATATAGATCTTTAAGATTTGCAAGGCTCTTTACTTTCTTGATATGATCAAGAGACACTGACCTCTGTAATGATTTTCATAACGTACTCTATCTCCTAACTTCTTGCATTTTCATTGTTTTTCCTCGGTTGCTTGGAATTCTTTACCTACTCTCCTATGCTTCCTAGCTCCTCTGATTTCCTTTCAATCTGAGCTGAAAACTTACCTTCCATTAGGAACCTTTCCTTTTCCTCTTTAATGTGAATACCTTCCCTTTGAGATTACCATAAATTTCTTGTTTGTACACAAATGTTTAGCTGTCTCCTCCAATTAGACTCTGTGGGAGCTCCTTTAGAACAGAGCTGTCTTTTACTTTTCTTTGCATTCTCAGTGCTTACCAAAATACCTGGCACAAATAGGCACTTAATAAATGCTTGTTTACTGGATATGACTTCTTAAAGTCGATGTTTATGGAGCCAGCAACCAGCACTGTGTTTGAAACATGCTTAAAGCTGAATACTTCTTCAGTGGATAGATAGATAGATGGATGGATGGATGGATGGATGGATGGATGGATGGATGGATGGGTGACTAGATGGAAGAATTACAGTATTTGATGTGGGTCAGACTGCATGTCATTCCTTTGAGAATCAGTAGAGCTATATTTAGCAAGGATAACAACTACTGACCAAAATTTTGGTCAAAAGAGGAAAATCTTTCAGATATCATGCCCTGCAACTAAGACACTGAGTACATATGTAATACATATCAAATTGTTTACTTTCTCAAGGAGAGGAGAGGAGGAAGGGAGAAAATGTGAAACTCAATTTTTTTTTAAAAATGCATGTTAAAAATTGCTTTTACATGTAATAAAAAATAAAATATAGAATTTTTTTTTAATGTTATGAAGGAGGGGTTCTCTGGGTGTGCATATGTGCATATCTGTGTGTGTGTGTGTCTGTGTGTCTGTGTGTGTGTGTAATGAACCCATCTAGCAGTCTAAAAAGGTGATGGACCTTTTCTCAAAATAATTTTTTTAAATGTCTAAAAGAAAGTATGAAGGATTACAAATGAAACCAAAGATATCAACAATAATTGTCCAAAAATTAAAAAAAAAACTCACAAATCCTTAGAATAGAGGTATCATATTTCATTTTATCTGTCAGAGCGTTTCCCCCATTCACCTCCAGTACTACAATATGGAAAGTAGAAACTTATTTATAAACTTTTTAATAGGACTTCTTGACTCGATTTCTGTTGTGCTGTTATGGATGGGTTGTTGCCAGCCCTACATTTGCTGTTTATCTTAGGGTTACAGATTATGATCATTATTCTGATGAAGACAAAGTAGGTTTGTCACCACATGATCCCGTAGCGGACATGTGTTTGCCTCTTTGCAAATGGATTATTATGTGTATAATTTCAGTTTGCTACCACAATCTTGGCTTGTCGGTAGGCCCTCTTTCGGTTTCCATTATTCTTATAAAAAGGAGTTACTCTTCCTCTAGGGAATGCTTCATTTCACTTTTGCTTCAATGAACTTCAAAATGTTTTCCATTTATATGGAAGTAAATAGTTTTGGTTACATGCTGTTATTGCTATGACTAGGGAGTGAAACTTATACACTCAGTATGATCAGATTTATATTCAAAATAATCCAAAAAGCCACTAGAATTAAAATATTCAGATTCAGTTATACAGATGAATACAATATTGAATATCATTTCCTTTCTCTTGGGATGAAGCTGCCTTTGTAAGATTGTTCAAGTATAAGTGAATCTAAGAAGTAGAAGTGAAGAGGGAGAGTATTCTTGGAATGAGGGAATTAAAATGAGAAAAGCATATGGAACAGAAAGAAAATAAATCATCAAACCAAATTATATCTAGACCAACATTTTAAAAAAAAAAACTAAAATAATTAAAAAGTAAACCTCATTGGAAATGTTTCTGGTCACCACAGTTCTTTTGGAGATATCTACATAAGTGTATTGCTATTCACAGGTTGTAATTTGTGAATCCAAAGATAAAAATAGCCAGCTGTAAATCTCTGAATCTTCTATCAAGTCTTATGTCTTTGTCTCCTCTCTCCAGTTCATATGGCTGCTGCTGTTATTTTTGGTGGTTGTTATTGCTGTTGTCCTTTATTCTCAAAGAGGACTATGACATCAGGGAGGTGATGCCATGGCATATAAGTGAAATGGATTTAAGTGAGGGAAGGCTGTGCCAAGTCATCAACCTCACTTTCTCCTCCAGAGTCATCTGGGTCCAGTGACAACATGTAAATCAGGACAACTTTGTCCTGTATACAGTAAGAGACCTCGGCCTTTTAAAGCTAATGTCTCAGTTTAACTCTAGTCAGGCCAATCAGTGATTAAGGCTAGGTAAGAAATAAGGCACAGAATGGCCTCTTTCACATACCTCCCAAAAATCTTAGAACAGAAGACCTTCAGAGTTTCTGGCTAAACAGAAACAATTGCTATTTACATTCACACTGAGCTAATCAGGGCCTAAACAACAACCAAATGAGGCTTGGCCTGGGACCTATTGTTGGTCAATCATTGAGAGACGGAGTGATTTGGGTTTAAGGCCATGGTCCTTAAGAAAGAAATATGGTCCATAAACCCCAAGATATCTTGTGAGATTTCAGAGATGGAAATTTACATTTCTTCGGGCAGAGCACCAGTAGATAAGGGTTATAACCTATATGAACAGAGGGAAAGGAAGGATAGAAAGAAGGAAGAAAGAAAAACAAAGAATGAAAGAAAGAAGGAAGAAAGGAAGGAAGGAAGTAGATTTGCAGCTTCATATACAATTGTCTTTTTATTGTACTATGCTATGGGAATGCTTCTTTTATTTCATCAATTAAAAATAGAGTTTTAAAATACAAAGAAGAGGGAATTTCCTCATTCCTGAGTTCCCTATACCAGCAGAATCATTGATCTTGTCTCCATCCTAGTTACAAATATTATTTTTGATCTAAGGTTGTTATAACACCTCCACTGGTTGTTTTTTGAACTGGAAAGTCCTGGAATCATGTTCACTTTTGCCCTATCCTTTCATTTTAGTGCTGAGTTTTTGTTTTCTTTTCACTCAAATTTACCCTGGATCTCTTGTGAACTGGGAATGATTTCTCAGTTACTACAACCAAACAGTTTTCACTAGCTTAACAAAAACATAAAGATAGATATATGCATGCCTATGGAAGCAAGTAGTGTCTATAATAAAGTCCAAAGGCCAACATTGCTCAGGAAGTTCCCACACAGCTTTTAGATTTCCTGGGATGGCATAAAGCTAACCCAAAGGTATTGATTTTCTTGAGTTAAACAAAAAACTTGGACACTCAGGAACAGTTTGAGAGCTCAGAGATCATGGAATCACGGGACAGAAGAAAAGGAGGGATCCAGTACAGAACTCACTATGTTTTCCTCAAACCCTGTAATTCTTCTGAACTTCTCTCTATCTGTTGAGAGTATTTTCATCAACCTTCTAGTTCCCCAGATTCATAAACTTGACCTTATTTTCTCTCTCTCTCTCTCTCTCTCTCTCTCTCTCTCTCTCTCTCTCTCTCTCTCTCTCTCTCTCTCTCTCTCTCTCTCCCTCTGTCTCCCCAACTTTTGGTCAATTTTAATTCTTGTCTGGATTCAGATTCAGAATAATAGTTTCTTATTTCGTATTCCTGCCTTATGTAATTCCCTGCCCCCAAAATCCATTTTCCATTCAAATGCCAAAGTGATTTTCCTAAGGTAGTCTGACAATAGTATCCCTTTATGTCCTAAACTCTTATGGCTCTCTATTACCTCTAGGAATAAGCAGAAGTTTCTGTTTGGAATTTAGAACTCCCCATTACTTGAGACGGTCTTACCTTTGTTGTCTTCTTATACATCAGTTCACTCTGGGTGCTCTGTGGTTGAATTGTACAGGACTATCTGCTGCACCTCACACACAGTGCTTCACTTCTTATTTCTAGGTTTTATGTTCACTAGTTCACAATTCTTCTCCTCTCCCACCTCTTGGAATCTCTGATATTCTTCCAGATGTACCTCACAAGTCATCTTCTGCAGGAAGTCTTTCCTATTCCCTCTAGGGTCTTCTCCTCCACTATTGCCTTATGTCTGATGTTTATGCACCATACATACATACGTATATATGTATATATATATATATATATATATATATGCATACATATATGTATATCCCATTAGAATGAAGGGGCTGTGAAAGCAAGGGTTATTTTACTTTTATATTTGTTTCTGAAGCATTAAACCCTGTAGTCAGTGGCTAGGAAGCACTTAGCAAATCCATGTTGCTTCATTGATTGGTGGATCCTACCAGTCTCCAAGCCTAACATTCTAACTAAACACACTGGGCAAAGCAACAACAGACAGCAAGCTATATGGCTTTCCTTAGATTAAAGACTGACTGAATGAATGATTAAGGGGAAGGGGGAGGGGAGCAAAGCAAACTGATTATTGAGTATTTACAATGTACTAGAAACTGCACTGTGTTGCTGATACAGATAGAAAAGAAAAATAGCCCCTGCCTTCAAGAAACTTGTATATTAAGAGGTGGAGGGAATATCTGAAGGGGAATGAAAACCATGGAAGGGATTTTTTCTTCAGGAAAGTCACAGGGATGGTGAAGGGAACAGGAATGAAATTGATTCATGCACCCTTTCCAAAACCAATGGTAAACTCATTGATTTGGTTAGTGTTCCCAGAGGAAAAAGAGGAAATTTTGTGTGTGAGTGTGCATGTGTGTGTGTGCATGTGTGTGTGTGTGTGTGTGTGTGTGTGTGTGTATGTAGTGGTAGAAGAGCTTACATTCCAATTGAAAAAGACAACATGAACATCATGAACATGTAGATGTTTATTCCCTGCAGCAGGATCACAAGATGGTAGGTAGGAAAATCTTTGCTTAGCTTGGGCCCTCACCAGTTAGTATGGCACAGAACTGGTGCTAGAATTCCAAAGTTGAGTGGCGTGACTTCTCATAGATATGGATTCAACTGCTGAGGAAGTCGGTTTGACAGCTCCAATTTCTCAATTCCCATCCCAGCATTTTTTCTACCACACAACAAGATTGGTTTAATTCTTTTATTCTTTATAGAGTCTGTCAAAATCCCAAGACATTGTACTTTAGCCAGCCCTGTCCTCTCCCTGCCCCCACCTTCACTCACATCCAGTCTTCAGTCCTCACCATTTTTATTCATTTTTAACATGAGTTAATTTTATTTAATGACTACAGCAGTCAGTTTACTAACAAATGCTTATTTTGTTCACACATCTTGTTAATTAAAGTGTCTTCATCTATCAGCCACTGGGGAATGAGTCAGAACTGAAATTCCAATTAGGAAGGACAAGTCTAGCTGAACAAACATTGGATGATATTAGAACAGGAAAGTACCTTTCTCTGCACAAATTGGAAAAATAAAGTCAGAGACCAAGAAAAAATGAGAGTTTGTCCATTTTGTTAGCAGCAGAGTGGTAATTAGGACTAAGAAAACAATATTCTGAAGAAAAGAGTTCTGAAAGTGAAGTGAGGAAGACATAAGAAGGGAATAAATATTTGCTACTCTCCTACTGTGTGCCAGTAATGATGCTGAGTGTTTTACATGTGCTAACTCATTTGATTATCAAACTAAGGGAAATGTAGGATTTTGACCATCATTTTACATTTGAAGAAACTGAGGCAGGCAGAGGCTAAATGACTTGGCCAGGATCATATTGTTAGGAAGTGTCTGAGGTCAGATTTGAACTCAGGACTTTCTGACTCCAGGTACAATGGACTGTCTACTCTGACCCTCACCTAATGCCCTTAAGTATTTGTAAAATGGTTAGAACATCTATAGTGCTCACCTCTTAGAACTGTAGTGGGAATCAAACAAGATAATGAGCTTAAATCACTTTGCAGAGTTTAAAGTGATATATAAATACTAGTGATTATTAATTATTATTGTTATTCACCCTGAAATGTTATATCTAGCAACCTAATCCAAGAAAAATAGAGAGAAGAAGCGAGGTAAACCAAATAGAATTCTGTTTTTAAGAGTCAGGAAGACATGGGTTTGAACCTCACCTCAGATAGTTACCATGTGACCCAAGGCAAGTCAGTTAACCTCCTTATGACTCAGTTCTCTCATTTGTAAGATAAGAGGATTAAATTATGTGACCTTTATGGTCTCTTCAAATTCATCATGAATATCCTATGAGTGAGGGTTTTCAAACTCTTGAGTCAATAGGCCTGTCTCTATGAAATGTTCCCTTTTTTATGGCAGGTATTCTTAACTTGGGATGGTCTAAAATTTATTTGTTTTTTTTTTAAATTCTCATAACTGAATTTTAATACAATTGATTTCCTTTCCGATCCTATGCATTTTATTTTAAGCATTTCTTATAGCACAATATTATTCCATTACATTCACATACCACAGCTTGTTCAGTCCATTGAGGAATCCCCTCAATTTCCAATTTTTTGCCACCCAAAAAGGTGCTATAAATATTTTTGTACACGTGGATCCCTTCCCCATTTTACAACCTGTTTGTGATACAGACCCAGTATTACTGTATCACAGAGTGGTTGCCCTTTGGGCAGAGTTCCAAATTCCTCTCCAGAATGATTGAATAATTTCACAACTTTTCCAACACTATATTAGTGTTCCAATTTTTCCAAATCCTCTCCAACATTTATCATTTTCCTTTTCTGTCATATTAGCTAATCTGGTAGATGTGACGTTGTCCCTCAGTGTTGTTTAAATTTGATTTCTCTAATCAGTAGTGATTTAGAACATTTTTTCACATGATTATAGACAGCTTTAATTTCATCTGAAAACTACCTGTTTATATCCTTCAACCATTTATCAAACAACACACTCTTTACAACCTGGCCTCTCTTAACTTTTCCTCTTTCCTACTTTAATTCATTCCAAGTATGCTACAATATAGCCACAGTAGGTGAATTACTCTTTCTCCCCCAGAATCCTTCATTCTCTACCTCCCTGCCTTTGTACTGGATGACCACATGCTGGAGATGCTGTCCCACCAAAATCTCTGCCTCCTACAATTCATAAATTCATTTCAAATGCAGCTTAAATATTACTTCCTGCAGAAGGTATTTCCTGGTTCCTCTAGTTGCTAATCACTTTCCCTCCAAGATTATTTTGTATCTGGTATGTATGTACCTTGCATTCACGGGGTTATTTCCCTCACTAGAAAGATTGCTCTTTGATGGCGGGAACTATTTTCCATTTGTTAAATATCTTCAGTGTTTTTTGTTTTTTTTTAATATCACAGTTAATTTTTTTTTAACATCCCAGTTCGTGACACAGACCCAGTATGTCATAAAATGCTAAGTGATAGACTAATAGTTTCGTATCTGCTTCTCCCTGTGCCTGTTGTCATAATTTTAGAAGATGAGGTCCTTAGAGTCAGTCTGTTTTACTTATATTTTATTTGTCATCCTGATTCTTTGGCAAAGCCTTTGCACATGAGAGGTGACTCAGATGGATTGAGTGACAGATTGTTTCAGGAAAGGCAGGCCTAAATACGGTCCTCCCAAATACCAAAACTCTGTGATTTCTTTGTCTGTGTCAGAGAAGTTTAAAAATATAATGGAAAAAGCTTTCAAAAATTTTACAAGTTAGCCTAACCAGCTTAAACTATTTACAAGATTATGCCAATCAACGTGAGAGGCAATAAACTACATCTGGGAGAGACTTGAGATTTTCACTTTTGTGCTAGTTTAGTTGTGCCACTGATTTGTTCTCCAAACACCATTTTATATTCATTCTCAAACTTATATTAGTTCCTTTTCTTTCTGAGCCTGTCTACCTTGAGTCTTAACTTGCTTCAAAGTCTGCCTCAAACCCCATTTCCCCCAGAAAGTCTTCCGGGATCCACCAAAAAAAAATAGTCAGACTACTCTTCCTCTGACCTTATTCTTTGTTAACATAGCTTTTTTTTCTGAATTATTGACCAGTTTGTTTTTTCCTCCCTTCCACTTTTATTTACCCACTAGGGGGATGTGAAAGTATGAAAAACAAAGAAGGAGAGAAAGAAAGAGTGAGAGAAACAAAGAAGCAAGAGTTGGAAGGATAGAAGGAAGAGAAAGGAAGGAAGGAAGGAAGAAAGAAAGGAAGAAAGAAAGAGAAAGAAAGAGAGATTCTAGAAGATGGAGGAAGGAGAAGGAAGAGAAAAAAGAAAACTATGTAATTCATATCATATAAAAACAAAGAAACAAAACAAATTTTCAAGGTTGGTCAAGATATGAAATGGTTGAACAAATTGTTGTATATGAATATAATGGAATACTCTTGTGCCATAGGAAATGAAGAAAGATAAGGTTTCAGAGTGACCTGGGAAGACTTGTACGAACTGAAACTGATGGCAGTGAGCAGGACTCACTTCTTTTTTTTCAGATCCACTATTTTGGCAGATACAGTCTTCCTTGGTATTTCTAGTGGTTATTAACCGTTGGTTTTTGTAAGCAGGTCCAGTATTGCCCAAGTGTCGAAACATCAAAAGAAGTAGAAAAAAAAATTATCAAGAAAAATATTATCCTAACAGAGGGTTTTGTGACTGTTGTCAAGACGAGCTGAAAGTCACTAAGTTCAGGGATTTCTCAATAGTATGTTCACCACAGTAATTTGCAAAGCTATTTATTTTTTTCCTCCGTTTTCTCTTCAATTAAATAGGGGTCACATTTTCATTGAAGTTGAATTGGGGCCCTTAGGAAGAATGGAATTAACCAAATCTCATATTCTTGTAAAATTCTTGAATTATTAGTTACAATGACTAGTTACAATTAGTTACATAACTTTTGGATTATGGGGACAAATAAAAAAAATAAGCAAACATATAACTAAAGAAAATAACATCTCAGTTTACAGTTTCTCAGACCGGATTGATTTTGACTTGTCAGGGATGAATTTTGCAAAGAAAAGATGTGGGAAAATGTTTGATTTGGAATCAGAAGCATTGTCAAATCTTTCCTTTTCTTCTTCTTACCACTGTGACCTAGAGTTAGTCATTTCATCTCTCCGGCTCTCAGTTAGATCATCTCTAAAATGAGAGGGTACAACTCGATGGCCTCTGATGTCATTCTAAGCTCTCAATCTGTGACCCTCCTTGACCTGCATAGAACGGATAGCAACAGAGTTCTCTAAGGATTTACATATATTATTATCTCATTTGAACCTTACAAAAAACCCTGAGAGTAAGTAAATAAGTAAATACACATACCTCTACACCAAATAAAAGCTAACTGAATCTGAGAGCAATTAAGCCATTTAAAAAAGTAATTTGTCAGTATTTTGTGATTGCCTTCATATGGTCCCTGAGTTTTTCTTGTCAGGTAGACTACCAAGTATTTTATATAGTCTGTGGTGATTTTAAATGGAATTTCTTTTTTTTCTTGCTCCTGGGTTTCATTGCTGGCATATAGAACACCTGATGGTTCATGTGAACTACTTTTTTAAAAAATTTATTTATTTAACTTTTAACATTCATTTTCACAAAACTTTGGGTTCCAAATTTTCTCCCCATTTGTCCCCTCCCCCACCCCAAAACACTGAGCATTTTGATTTCCACTAACACCAATCTTCCCTCTCTTCTATCTCTTCATCTTCTATCATCTTCTATCATCCCTCCCATCCCTTGTCCCCATCTTCTCTTTTGTCCTGTAGGACCAGATATATACCCCTTTACCTGTATTTTTATTTCCTAGTAGCAAGAACAGTACTCGACAGTTGTTCCTAAAACTTTGAGTTCCAACTTCTCTTCATCCCTCCCTCCCCACCCATTCCCTTTGGAAGGCAAGCAATTGAATATAGGCCATGTCTGTGTAGTTTTGCAAATGACTTCCATGATAGTCGTGTTGTGTAAGACTAACTATATTTCCCTCCATCCTATCCTGCCCCCCATTGCTTCTATTCTCTCTTTTGATCCTGTCCCTCCCCAAGAGTGTTGACTTCAAATTGCTCCCTCCTCCCACTGCTCTCCCTTCCATCATCTCCCCCCCACCCTGCGTATCCCCTTCTCCCTCACTTTCCTGTATAGTAAGATAGGTTTTCATACTAAAATGAGTGTATTTTATTCCTTCCTTTAGTCGAACGTGATGAGAGTAAACTTCATGCTTTTCTCTCACCTCCCCTCTTTTTCTCTCCACTAAAAGTTTTTTGCCTGCCTCTTTTATGAGAGATAATTTGCCCCATTTCATTTCTCCCTTTCTCCTACCAATATATTTCTCTCTCACCCCTTAATTTCATTTTTTTAAGATATGATCCCATCCTATTCAATTCACTCTGTGCTCTCTGTCTGTGTGTGTGTGTGTGTGTGTGTGTGTGTATGTAATCCCACCAACTACCCAGATACTGAAAAGTTTCAAGAGTTACAAATATTGTCTTTCCATGTAGGAATGTAAACAGTTCAAATTTAGTAAGTCCCTTATGACTTCTCTTTGTTGTTTACCTTTTCATGCTTCTCTGCATTCTTGTGTTTGAAGGTAAAATTTTCTTTTCAGCTCTGGTCTTTTCATCAAGAATGCTTGAAAGTCCTCTATTTCATTGAAAGACCATTTTTCCCCTGAAGTATTATACTCAGTTTTGCTGGGTAGGTGATTCTTGGTTTTAGTCCTAGTTCTTTTGACTTCTGGAATATCATATTCTATGCCCTTCTATCCCTTAATGTAGAAGCTGCTAGATCTTGTGTTATTCTGATTGTATTTCCACAATACTTGAATTGCTTCTTTCTAGCTGCTTGCAATATTTTCTCCTTGACCTGGGAACTCTGGAATTTGGCCACAATGTTGCTAGGAGTTTCTCTTTTTGGATCTCTTTCAGGAGGTGATCAGTGGATTCTTTCAATATTTATTTTGTCGAACATCAGGGCAGTTTTCCTTGATAATTTCATGAAAGATGATGTCTAGGCTCTTTTTTTGATCACGGTTTTCAGGTAGTCCCATAAATTTTAAATTGTCTCTCCTGGATCTGTTTTCCAGGTCAGTTGTTTTTCCAATGAGATATTTCACATTATCTTCCATTTTTTCATTCTTTTGGTTTTGTTTTGTGATTTCTTGGTTTCTCATCAAGGCATTGGCCTCCATCTGTTCCATTCTAATTTTGAAAGAACTGTTTTTTTCAGTGAGCTTTTCAACCTCCTTTTCCATTTGGCTAATTCTGCTTTTGAAAGCATTCTTCTCCTCATTGTCTTTTTGAACCTCTTTTGCCAATTGAGTTAGCCTATTTCTCAAGGTGTTATTTTCTTCAGCATTTTTTGGGGTCTCCTTTAGCAAGGTGTTGACCTGCTTTTCATGCTTTTCTTGCATCTCTCTTGTTTCTCTTCCCAGTTTTTCCTCCACCTCTCTAACTTGATTTTCAAAATCCTTTTTGAGCTCTTCCATGGCCTGAGCCCATTGAATATTTATTTCAGATGATTGGGATACAGAAGCCTTGATTCCTATATCTTTCGCTGATGGTAAGCATTGTTCTTCCTCATCAGAGAGGATGGGAGGAGATATCTGTTTACCAAGAAAATAACTTTCTATTGTCTTACAATTTTTCCCTTTTCTGGGCATTTTCCCAGCCAGTTACTTGACTTCTGAATGTCCTCTCCATACCTATCTCACCTCCAGACCTGCCCAGCTAGTGCTTGGGGTCTGAGATTCAAATGCTTCTTCCCAGCCTCAGGGCTTTCGGCAGGGGCAGGGCTGCTCTTCAGTGTGAGATTAAGTTTAGGTGCTCAGGTGGGCGCAGGTCTGCCACAGCGGGCTCAGTTCCCTCAGGGGTTTTATGCAGAGACCTTCAGCAATGGATCCAGGCTTTTGCCTGCTTTGGGAGCCTTTGTCTGCTGCTGCCTCTGCTGCTGCCTCTCGAGAGGGCCTGAGTTATGGAGACACCCAGCTCCCCTCTCATCCAGCCAAAGAGACTCTCTCACTGACCTTTGCCACCTATGGGTGGAGGGACCTGCGTGGCTGCTGGAGAGTCTGTCCCTGAGGCCTGCTTGGATCTCCTCCTCTCGGTGCTGCCTGGCTGAAACAGGGCTGGGCGCTGCTCTGGGTCTGATGCACGACGGACCTTTTGGGTCAGTTTTCCAGGGCTCTCTGGAACAGAAATCTCTTCCACTCTGTTGTTCTGTGGCTTCTGCTGCTCCAGAATTTGTTGGGAGTTCTTCTTTACAGATATTTTATGGGCTGTGGGTTCGGAGGTAGCATATGTGCATCTTTCTACTCCGCCATCTTGGCTCCTCCCTCGGTTCATATGAATTTTACACACTGCCCACTACTCCCTCCCCCAATTTTCCCTTCCATTATAAAACCTCTTCCATTCATGCCTTTCTATGTAAGATACTTTCCCCTGTTTTCCTCTCCCTTTCCCCTTCTCCCAGTGTATCCCTCTTTCTTCTTAATATTTTTTTTGAGATCAACTCTTCATAGTTAATTCATACTCATGTTCTCTATGTATGTAGACTGCTAACTGCTGTAATAATGATAATGATGTCATGATAATGATAATGATAAAGTTCTTAGTAGTTGCAAGCATCATTTCTCCATATAGGATGTACACAGTTTAACCTTATTCACTATCTTGTGATTTCTCTTTCATGATTTCCCTTAATGCTCCTCTTGACTTGTGTTTCTGAATGTCAGATTTTCTATTTAGTTCTGATTGTTTCATCAGGAATGCTCAAAAGTCCTCTCTTTCAGTAAATGTCCATTTGTTTCTCCTAAAATTTTGTCAGGTTGATTATTCTTGTTTGCCATTTTTGCTCCTTTGCCTTCCAGAATGTCATATTCAATGTCCTCTACTCCTTTAACATGGAATGCCCTAAATCTTGTGTCATCTTCACTGTGGCTTCATGATATTTGCATTTTTTTCTGAATGCTTACAGTATATTTTTCCTTGACCTGAGCACCAGGAATTTGATTATAATATCCCTCACTGTTTGCTCTTGGAGATCTCCTTCAAGGTGTTATCAATGGATTCTTTCAATTTTTATTTTTCCCTCTGGTTCTAGTATGTCAAGGCAGTTTTCTTTGATAATTTCTTGAAATATGTTATCTCAACTTATTTTTTATGATGACTTTCAGGTAATTTGATGATTATTAAATTGCTTCTTCTAATCTATTTTACTGGTCAGTTAAATTTTTTAAGAAGATATTTCACATTCATCTATTCAAAGAAGTTCTTTTGACTTTGTTTTATTATTTCTTGACTCATGGAATTATTAGCTTCCAGTTGAATAATTCTAATTTTTAAAGAATTATTTTACTTTGTGAGCTTTTGTACCTCTTTTTTTATTTGGCCAATTTTACTCTTTAAGAAACTCTTTTCTTCAGTGAATTTTGTGCCTCTTTTACTATTGAGCTATTTCTGTTCTTTTTCTTAAGGAGTTGTTTTCTTCAGTAATTTTGTGAGTGATGAAACTGTTGCCACTTTTTTCATAATTTTCTTTCATTAATATCATTTCTTTCCAAATTTCCCCTGCTACCTATCTTACATGATTTTAGTAGTATTGTTATTGTTTTTGTTAACAACTAGCATTTATATTGAACTTTAAGACTTACAAATCACCTTACAAATAAAATCCCATTTGATCCTTCTAATAAACATGGAAGGTAAAGGCTGTCATT